>NW_024870679.1:50965000-51565000 GCF_019054845.1 Dipodomys spectabilis | reverse complement strand
GTTGACACCTCCTAGGCATAAGGAGGGTGGTGGATGTTCATGTTCTGGCAAGACCCCAAGGGAACAGACACCAAGCTAGGTTGCAGGGACCCCATTGGTAGCTTTTTCCCTTTACCTCAAGCTCTTTTTTCCTACCCTATGTGTTCTGCACATATATCTCAGAGTAGGCAGTGCCCTGAGTTTGGGAAGAGAACAGTTGGGTCTTCCAATGACTTTAGTAAGACTTTGGGAAGAAGTTACTTTCTCAGAATCCCTATCAGTGGATAGGTAAGGTTGAAGGGAACATCTTTGATTTTTCCTTACCCCTTGCAGGAAATATTCTGCAGGGCTTGGAATTTAAAATCCTTGAGCGAGGATGGGTGGTGTAAGCCTTTAATCCCAGCACTCTGATAATAGGGCCTCGACTGTGAAGCCAGCCTAGGCTACAAAACCAATCATGTCTCAAAGGAAAAAAAGCAAAACAAAATCCATCCCCTAAACATACGAGGCTGCATACTACAGTTCCCAGGAGGCCCCGACAGCTATAAGCGGCAGTTCCTGGTTTGCTTCAAAGCCTGATAAATGCCCTACACCAGAGCTATCAACGTCTCCTACTTCTGGTTCAAAAACTCCACCGTCTCGACAGATTCCCAACTACTAAAATTATGAGCTCCACTCAGACCACATCTCCCAGCATGCCCCTCCTCGGCCTTTACAAAGCTTCCACCCCTTCGGTCTTTGCAGGCAGGCGCATTGCATGCCGGGACCTGTAGTTTCCTCGTGGCTGCCTAAGAAGGAAAGGGCTAACTCGCGGCAGCTTCAGGTCAGCCTCTAGAACTATGGTCCCGAGGCTTTTCCCTTACCGAGCCGCAGAAGCTTTTAGGGTGACCCCCAGGAAAGCCACTCACCATCGGAGGCCATTGGAGCTGGAGCTACGCCATCTTCACTGCCAGCAGCCATGACGGCACGCGTCCCTCACTGGATTCTGTGGGTACGCGGGACTTCCGCTTTGTTTCCAGTCGCGACACGGCCTAGCAGGGATGGGGCGGGGTCTCTCCCGGGGGGTGGCCGAGGAGTCAGACTTCCGCTCAGACCTCCCGGTCTGGTGCGGGAAGTAGGCCGGGCGCGCGCTGAGAGCCTATTGGCTGGTACGTCCGGCTCGAGCCAGGATTGGCCGAAGCCACGCCCCCTGGAGTGTCGGAAGTCGCGCGCGGGAGACAACCCTGGAGGTAATTTCTTTTCCTGCGCGCCCGGTGGAGGCGTGGGAGCTGTGGCTTTCTAGAGCGGAGCCCGCGGGTTGGGGTGGGCAGGGTAGTCTGCCCAAAGAAGGGGGCTCTGCCTAAATCGGGTTTAAAGCATTCCTATCAGTTAGGTAACGAGAAGGGCCTGTCGAGAAAAGAACGGTGTTTTGGGCAGGGCAAGTAGCCAGAACGAATGCTTAGTGCCGTCCAGGAACTGAAAGAGTTTGGGGAGTGTTCCACAAGACCAGGCTGCAGAAGGGTAGCGGTCGACAATTAGAGGACCTTTTGAGATGATCTAAGCAAGTGATAACGTGACTTGAGTGAAGGCTCTGGTAGCAGGGATGGCTACTTGTGAAGCTATTACTGACCTAGAGGGTGTTTGGGCTTGATTCCTGCTACCGTAGGATAGATGACCCTACTGAAGACTCGTCCTTTCCTGGGGGTTCTACCTGCCACACCCAATGCCCACCAATCCTTTCTCCTGGGATGTTCATTTCTTTCTAGTTTGTCTTCAACTTTACTTAGAGCATCATTATCCAGAGTTTCTTTGGATTTTTCCCATCCTGAAAAAGGAATCAGTTCCTTTGACCCTTCCCTCATCCGGCTAAATTAATGTTCGTGTGCTTGCTTGCTTGGTATTGTTGCGGCAATGCAGAACAGCATCAAGACCTCTTTTTAGAGAGGATAAAGGAATTTATTGCCAGCGACCCGAACCAGGCTAGTGACAGAAGCTTGGATTCCCTAGTTGGGAGAGGGCCAGGGTTTTATACGAGCTGGTTACACACAAAATAGGCATTAATAAGATATACAAAAGTTCAGGTGGGCTGACATCAACTTCTGACCAATTGCTTTCTAGTTGTGTAGGAATCATGACATCCTGTCACTACCCCTTCTGTGTTTTTATTTAAAAATGCCTTGTGGGGGCTGGGAAGGTGGCCCCAGGGGTAGAGTGCTTGCCTCGCATGCAAGAGGCCCTGGGAGGCCCTAGGTTCGATTCCTCAGTGCCCATAAGCAGAAAAAGCCGGAAGTGGCTCTGTCATTCACATGGTAGGTAGAGCACTAGCCTTGAGCTGAAGAGCTGAGGGACGGTGCCCAGGCCCAGAGTTCAGGCCCCATGACTGGCAGAAAAAAAACAAAACAAAACAACCTTGGGGCCTATTGATTCAGATAGCCCCAACTGTATGAAGCAAAGTGCCTTCACCAGAAAGGGTAACTTTGTCTACTTCAGTATGAGGGCTTGAACTCAGCGCCTTTTGCTCTTTCTTGGCTCTTTCCCTCAAGACTGTGTGCTACCACTTGAGCCACACCTTCACATCTGACTTTTTTGGCTAAGTGCAGCTATGAGTCTCACTGGGCCAGTCAGCCCAGGAGCCTCAGATCTCAGTCTCCTCAGTAGCTAGGATTGTAGGCGTGAACCACCAATGCCCAGCAGGTTAATTAATTTGACAAGTATTTGTTGTGTGCAGTTTAACACTGACTTTGGGGACATAACAAACCTAGTTTTGTCCCCTTATGGGTTTTTTTCTGTGTGTGGGGGTATTTGCTTTTTGTTTTGTTTTTATAGACAAGGTAAACACACTGAATCATGAGTAAATGTAAAATTACAATTGGTATAAGAGTATCAGTAGAGGGCTGGGAAGGTGGCTCAGTGGTAGAGCGCTTGCCTTGCATGCATGAGGCCCTGGGTTCGATTCCTCAGCACCACACAGGCAAAAAAGAAAAAAACCGGAAATGGCTCTGAGGCTCAAGTGGTAGAGTGCTAGCCTTGAGCTGAAGAGCTGAGAGACAGTGTCCAGGCCCAGAGTTCAGGCCCCACGACCAGACTAAAAAAAAAAAAAAGAGCATCAGTAGAGAACTATATGAGAGAATAAGACAGGAAGACTTGATTTTTAAGTCAGGAGTTGGAAATGATTAAATGTTAGGAAAAACTTAGAAAATCCTCTCCAGAAGAAATAGATGGTGCGAGGCCTCAAAGTAGACAACCTTGGAGCTTAAAGCAATTAAATTCTGACAAAAGTAGCTAGAGCATAGTGAGAAAGGACGAGGCATGTGGAGCCCTGACCCATTGACCTTCAGAACACTATTTAGGGCTGGGAAGGTGGCTCAGTGGTAGAGCACTTGCCTTGCATGCATGAGGCCCTGGGTTCGACTTCTCAGCACCACATAAGCAGAAAAAGCTGAAAGTCGTGCTATGGCTCAAGTGGTAGAGCCCTGGCCTTGAGCTGAAGAGCTGAGGGACAGTACCCAAGCCTAGAGTTCAAGCCCCACGACCAAGAAAAACAAAACAAAAACTCTATTTAGAGGATTGGCTTTTACTTCAAGAGCAAGCGGTGTGACGGCCAAAGCCTTCCAGGAAGTACTTTATGGTGCTACCCACCCCATCTCCTATCTCCTGTCACTTACCTTCCCTCATTCCATTGTAACCACTGGCCTGCTGTTGTACTACTAACATGCCAGACCTTTCCAGTGACTTCTTACTTTCCACAGGTGTCCACAATTACTTTTCTAACTGCTGCAAGTCATTGGTCAAGTAACATTATAACAAGGTCCACCTTAGCCACATTCTTTTTCTTCTTTTTTTTTTTTTGCCAGTCCTTGGGCTTCAACTCAGAGCCTGGGCACTGTCTCTGAGCTTTTGCTCAAGGCTAGCACTCTACCACTTGAGCCACAGCACCACTTCTAGCTTTTTCTGTGTATGTGATACTGAGGAATTGAACCCAGGGCTTCATGCATGCTAGGCAAGCACTCTACTACTAAGCCACATTCCCAGCCCTCCTTCTCTAATTCTTGATTTCTCCTTTCAAATGAAGGCTTTGAACTAGATGATTGCTAAAGGCTTCTTCAGTATAACCACAGCACATGAGGTGATTAGGAAAAACCTCTTACCCACCACCATGATCCCAGATACCCCAAAATTACTCTTATACACACTGTTTCCCAACAGAAGACTTTGGCTCTTGGCCTATCATCGTCCTGCCCTCTTATTCTGTATGTATCTGGGGCTATCAATATGATGGTCCCCTGAAACCATTTGCTCAACTGTGCTGGTCATACTTCACTGCCACAGCCAGCTAGGAGCAAAACCATGGGCACTATGAGAGTGACTGTGAAAACTTCATACTATATGAGTGATCTAGGACAAGAGGTGTCTGGGATTCTGCAGCACCCCAAGGTTCAGCTTCCTTGTGACTGACTACTTTGGCTGTGTATGTGTTCCAGGACATCATGAAGAAGCCCCGAGCAGCTGTGAGAATTCACAGGAAGCAGGCAGCCTGTCTGGAGGGAAGGGAAAATCATGCTCTCAATAGCACCCAGGCCAAGCCTTCTGCCCCCGATGGTAAGGAACTTGTCCTAGCCAAAGTTGCAAGGAACTAGTTTTACCACGATAAAGGGCAGATTCAAGCTGGGAAAGGAGCCTGGTATGTACCAAAGTATTAGGAATCTAAGGGTCTAATTCTCTGCTACTACATGACTTTGAAAGAGTTGGCCTGTGCTTTCTTTCCAGTAACAAGGTAAAGTAGTCTGTATTTCTTCTTTCATGTGGCCTTCATGATGTCAAGTGAGTTTATGAGATTGAAAGTGTTCATTTGTTTCTTTGGACGGATTTTTTTTTGTGTTGGTACTGGGGCTTGAACTCACTCTCACCCTCTTGCTTGGTTCTTTTGCTCAAGACTGGCACTCTACCTCTTGATCCATACCTCTATTTTGGCTTTTTGCTGGTTAATTGGAGATAAGAGTCTCAGATTTTTCTTCCTAGGGTAACTTTGAACTTTAATCCTCAGATCTCAACTTCCTGAGTAGTTAGGATCACGGGCATACACTATTAGCACCCAGCTGTTTGTTTTTTTAACAAAGAAATATATACCGTTACATGGGTATATACTATATCTAGCTGAAACCGTTGGATATTCATTGTGGACCAGAAACAACAGAGCCAGCAGTATCGCTCTGAGAAAATTGAGGTTATACATATAACTAGAGACCCTAAGGTCTGATACCAGCTCCAAAGATTAAGCAAGGTGTTGGGGTGGGAAAGTCCTAAAGGCGAGCACACTGCCACGGGCCGTTGTTCCCTTGGTTCCTGGTACACAGCCTGTTCAGTGGCGATTCCTGAGTGCCCTGGGGCTTCTACAGGCCTGGTCAAGCAGAATGAAGTATTGCGGGCCTCTGTCTGCCCGTACCATCTATTCAGAGACACAGCTGAAGTCACAGTCTTTCGGAATAGCCTGTTGAGCTGGTATGATCGAGAGAAGCGGGACCTACCCTGGAGAAGATGGGTAAGCAGGCAAGGATAAGGGTAAGCAGGGACAGAGGAGCAGAAAGCTGACACCCAGCCCCTTTCACCCTAATTCCCAACCTGGGTTGCATTGACAGGCAGAAGATGAGGCTGACTTGGACAGGAGAGCATATGCTGGTCAGTATCTCTTGAGAACAGGGTTGCCTGGAAATCCTTTGGGCTGGGGGCTAGGAGCTAGGCAGGTTAGTAGTGCCCTTACGCCTGCCCCTCTTCCCTAGTGTGGGTGTCAGAGGTTATGTTGCAGCAGACCCAGGTTGCCACAGTGATCAACTACTATACCCGATGGATGCAGGTGATGCCAGGGGAGGGAGGGGAGAGTTGGGTCAGACCCCACATGAGCCTGTATTTGGGGGTTGGATATAGAAAGTGCTTCTTCCATTACCCTCACCCTTGACCCCATCTCTTTATGTCTGCCTTGGGGCTGTAGAAGTGGCCAACACTGCAGGACCTGGCACGTGCTTCCCTGGAGGTGAGAGCCACCCTTGGGTACAGGAAGTGGGGGAAACTGAGAAACTGACCACTGATCCTTTGGCTCTAACCTCACCTACAGGAGGTGAACCAGCTTTGGGCAGGCCTGGGTTACTATTCCCGAGGCCGGAGGCTACAGGAGGGAGCGCGGAAGGTAAAGGGGTGATGGAGAAGGGAAGGGGTAGGAACTCTGGCATGTCTCACCTTGAACCTTCCTGCCTCATTCAGGTGGTTGAGGAGCTAGGGGGCCATGTGCCACGTACAGCAGAGACCCTACAGAAGCTTCTGCCTGGTGTGGGCCGGTACACAGCTGGAGCCATTGCTTCCATTGCCTTTGGTCAGGTGAGCCCATAGTTCACCTGTACTTTGTGTGTGCCCACCCTGCTTCCTCTAGCCCAGACTAACTCTTGGGTTCCTCTGTGCCAGGCAACCGGTGTGGTGGATGGGAATGTAATACGGGTGTTGTGCCGTGTCCGAGCCATTGGTGCTGATTCCAGCTGCACCTTTGTCTCTCAGCAGCTCTGGTAGGATACTGGGATATCAGGAAATTGGGGGGACTATCTTCAAAGGGTCTTTGGCTTATCCTGGTGTCCTTTCTTTTAGGAGCCTAGTCCAGCAGCTGGTGGACCCTGCACGGCCAGGGGACTTCAACCAAGCAGCCATGGAGCTAGGTGCCACAGTGTGTACCCCACAGCGCCCTCTCTGCAGCCAGTGTCCAATACAGGACCTGTGCTGGGCACGCCAGAAGGTGAGCTTCTTGGAAGGGGCAGTCAGAGGCCCTAGTGAGTGACTGCGCCCCATGCCACACTGCCTTGTGCCTCTCAGGTAGAGCAGGAACGGCTCTCAGGTTCACGAAGCCTGCCAGGCAGTCCTGATGTGGAAGAATGTGGTGAGTGTCAGCTCTAATCTTAACCCCAGCCTCTCCCAGCCCTGTCAGGTTGCTGTCTATAGAAGCCTCATTGTGGTTCTTCCTCTAACCCGAGTAAGATTCTTCACAACTGGACCAACCCTGCTCTCTAGACTTGGCCTCTAAGCCCTGATCTCAGCAGGATTGGCGATGTCTGTTCCCAGCTCCCAACCCTGGACGGTGCCAGCTGTGCCCACCTCCCTCAGAACCCTGGGACCCCACCATGGGAGTGACCAACTTTCCTCGAAAGGCCACCCGCAAGCCTCCCAGGGAGGAATGTTCTGCCATCTGTGTTTTGGAGCAGCCCAGAGCCCAAGGGGGAGCCTGCTTTCTGCTGGTGCAGAGGCCCAACTCAGGTACCTGAATACTGGGAGTAGATGGCAGTGGCTGGAGCATCAGGGAGGAACGGAGTCAGCAGCTGAGGCCTAACCCACACTTGGCTGCCCTGGTTCTCAGGTCTGCTGGCAGGACTGTGGGAATTTCCTTCCATAACCTTGAAGCCCTCTGAGCAACATCAGCGCAAGGCCAAGGCCCTGCTACAGGAACTGAAGAGTTGGGTTGGGCCGCTCCCAGACACCTCCCTTCGGCACCTTGGGGAGGTGAGCCGTGGAGTGGTCTGGAATGAGGCTTTTGTGACCTCCACAAGCCCTTTTCAGCCCCCTGTCCCTCCCCTCAGGTGATCCACACCTTTTCTCACATCAAGCTGACCTATCTTGTATATGGTGTGATTCTGGAAGGGCAGACCCCAAAGACTCTACCACCTGCTGCTCGCTGGCTGACTCGAGAAGAATTTCATACTGCAGCTGTTTCCACTGCTATGAAAAAGGCACTATCTTTGTTACCTTCATTGTCCTTTTCCGTATTTTTTACTTGCTCTATATCAACGTATTGCTTATAAACAGAAAAAAAAAGAAAAGCACACATTCTAAACAAAAGTGCTGAGGCTGAATACAGGTTGAGGGCAGAGAAGGAAGGGTGTGTGTGTGTCAGTCTTTTGAGAGGCTGAATACAGGTTGAGGGCAGAGAAGGAAGGGTGTGTGTGTGGTGTGTGTGTGTCAGTCTTTTGAGAGATGTCACCCCGTGTGTGTGAATACAGGTTGAGGGCAGAGAAGGAAGGGTGTGTGTGTGTGTGTGTCAGTCTTTTGAGAGATGTCACCCCGTGTGTGTGGATACAGGTTGAGGGCAGAGAAGGAAGGGTGTGTGTGTGTATGTGTGTGTGTGTCAGTCTTTTGAGATGTCACCCCGTGTGTGTGTCTCAGTCTTTTGAGACATGTCACCCTGTTCCTGTTGCCCTCTGCTCTTGACTAGGTGTTCCAAATGTATGAAGACCAGCCAGGGAGCTGCAAGGTGAGTTTCATGGCCCTTACTCGGACATCTCTTCCCACTCTTGAATCCATTGTTTTTAGTCATTGACACATGGGTGGATATTCTGTACTCTCAAGAACAGTTTTTGGTCTGTCTGCAGGGGGACAAGAACAAGTTGGTGAAGGCAGTAGTGTCACAGGTATGGGCACCGTTTATGGTAGGTTTTACAGGACATGAGGTGGGTAGCTGTCAGTTCTATCTGGAAGGCAAAGATCAAGAAAGGCTGCTTGAGGGGCTGGGAAGGTGGCTCAGTGGTAGAGTGCTTACCTCACATGCATGAGGCCCTGGGTTTGGTTCCTCAACATTACATAAACAGAAAAAGCCAGAAGTGGCGCTGTGGCTCAAGTGGTAGAGCGCTAGCCTTGAGCTGAAGAGCTCAGGGACAGCACCCAGGCCCAGAGTTCAAGCCCCATGACTGACAAAAAAAAAGGCTGCTTGAGAAAAGTTGCTAATCTGGGTCCTAGAAATGAGTAGTTTTCTCCTGGTTTGGGAACCGAGTCAAGCAGAAAGGATGCTCTTTCCTGAACCCCAAGTAGGTGAAGTACAAGGTAGTCTACAGTATTGAAAGAATTGGGCGAGGTCAGCAGAGCCTGCTCAGGGTCGGCCAGGCCAAGAAAACATCGTAGGTGGAGAAGTCAGATTTTCATCTTAGGAAGATTTTCTCTGGCTGCTTTTGAAGAGTTGGCAGAAAGAGCAGCAGATACTTGGAGACAGGTGGAAAGCTCTGTAACATTCCAGGCTAGTAGCTGATTGGAATAATTGAGTGGGAAGGGACAAGGGGGAGATTCCCTATGTCGTCTCCTCAGTACCTGTCACTGTTGACTTTTGCACAGGGTTCTAAAAGGTCCCAGCCATCCAGCCAAAAAATGCCCAGCCGGAAAAAACCTAGTCGGGGCCAGCAAGTCCTGGAAAAATATTTTCAGCCTCATGTCCCTACTGATTCACAAAGCCTTAACAGTGCTGCCTAATTATGCTAGAAGCCTTTACCTGAAAACCCTGTTGTTTAATAAAGAACTTATTTTTGTAGTGAATCAGAGTTTTCTACAGCTTAAATCTCCCTAGTCCCTTTATTCTCCAACTCCTGGAGATCCAGAAAATGAAGACCTGCTCAGTCCTGACTTTCACTGCCTGAGCTCCCAGACTCCAAGGCAGATGGAGATGAGGGGTGTTCTAGCTAGAATAATCCATTCACTTTTTCTCCTGAGGGAGTGAAGGCGAGGCAACTGCCAGGAACACCTGCTAGTGGTTTACAGCCATCCCTCTCATTCTGGTATCAAGTCAGCTCTGATTGGAGCAGGGGGATCACACTAGAGCTCCCTGACCAATCTGTTCTCACCTGGAGCTGTTGTTTCCTGAGGAGAAGAGAAGCGCAGAGGATTTGTCTTAAATTCCTACCTCAAACACTGAATCATTTATTTAGGGATAATCTCATCTTATGAAGTGAAAAATACATAAGGATTATTCATCATAAATTGGGGAGGATGGGAATCCTCTCAAACACAAAGGCTCCAAAAAGAACAAGCTGTGCTGTGACCTAGTTGTGTCATTCTTTTATCTTTCATATATATTTGATATTAAGCTGCAAAAAGGCTTTTATAAGGCTTTGCCTTATAAAGCCCCACCCACCCAGGTGAGAAACGTAGCTGCTGGGTGGAACTGTTGAGATAGAGGCACACCTGGTGCCAAAGGCAAGGCTTTTAGTAGCTGGGTGGTGTTCCCATAGGTGAGTCTCAGTTCCTGCAGGCTGTGTGGGATCCTAGAGCACCAAGACAAGATGGCTGGCCTACCTCCAGCCAGCTTCAGGCTTTCTGAGCTCTAGTAGCTTCCTCTTGCACGGACTGCCATAATGCTCGGATGTTGTCCTGGCCAAAGCCTGTGGCCCCCTGTCTTTGAATCAGCTCTAAGAAGAAGGTATCCTCATTAAAGAGGGACTTGGTAAAGACTTGAAGCAGGAACTTGTCTTTATCGCCATCTAGCAGGATTCCTTGCCGGGCCAGAAGGCTAGGCTTGTGCCCCGCAGCTAGGATCTGCCCCTCTTTGCCGGGCTGTTGGTAGTATGCTGCTGGAGGTGTCAGCAGCCGGCCTCCGGCCCCCGCTATCCTCTCAGTCGCCTCTAAGATGTTGGGCGTGTACAGCCCTACGTGCTGCAGCCCTGGCCCCCTGTGTCTGACAAGAAATTGCTCCACCTGGTCCTGCTTGCTGGTGGCTCTGGACAGTGACTCGGCTAACACGAGGGTGGGAACCGTGCTGCCCGGCGCAGTCTGCAGGGCAGTGAGTCGCAGCCCACCGCGCCCGGACCCTGCTGCCACCTCTAAACCCAGGTCCGGATCCTCACCTGGGCTCAGTGGCAAGTGGCGAAAGCCTAGGCAGTCGTGGAACCAACGCCTGAGTGTAGGGGAGCTGCCAGAGGTGCAAGCCAAGGTCAAGTGGTCCACGTGGCTGACCCAGCCCAGTCCCGGCGCCGGGGACACCGATGTGAAGCCGGGTAAGAAAGGCCCGCGATAGCCGGCGCGGTCTAGCAACGTCAGGCTGAGGTTGCCCGCCGGCGAGCTGACCACGGTGTAGACAGCCGCGCCCCGCGCATCCCGCACGCTCACCGGGGGCACAGGCACGCGGCACCCCCGAGCAGCCAGCTCCCGGGCAGCAGCGGCCGCATCGTCCACGTCGAAGCACAGGTTCGTGGCGCTGGGCACTGAGTGACTCGGGTCCAGGCCATAGAGTGGCTCCCCGGGTCCTGCGCCCTCGTTTACCAAAAAGACCGCATCTCCGCTGCGTAAGGCCAGCTGCCGCCAGCCGCCCGCCTCCCGCGCCGCCAGGGGCTGGAAGCCGAAGAGGTGCTGCAGATCTCGGGCCAGGGGTTGGCCGGCTGGCACGTGGAAGGCGATATGGCACAGACGGCGGGCGTGCACAGCCATGCCGGGCCGGGCCGGGCCGGGCCGAACGGCCACTCGGACCTGGGCTCCGGGACCGTCCACTGGTTAGAAACTCCAACTCCTTTTAGATCCGCTGATGGGTGGAAGCCGGTGGGGGCAGTTCTGTATAGCCCCGGGAGAGGTCACAGACCAAGTCCCGGAGGGAGCGATTCTCCTTACAGCGCCACGATCACCTGGACCAGGCTCAGGACTAGCCGCTCCACCCGGGGAGTAGAGAGCAGAGTGAGCCGAGCACGCGGAGCTGGGAGGGGCGTGGCCACACGGGGCGTGGTCGCGCGGGGGCGGGGCCTCAAGTAGGTGGTCCGACCCGACACGCCTCCCACGCCTCCGACCTTGTAGTCAAGGGTACAGCCTGGGACCGGGCTGCTCTCTCCCAGGGCCTCTGGTCGGGTCACGCCCGGTCACAGAGCTACCCTTCTGGCGCCCGGGAAATCACAATAGCCACCTTCACTCGGTGCCAGGCTCACTCTTCTCAGACCTTAGAGCGAAGGATTCAGTCCGGGTTGGGGGAGGAGCTCCAACTCCCCCTCCACAGAAGGGAATTTCTTAGCAGTCTCGGTTTTTTCTTTGGAAACCAACTGTTTGCCTTTGAGTATTGGTAAGGTTTTTCTTTGCCTTTTTTAAAAAAAGAAATATTAAGATGTTTTAAGTTCTAGGCTTTTCCCCTGCACCCCTAAAGAGGTCCAGGGAAATATTGAGAATACAGAAACAAGATTCTCATTTTTACTCCTCAAAAGCTTTTGCTCCTTTGTCTCAAGACTTGGAGAGAATTTTTTTTTTAATTTGATATTTTGTTGCTGTTGTTCCTTAAAGGAACAGGGAAGAGCATGCCACCCTAATAGGACCAGAGATCAGGCCCTTATTACCTTTTTTTTTTTTTTTGTCAGTCATGGGACTTGAACTCAGGGCTCAGGCACTGTCCCTGAGCATTTTTGCTCAAGGCTAGCACTCTAGCACTTTGATCTACAGTGCAACTTATGGTTTTCTAGTAGTTGATTGGAGATAAAGTCTCATGGACTTTGCCGCTCAGACAGGCTTTGAACCATGATCTTCAGATCTCAACCAGCTAGGATTATAGGCATGAGCCACCAGCACCCAGCAACTTTCTCTTTAAAGCCTGTGCCAGAGGAGCTTTGGAGAGGTGTTTGTAGCCTTGAGACCCAAGATTTGTGTGAAGTCACAAGAGTAAGGAAATTAGAAGTCTTTTGAAACTTTAGCTAATGGCCCTTGAAGGGTTTAGGGAAGGGCATTCAAGGATAGAATGGAGTTGAGCACGTGGGCTCAGGCCTATAATCCCAACACTTCGAAACAGAAATAGGTCCAGGCAAGCTTGGGCTACATAGTGGGTTCCAGTTTAGCCAAACTACATAGTGAAACCCTGTCTCAAAAAAAAAAAAAAAAAAAAAAAAACCAAGGGGCTGGGAAGGTGGCTCAGTGGTAGAGCGCTTGCCTTGCATGCATGAGACCCTGGGTTCGATTCCTCAGCACCATATAAGCAAAAAGAAAAAAAGCCGGAAGTGGTGCTGTGGCTCAAGTGGTAGAGTGCTAGCCTTGAGCTGAAGAGCTGAGGGACAGTCCAGGCCCAGAGTTCAGGTCCCACAACCAGCAAAAAACCAAAACAAACAAGGGCTGGGGTATATCTTAGTGGTACAGCTTTGCCCAGCTTTGTTTCCCTCCTCAGTACCAAAATAAGAGAGAAAGAAGGGAGGAAGGGAAAAGAGGGAAGCAAGAAAAGGAGGGAGGGAAGGAGGAAGAAAGAAAAAGAAAAGAGAAAGGGTGGGGAGAGGAGAGAGGCTGGGTACCAGTGGCTCGTGCCAGTGGCTCAGGCCTGTAATCCTAGCTACTCAGGAGGCTGAGATCTGATGATCCTGGTTCAAAGCCAGCCTGGACAGGAAAAGTCTGTGAGATTCTTATCTCCAAATAACCACCAGGAAACCGGAAGTGGCCCTGTGACTCAAGTGGTAGAGCGCTAGCCTTGAGCTGAAGAGCTGAGGGAGAGTGCTCAGGCCCAGAGTTCAAGCCCCATGATGAAGGAAGGAAGGAGGGAGGGAGGAAGGGAGGAAGAAAGGAAGGAAGGAAGCAAGCAAGCCAGCAAGCCAGCTCAGGGCCAGTGCCCAGGCCCTGAGTTCAAGCCCCAAGACCAGAGCATGTGTGTGTACAGTGAACACGAACACACACACACACACACACACACACACACACACACACACACGGCAACTAAAGCTCACCTCTTGTCCCCATGTGTTTTAGAATACCAAGTGAGCTACACAGAACCATATCCTAAGGGATGGGGTTTGCTAGCACTACGTATTTCTCCAGCTCTAAAAGAAAAGAAGCTGATAACTTCCATTAACTGCCTGGGGAGCAGGAAGTATTTCTCTCTCTACTTTAACCTTGCTTAAACTTTCACCTTGGGAGACTTTTTGTGATTCACATTGGGAGACTTTTTGTGGTACACCTTGAAATGCTTTTCATGTATGGATCTCAGGAACCTGTAATTTTGTACGGAAACTGGGAAGCTGAGCAGCCGGCATGGGAAGATGGGGGCCTCTGGCTTGTCACTGTCTAGTCTTTCATTGGCCCTACAGTCACCTAAGGTCTCAGCACAATATTGGGTTCATAGTCATCCTGTTCACCAAAATGCATCCTGGGAATGCAGCTGAGCTGGGATAATACACTTCTACATCGATAGGTGAGAGGACTGGACAGGAGCTAGGACACAGTCCCCCTGAGGCAGTCCCTACACTTTCCATAGTGGCTGCGATTACAGGAGGTCTTATGGGGATGACGATAAGGAGGAAGGAAAAGAGGCAAACTCTATCAGGACAGTGTGCTGTGAGTTAAGGCTTTTTTGGGTCATTACTAAGCAGTTTCTTGACTAGGCTGCTTGGCCTTTGACCTATGCCAGTGTAGTCCCTTCCCTCATTTCTCTAGCATGTCTGTACAATGTCCTCTGACATGGTACAAGGATTGTGTAACGAGAGCACTGGCCATAGCAACAGCTACCACTTATTGAATACGTACTCAATGTCACATCACAATAATTCTACGGAGTAGATATTATTATTACTACCACCTTTGCCCATGAGAAATTAAGGCTTAGAGAAGTTAAGCAACATGCCCAAAGTGATGCTATTGAGTATCAGAATTAGATTTTGGACCCAAGTCTGTCTGGCTTTAGAACCTGTGTTGTCATTGTCACATTCACTCATCTGCAGCAACAGATCAGCCCTCCTGATCATAACCCTGAACACCCAGTCAGGCCTCTTTTTCTAAGACCTCTCCCAATGGCAGCCTCTTCTTCCTGAAACTATAGAGCAAGCCGCCTGTTAAAGGTATCAATTGCCGGGCGCTGGTGGCTCACGCCTGTAATCCTAGCTACTCAGGAGGCTGAGATTTGAGGATCACGGTTCAAAGCCAGCCTAGGCAGCAGGAAAGTCCAACAAACTCTCATCTCCAATAAACTATCAGAAAATCAGAAGTGGTGCTGTGGCTCAAGTAGTAGAGCGCTAGCCTTGAGCTGAAGAGCTCAGGGACAGCGCTCGGGCCCAGAGTTAAACCCGATGTTTTGGATGATGATACACATCACAAATACCAAGCCAATGCTCAGTTGCTCCTCTGAAAGTTTGGCTCACACTGAGCTTTTACTTATTCCCTTTGCCCTATTTTCTTCCTTTCATTCTTTTCTTTCTTGATTCCCTGCTTGCAGCTTAACTGCTTTGCTAGTTGCTTCCAGGTTCCAATTTCTGAGCCTGACCCTTTTCACATTTATTAAAAATAATGTAAACTCCCTGTAATCCTATTTACCCAGGAGGCTTATAGCTGAGGACTACCATTTGAAACCGGCTCAATCAGGAAAGTCTGATTTCTCCAATTAACTACCATGCAGTGTTAGCCTTAAGTGAAAAAAGTCGTGGCAGTTTCCAGGCTCTGAGTTTAAGCCCTAATACTGGCACAAAAGAATAGAAATAAAAATTCCCTGTCTCCTCACCTTATCTATCCTGCTTCATTTCTTCCTCACCAAAAGGGAAGTCACCAATTACTAGCCCCTAGACTGTCCTGAATCTTAGTTGTAACTACTGCATATACTATGGAGTCCAAGACCGGTATGAAACCTAAGTTTCAACCTACCTCTGACCTGGCTATCCATGGGGCCATCTAGTGGATTAAGAGCAAAACAGTACCACAAAAAGGGCTGTAGTAAGAACACATAGTAGGGCTACTCCCTGGGCATTGGGAAGGCACTGAGAGTGCTCTGATTGTGGTAGTTTTTGAGGAAGTGCCCTGGGAATAGGCTTCTTTGAAGGCTGGGGAGAGAGTGGGCTACTTTGACCCTTCACAGTCAGATACACAATAGAAACAAGGCCCCTGGCCCTTCACTTCCTATCTGCTGGAGGAGGAGGTTTGAAGATTTGGAAACACAAGGGTGATTTTGGGTGAGGCATGGGATCCAGTACTTAACCTTGACTCAGGACTCAGATTGGCTGGCTGTGTGTGTGCTGGTCCAAGGGGCTTGAACTCAGGGCCTGGGTCTGTCCCTGAGCTTTTCCAGCTCAAGAATAATGTTCTACCACTTGAACCACAGCACCACTTCTGGCTATTTGGTAGTTCTAAGAGTCTCATGAACTTTCCTGCCCGGCTGGTTTCGAACGGCAATCCTCAGATCTCGGCCTCCTGAGTAGCTTAGTAGCTAGGATTATAGGTGTGTGCCACCAGCACCTGGCTTCAGATTGGCCTTTTAACGGTTGAATATAGAGCTGGCTGTGGATGAGTCTTCCCCAGGGCCAGATCCCATCTCCCACGGCTTTGACCATGACCCAACGTAGGACACATGTTTTCCTCAGTCAGGGCCCCGAAGAACTTTTTCAAGATGGGTCCTTCCAGCATGGCAACAATTGTCCTTCTTGTGGGGGACTCAGTGTGCAAGTACAGATCCAGGCAGCAGCAGAACCGGAGGCCGCCACGGGAGGGCGCGCGAGGCAGGCGGTGGTGGCGCTGCTGTGGGCTCCAGCCGCTCCTGCATTCGCGGTGGCAGACGGGCCCGCAGAACCTGTGGAGAACCGAGAGGCCCGAGTCATGCAGCCACAACCCTGCCGCAGCTGTCTGCCTAGCTCGCGGCTAGCAGAGGCGCTCTCCGATTGCTTCCAAATCCTACACCCCTCTTAGTAAGTCTCCCACAGGCCGCACCGGCGGAACCCTTAGGCCGTACCTCACTCGTTTCTGGCCCCTCCCACTCGCCTCTGCTTCCCAGCAACGGGACCCCGGAAGCTCGCCCTTTCCGTACCCGCCCCGCACTGTTTTTGGCCCGCCCCCAGCTCTTTCATCTTTCCCTTCCGCCGGAAGCCATTCCGGAAAGTTCCCGACTTTCTGTATTTCCCCCCTTGCTTTGTAGCTGGGTTGACGTTTGCCGGTGGCCCAGACGGCTTCACAGAGAAGGTGACACGTGCTTTGAGCGTGGTAAAACGCACGTGATATGTACTAACAACCATTTAAGTGTATAGGTGGTGGTGGTAAGTATAGTCGTATGGCCTGGAGTCCATTCCCACCGTCCATTTACAGAACTCTTCACTCCTGCCTTGGAACAGTGACTCCCAGTGTCACCCCGCCGCAGTCACTGGCAGCCACCATTCTACTTACTTGCCTCTACGAAGTGCTCTCCCACTTGAGCCAGAGCGCCACTTCCGGCTTTTTTGCGGGTGGGGGGTGAGGGTGGAGAGGGGTGGCTTATTGGAGATCAGAGTCACGGACTCTTGCCCCGCCTGGCTAGGAACTGCAGCCCTCAGATCTCAGCCTCCTGAGTAACTTGGATTACAAGCGTGAGCCTCCAGAGCCCAGCCTTATCTTTCTTTGCTTTTCCTTTTTAAATTAAAAAATTATTAATAAGTTTTTTTATTGTGAAAATACCAAATACCGTACAGAGGGGTTACAATGACATGAGCAAGGTAACGAGTCCATTTCTTATCAAGCATTGTTGCCTCCTCCTTTGTTTCCCTTTCCCATCCCTGCCCTCCCATCTCCCCCCACCCCTCCCCACCAAAAAATTTTTGGGGGCGCCAGTGGCTTACGCCAGTAATCCTAGCTACTCAGGAGGCTGAGATCTGAGGATCGTGGTTCAAAGCCAGCCCGGGCAGGAGAGACCGTGAGACTCCTATCTCCAATAAACCATGAGAAAACCGGAAGTGGCTCTGTGGCTCAAGTGGTAGAGCCCTAGACTTGAGCTGAAGAGATCAGGGACTGCGCCCAGGCTCGGAGTTCAAGAAAAAAAAAAAAAAAAAAAAAAGCAGCTTAGCATAATACCCTTAAGTTTGTGTCTTGAGCAAGTGAAGGTGTGTAAGTGAAGTGAGCCAGGTTGCACTCCATGGGAGACTGTTCTTTACCAGTAGAAGGAACCAGCATAAAGATTCTGAGACATACTAAAGCTACCAGCACAACTATGTTTATTGCAGCATTATTTACCATATTTAACCATATTTACCATATTTAACTAACCCAGATGTCCCTCAGTAGATGAATGGATCAAGAAAATGTGGTATATTTAAGATACAGGTGGACCTGTTGCAACAATGAGAAGTAAAAGTTGTCATGTCCAAAACGAGCATTACAACGTTAGTGCGGGTGGGGGGGGGGAAGGGGGGGAAGGAGAAGGATTGGGATTGGGGGGGAGGGGGGAGGCTGGGAAGGGATGTGAAGGGTAAACAAAGGAGGAGGCTGCAATGCTTGGTAAGAAATGTACGCATTATCCTGCCCATGTAACTGTAACTCCTCTGTACAGTATGTTCACAAATAAAATTAAATTAAAAAAAAAAAGAAAATGTGGTATATATATGCATATATGCAATGGCATTCTATGCATCCATTAGAAAGAATGACATTGTCCCATAGGTTAGGAAATGGAAAGATTTGGAAAAAATTATATTAAGTGAAGTAAGCCAGGCCCAAAGAAACATAGGGCCCATGCTTTCCCTTATTTGCAGTAACTAGTATAAGTCAGGGACAAGCAGAAAAGGTCAAAAGCTATGTACATATGACCAGATAAGATGGTATTAAGGGAAATGAACCCCAAGATAGGGGCACAAGTGTGTTTTTCTTTCTTGCTAGTGTTTCTAACGTATTTATAATGTGCTTTTTTTGTGTGATTTTTTTTTTTTTTTGTTTCTTTGCATGGTCCTCCTCCATAGTATAATTCCTGTTTTCACTGTATTTGATGTTCCCTAATTTGGGGAGGGGAAGGGGAAAAACAAATTGCTTAAATAAGGATACAGGTTGACCCATTGTAACAATGAGATGTATAAGACTATGTTGAAAAATGAACTTTACAATTTAGGCGGGGGTTGGGGGGTGGGGGGTGAGGGATGGGGGGAGTGTAGTTGTGGAGATGGGAGGGAAGGGATGGGAGGGGAAAAACAAAGGAGGAGGTAACAATGCTTGATAGGAAATGTACTCATTACCTTGCTCATGTATAATATTTTTACAATTAAAAAAAGTATAAAAGAAGAAAGATTCTGAGACAAATGTGACTGGTGTGTGCAATGGAAAAGTCAATGCAGCTGGAGATTGAGGGAGAATAGTATTGCTACATATATATTACATATAGATAGCATATAATGTGTATGTGTATATATATACATATACATATATGTATATTTCTTTTGAGCTGGCCTAAAGTTCGTGGTCCTCTTGCCCTAGCTGCTGGAGTGCTGAGATTACAGGTATTGGGGCCCTTGCTCCATGTAGAAGGGGAGTGGGAAACCATCAGAGATCTACACATAACAACCTTTCATCCTCTCTAATCACGATGAAGGAAGGATTTCACATGGATAAGATTACCCCCAGAGGTCTGGATCTCACCCAAGTTCATATCATTAGCAAGTCCGCTTTATTGATTTTCTTCTCTCACCTCTACCTTAACTCTCACCCTTTAAAGAGAAATTCTCAAACCTCCTTAAAAAAAAACACCTATATCTGCTTATAACTACTATTGTATTTTTTTCCTTGTTTTCATATCCAAACTTCTATGTATTAGCGAGTTGTTGAACCTGGGGCCACTTGCATACTGAGCACATACCCTGCAACAACGACATACCACTATTATAAAGTATATGTGTGTGCGTGCACGCGCACACATGCATGTGCACACGTGCACCAATAATGGAGTTTGAACTTGGGGCCTTTTGGCTTTTTCTGTTCACAGCTGGCACTTTACCACTGGAATCTCCAGTTCTGGCTTTTTACTGGTTAATTGGAGGTTAGAATCCCTGGATTTGTCTCCAGATAAGTTTCAAACAGCTATCCTCAGATCTTATCCTTCTAACTATGCTTCTATCCTCCTAACTATGCTTTTAGGCAGGAACCTCTAGAGCCCAGATCAAATGTTTGTTTTTAAAGATAGATAAAAGGCCCAGGCCCTGGAGGTTTAAGCCTGTGATCCTAGTTACTCCAGGAGGCTGAGATCTCAGAATTGCCGTCCTAAGCCAGCCAAGATGAGAAAGTTTGCAAGGCTCTTATCTTCAATTAATCACAGAAAAAAACAGAAGTGGTGAAGTAGTTCTAGTGGTAGAAAGCTAGCCTTGAGCAAAAGAAGCTAGGGACCCGCACTCGTGCCCACAGTTCAAGGTCCAGGACCAACAAAAAGAAAAAAAAAAAAAAAGATAAAAGGGTTGAGAGTGTAGGGACCAGAAGATAGCGAGGGCTGGGAGAGTAGTTCAAATAGTAGAGTGCTTGTCTAGCAAGCGTGAAGCCATAATCCGGTCCCAGTAACACACAAATACATGCATGCAGAAAAGATAAAGTACGAAAAGCCCATTTTGCAAGCTCAAAATAAAAACCCAAACAGGAAAAACACATAAAATTATCCTTTTTACCCTGAAGAGGTCACCAAAAGAAGATTCTGTTCTCTACATGTTAGAGGCTTGAGCTATGGTACCTAGCATGTATTCTTTTTTATAAAGCTTTTTTTTTTCCCTTCAGCCATGGGGCTCGGACTCTGGGCCTGGGCGCTGTTCCTCAGCTCTTCAGCTCAATGCTAGCGCTCTACCACTTGAGCTACAGCACCACTTCTGGTTTTCTGGTGGTTTATTGGAGATAAGAGTTTCACGGATTTTCCTGCCCAGGCTGGCTTTGAACCGTGATCCTCAGATTTCAGCCTCCTGAGTAGCTAGGACTACAGGCGTGAGCCACTGGCACCTGGCTAACAATTTTTTTTTTTTAAAGGAAGTACTGGGGTTTGAACTCAAGCAGGGCTTTATGCCTGCCAGGTTCATGTAATAATAGGGCTGGATATATGGCTCCTATTTTTTACTGGTTACTTTTTAGGATAGGTCTTGCTTCCCAAGCTTGTGCTTGAGCCAAGATGTGTGTAATTTAGGCTTCCCTGTCATCAGCAACATCACATTTTTATGCCACTGCATCTTGCTTCACTCTGGGGAGATAGAGTCCCTGGACTTTTCTCACCAGGCTGGCCTACTATTGAAATCCCCCAAAAATCTGCCTACCAAAATAGCTGGGGTAACAGACTAACTATGTCATTGCACCTAGCTGGAGGCTGAGAAAGGGTCTTGTGAACTTTTCTACCTGAACTATTCTTACTTTCCTTCCTGCCTTGTGGCTAGTCCTTAATCAGTAAGCCTCAGTATAAATATCATACAAACAAGGTATGTAGAAAGCTCAGCAGATATAAGGCCTGGGATTGTCCCTAGGCTACAATTTTTCATATGACCTCTAGGTGTCACGCTTGGACTCAATTTAACCAAATGTTGGCTGGCAACTCAAAAGAGGTCAAGCTGGGCACAGATGGGTGTCATCTATAATCCTAGCTACTCAGGAGGCTGAGATATAAGGATCTCAGTTTGAAGCCAGCATGGGCAGGAAAGTCTTTGAGTCTCTTATCTTGAAATAACTACCCAAAAGCCAAAAATGAGCAAAAAGCCTTGAACAAAAAAGCTCAGGGACAGCTCACAGGTCCTGAGTTCAAGCCCTAGGATACATCTTGTCTCTGTTTCTGTCTCTCTCTGTCTCTTATTCTCTTTCTCCCTTCTTATTTCTCTCCTTCTCTCTCTGTCTCTCTCATACATACACAGACACATGCAAAGGAGAAGGCAAGCAACATCTAGCCTGGTTTGTCCTCCGAGCAACTGGAAAGAGTATGGAAGCCCAGATTCCTCTTCTGGGTTTGACATCTCTGCCTTGGAAGGATGCCTTGATACAGTGACCAACCATCCCCGATTTCCCTGGATTGAACTTTCATCACTACAGGGGCAAAGAGTTTGTAGTACTAAGACAGTCCCAAGAATTTGTGAAAGTTGATCAACTAATCACAGACAGAAAAACTGAACTTCCCCCAAGTTTTCCCTAGATTAAGTCTAGGTCCAGGGCTGGAAATGTGGCTTAATGGCTTACCTAGCATTCATGAAGCCCTGAGTCTGATTCCTCATACCACATAAACAGAAAATGCCGGAAGTGGCACTGTGGCTTAAGTGGTAGAATGCTAGCTTTTAGCAAAAGAAGTTCAGGGACAGAGTTCAAGTTCCAGGACTGGGAGAAAAAAAGAAGAAAAAAGATCTAGGTTCATCAAGAGAACTTAGCTCTACTTCAACCAGGCCCCCAGGCTCCCCAGATAACAGCATTGTGGATGGACACAGCACGCAGTCTGGTGGTTGTCAGAATTTAGGGAGAGAAGATGTATACATTTTAAATAAAACCACTTTCTGACAATACAATAGCTAACATTTGTTGAGTGCCACTGAGTATAACACATACATATTGGTTTTTTTGTGTGCCAGGCCTGGGAATTGAACTCAGGGCACTGTCCCTGAGCCTTTTTGCTTCACTTTTGGATTTGGGGTGGTTTATTAGAGATAAGAGTCTCACACATTTTTGGGGGGGGGGGGTCCAGTCGTGGGGCCTGAACTCTGGGCCTGGGCGCTGTCCCTCAGCTCTTCAGCTCAAGGCAAGTGCTCTACCACTGAGCCACTTTCCCAGCCCGAGTCTCACACACTTTGCTGCACAGGATGGCTTCGAACCTTCAGCCTCAGCTCTCAGCCTCTGGAGTAGCTAGGATTTCAGGCATGAGCCATCAGTGCTCAATTGACATATTGTTTCTCATCTGTACAGAAACTCCAAGAAAACATTTTCCCCTTGTCAGAAATGAGATATCCTAAATGGAGGTGTAACTCCTTAACTCCTCAGTGGAGCATATACATGAAGCCCTGGGTCAGAAAGAAAAGGGAGCCAGAGAAAGAAAAGGGAGCCAGAGAAAGAAAAGGGAGGGAGGGAAAGAAGGAAGGAAGGGAAGGAGGGAGGGGAGGGAGGGAAGGAAAGAAATCTGGACAAGAGAGGGTAAGTGACCAGTCCAAGTCACACAGCTATTAAGTGACATAAGGAAATTCAAACTTGATTGTCTAACTATTGAGCTCCTGCTATTTTTCACTGAATTTGTAGCCTGGATATTTTCTTCTTGTTCTAGGAAGGCTAGGAATGGGAGGGAGTAGGAAGGCAGTTATAGGTGGAAGAGTTGAAGAAGAGGGCCTATGATCAGGGATTGGTAGGGGTCAAACAGCATTGACAGCTTGCTTCTTTTTTTCTTTTCTTCTTCTTCTTTTTTTTTTTTTTGGTCGGTCGTGGGACTTGAACTCTGGGTTTGAGCACTGTCCCTTAGCTCAACGCTAGCACTCTACCACTTGAGCTACAGCACCATTTCCGGTTTTCTGGTGGTTTATTAGGAGATAAGAATTTCACAGACTTTCCTGCCCGGGCTGGCTTTGAACTGCGATCCTTAGATCTCAGCTTCCTGAGTAGCTAGGATTACAGGCGTGAGCCACAGGTGCCCAGTTGCTTCTTTTTTGTTGTTGGTTGTGGGGCTTGAACTCGGGGGCTAGGCACTGTCCCTCAGCTTTTTAGATCAAGTCTAGCCCTCTACCACTTGAGCCACAATGCCACTTCTGGTTTTCTGGTGGTTTATTGGAAGTAAGAGTCTCCTGGACTTTCCTGCCTGGGATGGTTTTAAACCATGATTCTCAGCTTTCAGCCTCCTGAGTAGCTAGGATTACCGGCATGAGCCACTGGCACCTCACTGACAACTTGCTTCTTAAATGAACAAGATTTTCTGCTTTGGGCTAGGTGTACATCTAGCTTGGGGATGTCCAAGGAGTCCTCTCAGGGATCATTATCCTGACCCTAGCTTGGGTCCTCATTGAGGAAGCAGGGCTTTGTTTTCTAGAATCCAAGAGAGACCCAGCCTGCTCTGTGTGTTTGTGAACAGATACTTGGACATGAGACAGGTACAGAGGAAAGTCAGGAGCTAGCAATAAATGAAGGACAAGCGAGGGTAGGAGATCTATTGGGGCTTTGACATGGGTCATGCTAAGTACCATGCCTTACCCAAAGTTTGGGTTCACTGAAGAGCTGAGATGAATGTTATGGCCAGGTTCCTCCTCTTCCCAGAGATATTATAAGGCTGATTTTAGTTTGCTCAAGTGGTCATATAATATTCAACCCAGCCAGGCGCCGGTGGCTCTTTCCTGTAACCCTAGCTACTCAGGAGACTGATATCTGAGGATCTCAGTTCAAAGCCAGCCGTGGCAGGAAAGTCCATGAGACTCTTATCTCCAATTAACCACTAGAAAACAGGAAGTGGCACCGTGGCTCAAGTGGTAGAGCACTCACTTTGAGCTGAAGAGCTCAGGGACAGTGCCCAGGCCCAGAGTTCAAGACCCACGACTTCCCCCACAGTATAACCCTTGCTTTCACTGTATTTGATGTCGGTATAATTTGTGGAGGGGAAGGGGAAAAACAAATTGTTTAAATAGGGATACAGGTGGACCCATTACAACAATGAGATGTACAAGTCGTTATGTTGAAAACGAACTTTACAACTGTGGTGGGAGGGGAAGGAAGGGGGGCAGGGAGGATTGAGTAGGGGAGCTGGGCGGGGGGGTGGGGGGGTGGGGGGGGAGGATGGGAAGGGATGGGAAGGGGAAACAAAGGAAGAGGCTACAATGCTTGATAAGAAATGTACTCATTATCTTGCCAATATAATTGTAACCCCTCTGTACAGTATTTTCACAATAAAAAAAAATTAAAAACAAAAAGACCCATGACTGACAAAAAAAGAAGAGGAAGAAAAAGAATAGTTTGGGTAAAGCTATAGATCAGGGCCTGACTTGAATAAACAATGGTCAAATCCCCAGTGGGCACATTGTCGTCTAGCAAGTTTTCTGTCTTATGCCAGACTCTACAACATTTAAGAATCTTAAATTCTGAGGCAGGAATGTGTTATCCAAATGCATAGGTTTTGAACTGCATACGATCACTGCACTTCCTGGGTGAGCTAAAGACTGTTACCATGCAAGATGTGTCCCAGCCCTAAGACCTAATGAAACCTAGAGACCTGTGGCCGGTTTCCACCTATGGCTCCACTTTGCCAATCAAGTCCTCAGGCAGGTGGACCTGAAGTAAGTCCTTGTCCAATCTAAGCCATGTCACTGACTGTTCTTTACCAGCTGACCTTGAACTCAGATCTCAGCCTCTTGAGTGGCTCATGCCTATAATCCTCAAGAGACTAAGATCTGAGGATTGTGGTTCAAAGCTAGCTTGGACAGAAAAGTCCAAGAGGCTCATATATCCAACTAAGCACCATAAAGCTGGAAACGGAGTTGTGGCTGAAGTTGTGGCTCAAGCCTTGAGAACAAAGAAAAGAAAAACTAAGGGACAGTACCCAGGCTCTCAGTTCAAACTTCAGTATTGGCACAGAAAAAAAAAAGTTTATTGTCTATTATTTGGCAAGTCATGTTTAAGTGCTTGATAAGTATAGTATGAACTCATATTACCCCCTGAATTCTATACTTCATGCTTTGTAAACGCAAAGACTGAGACTGGAGAGCTTGAGTAACTTGCCCAAGGTCACAGAGCTGTTAAAGGGGGGGTGGGCAGGGAGGTTTTAGACCTGGGTACTTAGGTTCCAGCTCACATGTACTGAGTTACTCAGCCATGGTACCATATGGAGTGGGACTGAATAAAAGAATAGCTATTATGATCATTGTAATTTAGCATTAAGTGCTTTTTATATCCACAGTGCTAAGTGTTAATTATTAGCGTATTTAGATGCAACATTTATCCTTTTTGTTCCTATTTTTTTCCACAGCCATGGCAACAAAGGGCCTTGTACTCTCTATAGCAGAGCGTCCTGCCTTTGTCCGATCCAGCCTGGTGCATCAGTCTCTGCAAACAACAAAAGAGGTGCCCACCCGGCAGGCTGTCCCTCCCCCACCACCACACTAAGGAAGGCTGAGGCCTCTTCGATTGGAATTGTGCTAGGAGAGCCACAGACAGGTACAGATCAGCAGACCAGGAGCAGGGCTCACAAGTGAGGTCATGCTTAATAAACCTGATTAATTTCTTTGAGCAGCAACAATGCAAGAGGACAGGGGTGAAGCGAGAGACAATAATTCATCCTGATTCCAAGGCACAGGAACACAGCTAAAACCAGTAGAGAGATTTTGTAAAGATGCTCTTGGGGCCTTGAGGGGCTCAGACATGGTGGCAGCAGGAAAATTCAGTGAGCAGGAGATATTTGCTCACAGTAATCTAGTAAAGTGGCAAAGAGGCAATCCAGGGCAGGGCCAGAGCTCAGACTGCCCAAGCCATCCAACTAAGATACAAATCTGACCCACGATACTTTCCTGCTTAAGTCCTTTGCAGTGGCTTTCTACCAATGAATCTAATAAGAATGTAGACAATAATACAAATACTTGTACTTACTTGATATTTATTCTGTATATGGTGCTTTATAGAGGAGGACACTGTGGCAGACTGCTTAAGCAACCTGCCCCAAATCACAGTTATTTATATTGAATGGCCCTTCCAACCCAGTCTGTTCTTACAGACTCATCCAATTCATATGTGTATTGTCCATTTGTACATTTTTTTGTGGGTGGGTGGGTCATGGGCTTAAACTCAGGGCCTGGATGCTGTCTTTAAGCTCTTTCAACGCTAATGTTCTACCACTTTTCATTCTTCTTGCCAGCAGCTGTTTTAGGAATGAAAATATGGTCTAGTTTTTCCTAATAAATAAGACTGTCTTAGTTTGTGCTACTGTAACAGAATACCATAAACTGGATATCTTAAATAACAAGCATTATTATAGTTCTGAAGGTTAGGGAATCTAAGATCAAGGCAAAGTCCTGTTTCTTGGTTCATAGATGGCTGTTTTTTTGCTGTGTAGATACGGTAGAAAGAGAGCCAGAGTGCTTGCTTGTCCCTTTTATAAGAGCACGAATTCCACTGATGAGCATGCTATCCTTAACCTCCCAAAGGCTCCACCTCCTGATGCATTACTTTGGTGGTTAGGATTTCAACATATAAAAATTGGGAGACATAAATATTTAGTTCAATAAGAACGACTTTTTTTTTTGGTGTGGGGCGGTAGTACTGGAGGGTTTTTTGTTTGTTTTTTGGTGCCAGTCCTGGGGCTTGAACTCAAGGCCTGGATGCTGTCACTAAGATTCTTTTTCTCAAGGCTAGAGCTCTACCACTTGAGCCACAGCACCACTTCCAGATTTTTCTGAGTAGTTTATTAGAGATGGGAATCTCACAGACTTTCCTGCCCAGGTTGACTCTGAACCACAATCCTCAGATCTCAGCCTCCTGAGTAGCTAGGATTACAGGATAAGCCACTGGCATCTAGTTTAGAAAGCTATCTTGAAGTTAGATTCTCCACAGGCAGGCGTGGTGTCACAGACCTGTAATCTCAGCACTTTGAGGCAGGAGGATTGTAAGTTCAAAGCCAGCCTGGGCTATACAATGTTGAGGGTGGGGAGAAGGAGGCTGAGGAGAAGGAAGGAAGGGTAGGAAAGGAAAGGGAAGAGAAGGAAGAGGAAGGAAGGAAGGAGAGGGGAGAAAAGAGGAGGGAAGGGAGAGGCAGAGGCAGAGGGAGAGGAAGAGGAGAGATAAAAAACAAGAAAATAGATTCTTCAGTGTAGCTCTGGCTGACCTCTGAACTGCCCTATCGAGTTGCTCCCTATAAGAGGTAAATTATTAGCTGGGTGCTGGTGGCTGTATGAGCTACTCAGGAGGCTGAGATCTAAGGATCAAGATTTAAAGTCAACCAGGACAGGAAAGTCCATGATACTGTTATATCCAATTAACCACCAGAAAACTAAAAGTGGAGCTGTGGCTCCAAGTGGTAGAGTAATAAAAGCTTGAGGACAAAAGCTCAGGGACAATGCCCAGGCTCTGAGTCCAACCTCTATAAGTGACAAAAAAAAAAGAGGTAAATTATTTTTGTTTGAAGCCTTTAAATTTTTAGACAATTTGTTATATAACAATAGATAATAGGGTAGTTTTCAATGAATGAGTAAATAAACGAATGAGCAAGTTTGTGAACAATTTGTATGTTTTGTGTGTGTGTGTGTGTGTGTGTATGTGCGCGCACATACTCAGGGCCTAGGCACTTGCCCTGAGCTTCTTTTACTCAAGACTAAAACTCTACAACTGGAGGCACAGGGTCACTTCTGGCTTTTCTAAGTAGTTTATTGGAGATGAGAGTCTATGGACTTTTCTGCTCCAGTTGGCTTTGAACAGCAATCCTCAGGTCTCAGCCTTTTCAGTAGCTAGAATTATAGGCATGTACCACCAGTACTGAGCTAACAATTTGCATCTTTCCTTTTGATTTGGCAGGATTCAGTAACTACATCATTAATTAATCTAACAGGTGCCTGAAATATTCTTTTGTATCATCTCTACATTTTACATTTTACTTCTCTGACTGAACTTCTTGTCATCCATATCAGTTAAACTAAAAAATATAAAGACAAAAAATACAAATATTTAACCTTTTAGCTGGGCATCAGTGGCTCACACCTGTAATCCTAGCTATTCAGGAAGCTGAGATCTGAGGATCACTGTTCAAAACCACCTGGAACAGGAAAGACCATGAGACTATTGCCAATTAATTACCAGAAAACCGGAAGCAGCACTGGTGCTCAAAGTGGTAGAGCACTAGCCTTGAGTGAAAAAGCTCAGGAATAGTGCCCAAGTCCTGAGTTCAAGCCCCACAACTGACAGCAACAACAACAACAACAACAACAACAAACCCACAAAAACCCTTTAAACATTGTATTTGACTGGGTGATTTTGGAATGAAGAAAAATGAATTACATTTGTTCTTCCACTACACTCAGCCAAAGATTGTTGGCATATAAAGCAGAACTATTAAGGATCATCAGATTGTGATTCAATTTTTCCCAAAAGAAGTTTCTTGTTGTTTACAAAACCTAGTGGTTATTTTTACTTGGCCTTTTTTTTTTGTCAGTTGTGAACTGTTGATCTGTCAGTTGAACTGTGATCCTCAGATCTCAGCCTCCTAAATAGCTTGGATTACAGGTATAAGCCACCAGTGCCCAGCTTTTATTTGGTCTTTAAGGAAATGGGATATAGTTAACATTTTCTTACATACTAAGACCAAGTATGTGCACCTTTTGGGTTCAAAGCCAAATTTTAAGTGTTAGCAGCCACTGCAATTGCTTTATCTTTGCTCCATCCATGGAATACCCTGAATCCCTCTAGCATTGCAGAAGGTAAAGAGAGATTTTCCATAGGGATCTTGACCTAGTAAGAAGCAACTTGTTACCAGGTACTGGTAGCTCATGCCTGTAATCCTAGCTACTCAGGAGACTGAGATCTGAGGATCTTGTTTTGAAGCAGGCCTAAGCAGGAAAGATTGTGAGACTCTTATCTTCAATAAACTACTCAGAAAAAGCCAGACGTGGTGCTGTGGCTTAAGTGGTAGAGGGCTAGCTTTGAGCAAAAGCAGCTCAGGGACAGTACCCAGGCCCTGAGATCAAGCCCCAGGATTGACAATAAACAAACAAACAAACAACTAAATAAACTTGTTGAATAAATCAGTGAAGAAATGTTTTATTAGTCATAATCATTCAGATGTTAAATGCTACTTTAGTTGCCTAAGTAGGCATAAATGTATAACCAATAGTATTTGGAAGAAACAGGGAAATTGTGAATTATGTAACAAGTCCATTAAGTACAGTGAACTATTGTGTTATTATTTGTTTGCTCGAGTGTGTGTGTGTGTGTGTGTGTGTGTGTGTGTGTGTGTGTGTGTGTATGTGTGTATTTTTTTGCCAGTCCTGGGGCTTGAACTCAGGGCCTTGGCACTGTCCCTGAGCTTCTTTAGCTCAAGGCTAGCACCCTACCACTTGTGCCACTTCCAGCTTTTTCTGTGTATATGGTACAGAGGAATAGAACCCAGGGCTTCATGCATACTAGGCAAATACTCTTCCACTAAGCCACCTTCCCAGCCCTTGTGTTTATATTTTCTTCACAAATATATAATTTTTGTTTTACAGCTATGTAATTATTTGAGGGGGTGTGATGTCTCACTAGACATCTATTCCAGTGTCATTATGCCATTGAATTTACTTCCCAGACTCCTTTGCTACTAGCGTTCCTTCAAACAAATGCATCCACATTGGGTCTGGAGATGAACTGATTAGACAATGAGAAAGAAGTTTGAGGTATTTATCTTGTTGGTTCTGTAGTTGTAAGGCAATTGGATCTGGACCTGCAAGTATGGTGATATCTCCCTAATTTGACAGGTAGCTTCCTGATATTAAAGAGGTGGCATCATTCCAGAACTAGTGGCTACTAATGGTCACCCTCTGAGATTTATTCAGCTATTAGTTTCCTTTCTTGGTAGGAGCCAAAGCTTCCTTGAAGCCTAGTTCTGTGGTGTGTCTTAAATTGTTGCTTCTGGAAGATAAGCCTCGAGTCTGTCTCTTCAGCTCATCTAATGATACTAGAAGCCATCACTGGAATACCTTCTAATGGATCTTTTTCAGTCCAAAGGAATGTTATTTTGTCTGACACTGAATTCTAACTAAAGCTGGGTCTAAGAGTTACTACATAAATGACAAAATTCTTTGTTATTATCAGGTCATTAAATACAGATGTAACTTAATAGTTATGAAATGTCATAGTTCAGGCATCAGAGAAATAGTTTCAAACAGAAAAAAAAAACTTTAAAAAAATCTTACCAAACTTGAATTCTATTGAAGTATACCTATTGATAATACTGTTAAGACTTTTTTGGTGGGGGAGCAGGTAGGCCTTGAGCTCAGAGCATGGCCACTTCCCTGAGCACTTTTGCTCAAGGCTAGTGCTCTACCATTTTGAGCCTCAGCACCACTTTTGGCTTTCTGGTGGTTAATTGGAGATAAAAGTCTCATGGATTTTTCTGCCTGGGCTGACTTTGAATCACAATCCTCAGATCTCAGCCTTGTTAGTAGCTAGGATTATAGGCGTGAACCACTGGCATCCAACAAGAAAATTAATTTCTATAAGGACATGGGTCATCTCATAGAAGCCAAAGCAAATTGCATGTTTTTTCCCCTGTATATTTCCTTCATTCTTTCTTATTACATTCTCTGCATCCCAATTCATGAGTTTTTTAAAAAAAGTTTCCATCTCCTCAACTAAGAGGACAGACAGACTCAAGCAGGAATCTCCTTGCCTGAATATCAGAATTCTGGAATGAGTCTATGAGTAGCCAAGTCCAGTTCAGCAAGGTTATGCACTCTAAAGGATGTCATTCACCTTGTTTTCTATGCAAACAGCACCTCTAGAATGTAACATTTTGTTGAATATAATGTGAATGATGCCCCTGAATACCACCATCCTGAATCAATTGGTGTGCCTGGAACCATATAGATTATGGTAGGGGGAGGTAGATTTTCAGGAAAAATAAACAACCATATATGAGGAAAGTACTGGTAATTCAAAAGGTAGGCTCATGGTTATATATTCTAAAAATTATATATTGTTTTAAATATATTAGGCCAGCTGATGGCAAACTATGACCCATAGGCCAAATCAACTCTGCCCCTATGTCTGCAAATATGATTTTATTGCAATACAATCATGCTAATTCATGCTTTATTTGTGGCCATTTTTGATCTAGAATGGCAGATTTGATCATCTGCAGCAGAGATAGTACAGTATATAAAAGTTATGAAATCAACTGTCTGCTTCTTTACAGAAACACCCTGCTGAGATCCTGCCTGGCCACCCCGAGAAAGAAGTCCAGGAGCCACCACACCCAGCATGACCTAGATGTTTGCCATACTTCTCCTAGAACTGCAGGATAGAAATTTGCTTTTTAAACAAGATCCCTAAGTGATTCCTAGACACACTAAAGTTTGAGAGGCAATATATTAAATTCTTCAGTGGGCACAATCAATATTATTGAAACTTTCATTTCACATAGCCTTTTTTGTCCTGTGAGAGATATGCCATACTCTAGGCACATTAGATTATTGTACCACCATCCCTAGATTCTATGTAGTGATTATTTTTCTCTCTAAGTCAGAGAACAAAGTCATTTACCACCAGCCAGAACCCTTACTGAACATCTTTCTGGGCAAAAAGGATACATAGCTGTCATCTATTAGATGCCTATACATTCATTCAATTGAAGGCATGCTCTGTACCAGGACTGGAATCTATGGGTGAACAAATTGGCAAAACTGAAGCCTTTACAATGTTTTGGAGCTTTCATATGTCATCTACTTCTTCCTAAAGAATTCTTCCATAGGTGAGTCTCCATGGGGAAACCAAGGCTCAGAGAGGTTAAGTGATTTACTCAGAGTTGTATGGCTTGTGAGTGGCAGAGTTGAAAATTGAACTTATGTGTTTCTGACACTACAGTTTATATATTTTCTTCTATGCAACCCTGCTAGACAAGAATTCTAGGCGATTTTAATCTAAATTAGATCTACAGCCAGAGAGCCAGTGTTTTATAGATAAGAAACAGAATATTCTTATCTCCTACCTCCCAGACATAGCCAAGATGATCCTGCAAGATTGAAGCAGGCTGAAAGCTAGAGGAGCTGAGCTCTTCTCCTAAGACTTGCTCTTTAGAAGTGATAAGTCTGTCTCCTTCATTTGTGAGAAAGACAGGTGATTCTAGTTCAATTACTCCTTCTAGACACCTGAAATAAGAGCTATCCCTGACACCCTGAATTGGATAAGAAAAGCATTGCCTCAGAAAGAAAAGGAGTCAGGACTAGTGCTTTCCCTCCAAGAGACTCTCAGGATAACCGCCCCCTCCCCCGCAAAAAACTGGGGTCACTTTAACTTTCCAAGTCTTCTTCCACATCTTCTACACATTCCCTCAACTGACCCAGCCCTCCTGCCCTGTCTTGCTTCTCAATCATTCCATTGTACTTTTTTTGGATTTCCACTCTTTTGGGGTGTGGGGTTGTGGAGTTTGAGAGAGTCTTGCTATATGGTCCAGTTTAGCTTCAAATTTGCAAATTCCTACTTTTGCCTTCTGAATGCTAAGATTGTACAGTCCCAAACCATCTTGAACTTTCCTTCCTTTTTTTTTTTTTTTGTCTGTCGTGGGGGCTGAACTCTGGGCCTGGACGCTGTCCCTCAGCTCTTCAGCTCAAGGCTAGCGCTCTACCACTTGAGCCACAGCGCCACTTCCGGCTTTTTTCTTTTTGCTTATGTGGTGCTGAGGAATTGAACCCAGGGCCTCAGGCATGCAAGGCAAATGCTCTACCACTGAGTCATCTTCCCAGCCCCAAACAGGGACGATCTTAATCAATAATTTCTTTCTTTCTTTTTTTTTTTTTTTTGGGTCCAGTCGTGGGGCCTGAACTCTGGGCCTGGGCGCTGTCCCTCAGCTCTTCACCTCAAGGCTAGTGCTCTACCACTTGAGCCACAGCGCCACTTCCGGCTTTTTTCTTTTTGCTTATGTGGTGCTGAGGAATCGAACCCAGGGCCTCAGGCATGCAAGGCAAGCGCTCTACCACTGAGCCACCTTCCCAGCCCAATCAATACTTTCTTTAGTTCATTACACACCCTAAATCAAAAGCATTCAACATAATTAAACATTCAAACATGTAAACTGAGCCGAGTGCTGGTGGCTCATGCCTTTAATCCCAGCTACTCAGGAGGCTGAGATCTGAGGATTGCAGTTTGAAGGCAGCAAGGGCTGGCTGGTAAGAATCTCCATGAGTTTCCATGAGACTCTTAACCTGGAATTAACCACTGAAAAACAACACGTGGTGCTGTGACTCCAGTGGCAGAGCACTGGCCTTGAGCACAAAGAGGCTCAAAGACAGTGCCCAGGCCCTGAGTTCAAGCCCTGCAACCAACAAAATAGAATAAACTCTCAGGATTAGTAACTAAATGTGACAAATGGTTAGATTCCTCCCCAGTTTGTTTCTGTTTTTTTTTTTTTTGTCCGGTTGTGGGGCCTGAACTCTGGGCCTGGGCGCTGTCCCTCAGCTCTTCAGCTCAAGGCAAGTGCTCTACCACTTGAGCCACAGCGCCACTTCCGGCCTTTTTTTTTCTGCTTATGTGGTGCTAAGGAATCGAACCCAGGGCCTCATGCATGCAAGGCAAGCGCTCTACCACTGAGCCACCTTCCCAGCCCTGTTTCTGGTTTTAAACTAAGGACAAATTTATTTTTTATTTGTCACAAGCTTGCTTGCTTTTCTTCCTTCCTTCCTTCCTTCCTTCCTTCCTTCCTTCCTTCCTTCCTTCCTTCCTTCCTTCCTTCCTTCCTTCCTTCCTTCCTTCTTTCCTTCCTTCCTTCCTTCCTGTACTGGTCCTGGGGCTTGAACTCAGGGCCTGAGTGCTGTCCCTGAACTTTTGTGTTCAAGGCTAGCTCTCTACCACTTGAGCCACAACTCCAAATCAGGCTTTTTTTGGTGCTTAATTGGAGGTAAGAGTCAAGTGGACTTTCCTGCCCAGGTTGGCTTCAAACAATGAACCTCAGATTTCAGCCTCCTGAGTAAGTAGGATTACAGGTGTGAGCCACCAGTGCCTGTCTACAAGCTGCATTTCTTGATTTTTGCAGCTTATAAATAGTTCTGAACCCAAAGATCATACAGAGTTTTCCAGGGGTTGGTGAGGATTAATCAATTGAAATATAGGCACTGCCCACTCAGCAGACATTCAGCAAGGAGGACAAAGGATCAGAGTATCAACTTTGAGCTGTTCAAATTGTGGGGGCACATGTGTATATACGTGTGTGTGTGTGTGTGTGTGTGTGTGTGTGTGTGTGTGTGTGTGTATTATGTGTATGTAGAGGTCAGACCTGTAATTAGAAAGGCTCCAGGATAGGGCTGGGAAGGTGGCTCAGTGGTAGAACACTTGCCTTGCATGCCTGAGGCCCTGGGTTCGATTCCTCAGCACCACATAAGCAAAAAGAAAAAAGCCGGAAGTGGTGCTGTGGCTCAAGTGGTAGAGCACTAGCCTTGAGCTGAAGAGCTGAGGGACAGCGCCCAGGCCCAGAGTTCAGGCCCCACGACCGGACACCTCCCCCCCCACCACAAAAAAAAAAAAAAAAAAAGAAAGGCTCCAGGATAGAATTGACATGGCTGGCAAGAAGCTGTTGCAAAGGGAGTTGCACAAGAGCTGAGCCCGAGGCTTGAGAGAAGGCTTTGTCAAGCTGCACTGGAAGACTTTTGTCACAGGGTTCCTCTAAACAGATTCTAGACAGGTACGTGTAGTTTATTTGAGGATGATCCCAAGAAATACTGTGAGACAGCAAAGGAAATAATTACCAATGAACAGAGAGCCTCCAGAATGGGAGACAAAATCATTGACAGCTATTCATCAGATGGGATTAATATCCAGAACTATAAAGAACTTGAAAAACTGAATATCAGAAGAATGATCCAATCAACACATGGGCAAATGAATTGGACAGACTGTTCTCAAAAGAAGTGCAAATGGTCAATAAACATACACAGAAAGTTCAATATTCTTAGCTATTAGAGAATGAATATCAAAAGTAATTTGAAGCAGGCTCACACCTGTAATCTTAGCTACTCAGGAGGCTGAGATCTGAGGATGGTGGTTTAAAGCCCGTCCAGGCAGGGAAGTCCATGAGACTCTTATCTCCAATTAAAAAGTGGTAGAGCACTACTAGCCTTGAGCAAAAAATAACTGAGCGACAGCATCCAGGCCCTGAGTCCAAGCCCCACAACTGACAAAAACAAAACATAAACAAAAACAAAACCTACTTTGAGATCAAGAAAACAAACAGCAAGCCGGGCGCTGGTGGCTCACACCTGTAATCCTAGCTACTCAGGAGGCTGAGATCTGAGGACCGCCGTTCAAAGCCAGCCCGGGCAGGAGAGACGGTGAGACTCCTATCTCCAATAAACTACCAGAAAACCGGAAGTGGCGCTGTAGCTCAAGTGGTAGAGCACTCGCCTTGAGCTGAAGAGCTGAGGGACAGCGCCCAGGCCCAGAATTCAAGCCCCACGACTGACAAAAATCAACAACAACAAAAACAAACAAACAGCAGAGCTAGGCAAAGTGATTACATGCCTGACAAGCCCGTAATACCTGTGCCAGTCCTGAGACTTGAACTCACAGCCTGAGTACTGTCTCTTAGCTTTTTTGCTCAAGGCTAGCAATTTACCACTTGAGCCACAGCTCCACTTTTGCCTATTTGGTGGTTAATTGGAGATAAGAGTCTCACAGAATTTGCTGCCCAGGCTGGCTTTGAAACACAATCCTCAGATCTCAGCCTCCTGAGTAGCTAATTATGGATATAAACCACGGGTAACCAGCTTCCAAGAGGATCTTGAGTTTCAAGTTAGCCTAGGCTAGGTTACATACTGAGACTGTCTCAGAACACCAAAAATGAGGGGTGGGAAGGTGGCTCAGTAGTAGAGTGCTTGCCTCACCTGCATGAGGCCTGGGTTCGATTCCTCTGTACAACATAAGCAGAACAAAGCCAGAAGTGGTGCTGTGGCTCAAGTGGTAGAGCGCTAGCTTTGAGCTGAAGAGCTGAGGGACAGCGCCCAGGCCCAAAGTTCAAGCCCCATGCTTGACAAAAAACAAAACACCAAAAATGAACCAAAACAAAATAACCTTCCCCCCAAACAACAGCCAATTAAAACAACAAAGCTGGGAGCTGCTGGCTCAGACCTATAATCCTAGCTACTCAGGAGGCTAAGATCTGAGGATTGTGTTTCAAAGCCAGCCTAGGTAGGAATGTCCATGAGACTCATCTCCAGTTAACCATCAGAAAACTGAAAGTAGAGCTGTGCCTCAAAGTGGCAGAACCCTGAGCAAAAAACCCTGAGCAAAAAGAAATTCAGGGACAGTGGGCTGGGAAGGTAGCTCAGTGGTAGAGCGCTTGCCTTGCATGCCTGAGGCCCTGAGTTCAATTTCTCAGCACCACATAAGAAAAAAGCCGGAAGTGGCACTGTGGCTCAAGTGGTAGAGCGCTAGCCTTGAGCTGAAGAACTGAGGGACAGCACCCAGGCCCAGAGTTCAGGCCCCATGACCGGACCCTCCCCCCCCAAAAAAAAAAGAAATTCAGGGACAGTGTCCAAGCCCTGAGTTCAAGTCCCATAATAAAATAAAAGAGTAGCATGGAGGAAGGAATATATTTAATGGAATTTATATTAGTGCAGCAATAATGGAGAGGAGGTTAAAGATTCTTCAAAAGTATAAAAATGGAACTACCATGTAATACAATGATACCACATGTGGATGTATGCCTGAAGGAGTCTAAGTCACGTATAAATGCCTACATATCTCTGTTTATTGCAGCACTAACCACAAAAAGCTATGGAATCAGCCTAAGGACCCATTAATAGAATGGATGAATAGATAAAGAAAATACATTATATAAATGCACAATGAAGTATTATTCAATCATAAACATGCCATTTTCTGGAAAATGAATGAAGCTGAAGATATATATATATATGTATATACATATATGCATATATATGAATTCACATATGTATTAATAGATATATTCATACATATAAGTAAATACACCATATCGAAACCAACAAAATGCTGGTTGAAAAAGGCAGGAGGAGGGAGAGAAAGAAGAATGAAAAATGGTGGAAGAAATGAATTTACTCAAAGTGCTCTATGTGCAGGTATGGAAATATCACAATAAACCCCCTCCCTCATATTACAAATGTATGCCAATTCAAAACTAAAAATATTGAGCTTTCTTTTCTGTATGAGGGATTGGATCTAGGGCTTTGCACATGCTAAGCACATGTTCCATGTGTTCTATCATTGAACTATTTAGTTCTGCCTATTTCTTCTTTGTTCTTATCTCTTACACATCCTGGGCTTGTCCTTTACCTTTAGGAGTACTAAATGGCCTGTAGTTTATTTTTTTATTTTTTTATTCTTTTCTTGGGTCCAGTCGTGGGGCCTGAACTCTGGGCCTGGGCGCTGTCCCTCAGCTCAAGGCTAACGCTCTACGACTTGAGCCACAGCGCCACTTCTGGCTTTTTTCTTTTTGCTTATGTGGTGCTGAGGAATCAAACCCAGGGCCTCGGGCATGCAAGGCAAGCGCTCTACCACTGAGCCACCTTCCCAGCCCCTGGCCTGTGGTTTTTGAGTGTACTCTCTGGTTGATGCCTTTGTTTAAGCACTGAGTCTACCTGCAAGAATTCCTTCTACCTCTTCCTGCCAACTATCTTCTTATCTTTCAAGATTCAGCTCAGTCTTTAAGTTTTGAGACATCTTGATCCATCCATTCTTATCCACCAGACTGTGAAATGAAGTCAGGAGACTACATACGGTTCATCTTGTAGCCTCTCTCAGTGCTTATCAGCCAGACTGAAGTCACTTGGGAAACATTTGTGAGCAAGCTGACTTCCTTGTACATCCATGACATTTAGAGCAGTCATTATATTTGAGTCCAAATGCTTGACTTCCTTCCAAGAAAGTGAGGTCCAGGAAGATAGTCTGAATTTTAGCTATGCTCAAGGTTCAGCACTTTGAACACAAGAAGTTGTTTATGAGTATTTGTTGGATCAATGATCAGAGAAGGAACATTTCAAATTGAATTGCCCTTTTCATGACTCCCAACAAAACACTGGCCAAGCCATTCAAAGGGAAGTTTGGTCATGTTTGTTAATCTATTTAGGGTACAAAAGAAATACATAGCTAGAAATTGTATAAAGATGGGTGAGTAAAGTAATCCAAGCCTCTCAGGGTAAAAATTTTCAAAGATACATTATTTAGGCTGGCCTTGAAATTATTCATCCTTCTGCCTTAGCGTCCTGGATGCTGGGATTATGGATGTGCACTACAAATCTTGAGTAAGCATCAATTTCTCTCAGCCAGGTTCAATAATATGTAACAAGATTATATTGTTACCATACTTAAGGTTAGCCTATTTAAAGCATTACTGTGTAGAGAAAGGATAAGCAATTAAAATGTTTCAAAAATCCAACAACTGGAATCAACAGTACTCCCAGATTTGACTCTAGAGGAGATTGAGAGTCAATCACCCAGAAAAGGAGAGGCAGGATGTGAGTGGCAGAAAAGGAACAGAGGAGGTGATGTAAGAGTAAGTAGAAAAAGGTTGCAATTAAGAGAGAAAGGAAGTAGTTTGACATTGGAAAGTGTCTGGCATGGAAGATGAGCCTCTGGCGAGAAAGGGACAGGTCACTAATCCACTACAAGAGATTCCGCCTACCATTGTCTGGGTTTTGAAAATAAGTTGATGAGGTTTGGATTTAATAAGCATTAAAATTCCAAGAACACTTAAAATTGTCCAGGGAGGTTATAGAGCAAACATCATGTGAGTAAATTTCTAAGGCTCAACCAGACAGCCGTTATGGATGGTTTGAGACTAACACATCCATCTGCTACTACAGAGAGAACTTAATGACCCCTGAGATCTTATTCCAAACTTGTAAAAGGCAGAGGGAGGTTCATTGTGATGTTTCATCATACACTTCCTATGATTAATTCAGATATATTTGATGTCTTCTCTAAACCAAAGGAGATGGAGAGATTAAATTGTTGGTCTTTTCATGAACCTTGCTATCCATTTTCATATCTCTCTCCCTCTTATCTGAGTTTGGGACTTGAACTCAGAACTCAAACTTGGTACCTGTTGCTTTTGCTCATTGGCTGGTGCTCTAACAACTGAGCCATGTCTCCAACCCCAAGGATTGGCTCCTTTTTTTCCATTTACCTATCTCTAAATAATAACATTCTACTTGATAAGTTTATTTGGACCCTAATTTGAATGGGGCTGGGTTAAAGTTGAACCTGATGCACAAGCATGGTAGCTTCTTGTTCTGACAGTATAGAAATAAAGCCAGGAATGATTATAAGGTAACCAAGAATTTAACAGAGACAGTAGAGACCATTCAGGAGAATGAGCAGTGGGATCTGGAAACCAGGTGTCTACATCATGATTCCTGGGCTGTTGCTGTATGTTGTCCCTACCCCCTTTCTTTCTCTCCATTTAGACAATTTATCAGATTGTGGTTGGTGTGTTTGAAACAGGCAAGACTCCCCTGGGCAGTAGCTGCAAGATGGTGGGCTGGCCTGACTACCTAAGGCCTTTCCCCCCTCAAACCTGCTTAGTAAACCCCTTCATCATAGATTAAAATTTAAATGTTAAACATTGTATAGTGTATAGCATGGCAAAGCTTCCCTGAGAACTGAAATGGTTGAGACAGAGAATGGAAATGAGGTTCTAGCACCCATAGAAAGATGGTTCACATGTCTGCGTCCCCACCAGATTGGGAACCTGACTGCAGGAGCTTGGGCTTGAGTATTTCTACCCTTTAGCCCAGGGGCTGACACATAAAGGAAGTGCAGTAAGTTTTCTGATAAAGTCAATTAATCAAGAGACAATTCTTTTTAGAGTAGGGAGCCCTATCTTGGGATGTATTTTTCACTTCAGGGAGAGTTTTATAAAGTTTTAGCTTCATTCCAACATTTACTGAGAAATGTATGACAAGTCACTCAACCTGTCAGTCTCAATTTTCTTTTTCTTTTTTTTTCTGCTCAAGACTAGCATTCTTACCACTTTTTTTTTGCCAGTCCTAGAGCTTGAACTCAGGGCCTAGGCTCTATCTTTGAGTGCTCAAGGCTAGAGCTTTACCACTGAGCAATAACTCCATTTTCAGCTTTTTTTGTTTATGTGGTATGGAGAAATTGAACTCAGGGCTTCATGTATGGTAGGCAAGCAGTCTACCACTTAGCTACATTCCCAGCCCAAAGTTCACACCATTTTCTTTCTTTTTTTTTTGGGTCCGGTCGTGGGGCCTGAACTCTGGGCCTGGGCGCTGTCCCTCAGCTCTTCAGCTCAAGGCTAGCGCTCTACCACTTGAGCCACAGCGCCACTTCCGGCTTTTTTCTTTTTGCTTATGTGGTGCTGAGGAATCGAACCCAGGGCCTTGAGCATGCAAGGCAAGCGCTCTACCACTGAGCCACCTTCCCAGCCCAGTTCACACCATTTTCAACTTCACTTTACAGATGAGAAAACTGAGGGCTGGGTTAGTTGTCTATACCATCAGTGGTATAGACAAAGTGAAAAGCTAAGTAGCAAATGAGAAGAAATTCTTTTTGACCCAGATATTATACACACACACACATACACACAAACACACACACCCCAACAAAGAACTAATAAATACCTAAATATTGGCTATACTCATTTCTAGGCCACAAATTGGATTGCTTAAAGTAATACATATATGCTTGTGCTGAAGATGTGGCTTACGTAGTAGAGTCCCTGCCTTGTAAATGCAAGGCTCTGAGTTCAGTTCCCAGTACCACCAAAATACCACCACCACCACGCCCAGATATTTAGTCTATCACAGTTTTAGAGAGGTTGTACTGATTTCTTGTGGTGTTTCTTGGCTGTAGCGCATCTTCTATCTCTATCTTCACTTGTAGCTCTTCCCTGTGAATCTGTGTCCTTCAATGGGTTTCTTAGAAGGACACCAATTGTTTGTTCTTTTGTCAGTCTTGGGGCTTGAACTCAGGGCCTGCACACTATCCCTGAGCTTTTTTTTGCTCAAGGCTAGTGCTCAGCCACAGCTCCACTTCTAGCTATTTGGTGGCTAATCAGAGATAACAGTCCTTCAGACTTTCCTGCCAGGCTGGCTTGGAACCTCCTGAGTAGCTAAGATTACTATAGTCATGCCCACCATCAGAGCCACTTGTATTTTGAGTCTTTTCTGGTATGACTTTGTCTTAACTTGATTCCATCTGAAAAGATGTAATTTTTTTTTTACTATTTTTAAAAAACTATTTCCAAGGGGCTGGGAAGGTAGCTCAGCGGTAGAGTGCATGCCTTGCAAGCATGAGGCCCTGGGTTCGATTCCTCAGCACCACATAAACAGAAAAAGCTGGAAGTGGCGCTGTGGCTCCAGTGGTAGAGCACTAGCCTTGAGCTGAAGAGCTGAGGGACAGTGCCCAGACCCAGAGTTCAGGCCCCATGACCGGCAAAAAAAAAAAAAACTATTTCCAAGTAAGGACACATTCCAAGGATTTGGAGGACAGGGATTCTTGAGAGACCCTGTTCAAGCCTCTATTATCTACCCTCTTACCCCTTAAGTTCATATATGTCTCCTGGGAAAAAATATATCTCATGCCAGCATCTTCCAGTGTCCTCACTTATTCCAGCACCAACTCTAAATCTCACATCTCATTTAAGCATCAACTAAAAAAAAAATCTATTTTTTTTTTTTGGTCATGGGGGCTGAACTCTGGGCTTGGGCACTATCCCTCAACTCTTCAGCTCAAGGCTAGCACCATACCACTTGAGCCATACACCAGCTTTTTTCTGCTTATGTGGTGCTGAGGAATCAAACTCAGGGCCCCATGAATGCGAGGCAAGCACTCTACCACTAAGCCACCTTCCCAGCCCTAGTTGAGATATTTTGTATAAAGCAATAGTTGTCTTAATTTGTGGACCTGTGAAACTAGAAAGCCAGTTATCTACTTTCAAATATAATACCAGGTCTGGCATAAGACAGGCCTTTCTGAGAGAGAAAAAATGAAAAATGAAAGGGATCACTGGTTTCAAGCAAGTTTGAAACTTAGCAAGACAAATTCCATTAGGTTTTAAGGCCTGAGAAGAATTTTCTGCGGCTTGATTAGCTTCTGTGCCTGAAGAGACCTCTTTGGTCTCAGCCTCTGGGCTTGCCTTTCTGGCCTCTGTGTTTGTGGCTCTGCTTGCAGACTCATTCTTCCTTCTTATTGAATTATACCACATATGTGTTGCTGAGTAATTATATCAGTTCATTTCTTTGTCTATAAATTGGGGTTTCACAACCTTTCTTCATTGTATTCTGTCTCTGTTCCCTTTTGCCTAAGTGTCAGTGTTTCTGATTGTTCAGCATTCTCAAAGACTTCTTTAACTTCCGTGTATGTCAAGGGAATTCACATTGTTACAAAAGAGAGTTTTCCACAGATCCTTCCGGAATAACTCCATCTCTATTTGTGGCTTTTGCTGAGATGGTTGATTAGCTCCATAGGTCAAACATGGAATCTTTTCAGCAAAGTTCTCCCAGCTGCACACTTGGCTATGATTCTCTATGTTTCTATAGTGAGAAAGCTAGGCATGTCAGACTTTGTACATGGTAGCACATGCCTGTGTGTATGTGCATGTATGTGTATTGTGTATACATATATGGATATATAACATATAACTATATGCCACATAATACATGCCACATTGTCCACCTAACTATTAAGAACTTTCTTTGAAGTAGTTGTCATTTAATGGGCATTCACATGAAATACAAATATCCTCATATTCTTTTCTTTTGTACCAGTACTGGAACCTGAACTTAGGTCCTGAGTGCTGTCCCTTAACTTTTTCACTCAAGGCTGGCATTCTACCACTTGAGCCACAACTTTACTTCTGGCTTTTTGGTGGCTAATTGGAAATAAGAGTCTCACAGAATTTCCTGCCTGGGCTTACTTGGAACTAAAGTTCTCGGATCTCAGCCTCCTGAGTAGGATTACAGGGACAAGCCACTGGCACCCGACTAACACCCATATATACTCCATGTTCATTCTAAGAACCCCACCCATTTACCTTTTCTCTAGATTTCCAAGTTCATTTCTTCCAAGTCATTATTTAATTCACTACTATCTTTATATTAGGCAAATGCATGACTCTGGCTCTTCTTTCTAGGCAAGGAAATGAAGTATGATGCTTGGGGGATTTTCTATTCATTTATAGCAATCCCCGAAGGGGGATGTGTTGCTGTGACCATTCACTCTCAGGTGATGCCACCACACTGTGCAGATAGATTCATCAGAAAACAAGGCCTGGGGCCGGGAATGTGGTTTAGTGGTAGAGTGTTTGCCTCACATGCATTAAATCCTGGGTTTGATTCCTCAGTACCACATAAATAGAAAAAAGCTGGAAGTGATGCTGTGGCTCAAGTAACAGAGCACTAGCCTTGAGCACAGAGAGGCTCAGGGACTAAGCCTAAACCCTGAGTTCAAGCACCAGGACTGGAAAGAAAACAAAAGGAAACAAGGCCTGGATTTTTCCTCCCTCACTTAGCTGGTTATAGGCTATAGGAAAGAGTTGAAGGACAGGTGTTAATGCAGCAAGCGTAGGTCTCATGCCCTTGCTTGTCTGTAAAACCCTGCGTCACTTGTTTGTATATCTTCAAGACCAGCTGAAGGCCATTCTTGTATATGTTGTAGGTGCATATCAGTATCTCTTACTTCCAGTTGATGGAATGTTGCTGCAACTCTCTTACTTCCCACTAGGTTGTAAGCACCTGGAGAATATGGGCAGCATTACTACCTAACATAGAATCTTACTAGAGTAGCTGCTCAAAACAAATATAGATTATTTGTAGATGAACAAGTATGAGGAACAAACTGGATTTCATTCAACTTGCTGAACAACTTAGATTTTCATAAAGGTTACAAAAAGTGCACAGAGAGTTCCCATATACTCCTCACCCAGTTTCTTTTATTATTAATATCTTACATTAGCATGGTACAGTTGTCAATATTACTGACATTGCTACATTGTTGTAAATGTCAGATTTTGAGTTTCAGCATTTTCTCATGTTCTGTTCCAGGATCCAAACCAATGTACTGCTTTCAGTTTTGTTCTATTTTGTATTTGCTACAATTCATTTAAGTTGTCATGTCTTCTCAGTGTCCCTTGTCTGGGAAGTTTCTCAGTCTTTGTTTTCATAACTTTGAAGCACTTGTGGAGTACTGACAAGGAAGTCTATAGAATGCATCCCAAATCTCAGTTTGTTCTAGTTTTTTCTTTTTCATGATTTGACTGGGCTAAAGAGTTTTGGAGAGAGGGCTGGGAAGGTGGCTCAGTGGTAGAGTGCTTGCCTCACATGCATGAGACCCTGGGTTCAATTCCTCAGCACCACATACACAAAAAACGCCAGAAGTGGCACTGTGGCTCAGGTGGTAGAGTGCTAGTCTTGAGCTGAAGAGCTGAGGGACAGCGCCCAGGCCCAGAGGTCAGGCCCCACGACTGAACCCCCCTCCCCCCAAAAAAAATGAGTTTTGGAGAGAATATCACAGAGAGGAGGCACCCTTCTCATCATATGCCATCACTGACAAACAAAACATGGGATGCCACTAATGATGTTCACTTTCATCACTTGGTTAAGTAAGTGTTCGCCAGGTTTCTCCACTGTATAAAAACTTTTGTGTGTGTGTGTGGGGGGGAGGGTCATGAACTCTGGGCCTGGGCGCTGTCCCTCAGCTCTTCAGCTCAAGGCTAGCACTCTACCACTTGAGCCATAGCATCACTTCTGGCTTTTTCTGCTTATGTGGTACTGAGGAATCAAATCCAGGACCTCATGCATGCAAGGCAAGCACTCTACCACTGAGCCACCTTCCCAGCCCTAAAAACTCTTGATTAACAAGACTTGACAAACTTCCAAGTTGCTGAACTCATGGAGTTACTGAAATATTGACATCCAGAAAGGGCATAGAAAGTCTACTTCCTGACCCCTTACCTCTTGCCCTATCCATCTGGCTGCTCTACTTTGTAATTTTCTTTATCAAGAACCAATCAAGGACTGGGAATTGTGGCTTAGTGGTAGAGTGCTTGCCTAGTATGCATGAGGCCCTGGGCTCCATTCCTCAGCACCACATAAACAGAAAAAGCCGGAAGTGGCACTATGGCTCAAGTGATAGAGTGCTAGCCTTGAGCAAAAAAGCTCAGGGACAGCACCCAGGTCCTGAGTTCAAACCCCAGAACCAGTCAACATAAGTAAAGTGTTTTCCTGAGTTCTAGAAGAGGTGGGGGGGGGGGTATGAAAGGATGGAAAGTGAAGGGGCCCAGTTAGAGGGATTAGCACTGGACAGAAGTAATGTTTTTCCTTGAAACAAGAGAGAAGGATAAAGGAGTGGATGCAGACACTGGTAGCGCTATAGGTTTAGTGGTTGGAGGTCAAGAGTTCTATTTGATGTGATACAGCTAAGACACCTGTGAATGAAAGGAAGTAGAAGGTTTTAGATGAAAAACAAGATTCAAAGTTGTGTTTAGATAATAGGAAAAATAGTTGTTTGACAGACAATGGTTTAACCAGAAGATGTGGCAGATTCAGATAATTTTAAAGACTTTGGATTATGAAAAATATAAAACATATACAAAATAAACAGAATCATATAATAAACTTGATGTGCCCATCAGCTGTATAAGTATAGACTGCATCACATTCTATACTTTTTTTTTTCGAGTCTTAGAGCTTGAACTCAGGGCCTGCGTACTGTCCCTGAGCTTCTTTTTTTTTTTTTTTTGGTCCGGTTGTGGGGCCTGAACTGTGGGCCTGGGCGCTGTCCCTCAGCTCTTCAGCTCAAGGCTAGCGCTCTACCACTTGAGCCACAGCGCCACTTCTGGCTTTTTTCTTTTTGCTTATGTGGTGCTGAGGAATTGAACCCAGGGCCTCGAGCATGCAAGGCAAGCACTCTACCACCGAGCCACCTTCCCAGCCCCTCCTGAGCTTCTTTTGCTCAAGGTTAGCACTCTACCACTTGAGCCACAGCGCCACTTCCGGCTTTTTTCTTTTTGCTTATGTGGGGCTGAGGAATCGAACCCAGGGCCTCAGGCATGCAAGGCAAGTGCTTTAACCACTGAGCCACCTTCTCAGCCCCTGTCTCTATACTTTTATGTCTCTACCCACTCACCTCAATTGTTATTTTTTGCAATAATTTTAAATTAAATTTATATATATTGAAATGCAGAAAGGTTAATTATAGAATTTAATTATACAATTATACAAATGAATAGTTTTTATATCCTACACACCCTATCAGGATACTAAAAGCTCTGTTTTGTCCCTTTTCCATCAACCCCTTCCTCCAACTCCCAAGGAGGATTCTTCTGGTTATTTTCTCTCTAGGGTAAGTTTACCTATTCATGAGCTTCATATACACTGATTATATAGTATATGCTCTTTTTGTTCATAGATTCTTTAGGTTAGCAATTGTTTTTGAGACTTTTCCATGTTGGTGCTATATGAAGGTTTGTTACTTTTTCTCAGTTATGATTCAGTAAGAACATGCTACAGTTTATCTGTTCAGCTACTGAAGCATGTCTAGCTTGTTTAATACGCTGTTGTGAATAAAGCTGCCATAAATACTCTTGTACAAATCTTGTGGATGTGTCTTAATTTCTTCTGGCTAAATACTTAGCAGTGAAATTACAGACCAAGGGGTAGGCTTATGTTTGGCTTTATAAGACATTGCCAAACCAAGGTGGTTGTTTCATTTTATTTTTCCACCAAAACTATATGGAAGTTCAGTTTGTCCCTTATCACTTCTGATATTTGATGACACTTTTTTTTATTTTATATATCAGTTAGCCAATCTAGTTAATGTTGAGTGGTAACTCATAATGACTTAAATTTGTTTCTAGTCAGGTGCTAGTCGGTCACATCTGTAATCCTAGCTATTCAGGAGGCTGAGATCTGACAATTGCAATCTGACAATTGCAGTTTGAAGCCAGCCCAGGCAGGAAATTCTATGAGACTCTTCTTAAATAACCATAAACACACACACACACACACACACACACACACACACACACACACACACACACACACACACGAGGAAGTGAATCTGTGGCTCAAGCCTTGAGCAAAAAAGGCAAGAGACGGTTCCTAGGCCCTGAGTTCAAGCTCCAGTACCAGTATGCATACAATTTTTTTTTTTTGTCAGTTGTGGGGATTGAACTCTGGGCCAGGGTACTATCCCTGCACTCTTCAGCTCAAGGCAAGCACTCTACCTCTTGAGCCACAGCACTACTTCTGGTTTTCTAGTGGTTTATTGGAGATCAGAGTCTCACGGACTTTTCTGCCCAGGCTGGCTTTGAACCACAATCCTCAGATCTCAGCCTCCTGAGTAGCTAGGATTACAGGCGTGAGCCACTGGAGCCCAGCAAAAAATGATTATTTTTATAAGTAGTGCGATTGAGCTTTTTTTTTCTTTCATGTGGTATCAGTCTTTCATATATCTTTGTTTGTGAAGTGTCTGTTTAATAATTAATATTAACTCAGGACAATTTGAAGACAATTGACACTGTAGTGTGAAGTCTTACAAACCATGCACAGGATAAATCTCCACTTATTTAGGTCTTCTTTAATATCTCTTAATCTTATCTTCAATATCTCTTCTTTAATATCTCTTAAAATGCTTGTAATTTTTCAGTGTCCAGATTTTGCATATGTTTTCTGAAATTTATGCCTAAGTATTTTATGTTTTTTTTGATGCTTTTGAAAATTGAACTATTTTAAATCTGATTTTCTAACTGGCTATTTCTATCCCATACAGGCTGTTGGTCAGATATTCTGAGGAAGTGTAGGATACATGTTATGGGGTCATTCCAGGGTCCTGTAGTTCATCTGATTTCCAGAAAAATGATATGGAGATTGGACACTTCTAGCTACTAGGGTATTTCTTTGATAGAATTATTGAAATTGGATACTAGAATAGTGCTGATTTTGGATGAATTAAATTATTTATATAGACATAGGTCTTGTACAATTTTTTTCCCCCAGTACCTTACACTAGCCAGCAGCAACCATCACCAATCATGTGGTTGTCTTTCTTAAGGAGGAGATAATCCTAGGAGTTCTGTTCTCCTTTTGTGAGAACATTCATTCTGGTGAGAACAGCTATTCTCTGTGTCCTGGAATCTGAAAGAAGGGTAGTTCATTATTATCTCTCTGATTCCACCAAAGACTCTGAAATGGGTCATCAAGAGAAAACAATTTATTACGTGATCATACTGCATCCTTGGCCAAAAATGTACCCCTTATTTCTACTTAAGTATTCATGTTAGCATGGCTAAAATACATACAGTTCAGGAAAATGGATCCCTTATCCCTACAGCATGTTGTATGAGAACTACTTATCTATTGATTAGTGGGGTTAGGCCCAACTTGGTCCCCTCCTCCCACCCAGGTCAGTCACGGGGCTTCAATTCAGGGCTTAGGTGTTGTCCCTGAGCTTTTTTGCTCAAGACTAGCACTTTACCACTTTGAACTGCAGCACTACTTCCAGTTTTCTGGTGGTTAATTGGAGGTAAGAGTCTCACCGACTTTCCTGCCCAGGCTGGCTTTGAATTGTGCTCTTTAGATCTCAGCCACTGGCGCCTGGTTCCAATTGAGTTTTATTCTGACTATCCATCACATTGGACTTTGCAGTGTTTTCAAGACTAAGAAGTTGAGTTAGGAGCCATTATGAAAAGCTAATGTGAATGTCCTGTTTACTTATGGCTTCTATATAATTTATTCATACTTTTCAGCCAGCAAATTATTCCTATGTTATTTTAGTATTTCTAATTAACCAAAGTGAACCTCATTGAAGATGGTAGGACCTCTCAGCTGACAGATGTCTCTATACTAAAATCAGCACCATGTTGGCAGCAAAAAGACACTATGCCTCTTCTTCTGAATAAATAAAAGACTCCCTGATGAGTAATGTTTTAGATTTACTTACTCTTAGCTTTTGTTTTGGGGAGGAAAGAGTGATTTTTTTCTAGGACTGAATATGTGGTCAGTCAACACATTTCTTATGTTGATTCTCATAGAACTTGTGGTATAAAAAGTGATCATATTTGATGTGGCTGAAGTGTAGCTCAATGGTAGAGTGTGTCTTTTGCTTGGTGTGAAGTTTAGGCTCAATCTCCAGTTCTTGCTACTCCTTAAAAAATACATCTACATTTCATATAACTGCAAAGTAATTAGGTGGCTAGAGATTTTTCTAGCCAGGAGTCCATTTGTCTTCATGGTCAGCACTCTACTCATCATTTGAGTAACATGTTGAAAGACACCTGCTTGGGTAAATAAAACTCTGCCTCAACTAATTATCCAACATAGCACGTTTGGATTTTCTCCAGAATTTCTCATTTTACACCTATTAACACTAAGATAAATATTTCTGCAAACAAGTGAAGTTGCATGGTCATTTCTTCATAATACATTTCTGGAGCTACAATTGAGCAGTTTAAGGGATATAAATAATTCTAAACTTTTTGATATGTATTGTTCAGTTGCCCTCTAGAAAAACTTTATTACTTTGTTAGCAGTATAGGAAAGTGCCTATTTCCCTATATTTTAACTGACATTCATTACTAATAATCTGTTTTTTTCTGGTATGCTAAACAATTGTTAAAAAATAGAGTTGTTGGCCAGATAATTTTTGTTTCTGAGTCTAGTGGGAATATTTCTAGAGTTTTGACATTAGTATATGATACTTGCTGGCTTTATTCCATGTGCCCCGTGGATGCCCAAAACCTCACATAGCACCAAACCCTGTATATACTATGTTTTCCCCTATGCGACCTGCAATGTTGCCACACAGTATTAGAGTTAATCTTTCCTTTCACGATTAATGCTCTGGCTTATTGCATTACTACTTCATCACTTTGGGACCATTATTATGTAAAATTAGAGTTCCTTGACCATAAGCATTGTGACACCATGATTTTTAGACTGATAACTGAGACAACTACATGATTCTTGAGCAGATAGTATATACAGTGTGGCTATACTAGAACAAAGGATGATTCATATTCTGGAATGGATACTACTCAGAATGGCACACAAGTTAAAACTTATGAATTGTTGTTTTTTTTTTTTTTGGGTCCGGTCGTGGAGCCTGAACTCTGGGCCTGGGCGCTGTCCCTCAGCTCTTCAGCTCAAGGCGAGTGCTCTACTGCTTAAGCCACAGCGCCACTTCCTATAATTATAATTTTTTGTATGTTTTTTTCTCTTTTTTTTCTTTTTTCCCCATACGTTTTTTTCTCACAGGTTTTAATGGGTTTCATTACGATATTTTTTATGTCTGCATGTAATATACTTCGATCATGCTTACCTCTGTTTTTTCACCTTCCCCATTCCACTGACTGGTATCCCCTAAACAGCTGTACAGAAGCTTTTGAAGTTTACACAGTCCCATTTGTGGATTCTTGCTGTTATTTCCTGAGCTATTTGACTCCTATTCAGAAAGCATTGTCTGTGCCTATATCTTGAAGTGTTTTCCTTATGCTACTCCATAGTAGTTTTGAAGTTTCAGATTTTACATTACAATCTTTACTCCTTTTTTTTTTTTTTTTTGGTTGTAGGGCTTGAACTATGGGCCTGGGTGCTGTCCCTGAGCTCTTTTGCTCAAGGCTAGCACTCTACCACTTTGAGCCACAGTGCTACTTCTAGTTTTCTGGTCATAATAGGAGATAAGAGTTTCATGAACTTTCCTGCCAGCGATGGCTTTCAACTGTGATCCTCCAATCTCAGCCTCCTGAGTAGCTAGAATTACAGGCGTGAGCCACTGGCACCCAGCTTTAATAAAACTTTAAGAAATATGATTGATATGCAATCAATCCTCTCTTGACTAACATATACCTCAGAATGTCTATCAAAAGGAGAATGGGTGAATAACAAGTGATACATTTATATAATGGAATACTACCCAAGATAAAAACAGAGCAAACTGCCATAGAATGGCATAGATGGCTGTCAAATACATTATGCTTAGTGGAAAAAACAGACAAAAAGGATTCATTCTATACAATAACATTTAGATGAATAACAAGTGCTTTTGGTGTACGGATATTGACTAGAAAAAGACACAAGGGAATTTTTTAGTATGACAGAATGTCCTACATTTTGATCTGTGATACACGGAGAACACGTGGGTAAAAAATGATCAGGCTTTATACTTAAGAATTGTGCAGGGGGGCTGAGAAGTTGGCTCAGTGGTAGAGTGCTTGCCTTGCATACATGAGGCCCTGGGTTTGATTCCTCAGCACCACATAAGCAGAAAAAAGCCAGAAGTAGTGCTATGGCTCAAGTGGTAGGGCACTAGCCTTGAGCTGAAGAGCTGGTGGCTCAGGCCTGTAATCCTAGCTACTCATGAGGCTGAGATGTGAGGATAGCAGTTCAAAGCCAGCCCGGCACGAAAGTCTATGAGACTCTTATCTCCAATAAACCACTCAGAAAATCAGAAGTGGTGCTGTGGTTCAAGTAGTAAAGTGCTAGCCTTGAACTGAAGAGCTGAGGGACAGCGCCCAGGCCCAGTGTTCAAGCCTCATGACCGATTAAAAAAAAAAAAAAGATTTGTGCACTATATATGTAATGGAGCCACAGTGCACTTCCAGCTTTTCCTTGTGATTTAATTGGAGAAAAGAGTCTCATGGACTTTCCTGCCCAGCCTGGCTTTGAACTACAATCCTCAGATCTCAGTCTCTTGAGTAGCTAGGGTTACAGGCATAATCCTACTTTTACTTTGTTTTTGTTTTTGTTTTTTTTTTGGTGCTTAATTGGAGAAAAGAATCTCATGGACTTTCCTGCCTGGCCTGACTTCAAACTGTGATCCTCTGATCTCAGTCTGCTGATGAGCTAGAATTAGGTGTTGACTACTGGTACCCAGATCCTTACAAGCTTTTTTATCACTTTCTTACACTTTTGCTATAGCCTATAATTCATCCTCTGCTTCCAGAGTCTATTTTCCTGATTCTTCCTATACGCTTCTGTCTGATTAATCTTCCTAAAACATTTATTTGACTGTTTAAAGAATCTCTGGCCAGGTGCTAGTGGCTCGTGCCTATAATCCTAGCTACTCAGGAGGTTGAGATATGAGGATCATGGTTCAAAGCCAGCCTGGGCAGGAAAGTTTGTGAGACTCTTCTCTCCAATTAACCACCAGAAAAACCAGAGGTGGTGCTGTGGCGCAAGGGTAGAGCTGAAGAGCTGAGGGACAGCGCCCAGGCCCAGAGTTCAAGCCCCATGACCGATCAAAAAACAAAAAAAAAACTAAGAAAGTATGCTAATTTAAGAACATTCAGATTCATTTAATTAGCATGTTAAAGCTTTTTACAGTGTCTCCTATCATCCCTCCAGTTTGTCTCACTTCTTCACATAAACTTTGTGTTCTAATCAATCTAGTGTACTTGCTGTTCCTATCAACATAGCAGGTGGGAACAGCAAGTACACTAGATATAGACTGGATTATCTTCATGTTGGAATAACATCCACATTCCCAAATGTCTCTCATGCCACATCATTAGCATCTGTATTTATATATTTATGTGCTGTTAAATGTCTGTTTCTAGAAATAGACTATATACTTCAGGTGTCTGTACATTGACCTTTGTATTTAAAACATTAGAATAGCAGTTCTAACATCAACAAACTGGTATTGTTTCAATCTGAGCCAATGTTTACGCTGATTTTGAAGAGCTGGAAATGTCAACAATTACCTCACATAGCTCTCAATAACAATATTAACCGTCATATTTACTCCACACAAGTCACATATACAGAAGTCCTTACTTTGGGTTTCATTATTATCCTGCCTGCTGATATTTCTAGTCTCTTGCCACAAATCACTACGGCTTGTCCTTCTCCTCCTGTTTCTTCCTCCTCATATTATTAATATTTGTGTGTGTGTGTGTGTGTGTGTGTGTGTGCACGCATACCAGTCCTGGAGCATTAACTCAGGACCTGACCCCAAGGTTCTTTGCTCAGGGCTAGCACTCTATGAACCATAGCTACACTTTTGGCTTTTGGGGGGCGGGTGGTTAATTGGAAATAAGAGTCTAACTGGCTTTCCTACCTGGGCTGCCTTCTTACTTTGATCCTCAGATCTCAGCCTCCTGAGTAGGTAGGATTACAGGCATGAGCCACCACTGCCTGGCTGTTCCTCTTGTGATGTTTTTCCAGTTTTACTACTTGTCTACAAACAAGGGAGTGGTTTTCATATTTTATTTGGAGATCTAATAGCTCATTCCTTTCTAAGTTAATCAACCCAATTAGCCCATTCTGGCTAACTTTAATCCCTTTCCAGGAAAGATAATATATGATCACTTTGATGCAGGCCTTATACAGTTCTTTGTCTCCTGGGCATTCAGAATTCAACAAACTGAATTTCATTCCTGGTTCTTACAGATTTGCTAGTGGCCTTGATTAAGATACAACTTTTCTGAACCATTCCTAATATAATAAAATGAAGATAAATGTATTAATCAGTTAGGGATAAATAATAGGGTTACTAAGTAGCATTTAGGAACCAATTGAAATTGAAATGGTAGTACTTTCCACTAGCCCAATTCAGTCAATTTTCTTCAGCAATGCTTTATTTCTCAGCTGAAAAAGTACCAATTTTAAGTATCATTGTCATTCAATGTCCTTGCCTCCTTATCTTCCTGCAGCTTTCTCTGTATCAGTTCCCAGCTTCATGTAAGTTTTTTTCCCATTCCTAATGTCCAGATAGTCTGAAACAACTCAGTAACTTTCAAAATTCCATATATGTACATATAGTGCCTCAAAAATAGTTTGTTTGTATTTCTTTAAAAATGGCAAATGTGTTAGAAATCACAAAATGTAGCTTCATACCTATCCCCCCCACAAAAGGTCACCTTGTTAATCTAAGATACAGCATCAATGTTAATATTCATTGTATCAGTTTTTAGAAACAATTGGATAGAAACAGTACATGAGGAAAAGTCCCCTATTATCATTATCCAAATTGAGAATACCATAATAACGTTATTGGAATATATTCATAAGAAGTTGGTGTGTCTTCCATTTCTTCCCTTCAAATAGATTCTCCACATCATAGCCAGTTTATCCATTCATTCACTGAGGAAACATTTATCTAAGATCTATAAAGTGCTAAGTACAAAGCCTAGACTAATGGAGGAAAGATGTGAAAAGTAGTTTATATGAAAAGTAGTGTTTTCATACTATACCAATGCATATTGACCTCCACTGACTTGGTTTTTCATTGACCATACTGTCTGTTAAACTATACTTAACTTGGCATTTGAGATTATTCACAAGGTTGGGGGTGTTGCTTAGGGTAGACTGCATGCAAAAGCAAGGTACTGGATTTGATTCCTAGCACTGAAAAAAATCCAACTTTAAGATAACTTTCTAATCTTTATTTTCCAGTATTTCAGACAACCAGATTTTTTTCTTTTCTTTTCTTTTTTTTTTTTTTTGGGTCCGGTCGTGGGGCCTGAACTCTGGGCCTGGCGCTGTCCCTCAGCTCTTCAGCTCAAGGCTAGCGCTCTACCACTTGAGCCACAGCGCCACTTCCGGCTTTTTTTTCTTTTTGCTTATGTGGTGCTGAGGAATCGAACCCAGGCCCTCATGTGTGCAAGGCAAGCGCTCTACCACTGAGCCACCTTCCCAGCCCCCCAGATTTTTTTCATTGTTCTATGAAAAAGTTTTGTACTTTCCAGCTTTTGGGTTTTTGCTAAGTTTTTCAATCTAACTGAAATGACCTTCCCAAGCCTATGAGACTGTCTGAATTCTACTTGTTCTCTAAGAACTATATGAAATAGACGTGTTTCACAATTTTTGCTCTGATTCCCCAAATAATTATTGTTTCTTCAGGTAATTTGACAATCTTCTGAAATTTAATATAGTATATCTATTTTTTTGTATTAACTTAATCTCACTGTATTTAACTTTTCATCTTATCTTACCATCTATATGATAAACTACTAGAATTGAGATTGTTTCCTGTTATAGTATGTCTGGAAAAATACATAGCACTTATTAGGGCCACAGAAAAATATAAAAATAAGAGATTTCCTTTAAAAAATAAGTATAGAAGAACCATATACATACTATGCTTGTGAAGACTTAATTATAAGAATATGAATTGTTCCCAAATTAATCTATAAGTTTAATGTAATTCAACAAAAAAATCTCTGCAAAACCTTTTTTTTGGAAATGTATTAAAGATTTGTACGGATGAAAAGATGTACAGGTAGCTAAGATAAATTTGAAAAACAGGACAGGGCATTGGTGGCTCACACCTGTACAAAAAGAGAACCTTAGTTCTATAAGAATTGTATTCATTTCCTTACTTAGGTAACTGTAACCCCTCTGTACACCATCTTTACAATAAAATAAAAATTAAAAAAATGAGAACTTTGGCCCTCACATTTTACTATTTATAAAAATTAACTCACAGCTGGACACCAGTAGCTCATGCCTGTAATCCTAGCTACTCAGGAGGCTGAGATTTGAGGATCATAGTTCAAAGCCAGATGGGCAGGAAAGTCTGTGAGACTTATGTCCAATTAACTGGAAGTGATGCTGTGGCTCAAGTGGTAGAGTGCTAGCCTTGAAGCTGAAGAGCTGAAGGACAGTGCCAAGGCACAGAGTTCAAGCCCCACGACCCACCCCTTCCCCCCCCCCCCAAAAAAAAAGACCAACTTATTTTACATGCATAGTGTTGTTTCTAGTCTTCTTTTTTCTGTTTTACCTTATATTTTAAGATCTATTTTCCTCTTCCAATAATACACTTTAAGTTAATAGCTAAATTTCTAATTAAACTTACAAATTTTAGATAACTAGTAGGATGAATTACTTTTCTTTGTCTTTGTTTTTCAATTTTCTTTCAATTTTTTTTCTTTGTTGTTGTTTTGGTCATAGGTCTTGAACTCTGGCCCTGGGCTCTGTCCCTCAGCTCTTCAGCTCAAGGCAAGCACTCTACCACTTGAGCCACAGTGCTGCCAATTCCATTTTCTGGTGGTTAATTGGAGAAAGAGTCTCATGGAGTTTTCTGCCCCTACTGGATTTGAACAGCAATCTTCAGATCTCAGCCTTCTGAGTAGCTAGGATTACAACACTGGCAGTACCTGTCATAAGTTGGTTTTTCATAGGTCAAATGGTTCCTAAGGAAAGATTAAGGAAAAGATTAAGATTAGAGTCATGAAATTAAAAAAAAATCAGATGTGAAAAAAAGACCTAAAAATGAAACTAAAGCCCTCCAAAATTATCAGAGGAAAATAGAGAAAGCCTTTAAAAAGGGTAATATGTGCAAAACATAAAACAAAAGTTAGGTATATGACCTCATTAAAATTTAAGACACTTCAGGCCAAGTACTAGTGGTTCATGCCTGTAATCTTAGCAATTCAGGAGGCTGAGAACTGAGGATCGTAATTCAAAGCCAGCCTGGGCAGGAAAGTCCACCATGAGACTCTTATCTCCAATTAACCATCAGAAAACTAGAAGTGGTGCTGTGCTCAAAGGGCTAGCACATTAGCCTTGAGCTGAAGATCTCAGGGACAGGGCTTGGGCCTTGAGTTCAAGCCCTGTAACTGACAAAAAAAAAAAAAAACACTTCAAGAGTTCAATGGTAGATTATGTGCTTAGTATATATAAGGCCCTGGGATCAATCCCCAGCATCACCAACAGACAAACACTTCAATATAGCAAAATATAGTAAAGACATAATTAACAAAAATAAGAGATATATCCAAAGAAGATATTTGTAACATGAATAATGAAGCAGTACTATCTAGAAGAAATAAAGTACTAGAAATAAAAACAATTCCAGTAGAAAAATGATATAATTAGGCAATTAACAGAAAGGAAAGATAATGGCCAAAAATATATAAGATGATGCTTAAATTCACCATTTCTAAACTAAAACATGGGTATGGCCACATTGGAACTCAAATAGAAAACAGTAAAATGGAAAGTTTATATATTCTATTTATTTTATTTTTATTTATTTGTTGGTCATGGGGCTTAAACTCTGGATTTGGACGCTGTGCCTGAGCTCTTTAGCTCAAGGTGAGTGCTCTACCACTTGAGCCATAGCAACACTTCTGGTTTTATGGTGGTTAAATGGAGATAAAGGTCTCATGGCCTTTCCTGCCCAGGCTGGCTTTGAACTGCAAGCCTGAGGTATCAGCCTCCTGAGTGGCTACAATTACAGATGTGAGCCACTGGCGCCAGCATATTTACATATTCTATAGTCAGTAGCTCAATTCTAGCTATATACCCAGGAGAAATTCTAGAATATGTACATATAAGAAAGCCTAAACCAGGCACCAGTGGCTCACGTCTGTAATCTTAGCTACTCAGGAGGCTGAGATCTGAGGATTGCGGTTCAAAGCCAGCCTAGGCAGGAAAGTCTGTGAGACTCTAATCTCCAATAAACCACTAGAAAATCGGAACTGACGCTGTTGCTTAAGCAGTCGAGTGCTTGCCTTGAGCTGAAGAGCTGAGGGACAGCCCCCAAGCCCAGAGTTCAATCCCCATGACTGATAAAAAAAAAAAAAGAAAGAAAGCCTACAGATGTTGATTGATGTACTGTTTGTACTAAGAAGGAATAGGAAAAAAAACTTAAATATACATTCTTAGTGAAGTAAGCATGTAACAGCTAACATTTATTGAGTACTTACCATACACTAGGTACTAGTTCATAAAATTTAGATATAATAATTATATAATAGCCTTATTAGGTTCTTAAGATCTCCATTTTACAAATTAGAAAGTTGAGGCATATAGGGTTTGTCACTTCTCTAAAGTATATATAGACAAATAGTGATGTTAGGCTTTGAAATAAAATGTGGTATTTTATTTTTTTTTGTCTCACTATGTATCCCATTGGTCTATAACTCCCTATAGAGGCCAGAAACTGTGATCCTCCTGACTTAGCCTCCTGAGTGCTGGAATTACAAGTTTGTGACACCACACTAGCTTCAGATGGACTACTTTGTGGCACCTAGGGAGGAGTGAGATTTTTATGTGTATATAGGAAAAGTAAGACACTAGTATGAGGGTAGATACTGTTATTTAATTGAATAAAACACACACACATATACATATTATACAATTTAAAAATAGACTCTAAACTCAGGGTATAGTTGCTTCTGTGGATGTTATGTGAAGATGATTAAAATGGACGTTAGTAATAGTAATAGTGATTAATTCTGAATAGTGAGAATATGGGTGTAGGTATGCTATTCTTTGTACTTTCCAGTATTATTTAATGTTCTTAAATTTATTTTTATTTATTTATTTATTTATTTTTTTGTTTTGTTGGTTATAGGGCTTGAACTCTGGGCCTGGGCGCTGTCCCTCAGCTCTTCAGTTCAAGGCTAGCACTCTACCACTTGAGCCACTTTTGGTTCTCTGGTGGTTAATTTGATTCTCATGTCTTTCCTGCCCAGGCTGGCTTTGGAATGGGATCCTCAGATCTCAGCCTCTTGAGTAGCTAGGATTACAGGTGTGAGCCACTGGATTTCAGCTTTTTTTTTTTTTTAAAGCATCTAGTTAAATAGAACTCATAAGAATCAAAGTTTGCTGGGCGCCGGTGGCTTACTCCTGGCAATCCTAGCTACTCAGGAGTCTGAGATCTGAGGAACAGGGTTTGAAGCTAGCCTAGGCAGAAGAGTCTGTAAGACACTTATTTCCAATAAAATACTTAAAAAAAGCAGAAAGCAGAAAGTGGTGCTCTGGCTCAAAGTGATAGAATGCTAGCCTTGAGTGAAAAGAGCTCAGGAACAGCACTCTGAGTATAAACCCCATGACTGTCAAATACATACATACATACATACATATATACATATATACATACATACATACATACAATAGTTTGATTCTTAAGGGGCTCTTTTTCCCGCCCAGTCCTGGGGCTTGATATCAGGGCTGGGCACTGTCCCTGAGCTTTTTTTTGCTCAAGGCTAGTACTCTACCATTTGAGCCACAGTACCACTTCCGGCTTTTCCTGTGAATGTAGTACTGAGGAATCGAACCCAGGGCTTCATGCAAGCTAGGTGAGCACTCACTCTACCACTAAGGCACATTCCCAGCCCTAGGGAATTTGAAACCACTTTGTACAACTACTTAAAATATAAAAACCAAAAGGTTTGATTTTTTTTGCCTGTCCTGGGGCTTGAACTCTGAGCCTGAGTGCTGTTCCTCAGCTCTTTTCACTCAAGGTTAGTTAGTGCTCTAACCATTTTTGAGGCATAGATTCATTTCTGGTTTTCTGGTGGTTAATTGGAGATAAGGGTCTCACAGACTTTTCTGCCCAGGCTGGCTTTGAACCATGATCCTCAGATCTGAGCCTCTTGGGTAGAGTGCCCCTCTATTGTTATCTTACAACAACAAACTCTGTTTAACATTACCTTGTCCCAATCGCTATTAAAACCTGTTTATCAGCTACTGATTTAATCAGAGTAACATCTTAGTTGGTCCAAAATGAAATATTCTTCCAGCAGCTTATATATGTAGCCATGATTTTGGGTGTTAAGCAGAGACAATTATATAGAAATGGCTTCTAGCTTAGATCTCACAGTGTAGTCAGGGAGATAAACATTGAACGAACACTTATCCCCCTGCCTTCCCCTCCTCCAAACAGAAATATTCGAGGAAAAGAACCTAAAATTGTGATACTAGATTCAAGCAATCCAATTACATATATAAAGAAATATTGAATATATTAAATACTATACTAAGTAGTCAATTTTATTTCTAATTCGTACTTATATGTAGAGGCATTATTAGTAGCTCCCTTTCACAAACGATTTAACCCCATGTGTCATGATTAGCATCACATAGAATTGAGAGAGAGTCACACCAATTGAAATTTATGGCTTGTACTTCTTAATTCTGAGATTAGAGTGCAACCAAAGTCACTTTGGCTGCAGCCTGTCTCCAATCATTTGTTCTCTCTCATATTCTTTGCCCCTCCGCAAGATCTCATCGTGTAGCTCAGATTGGCCTTGAACTTGCCTCAGCCTTCCACCACCACTTGCTTCATTTTCTTCTCATTCTTTAGACACTACCTTTCCTTCATTTTGATCGCCGAACTCAGCTATAGAAACTCTTTCAATACAGTTCTTGGAACATTTAAGGTTCTAGTAGTAAGTTTGTTCGCAAATTCGAAAATTTGAACAAGGGGACAGTCACAACTCCATGCTGTTTATGGAGAACACAGGGACGAAGCTGTCATTCCTGGGTACTCACTAATGTGCACGGCGGAAGATCAGATGTAGTAGAGAACAGACTCGGACCCCCTCTGTCACAGAGTTCAATCCGTTGGCGATGGGACATTAGACAAATAAAACTAGGAAGGCTGTGGAAAATCATATCAAGGCGTAAAAAAAAAAATCTAAGAAACATAAGTTTGGAAGCAGGGGATCAGAGAATTCCATCAGAATCCACACCAAGTGTTTTCTTTCCTGGGATGCAAGGTGCTAAGCGCTCCCGAGGACCCCACGAGGGAGCTGCAGCCCCACAGCGCGACCTTTGTCCGGACGGAGCCCCGGCGACTCAGCGGCTTTCCGAGCGGGGCGGGGCGCCGGCGTCCTCCTGCATTGCTGTAGTGTGGGGAGAGTTTTCCACACCGAACTTTCAGATTCTTTTCCCTCACGTCTTCCTTCCGCATCTCTCTGCCCCGTCCTCTCCTCGGCGGTGAAAAGTCTCCCGTCAGCTCTGTCTCCCTCAGGAGCCTGAGTTGGAGTTTTCCTCTCCGGGTGCCCCACCTGCCTCTGGCTTCACGCAGATGGCTCGCGGGCCCTATCCTTTCTCCGCGCGGCGGAGGACCCGACGGCTTGCAGGCGTAAGGCTGGCTGCCCAGGCTCTTCCTGCCCTTGGGCGGCCGACGGCCCCGCGCGAGCGCTCGGTGCGCGCTCCTGGCTGTCTGTGCCCGGAGCGCGCCAGCGCCAGGGGCCCGCGCTCGCTCCCGTCTCTCCTCGCGCCCGCGGCGACCGGGACAACGCGCGCCGCCGCCGCCGCGCGCTCGTCTCCGGGCTACCCCAGCCGGCCCTAGCTAGCGGCGCGCGCACACCCGACTGGCCCAGGCTCCCCACTCGGGCCAGCGTACTCGTGGGTTCACTTTGCCCCGCCCCCAGGCGCCGCTGCTGGGCGCTTGCGCGGGGCGCGTGGCCGTGGCCGGGGTCTCCGCCGCCGCCGCCGTCGCTGCCGCTGCCACCGCCGCCGCTGCCAGAGCAGCCGCCTCCGCCTCAGTCAGTCAGTCAGTCCCCAGCAATGGCGGAAGGAGGTGAGCGAGAGGAGCTGCTCTCGCCGCCGCCGGTCTCTCCGGCCAAGAGGCTGTGCCCATGGCCCAGCCCGCAGGCTCACCACCCCCGCGGCTTGCCCGGGGCGGCCGGCGGAGGGGTGGGGGGCGTCGGCAGCAGCTGCCTGGCCCCCGGGGCCCGCCCCCACCTGCAGCCGGAGTCCTTGCTGGACTGCGCCGCCAAGACGGTGGCGGAAAAGTGGGCGTACGAGCGGGTGGAGGAGCGCTTCGAACGGATCCCGGAGCCCGTGCAGCGCCGCATCGTCTACTGGTCCTTCCCTCGGAACGAGCGGGAGATCTGCATGTACTCTAGCTTCCAGTACCGGGGCGGCCCGGGCGCCGGCTCGGCTGGGGGCGCCGCCGGGGCTTCGCCGGCCGAGGAGGGGCCGCAGCCGCCCCCCGGGGCCGCCGCTCCGGCCGGCTCCGCCTCCGGGGCCTCGGCAGCTGGGGCGTCCCCCGGGCTGGGCACTGGGGCTGGCGCGGTCGGCGGCAGCGGCGGCGGCGGCGGCGGCGGCGGCGGCGGCGGTAGCGGCGAGGGACTGCCGTTCCGCCGCGGCATCCGTCTGCTGGACAGCGGCTCCGTGGAGAACGTGCTGCAAGTCGGTAGGTGCTCGCCGGTCCCCTCTCTAGTCCCCGGCCATCTCTTCTGCAGGTGCCTTCTCTCTGCCCCAGGCCGGGGTCAACACCGGGGCTTTCTGCCCAACTCCTGTATCCCTGCCGAAGGACAAACAAGTCACATAAAAAACTTTTCTCAACATTTCCTTTAAGTCCACTACTACGCTTTCAACCACTGGCCCTCTACCCCATTTCTTTCTTTTTGTTTGAAGAGCGAATAGGTAGGGCTCTCTCTCTCTCTCTCTCTCTCTCTCTCTCTCTCTCTCTCTCTCTCTCTCTCTTTCACCCTTGTCCCCACACCAGAGGCAAAAAGAATGGGGAAGTGTGCCTTTTTTGTATATACTAATTTCTAAATGCTTTTTTTCCCCCCTTCTAATTTAAGTTTAGAGAGGAGAGGATTGTTAGTGAATCTGGAGCAAGCGGTCTTGGAGTGTTTGAGGGACAGGCTGTCACAGCCAGTGTGTAGTCCTAGCAGATTGAATCTCTGTAATTAACTTTCACATTGGAAAAACAAAACAAAACAAAAACAAGATACCTTGCATTTCAGACTATTTTGATTGTCTGCTTGAATATTTTCCCCCTGAATCAGTGATGCTTGGGAATTTAGACGGGACTAACAATAACCGAAGATGGAAATTGACAGCTTCTCCTCTCCGCACCCCCACCCAAGAAAAAAAAAAAGCCACACAATCTGGAGTGGGGGTGGGGTTTCTCTTCCTTGTCAGACTAGGGTAAATCAAAAGCTGGTCATATTGGATTTAAAATGCTTCTCATTTAACAAGTCTCTATAGGCTTTTGTTTTATCTTCTTTTTTTGTATGAAAATGGAAAATGATTTTCTTTTACTCCTCTTGAGCTTCTAGCCAGCTTGTTAATCTATTAAATATACAAACGGTCTGTACCTGATTTGTGGAATGATTAGGTAGAAAGAAAAAAAGAGACATTGTTTAACATCGACTTTCTGTGTGGAAAATTTAAAAACGTTGTCTCCCCCCCCGCCCCTAGTTTGGATTACTATAGCACTCTACATTCTGGATGTATATACGTTATGCATTTTATTGTACAGTACATGCCCATGTATTTATTAAGGAAATATTGATTTTTGAAAGAAGTTGGAAGGAGATTGTTTCACAAGCTCAGGCATGCATATATTGACCCCACATATCTAGCTCTCTTCTACCCAAGTAAAATCAACCTATCTAAAATTATTTTTATTTGCAGAGGAGTACATAACAGTATTGCATATAGAGCAGTCTGCTTAGGGTTGTTAAGAATTACTAAATTTTGTGTTTCTTATTAAAACAACAGCATATCATAATTTGTTTTGCAAATGTGAAATGAAAATCCTGTGACAAAAAAGAGAAAATCCTGTGATATTGAATTGAGAAAGTTTTGTTTATTTGAAAGATGTTAGTCCTTTCTGTGTTTTTGTGTATTTTAGAAAGAATGAATTGAGTAAATAGGTTATTACACAAGTTTAATACTGAAATGTTGAAAACATGAAAATAAATATAAGTATTAATATGTAAGCTTTGATATTTCTGAGTTTAGGTCAGTTAACTTCTAGGATTCTTGTTTAAAATATTTTAAGCGAAAGAATCAGTTTAAATGTTCATTTTAAAGTAAGGCAGATTTAAAAGAATGTTCAAACTTGAAAGAGCAAATGAGAGAAAAGAGTTCTAAACATGTATCTATTTTTATTGTTATTATTAAGGTGATATACAGAAGGGATACTGTTTCATAAGTTAGGTAATGAGTACATTTTGGGCAATATCATCCCTCCCTTCCTTCACTCTCTCCCAGTTTCCCCTTCCCATCCCCACAAAAAGGTATCTATTTTTAAAGTGATTAAAATGACAAGTTCAAGTGAAATCAGATTTTGTGGATAAGGTAGATCATGTTTAAATCAGCCCTCTCCCCCTCTTGTGCCAGTACCAAGGCTTGAACTTAGGACCTTTTGCTTTAGCATGGCTTTTCCCAGCCACAGCAGGCACTTTACCACTTGAGCATATCTCTAGTCTGGCTTTTTTTCTGATTAGAGATCAAGTCTCATGGACTTTTCAAAGCCAGGCTGGCTTTGAACTTGCATTCTCAGATCTGAAGCTCTTGAGTAGTTAAGATGACAGGTATGAGCCACATATTCCTGGCAGGTATTTTTATTTAATTTAATTTTATTTTGGGTCCGGTTGTGGGGTCTGAACTCTGAGCTGGGCACTGTCCCTCAGCTCTTCAGCTCAAAGCTAGTGCTCTAACACTTGAGCCACAGCACCACTTCCGGCTTTTTTTTCTGCTTATGTGGTGCTGAGGAATCGAACCCAGGGCCTCATGCATGCGAGACAAGCACTCTACCACTGAGCCAACTTCCCAGCCCCTTGGCAGGTATTTTTAAAATATGATAATTGGTATGGGTAATGTGGTCACTTACATGATAATTTCAGAGTCTCTGAAAAAACATTTTTTGCTGGGCTCCGGTGGCTCACGCCTGTAATCCTAGCTACTCAAGATGCTGAGATCTCAGGATGACAGTTCAAAGCCAGCCCAGGCAGGAAAGTCCTCATGAGACTCTATTTCCAATTAACCACCCGAAAACTGGAAGCGGTGCTGTGGCTCAAGTGGTGGAGTGCTTGCTTTATGCTAAAGAGCTGAAGGACAGCGCCCAGGCCCAGATTTCAAGCCCCACAACAAAACAAAACATTTTTTGATTCGTTTAGGGTTTCATGGAAGAAGATAGAATGAATTAACCCCTTTTAGAAAATATTGTTTGGGGGCTGGGAAAGTGGCTCAGTGGTAGAGCACTTGCCTTGCACGCATGAGGCCCTGGGTTCGATTCCTCAGCACCACATAAGCAAAAAGAAAAAAAAGCCGGAAGTGGCGCTGTGGCTCGAGTGGTAGAGCACTAGCCTTGAGCTGAAGAGCTGAGGGACAGTGCCTAGGCCCAGAGTTCAGGCCCCACAACTGGACCAAAAAACAAAACAAAACAAAACAGAAAATATTGTTTGGGAATCATGAACTATGTAATTTGTGCATTTCTGTCCTAAATTTATTCTAGTGGAGATAGAAGAGAAGGATATCACATTCTGTATCATACTGAGTTCTGTTTTTTGGAATAAATTACTTTATAAGTTGTAAAATTAGAGACTTGTCTCACCTCCTAAGCTTAAAATTTGGCATAACAATCTATATGATAGATTTTTTGATGTTTGGGTTTTTTTTTTTTTAACTGTATTTTTTTGTCTTTTCTTTTTTGGTACTGGGGATCGAACCCAGGACGTTGCACTTGCTAGGCAAGCGCTTTGCCACTGAGCTACATCCTAGCCCGATAGATTTTTTGAAAGTATTGTCCAGATTAATGAGGAAGAGATTTGTATGTAGCAAAATAGTAACAGTTCTTTGAGTTACAACCTTCAAATTCAGCTTAATTACTGAGTGGAGCTAATTAAGAATTTCACATATTTCTTTTCCACCATCTTGCAACCTCAGGAGTAGGAGGTTGATAAAAGTAGAAAGGAAAGAAATACCTGGCATTTTTATGATATCTATTTATTTATTTGTTAATAGTGGGACTTGGACTTGGGGTCTGGGTATTATCCCTTAGCTTTTTCATTCAAGGCTGGTGTTTTACCATTTTGAGCCACAACTCTAATTCTGTTTTTTTTTTGGTGATTAATTAGAGATACAAGTCTCATTGACTTTCCTGCCTGGAAACCTTTAAACCATGAACCTCAGATCTCAGCCTCCCAACTAACTAGGATTATAGGCATGAGCCACTAGTGCCTGACCAAAAAACTCTTTTAAAGAAAAGACTCATAAAGAAATTCAACTTTCTTTAAAAAGCACACCCCTAAGAGGTTGGAGCCATGGCTCAGTTGGTACAGTGCTGGTCAATGAGCAAAAATGTTGGGTACCAAGTTTGAGTCCTGGTCTTGGACAAAAAAAAAAAAAAAAGAAACATCTATAAAGAGTATGTAGGTTCTATAACACTTAATTGCTTTCCATATATAGGTTAAATTCTAAAACTCCTAATTCCATGTGTTAGTTAAATTCTGAAATTTCTGGTTACTTCCATATTGAACCAGTAGGATTCAGGTACTTTATAGAAAATAACACATTTTTGGATCAGAATAAAAAATTTTATTTACCTTGATGTCCAAAAAGGGGAGAATTATAGGTTTGTTGTCCTTAAAGGATACACTTTTTTTTTCTTTGTCATTCTTGGGGCTTGAACTCTGGGCCTTGGCACTGTCCCTCAGGTCGTCAAGCTCAAGGTGAGACTCTATCACTTGAGCCACAGTGCCACTTCTGGTTTTCTGGTGGTTAATTGGAGATAAGAGTCTCATGACCTTTCCTGCCTGGGCTGATTTTGACCCAGATCCTCGGATCTCAGCTCCATAGTAGCTAGGATTACAGACATGAGCCACTGGCACCCAGGACATTTTTTTTTTTTTTAAACATAACAGTACTGAATCAGAAATACTGCTCCTTTTAAAAAGGGGAAAATGCAAACTAGTTTTTTCATGGATATCTGTAAGTTTGAAATTATGTCAATAGATTTGCAGTCTGATCATTTGCTCTCATAAAGGCAATGGAGTGTTTTTCACAATCACATTTGTGTGTGTGTGTGTGTGTGTGTGTGTGTGTGTGTGTGTGTATGTGTGTATGTTGGTCCTGTGGCTTGACCTCAGTGCCTGGGCACTGTCCTTGTGCTTTTTTGCTCAAGTCTAGAGCAGTCTACCACTTGAGTCACAGCTCCTCTTTGGGCTTTTTGGTGGTTAATTTGAGATAACAGTTTCATGGACTCTCCAGCCTGTTCTGGCTTTGATCCTTGATTCTCAGATCTCAGCCTCTTGAGTGGCTGGGATTACAGGTTTAAGCCACTGGCACTTGACCACAGCCATATTTTTAATATGTTTTAGAACCATGGAGGGCTGGGAAGGTGGCTTAGTGGTAGCGCCTCATGTGCATGAGGCCCTGGGTTCAGTTCTCAGCACCACATAAACAGAAAAAGTTGAAAGTGGTGCTGTGGCTCAAGTGGTAGAGTGCTAGCCTTGAGCTGAAGAGTTCAGGGACAGTGCCCAGGCCCAGAGTTCAAGCCCACAACCGACAAAAAAATAAATAGAACCATGGAAATATCAGTACTATAAACCTTGGAAAACATTTATTCCATAGTCTGTAGATATCCTAAGAATGAAACAACTATAATTTACTAATAATTTTAAGATTTTGACCTTTTTGTGTGATCTATCTATAGATACACATAGTCTATAGGCAAATATTTATTCAAAGTGAGGGTCTTTCCGTTGGTGATCCTCTAGTTTTGGCTGTACCAAATTGTGAATATTCTTGCTGTGTTGTACCCAGTTGCTTTATATTAATATTGCAACTTGAATTGGGGAGGGTGTGTGGGACAATTGGGTGGGGGGGGGAGGGAAGGGAGTGGGACGATAAGTCTTTTGAAGACGTCAGCTCACTGTGCTGAGAGAGGGACCAAACTCAAGGAAACCTCTGATCTATAAATTAAACTGCTGCATTTTTTATAAATACATGTAAATGTCCTGTTGTAATATTTGATCTTGGAAATAAAAATAAAAAGTTTTCAGTAAAAAAAAAAGATTTTGACCTTTTTTTGCTATCATATTCTAAATTAATTTCTCTGTGTTTGAAAAAATCAAAGGAGATTTGTACCTTCTCAAGAAATCAGAATGAATTAAAAGAAAAGAAGTATAAATAGTTTTTTTCTCATAAACAGTGAAAATTTTTTATTTGGATTTTAAAAGTTGAGTCATTATGAAGGAGCCTTCTGTATCTAGTATAATTTGATTATGTGAATATCCAGAAATTTTAAGTAGATTCTGATAGGTGATTTCAACAAATCCCTATATTTGTAGCCTAAATATTTTCAAATAAGCTCATAATTTGTCCTTTGATAATCATCTAGGCTAGAGCTGTAGTACTAAGTATTACCTAATGTGGATGAGGTACAATTATAAAGTAACAGTTACAGACAAAAGAGGTCCACTTCAGGAATTCATCTATAACTTAAATATCAAGTAATAAGTTCATAATTATCTGCAGTTGTGTATGAACTATTTTTCTATATAACTTTTTTTTTTTTTTGCCAATCTTGTGGCTTTGAACTCAGGATCTGGGCACTGTCCTTGAGCTTCTTTTGCTCAAAGCTAGCACTCTACCACTTGAGTCACAGTGCTACTTCTGGCTTTTTCTGTTCATGTGGTACTGAGGAATTGAACTGAGGGCTTCATGCATGCAAGGCAAGCACTCTACCACTGAGACACATTCCCAGCCCCTATAGTATAACTTTTATGAAATGTATCAGTAGTAAGTACAACTGATGTTGATTTTGTGTCTGTACATATGTGTTTGTATGTGTAGTGCAGGTGATTAGATGTTGATCTGAATTATAGCTGTAGCCCAGTTTTGACTTTTATATTTGTTTTTATTACATTTGGGGAAATATCTGATATAAGTCAATAAAAATTAAATTAATTTATTGGCTTATATCAGTTATATGTGGGAGTGGAGGTTTGTAACATCTCCACAATTGTTTATACTGTATTCCAGTTTTGGGTGTTGAAAGTTACGTATACTTTAGGATTTTGGGAACTGGGGCTTCATGGTAGAGCACAAAGCCCCAGGTTTGATCCTCAAGTACCATAAGAAAGAGTTTAAAAATCTAATATTATTGAAGTATGTGTTATGAATTTTATTTTATTTTATTTTATTTTTTTGGGTCCAGTTGTGGGGCCTGAACTCTGGGCCTGGTGCTGTCCCTCAGCTCTTCAGCTCAAGGCTAGCGCTCTACCACTTGAGCCACAGCGCCACTTCCGACCTTTTTTCTTTTTGCTTATGTGGTGCTGAGGAATCGAACCCAGGGCCTCAGGCATGCAAGGCAAGCGCTCTACTACTGAGCCACCTTCCCAGCCCCATGTATTATGAATTTTAAAGTAAAGAGATTGGAAATTTATTTATGCCTATATGAAACAATTCATTTTTCTTGTTTCAACAATGGCTGTAAAAAGTCAAAATATTGTCAGTATATTATCATGGTATTATATGACTATATACATGTGTTAAATGTAGAACTATACACAATAGTATTTGATATTAGAAATAGATTATTCTGTTCAGGGTTATGAATATAGCTCAGTGGTAGAGGACTTTCCTGCCATTTGCATGGTCCTGAATTTGATCCCAGCACTGAAAAAAAGAAAAATAAAGTGGAAAATAATTAATTTCAGATTACTTTTATATGAGTTCTCTATCTTGTAATTTATTTAAATAGTCATTCCTGAAATAGGCAGGATATGTATTGGACACGTTTAGCTAGTATACTAAGGAAGTCACAATCATTTTAATACTAGCTTTAGTATTATCTGATCATATACTAATTATTCTGATACTTTTTTTTTGGCCAGTCCTGGGATATGAACTCAGGGCCTGGGCTCTGTCCCTGAGCCTGTCTGTGTTCAAGGCTAGCACTCTACCACTTGAGCCACAGCACCATTTCTGGCTTTTTCTGTTTATGTTGTACTAAGGAATCAAACCCTTAGAATGGTTAATGTGATTTACGCTAAATGGTTTTCAGTAAATATTTATTTATTTATTTTTTGTTGGTCATGGGGCTTGAATTTTGGACCTGGGTGCTGTCCCTCAGGTCTTCAGCTCAAGGCTAGCACTCTACCACTTGAGCCACAGCGCTACTTCCGGTTTTCTGGTGGTTTACTGGAGGTAAGAGTTTCATGGCCTTTCCTGCCTGGGCTGGCTTTGGACCGAGATCCTCAGATCTCAGCCTCCTGAGTAGCTAGGATTATAGGCATAAGCCACTGGTGCTGGCTAGGAAGTATTTATTGAATAAATCAGTAAATGTTCTCATGCCTTTTAAAATTTATATAGTTTGGACATGTCTCTTGATTTTTATGTGACTGAAGCTTGGAAAAAATACTGGCATTTTATTTTTTTAAATTTTTTATTTTTATTTTTATTTTATTTTTTTAAAATAATTTCTGAAACAGTCCTATAACCATTTTTTAATCTGGATGTAGAGATTAATTGGACCGTATATTGGAGACTGACTTCCTTCTTCCTTTCCTTCCTCCCAATACTGGCATTTTATGACCTAATCTCTGGATGTTTCTGATTTTTAAAACAATTACATAGATAAAAGAAAAATACCCTCAGTGCTTGCTATTAACTGGCTCTTGATTTGTGTGTGTGTATGTGTGTATATACAAGACCTGGGACTTGAACTAAGAGCCTGGGTGCTGTCCCTAAGCTTTTTTTGCTCAAGGCTAGCACTCTATCACGTGAGCCACATCTCTACTTTCAGCTTTTTGCTGGTTATTTAGAGATAGGAGTCCCACAGACTTTCTTGCCATGGGGCTGGCTTCAAACTATGATCCTCAGATCTCAGCCTACTGTGTAGCTAGATTTATAGGCAAGAGTCACTGGCACCTGGCTTGATTATTTATTGAATTAAAATTTAGGCATTTGTATAAAGCCCAGAAAATAATTGATCACTTTTATTTGTGGAATTGATCACCTTTGTTTCTAAAATAGTCTTTTTTTTTCTTCAGACTTCTTCTTTAGATTTTTCATCAAACCTAAACTCTTGAGTACTACATTATGTTGCCATCTTTCTGTAGGCAAGAAGCTTTCTGTGGGCAAGAACATGACTCTGAATCTCTAAAACTTGTTTTTGAAAAATTCTGTTTTTGCTGGGCGCCTGTGGCTCACACCTGTAATCCTTGCAATTCAGGAGGCTGAGATCTGAAGATTGAAGTTCAAAGCCAGCGTGGGCAGGAAAGTCCATGAGCTCCAGTAAACCACCAGAAAACTGGAAGTGGCGCTGTGGCTCATGTGGTAGAGTGCTTGCCTTGAGCTGAAGAACTGAGGGACAGTTCCCAGGCCCAGAGTTGAAGCCCCATGACTGACAAAAAATATAAATAAAATAAATATTTCTGTTTTTGTTTTTGTCAATGGCTTTCCCCCCCTCTTTGTAATGAATTTATACGTGTGGTATTCAGGATAGTATAATGATGTTAACTTCTTGTTTTTAGTTTATTTTTTATTAGCTTACATTAGTCATATAGAGGAACAGTGTTAACTTCTAAAAAAAAAAGGGAAAAGTGAAATTTCCTTCTATTTAGTGTTTTTCTTGTTCAAAAGGCAGGTGTCAGTATACTTATCATTTAATCCTTAGACAAGTGCAGATTAAAACCCAAGGAAATAACCTATGTTATACACATACTAGGTTAGTTACAAATAAAAAGACTGACAGTACAAAGTGCTGACAAAGAAGTAGAGAAATTGGAATTTTCATACATTTTTGGTGTGGATAAAAATGGTATAGCTACTTTGGAAAATAATTTCTTAAGTTAATTTTATAAGAAAATAATGAGATTTAGCAATTCTACCCCTAAGTATTTACCTGCGAGTAATGAAAACATAGTTCATCTGAAAACTGGAATATTCATAGCAGCTTTATTCATAATAGCTTTGAACTGCAAACAATCAAAATGCTTATCAAGTGAATGAATACATTGTTTTTTATTCATACAGTAGAATAATATTTCAGCAATTAAACTAATACCAATGTGCATGGATCTCAAAAAGATTATGCTAAATAAACTAGACACAAAAGACTATATACAACTTAATTCCATGTATGTGAATTTTTAGAAAGTCCAAAGCTATTGGAACATAGATCATGGTTCTAGGGAAGAAGGGAAATGAATTTGAGGAAGCTTGGGGGCTGTGTGTGTGTATGTGATAAAATGTTCTATGTCACAATTTGGTGGTCACAAAATTGTATCCACTTGCCAGAACTTACCAGCTGAATGCCTAAGATTGGTAAATTTTAGCCAGATGCCCGTGGCTTACAACTGTAATCCTTGCTACTCAGGAGGCTGAAATCTGAGGACTGCAGTTCAAAGCCAGCGTGGTCAGGAAAGTCTATGAAACTCTGATCTTCAATTAACTCTGGAAAAGCAGACAGTAGAGGGGTGCCTTAAGTGGTAGAGTGCTAGACTGAAGCACAAAAGCTCAGGGATAGGGCCCGGGCCCAGGGTTCAAGCCTTAGGATTGCCACCAAAACCCCAAAAAAAGATTGGTAAATTTTGTTGTGTGTAAATTATACCCCAGTACAAGCTCAGTTTTGTAATCCTAGCTACTTAGAAGATGGAGAGCTGGAGACTGAGGTCTGAGGCTAGCCCAGGCAAAAAGGAGTGTAAGAGACTCCATCTTAATCAATGGCTGAGCAAGGTAGCTTGTACTTGTTATCTCAGCTTCATGGGAAGCACAATGAGTGCAGAGGTCCATGCCTGTCACCCACAATTACATGGTGAAGCACCAAGTAGGATTGTAGCCCAGGCCAGCCTGGATGTAAAAAGCAAGATCCTACTTTGAAAATAGCCAGTGCTAAAAGTTGCTGGAAGTAAGGCTAATGTTATACAGAGCCTGCCTTACCAGGGTGAAGCCCTGAGTTCAAACCCCAGTACTGAATAAAAAACATGAAAAAATTGTGAATCTTTGTGTCACATCTGTTTGTGAGACTGAAGTCTGTTGTCAGCAATCAGACTGTTGACATTCCAGAAATCGTTGACTTCTCTCAGAAGGGACTTAATGTTATCTGGAAGGGCCCCAGAGGAACTCCGTGGAGGGACATCAGTCAAATCACTGTCAGTCTCCTTGGAAAGAAAAATAAGAGGCTTTGATTAATAAATGGTTGAGAAACAGAGGTAGTGGCTACTGTTCATGTTATCTGTAGTCGTGTACAGAACACAGGGTTTCTGTTACAGGATGAGGTCTATGTGTGCTCACTTCCCCATCAAGGTCGTTATTCAGGAAAATTAATCTCTTGTTGAAATCTTAAATTTCTTGAGTAAAAAATGCATCTGAAGGGTTTGCATGAGACCAATTATTGCTTGTTCAGTATCTCAAGCCCAGAAGGATGACTTAGAATCCTTGAAGGAAACAACATTGAATCTATTTCAAATGCAGCTGCTTTGATTTGGCAAACCTCAACAGTTTAAAAACAAGAATAGCAGTATTGGATGTGTAGAGCACAGTGGTGTTGAGCACTTACTCTACCATATATGGTGAGGCCTAAGGTTCACAGTCCCCAGAGTGCATGTGTGTGTGTGCGCACGCGCACACACACACACACACACACACACACACACACACACACACACACAGAGAAAATTTGGGGATGGTATCTATGTTTCTAAAAAAAGGATGGATCAGCAGGATGAGGAAAAAGATCTAAGTGCTGTCCAGCTGAAGAGACAAGTTGCCAGATTATAAAACCTATCTGCAATAGTTTAATTATGCAACAGAACACCTCTATTGGGTTAGGAAGAGAAAAAGGTATTTTGAGTTCCAATCTTGGATTCACATTAAAATCACCCGTAGGAAGTTGGGCTCAGGCCTATAATACTAGCTATACAGAAGGCTGAGATTTAAGGATCTTGGTTTAAAGCCAGTTCAGGCAGGAAAGCCCATTATTTTCCAGTGGTAGAGTGCTAGTCTTGATCAAAAAAGCTCAGAGATAGCACCCAGGCCTTGAGTTAAAGCTCCATGACTAGCACCCCCTCAAAAAAATTAACTGTAGAATTTTTTTAAACTGACAGTACCAGAACTCACTCCTTGATACTTCAGCTAGAATCTGTTGAGAATAAGGACCAAATTTCAGCATTTAAAAAAGTTCCCAGTTAGTTTATATTCAGCCAATGTTTAGAAGTACTACTCTCAAAAAATGGTTACCTTCAGTAGTTTTATTACTTTTTCTGAATTTATTGCTGAAAATGAAAACAATTTGTAGTTTTTACAGCATAAATACAATGGATTATGTCAACTTTCTCTTATTCTCTATTCAGTTTCATCTGTCTTTCAGTGTACTAATGGATTTCAAAGAGAATTATTCTCTTACCACATAAAGAATATTTCTCCCTGTATTTTGGAAAGTCTTATTTCCAACTATATAAATTGCTTGCCATTGTCACTGTCATCAAAAGACACTTGTATAATGCAATGCCAAGTTATAATTTTCCTCATGCTTGTTCATTCATTTATAAAAGTTAATATTTTTAATGTTCTATAAAAATAGAACTTAATTTCTTTATTATAATTTAATATAGGAAACATATAAAAATAGCATTTAATGCCATATTTTATAATAAGGCAGGGAGTAGGAAGTAATTAACTAGAGGAATGGGAACAACTGGATGTAAATTGCCCTATTTTAATATAATTCCAGTTATAAGAAATTTTAAAAATTATATCTAATATGCAATATTGAGAACACTGTTGACTGTTATGAGTTCGATCTTTCATGCATTTCCTCATGTCCTCTAATACTGTAGTAAATGATTAATTCAAAGGAATTATATTAATAAGCAGGAAGACAGATATTGTCAAATACTATTTTTTTCTCAAAACAAACTTTACAGATTTCTGTCTTTACAATAGGTTTGTTATCTTTAGAAAATCCTTTTTTAAATAAAAATTATTGCTTCTTTTAGGTACAGATATATGATGGAACTAATGACTGAAATAGCAAATAGCTTTTGTCCATTCATTCATTATTTTGTACTCAGGAGGCAGATACATTGTTTTGTTGAAAGGCTTGGTGACAATTACACTTTCCCTATTCATGCATGGTTTTATTGACTGAAAGCCTGTATTTAGCATTAGTAAATCCAGGAAAAGCCAGTGTTTTTTATTTTTTTGTCTTGAACTCAGAGTCTGGGTGCTATTCCTGAGCTTTTTCACTCAAGGCTACAGCTCTACCATTTAAAGCCTCAGTACCACTTCTGCTTTTCTGGTAGTTAATTGGAAATAAGGATTTCATAGGCTTTCCTGCCAGGGCTGGCTTCAAACCATGATCCTCAGATCTCAGCCTCCTGAGTAGCTAGGATTACAGATGTGAGTTACCAGTGCCCTGCTTAGCCTGTTCTTATTTTGCTTAAATCTATGAACATTTGATAAACTGATATTCCTGGCAATCATTACCAACATAGCATTGGTGTCACTAGTAGTAAAAAAAATATGCTTCCCTACATAATGGTTCTCTAGCCAGAAAATAATAAACATTGACAAGAATGTGGAGAATTGGAACCCTTTGGAGTAAAAGATGGTGTATGGATGCTATGGAAAATGGAATAGTAACCGGGTACTGATGTAATCCTAGCCACTCTGGAGGCTGAGATCTGAGGATCCCAGCTTGGGCAGGAAAGTGTGTCAGACTCTTATCTACAATTAACTACTAGAAAACTGGAATTGGTACTGTGGCTCAAAGTGGTAGCCTTGAATAAAAAACACAGGGATAGTTCCCAGACTCTGAGTTCAACCCACACAACTGACAAAAAAAAAAAAAAAAAAGGCAAAAAACCCCCCAGGTATAATGATCCCTTAAAAAACTAAAAAGAGGGGCTGGGAAGGTGGCTCAGTGGTAGGGTGCTTGTCTTGCATGCCTGAGGCCCTGGGTTCGATTCCTCAGCAACCACATAAGCAAAAAGAAAAAACTGAAGTGGCGCTGTGGCTCAAGTGGTAGAGCGCTAGCCTTGAGCTGAAGAGCTGAGGGACAGCGCCCAGGCCCAGAGTTCAGGCCCTACAACTGGACCCCCCCCCCCCAGAAAAAAAAAAAAAACAACTAGAAAGAAAGGGCTGGGAAGGTGGCTTGGTGATAGAGTGCTTGCCTTGCATGCATGAGGCCCTGGGTTTGATTCCTCAGCTCCACATAAGCAGAAAAAGCCAGAAGTAGCACTGTGGCTCAAGTAGTGTAGAGTGATAGCCTTGAGCTGAAGAGCTGAGGGACAGCTCCGAGGCCTAGAATTCAAGCCCCACAACTGACAACAAAAAAATTAAAAAGAATAGCCATATGATTCTAGATTTGTATTTGAGTGTATATAACCTGAACGAATTGAAAGGAAGAGTTGAGCACCATATTATTCACAATAGCCAAAAGCTAGAACTTACATGTCCATCAGTAGATGAATGGATCAACAAAATATGATATATACACACAGTGAAATTATATTCATCCTTTAAAAAGAATGAAATCCTGAGAGGTACTTTTAACAGGGTTAAACTTTGAAGACATTATGATATGTCATTATGAAATAGTCTTCAATGAAATAAGCCCATCACAAAAGAACAAGTATTCTGAGTCCACTTAGATAAGGCATCTAGAATAGCAAATTCACAAGGATAGAAAGTAGAATAGTAGTTGTTAGAAGCTAAAGGAAAAGAGTTACGTTTAATGGTTAAAAAGGTTTAGCATGGGATGGTAAAAGTTCTGGAAATGGATAGTGTTGATGGTTGAACAACAGTGTGTAAATATACGCAATACTACTGAATCATGCACTAAAAATAGCAAGTACTTATATATTTTACTACAATAAACATGAAAACTACATATTACATGATTCCATTTATATGAAATGTCCAGAATAGATCATTAACAGTTAGGGATGGGAAAAATGATTGTTTCTGGGTATCAGGTTTCCTCTGGGGTGATAAAAATGTTCTAAAATTGGATAATGGCAATGGTTGCACAAGTCTATAAAAATACAAAATACTACTGAGTTATATACTTGGAGATGGTGAATCCATGATATATTAATTATATTGTAATAAAGGAATTATTAGGAAACAAATGTTCCAAGAAGGAAAGAAAAACAAAGACCTGCTTTATAGGGAATGAAATATAAATTCCTAAGCATTATGTTTGGAGACATGGCTTTAAATTCTAATTCTATCATTTTCTAGCTGTGTAATGTTGGACAGGTTACTTAAGCTCTCTGCCTCAGTTTCCTTGTCTGTAAAATGGGGACAGCAATACCTTGTCCAAATGTTGACATGATAGTTAAATGAGAGGTATGTATAAAGATGGCTCATAATTTCTTGGATATGGTAGGAATACTGTGAATATTTTCTTTATTTTCTCCTTTCCTTTCTCCTTTCTCCTTTCCTCTTAAAATCTATCCATTTTCTTACCTACTTAATTGCAATTAAAAATTCCTTCCACTTTAGTCGTATGCATTATTCAGTGAGTATTTATCAAGAACCAATGTTGTAGGCAGGTTCTGATGTGTCTACTGGAGATATGGCAATGAACAAAAGTGTAGTTTTTTTTCATGGAGCATACATTTTAGTGGCGATAGAAACACGTTCTGTGTTCATCTTGTGTTATAATTGTTACAAGTATTACTTTTCCTTACAGATGGTAAGTTCTTGTAGGACAAGATTGCATCCTAAAATATATTCAGCACTGTATTTAATAGATTCATAATGGACTTTCTTTTTGCTGTGCTTGGGCCTCTTGCATGCTAGGCAAGCAGTATACCACTGAGCTACATATCTAACACCCCTCCCCATCGATTTTTGTGTGTGTTGATTATTTTTAAAAATGATTTTATTTTTATTATTAAGGTGTTGTACAAATGGGTTACCATTTCATAAGTTGGGTAAAGAGTACATTTCTTTGTTTGTTCAGTGCCACCTCTTCCTTTGTTTTTCCCCAGTTTCCCATCCATCCCTGTCCACAAATTACATAAGTCATTTTCCACATAGTGTTTACTGAATAGCATGATTGCATTTGTTCAACCTCCCTTTCTCTGCCTCCCTTTTATTCTCCCCTAAAGAAAAAAAAAAAAAAAAACCAAAGGAGGAGGCAACAATGCTTGATAAGAAATGTACTCATTATCTTGCCCATGTAATTGTAACTCCTCTATACGGTATTCTCTCTCTCATACCCACACACACACACACAAAACCCAAAGCAAAAATAAAAACCACCATTACCATCAACAACCTCCAAAGGATTTTAAAGAAATCTTTGTGGAAATAAGTTGAGATTGTTAGTTCATTTATTTATAACTTTTTTTTTTTTTGGGTCCAGTTGTGGGGCTTGAACTCTGGGCCTGGACGCTGTCCTTCAGCTCTTCTGTTCAAGGCTAGCACTCTACCACTTGAGCCACAGCGCCACTTCTGGCTTTTTTTTTCTGCTTATGTAGTGCTGAGGAATCGAACCCAGGGCCTCATGCATGCAAGGCAAGCACTCTACCACTGAGCCACCTTCCCAGCCCCATCTTCGTTATTTTAAATGCTAATTCTTAATACACTTGTGCAAAACTTTGTAAATTTAATAGCTACATATATTTTTTCATAATATTGAAAAGATTTGCATCGAACTGAAAATCTCTGTGAAGAAATATGAGAACGGGTGGTGACCCAGAGGGGATTTAGTTTATTGTGTATTGTTTAAATTGTTTCATTATGATAATTTATTCACATATTCCATGTATAATTATGGCTTGTTTGGCTGCATTTTTTGTTTGTTATCTTTTTCCTTTTAACTTGGCTTAATTTAGAATACAATGATGTCATCTTACCTTTATAAACCTGATTAGGGCAGATTTGTTTGTTTTTCCCAATACTTGGAATTGAACTCAGTGTCTTGACCATACTAGGCAAGTGCTCAACCACTTCAGTCATGCCCCTAGCCCTTTTGTTCTTGTATTTCATTTCAAGAGAAGGTCTTGGTAATCTTACTTCATAATCCTCCTGCCTCTGCTTCCCAAATATTGGGATTATAGATGTGCACTACCATGCCTACTTTTTGGTCAAGGGTTCTTAATTTCAGGTCTATAAAGGTTCTTAAGGGATCCTTGAAACTCCTGAAATTATTTTTAGATTTTACAAATCATGTAGACTTTTTTCATAGAAGACAGTGCCTACTTTGATTTGATACTCAAGAGGGTCCCTGCTCCAAATAAACTGAAGAAGCAATGGTTTATGTAAGAGAATCTGCTTTATTAATCTAATTATTTCCTGTCGTCTTTGAGTCTCTCTCTCTCTCTCTCTCTCTGTATGTATTTGATAAAAATGATCCATTAACCTTCTTAATTCTATTTTTAGGTTATGAGTAAAATAGTTTTCTTAAGGATTAACACAACTATACTATTTGCTACCTCTATTCATTAAGTATCTCAGTTTCAGAATCTTTGACATATTCATCCTATTCTACCAATTAGCCAAATAATGCTGTATAAATTGCTTTTTTGTTTTTGTTGTTTCAACAGAAAGGTGGGTTGGTATTATGCCACAGACTGCTGAGCTTTACTATTTTTGTTAGGTAAAATAAAGTAGTGTCCTATGAGGTTACTAAACAGAGTGGGTCATAGCCACTTCTTTATTGAATCTTTCTATAGAATCAGGTATTTGAGGTTGAATTCCCTGAGAATTAAACATGGGCATGGAAGTTTGCTTGCAGAAGGTACATTGGGAAGTGCTTTCAGGATGATGAACACTTAAAAGGAAGTGAGAGAAGCAAGATTAGGAGTCAGAGAGATTGAATTGATGGGGTTATAAGAGGCTTTGGTCAATTCTATGGGAGCTTTGGACCTGGCACCTCAGTAGGTTTGGAATAGATTTGGACTGAGTGTAACCTTTAGTGTTGCACTTTCCTTTATGTGGTAGAGATGAATTCCATAGTTCCTCTTTAAAGAACTCCTTGCTGCCTAGCTTTCGGAAGTGCTTTCATGCTGTTTTTATCCATCTGCTGGTTCAGGACCTGTCTGGTGCATGGCTGCAGAAATGTTTCTCCTGTGGCTATACTCTTCCAGTTCTTCTTACATATAGCTAAGCAGGATGAGATTTAGAAGTCTTAATTTTATGTAGGTATATCCATCTAACTTGGATTTCTTTGACAGGCTTCAGAGAGTCACAACTAGTTGGCTGAGGATTTTGGTTTTTGAGTGTGGGAATTCAGGACCTTGTGTTTGCAAGGCAAACATCCTTCACTGAGCTTTTGTCAGGCTTGTATTGCAGTTTGGCTTCTTTTTTTCAGTCCTTAAAAAGTATCTTCTAGGGCTGGGAATATGGTTTAGCCGTAGTGTGCTTGCCTAGCATACATGAAGCCCTGGTTTGATTCCCGTACCACATAAACAGAAAAAGCTGGAAGTGGCACTGTGGCTCAAGTGGTAGAGCACTAGCCTTGAGCACAGAGAGGCTCAAGGACAGTGCCCAGGCTCCAAGTTCAAGCTCCAGGACCAGAAAAAAAAATCTTCTAGGTCCCTAATATGTACTTGCATCCTGAGCTTCATTTTGTTTGCTTTAGAGAATTTAATCTGTGATATGCTGGTTGAAGGTAGATTGTAGTGGAGGACATAGCTGTGAGCTGCCAGCAGCCATCATAGCTGGAAGTTAGAAAACAATTGTCCTGGTCCTGAAGGAAGGACCTGGGCAATGCATTCCCCATGACTCTTAGAATCACTTCCATCTTCATCCAGTGAATTCACTTTATATGAGGAAACACATTTTCCAGGAATTTCTTTAGTATATTTTCTAGGGAAGCATAAGAGAGTAAGGTTAGTGGGCAACTTTTAACCTTAGCTACTGTATCTTATCTCCCAACATAGTTGATATTGTCTGCTTTCTCCAGTTTAAACTGTAGATTCTTGGACAGAATCTCTGCTATCTGAGTAGTTTGCCTGAGCCGGAAGGACAGATGTCTTTACTAAGGACTGAGCTTCATTATCATGTCATTCCTTAGGCCATAGTCATTTTATTGTTTATTAACTATTAATAAAAGAGGAATACCAAGCAATGTCCAGTGACGCTAAATATCACCTACTCCCTGAGGTTATTCTTTTTTTGTGTTGATGAATCTGTTTAATTTTATAAACACCATTCTGTTGTTAAGGTATTGCATTATGTGATACTAAAATCCAGCCTATTATACAGGTTTTGAAGATCGAGTACAGGTTTATACAGATCAAATATAGATAAATTTTAATTTCCATCCTTCCTTCCTTCCTTCCTTCCTCCCTCCCTCCCTCCTTCTCTCTCTCCCTCCCTCCCTCCCCCTCTCTCTTTCCTTCCTTCCAGTCCTTCCTTCCTTCCTTCCTTCCCCTCCCTCCCTCCCTCCCTCCTTCCCTCCCTCCCTCCCTCTCTCCCTCTCTCTCTCTTTCTTTCTCTCTTTCTTTCTTTCTCTCTTTCTTTCTTTCTCTCTTCTCTTTCTTTCTCTCTTTCTTTCTCTCTCTCTTTCTTTCTCTCTTTCTTTCTTTCTCTCTTTCTCTCTTTCTTTCTTTCTTTCTCTCTCTCTCTCTCTCTCTCTCTCTCTCTCTCTCTCTCTCTCTCTTCTTTCTTTCTTTCTTTGTCTGTCATGGAGCCTGAACTCTGGGCCCTATGCGCTGCCCCTCACCTCTTCAGCTCAAGGCTAGCACTCTACCACTTGAACCACAGTGCCATTTCTGCCTTTTTCTGCTTATGTGGTGCTAAAGAATCAAACCCAGGGCCTCATGCATGCAAGGCAAGCACTCTCCCACTGAGCCACCTTCCCAGTCCCCCTCCCCGCTTTTTTGTTGGTCATAGGGCTTGAACTCTGGGCCTGAGTGCTGTCCCTCAGCTCTTTAGCTCAAAGCTATTGTTCTACCACTCGATCCACAGTGCCACTTCCGGTTTTCTGGTGGTTAATTGGACTTAAGAGTCTCACGGACTTTTCCTGTCCAGACTGGCTTTAAACTGTGATCCTCAGATCTCAGCCTCCTGAGTAGCTAGAATTATAGGTGTGAGCCCCAGCACCTGGCTTAATTTTATTATTAGTTTTTTGATATATTGTTGGAGTACTAATTGCAGATTTTCAATTCATCTATTGTTCCTTGCAAACAGCACCAGAATTATTGGCAACAAAAGAAGTCATTCAACCAAAATGCCCATGTTTTCATATTTTAGTATAGTTTGATTCAGAATTTAATTTAGTAGCAAGTGGTTTTCTAGTACCTATTCCTTAGTACCTATTCATTTTGAGATTAGAATTGATTATTGAGGAGTTGGATTTTACTTTGCTGCAATGATATAGCTCAATGATAAATATATCACCTAGTGGGTTATCAAGAGAAGTTAGCATTGCTGGAGGATTTTGTTAAGGAAGCTCCCTTCTCTCTGCTTTTTAAAATTTTATTTATTTATTTATTTGTTTATTTACTTATTTGTTTATTGTCGGTCGTGGGCCTGAACTCTGGGCCTGGGCACTGTCTCTCAGCTCTTCAGCTCAAAGCTAGCACTCTACCACTTGAGCCACAGTGCCACTTCCGGCTTTTTCTGCTTATGTGGTGCAGAGGAATTGAACCCAGGGGCTCATGTGTGCAAGGCAAGAGCTCTACCACTGAGCCACCTTCCAGCCCCTTCTCTCTGCTTTGAACTCAGGTCACCTAATGAGGCCTTGATGACAGGAGTAGCCCTGAAGAGATTTTATATTTTGGAACAAGGGGCTCTAAAAGCAGATTTTACACCTAATTCAACACCTTTAGTGGGATAGTCTTTATGTACTACACGACTCACCAATTTAAAGTGTAAAATTCAGTAGTTTTTAGTATACTTACAGATATGGGCAGCCATCTTCACAATCAGTTTTAGAACATTTCATCACCTTGAAAGAAACTGTACTCATTATCATTCTCTATCCTATCCCTGTAGCCCTAAGCAACCACTAATCTACTTTATGTCTCTATGGATTTGCCTGTTTTAGACATTTCATACAAATGGAATCAGAATGTGTTATCTTTGTGACTGGCATCTTTAACGTTAGCATATTTTCAAGGTTCATCTATGTTGTAGCATGTATCAATACTTAATTCTTTTTCTTTTTTGGTTGCACTAGGTTTAAATCAGGGCCTTATGCTTTCTTGGCTGGCATTTTGGAGATGGGGTGTTGCAGATTTTTCTGCCTGGGCTGGCTTCTAACCTAAATCCTCTTGATCTTATCCTCTTGAGTAGGTAGGATTATAGGCATCAACAATTGATACTATCTTTCCATTGCTTTTTATTAGTGAATCATATTCTATTACCTGGATATAACATGTTTTGTTTGTCATTCATTTGTTGTTGATGTTTAGTTTTCTGTTTGGTTATTATGAATAGTGCTGCTGTTAGCATTCCTGTATAAGTATTTTTGTGTGTTTTTTGGTTGGTCCTGGAACTTGAACTCAGGACCTAGGTGCTATCCCTGAATTTCTTTGTGCTCAAGGCCAGTGCTCTACCACTTGAACCACAGTGCCACTTCTGGCTTTTTCTGAGAAGTTTATTGGAGATAAGAGTCTCACGGACTTTTCTGCCTGGACTAGCTTCACATCATGATCTTCAGATCTCAGCCTCCTGCATAGCCAGGATTATAGGCATGAGCTACCAGCACCCAGCTTGCTGTATACGTTTTTTGTTTTTTTTTGGGTCCAGTCATGGGGCCTGAACTCTGGGCCTGGGCACTATCCTTCAGCTCTTCAGCTCAAGGCTAGCACACTACCACTTGAGCCATAGTACCACTTCTGGCTTTTTTTTTTTTTTTTTTGCTTATGTGGTGCTAAGGAATTGAACCCAGGGCCTCATGCATGCAAGGCAAGCGCTCTACCACTGAGCCACCTTCCCAGCCTGCTGTATAAGTTTTTATATGTATATATATTTTCATGTCCATCAAAAGCTAGGTATAGTTTAAAACCGTAAGTGGAGTTGTTTGGCAGAATTGCTGGACCATTTTACAGTTTCACTAACAATATATGAGTGTTTTGGTTTTTCTTCAACTTACCAAAACAATTTATCTTTCTGATTGTTATTCATATTACAACATGGGGGAGTGATATTGTGATTGTTTTTTGCATTCTTCTGATGAGTAGTGATTTTGAGCATTTATTCATGTGTTTTCGGGACACTTTTTGATTGTTTCTTTTGTTTTTTTTTTTTGGTTAATGGGCTTGAAGTCTGGGCTTCGGCACTGTCCCTGAGCTCTTCAGCTCAAGGCAAGCACTCTACCACTTGAGCCAAACGCCACTTCTGGTTTTCTGGTGGTTAATTGGAGATAAGAGTCTCATGGGCTTTCCTGCCTGGGCTGGTTTTGAACCACAATCCTCAGATCTCAGCCTCCTGAGTAGTCGTGATTACAGGCGCCCAGCTTCTGAACACTTTTATATCTTATTTGAAGAAGATATTTAGCTTTTTTTGTCCATTTTAAAATTGAGTGATTTGTCTTTTTCTGTTGAGCTATAAGAGTTTCTAAAACTTTATTCTACATGAGTCCTTTATCAGATACACGATTTGGAAATAATTCTGTCACTTTATCAGTTGTGTTTCTGTTTTCTTGACAGTGTCCTTTAGGACAGAGAAGTGTTAGATTTTGATGAAGTAGAACTGATTTATTTTTTTTTCTTAATTCTTTTTAGTGGTATAGCTAGGAAATCCATTACCTAACTTAAAGAAGAGTTACTTCTATACTTTATTCTAAGTTTTATAATTTTAGCTTTTAGATTTAAGCATATTTTTCACTTTGGATTGATTTTTATGGTATCAAGGGTCCAGTTTCATCCTTTTGTATGTATAAATGAAGTCATTTGTTAAAAATGACTGTCCTTGTTGAAAATCATTTGACTTACATGGGTTTATTTCTAGAATCTGAATTCTATTCCATTGATCTTTCTATGAATATATTTATCCTTATGTATTACTGTTACTCTGTAGCAAGTTTTAAAATGTTTGAATCTTCCAACCTTATTTACTTTTTCAAGATTATTTGAGTTTCTATAAATTTTAGAACTAGTTGTCCACTTTTTGGAAAAGAAAAAGCCCAGTTGGAATTACATTGTATCTGTTGATCAGATTTCTCAGATTCTGTGGATTAAGATATGGATGTATTTGGGGAATTATATCATTTTGTCTATCATGTCTTAACATTTAATTTCTGATCCATGAATGTGGGATGTTTCCCCATTTATTTGGACCTTTAATAGCCCTTTTTTTTGTTTAGTACAAGAAGAATACTTCCTTAATTGAATTTATTCCTGTTTCTATGAGCCTATAGTGAAATTGTTTCCTTAATTTCATTTTTGGATTGTTAATTGCTAGTGTATATGAATAGATATTTGTGTATATTGATTTGTACTTTTACCTTCCTGAATTCTTTTACTATGCAAATAAAATAATTTTTTTTTTTTTTGGGTCCGGTCGTGTGCCTGAACTCTGGGCCTGGGCGCTGTCCCTCAGCTCTTCAGCTCAAGGCTAGTGCTCTACCACTTGAGCCACAGTGCCACTTCCGGCTTTTTTCTTTTTGCTTATGTGGTGCTGAGGAATCGAACCCAGGGCCTCATGCATGTAAGGCAAGTGCTCTACCACTGAGCCACCTTCCCAGCCCCAGATAATTTTTTATTTTTAATTTTTTAATTTTTTTACCTTTCTCTCTAATCTGGAACTGTTTGTCACAAACTTAGTGTTTGTATCATAGAATGCATTAGACCAAGACAGTTTTGCTTGCATTGAATTGGGAATTGGTTTTAATTTAATTTAATTTTTTTTGCTGGTTCTGGGACTTGAACTCAGGGAGTAGGCACTGTCTCTGAGCTTTTGTGTTCAAGGTTAGCATTCTACCACTTAAGCCGCAGTTCCACTTCCTGCTTTTTGGTGGTAACTTAGAGATAAAAATTTTTTGGACTTTTTCTAACCAGGCTGGCTTCAAATCATAATCGTCAGACCTCAGCCTCCTGAATAGCTAGGATTACAGGTGTGAGGTACCAGTTCATATTTACATGAGATTATGTGTTGCTTCACTTTTTTGTATGACTGGAAGAGTTCCTCAGATATTCAAATAGGTGGGGAAAGGAAAGTAGAGAAGGCATTCCTTTCAGAAGGAACTAGATGTACAGCTTGATATACAGATTGTACTAGATATTTTAAAAATGTATAAAAGAAAGCAGTTTCTTTGAGGAATGGAACTTATATGTGAAGGGAAAAAACAAGAGAAGGGTGTTGAGAGTTGAAATTGTTACCTTGAACTAGATTTTATCAAAGCTCTTATTTATCTTTTTAAGGAGCTTGAACTTATCCAATAAACAAGTAATACAAATTCAGTTGTTTATGTGGAACTGAGCATGTAAAATAAATGAATGCATTGGACCAGGCAAGGGCTGTGTTCAACTAGACATTATAAATCACATATGTCCATGTCTTGTCTAGATACTTTTTATTCTCCAGCTAAGTTTTTCTGTATGGAAATTTGGGCCCATTGTTGTCAAATTTTCTGATTTTTAGAGGTGAAGCCCAATGTCTATATTTTGTGTATGTGCCAGTCCTGGGGTCTGAACTCAGGACCTGGGCATGGTCCCTCAGTTTATTTTTGCTAGTGCTATACCACTTGAGCCACAGCTCCACTTCTATGATGTCTATATTTTTAAAAAGTGAAGTCTTTCTGTCTACAAAACTTCCTTAAAAATTAAAAGCACCTGTGTGTTGGGGGTAGGGCACATTGTTATTATTTTGATGGTATGGTGTTTGAACTCAGAGACTCTCTCTCTTGTTCCCTCCCTCCCTTCCTTCTTTCCTCCTTTCTTTCTTTCTTTTCCTCCTTTCTTTCTTTTTTTCTTTCTTTCTTTCTTTCCTCCCTCCTTTCTTCCTTCCTCCCTCCTTCTTCCCTCCTTCCCTCCCTCCCTCCCTCCCTCCCTCCCTCCCTCCCTCCCTCCTTCCTTTCCTTTCTTTCTTTCTTTCTTCCTTTCTTTCTCTCTCTCTTTCTCTCTCTCTCTCTCTCTTTCTTTCTCTTTTCTTTCTTTCTTTCTTCCAGTCCTGGGGTTTGAACTCAGGGCCTGGGCTCTAGCCCTGAACCTCTCTGTGCTCAAGGCTAGCATTCTACCACTTAAGCCACAGCACCACTTCCAGCTTTTTCTGTTTATGTGGTACTGAGGAATCGAACCCAGGGCTTTATGCATACTAGGCAAGCACTCGACCATTAAGTCACATCTCCAGCCCCTCTCTTCTTTCTTTTATAAGACAGTATCATTATGTAACCTCAGACTGGCTCCCAACTCAGGTCTGCCTCACCCTTCCAAGTGCTGATACTCTAGTTATGAGCCATCATGCCCAGGATAGTCTATTTTTTCTGTAGGCTATTAATGTAATATAGTAGCTGTCTCTATAACAAGTGAAATGTTAGAAGATTTGATTTTCATATAAATCATTCTGGTTTCACTATGGAGACTCAATTAGTGAGAATAAAGAATGAACCTAGGGGGCTTGAGTGTGTAGCTCAGTGGTAGAATGCATGTTTGATATGCATGAGGCCCTGAATTCCATCCCTATTACTGCAACAAACAAAAAACATAATGATATTTTTACTTATATAGAGTACTGTATGGAAATATTTATTTCTTAAAAATCAGTTCTATTTCTTAGTAATCATAGTATCATAAAAGTTTAGATACTATCAAGTAATAGGAACCACTGGAAGTATCACAATACCAGACTTCAAATCATACTACAGAACCATTGTAATAAATACAGCTTGGTACTGGAACAAAAATAGACCTGAAGACCAGTGGACAATATAGGTGACCCAGGAATAAAAGCACACAGTTGTAGCCTACTAATTTTTAACAAAGGAGCTAAAAACATACACCACAGAAAAGACAGCTTCTTCAACAAATGGTGCTGGGAAAACTGGGTATCACCTGCAGGAGACTGAAATTGGACCTCTGGCTCCTATTCTGTACAAAAATCTACTCTAGTGGCATCAAAAACTTAAGAAACTTTAAATCTATTGTAGAAAAATGTAGGAAAAAATCTGGAAGCTAGGAGACAGGTGCTGGTAAATTTTTTGGATAGTTTCTGCATAGTAAAAGAAAGTCACCAGAACTAAGAGACAATCCATGGAATGGGAGAAAATCTTTATCATCTATTCAATACAAAGAACTAAAAATTAAACACTAAGAGAACTTACAATTCATTTAATAAGTGGGCAAGCAAACTGAACAGTTCTCACAAGAATAAAGCAAATGATTACTAGACACATGAAGAAATGTCCAACATTCTTGCCCATAAAGGAGATAAAAGCCACACTAAAGTTCCATCTAACTCTGGTCAAAATGGCAGCCATCTAGAAAACAAATAACAAATGCTAGTAAGGTGGTGGGGGGTGTCTGGAAGGACCCCTCATGTACTGTTGGTCTGAACTAATGAAATTACTGTGGAAGTCAGTATGGAGATTACTCTAAAGACTAAAAATAGGCCTTTTCTTTTACTTTGTCATATCTCTACTGGGCATATATCTGAAGAAGAGTAAATCAGAAAGACAACTGCATATCTATGTTTATTGTAGTACTATCCAAAATATCCAAACAATGGGATTAACCAAGAAGTCAAACAGATGAATGGAAAAAAGATGTGTTAAATATATATGTACATCTATATACATACCAAACATATATATGGAATATTTACATAATATAAATATAAATAATGGAATTTTACACAGCCATAAAGAAAAACAAAATGTCATTTGAAGGAAAATGTAATTGGAAGGCATCATGAAATTGTACAAGGAAACCTACTGAAATTATGTTTGGAAGGAGGTAGGGGAGAAGGGAGAGTGGGGGCTTGAAATTAATGGGAGCATATCACAAATGTGTAGAAATACAATAAATCCCCTCTGTCTAACTAAGGTAATGAAAAAAGATTAAAAAATTAGCTGTCAATTATGTTTCTACAAGTTTAAAGTAACTATGGCAACTCTCATTGCATTTATGAAATTGTATTTCATAGTAAAAAATAAATAAAAAGAAAGTCCTGAAGTTGTTGTTAACTTTTGTAACCTTAACTGTAAATGTAACTACAATAGGGAACCGTGAATGTGCACATTTTTTTTTCTTCCCTTTGGTGCTGGAGGTCAAAACTAGAGCTTGGGGCATGCTAGGCAAGTGCTCTGTTGCTGAGCTACACACAGTTGCCATAATTATTAATTACTATTCAGATTAAATTCAGGGAAATAGAAAATTAATCACTCAGAAGTTTGACAATAATATGTTTTTTTTTTTTTTTTTGTCAGTCATGGGCCTGAACTCTGGGCCTGGGTGCTATCCCTCAGCGCTTCAGCTCAAGGCTAGCGCTCGACCACTTGAGCCACAGAGCCACTTCTGGCTTTTTCTGCTTATGTGGTGCTGAGGAATTGAACCCAGGGCCTCATGCATGCAAGGCAAGCACTCTACCACTGAGCCACCTTCCCAGCCCCAGATAATATGTTTTGAGTGAAGAGAACACCTGCTTTCTAATCAGTGCCTTATGTCAGTCTCAAACTTTGGTCTAAGCATATCTTTGCATTGTTGAAAATTACTGAGGACTCCCAAAGATCATTAGTTTATATAGCTCATATCTTTTTTTTTTTGTCGGTCATGGGTCCTGAACTCTGGGCCTGGGCACTGTCCCTCAGCTCTTCAGCTCAAGGCTAGCGCTCTACCACTTGAGCCCCAGCACCACTTCCAGCTTTTTCTGCTTATGTGGTGCTGAGAAATTGAACCCAGGGCCTTATGCATTCAAGGCAAGCACTCTACCACTGAGCCATCTTCCCAGCCCCTAGTTCATATCTTTTGATATGAGTTATATGTTAGAAATTTAAATTGAATAACCTGTTTTGAGAGCAAAAATCTGAAAGATGCAAAATATGTTATTTCTGTCAGTAATTTCTAGGTAGGTAATTGAACAAATAAATAGTAATCATAGCTCTGTTTTTCCAAATAAAATCAGAAGCAGTCACAGAATTAAAAAAAATTGACTAATAACCTTCCCCCAACACACACACACACACACACACACACACACATACACACACACACACACACACACACACACACACACACACACACACACACACACACACACCAACAGGGTGCTGATGACTCATGCCTGTAATCCTAGCTACTCAGGAGGCTGAGATCTGAGAAGAATGGTTCGAAGCCAGGTGGGGCAGAAAGTCCATGAGACATCTCCAATTAACCACCAGAAAACGGGAAGTGGCACTATGGCGCAAAGTGGTAGAGAGCTAGTCTTGAATGAAAGAGGTCAGGGATAGTCTCAGGCCCTGAGTTCAAGAACCATGATCAACAAAACAAACAACAACAAAAAAGCTTGACTAAAATATTTTAACAGCAATGATAAATAATAGTTACTGGACACTTAAACTATGCCAGAAGTGTTCCATGCCAAGGCGGTATCAGCTTATCGCATTTAGGCCACATTGGAATGATACAAGATAGATGAAATCTCCATATACAAATGGAACAAAGACATTTTGAAGAGTTAACTAACTTGAGCAGGAAATTAAGGGAAAACATTTATAATAGCTAAATAAAGAACAGAAAACATGGTCTGGGAAGGTGGCTCAGTGGTAGAGTGCTTGCCTCGCATGCATGAGGCCCTGGGTTTGATTCCTCAGCACCACATAAACAGAAAAAGCCGGAAGTGGCTCTGTGGCTCCAGTGGTAAAGCACTAGCCTTGAGCTGAAGAGCTGAGGGACAGTGCCCAGGCCCAGAGTTCAGGCCCCATGACTGGCAAAAACAAAACAAAACAAAAAACAAAAAAACAATAAAACAAGAGTGTTAGTTAAAATAATCACTAGGCCTGGGTGCTGGTGGCTCAAGCATGTAATCCTAGCTACTCAGGAGGCTGAGATCTGAGGATCATGGTTCAAAGCCAGCCTGGAGAAGGAAAGTCCATGAGATTCTTATTCTAATAAACCACTAGAAAATCGGAAGTGGTGCTGTGGCTCAAGCTGTAGAGCACTTGCCTTAAGCTGAAGAGCTGAGGGACAGCGCCCTGGCTCAGAGTTCAGGCCCCATGACCGGAAACAACAACAACAAGATACATTCACCCCTTCCTAGAAACCTTAATGCTATAGGGTCTTCTATTGCAGTGACTTGTACCATTGTGAAAATTCAAATTTTTATGAAGTTTTATAGTCTTAAGAATTGAAGCTTAGCTGAGTGCCGGTAGCTCACTCCTGTAATCCTAGCTACTCAGGAGGATGAGATCTGAGGATCAAGGTTCAAAGACAGCCCAGGCAGGAAAGTCCATGAGACTCTTATCTCCAGTATACCACCAGAAAACCAGAAGTGGTGCTGTGACTCAAGTGGTAGAGCACTCTCCTTGAGCTGAAGAGCTCAGGGACAGTGCCCAGGCCCAAAGTTCAAGCCCCATGACTGACCAAAAAAAAGAAAATTAAAAGAAAAAAGAAAAAGAATTGAAGATTAGCTATTTATGTCAGCAACTGCCTTGTTATCATAGAATTAAAATTAGAAAATAATATAACACTTATTGAACACCTTTTATGTATCAGACACATTGAAATAATTTATTTAAATCATCACAAATATATAAGAATAAGTTATCTATTTTATGAATGCTAGAATGTCCCCTCCAATTTCCATAGCTAGTTATGTGTAGAGCTAAGATCTAAGTGTCTGAGAGGACTTCTGTACCATTACTTCAGATCTATAGACAGTACATTAAATACTTGTTCCCTGGGGGTAATATTCAGCAAAAATATAGTTGACAAAAGATTGGCATCTAAGATATATAAAGAACACTTATACAGACAAAAGATATAATGACATATATAAAAGATTATTACAAATGGCTAATAAACACAAAGTATTCAGCATAGTTATTAGAAAAATATAAATTAAAACTATAAAGAAATACTGCTATGTTCTTGCCAGAATGGCTAAAATTTAAGTCTTAAGACTGGTAAGGATATTGAGCAATTAAAAGTCTCAGACATATATTGTTATTGGGAAAGTAAAATAGCATAATCACTTTGAGAAAAGGTCTAAACATACACCTATAACCTAGGAATTCCTAGTTAGATGAAAATGCATCACACAATGCCAGTAAAAAACTTTTCACAAGAATGTTCATAGTAGCTTTGTACATAGTAGCCCCCAACTGGAATCTCCTGCCTTTACATGAATAAGAAAATGGCAAAACAAACTATTATAGTTGTACAGTAGATAACTATCAATACAAAGGAACAAACTACATATACATACCAACAATATGAATATAGCTCAGATATAATGCTGAACTTGAAAACTCAGCTCTGTTCAAAAGGGTACATAGCATATGGTTTCATTTATTCTAGAATAAGAAAATCAGAATAATGGTTGCTTCTGGAGTGGATTGATGGGCTAGTAGGAATATGTGAATTTTCTAGGGGAATGGTAAGTTTCTATATCTTGATTTTTCCTCCTTAATTTCATTTTTTGTGTTTATTGGAAGTATGTACAAGTACAACCAATTTTTTATATTTTTAATAAGATTTTATTGTGAAAATACTGTACAGAAGGGTTACAATCACATGAGCAAGGTAATGAGTACATTTCTTACCAAACCAATTTTATATATTGAACAGTTATATAACCTGATTATGTTTGTTATCTCTAATAGGTTCTTCAGGATTTGTTTGTATAGTTATAAATCAAGATCATTTAATTTATGAATAGATGTAGAAGTTTTACATCTTTTTCAATGTTTCCAATTATTTATTTTCTTTGCCTAACACCTCTTTATCAACTTTGCATTCCATTCCTACTCTAACTAAACAACTGTGATATAATTAACTGCTTTTTGGATATGTCCACTTCCCTAATCTTTTTAGTTCACCAAATTTAGTATGTCTAAGACTGAATTCTTTTTTTGGGGGGGGGGTGGTCTGGTCATGGGGCCTGAACTCTGGGTCTGGGCGCTGTCCCTCAGCTCTTCAGCTCAAGGCTAGCGCTCTACCACTTGAGCCACAGCGCCACTTCCGGCTTTTTTCTTTTTGCTTATGTGGTGCTGAGGAATCGAACCCAGGGCCTCATGCATGCAAGGCAAGCGCTCTACCACTGAGCCACCTTCCCAGCCCTAAGACTGAATTCTTTTCCACCAAAGTCCTCTTCCTCTAGAGTCCCATATATTGAAAATGATATCACATTCAACTTGATTTTTCAGCCAGAAAATTAAGAATTATCTTTGAGTCCATAATTTTCTTCATTGTAGCTAACACATCACTAAGTCTTGATGGGTTCTGCTTCCTAATTACTTCTTGAGTCAATTGAATAAACTTATCCTCTCTGCCACTGCAACCCTTGACCAAACTATCATTATCTCTGGCTCATATTATTGTTCTCACGCAAGTGGTTCCCCCAGAAACTGCTTTTGGCTTTCTCTTATCTATTCTTCACCTGTTAGTGTGGTTGTTCTGAAAAGACAGAAATGATCGTGTCATTACCCTACTTAAAAACTTCTTATGGCTTCCTGCTCAGGTACTTGAATCTACCTGCTTTTTTAAAATTATCATTCTTTGTAATAAAAATCAACATTTGGGACTGGGAATGTGGCTTAGTGGTAGAGTGCTTGCCTAGCACACAAGAAGCCCTGCGTTCAATTCCTCAGTACCACAGAAACAGAAAAAGCCAGAAGTGGTGCTGTGGTTCAAGTGGCAGAGTGCTAGCCTTGAGCAAAAGAAGCTCAGGGACAGTGCACAGACCCTGAGTTCAAGCCCCAGGACTGGCAAAAAACAAAAATCAACATATGGTCTACAAGGTCCTGCAAGATATACCCTCTTATCTCAACAGACTGTTGCCTTGGCCTCTTTTTTTGTTTCCTTAAACTGGACACCTGTTGAACTGTAAAAGACAGGAATAATACATCAGTGTATACTCAGGACTTAATAATAGTAGGTATTACTATATCAGTTGAATAAATAATGGTTGCTTGCTAAGGTGAAGATGGATATATTAATTGCCTTGAGTTTGGTGAGGATTTCATATTGAAACTTATATTAAAGTTAGCACATCAAAATTTTAACAAGTTGTATACTTTAGACAGGTTCAGTTTATTGCACATCACTTTTTTTCTTCTAAGCTGCTACATCAATAAACAGCTGTTTTCTTACCACATTCCTTTTGTTCAAAATCTTTACCCTTCTTTGGTTCATCTGTTTCCTACTTATCCTTCAGTCTTTTGCTTAAATAGATTCCCTCAGGGTCTAACTTTCTGTCTCATTAGGTTAGATCTCCCTATTATGTATTGTACATTTTCCATGAGAGCATTATTGTTAACATGTAATTTTTGTATACTATCATGCATTTCCTCTATGCTGTAAACTTTCTGAGGATGGAAACTATGTCTTTTTGTTTAACCTTCAAATATTCTATAGGTACTAAACATTTATTGACTGAATTAATAAATAAAATATATGTTCATGTATCCTGAAAGTATTGATTGAGCTATACTATGAGCCAGGTACTGTCTAGGTTTGGAATTATTTCATTGATTTCTGATTTTTTTTGTCAGTTGTAAGGCTTTAAATCTGGGCCTGGGGTACTGTCCCTGAGCTCTTTTGCTCAAGGCTAGTGCTCTACCACTTCAAGTTACAGCACCACTTCTAGTTTTCTAGTTCTTAACTGGAGATAAGAGTCTCACAGACTTTTGTGCCAGAGCTGGCTTTGAACCTCAATCTTCAGATTTCAGCCTCCTGAGTAGCTAGGATTATAGGCATGAGCCACCAGCACCTAACTCTGATCTCTGATCTTGTGTAAGGACACAGGGAGAGTAATAGGTAGATCTGAGGCATGTAGAAAAATTGTCTTCAGTGCTTATAGACATACTGGCATTGGAATCTAGGCAGTGGGTTGATGACCTAGGAATGCTGGTCTCCTTGGAGTAACTGGGCATAAAAGGCATTCTGAGATTACTTCTTAGAGGCATGAGGTAACTAATGCAGCTATATGAATTGAGCAAGGAGAGGGTCACAGATTTTGGTAGGATCATGCAGAATCCTGAATTCCTTGAGTTTATCTTCCAGATGGTGATGAGGAAGTTTAGGTTAATCAGAGCTTTTGGTCTTTCCCTTGCTTGCTGCTCATAGAATTACTAGGTAATAATCATAAGTGAAATCCTATGGGACAAACATTATTTTCCCTAGACTCAATCTTTCTTTCAAAGAACTCACAATTTTGTTGACCAGACATAGAAAAATAATTATGATATAAAATAGAGCATAATAGTAGGAGTAGAGAACTGCTAAAAGAAGACAAGAGAAATTATAAGGGTAGAAGATATATAACCATGATTGAAGGGTGAAAGATAAGATTTCAGTAAGCAGGATGGTAGGAAGTTCTCTCTAAGCCATCATCTCGATTCTATCTATCATCTCCATTCTGTCTATTCAAAAAACTCATCTGTCTTTTATTCAAACTCAGTATATGTAAAGCCAAGTATTTTCTACAAACTCAAATCTTTCTCTCAATTTCCCTGTTGGTGACAATTCTCCTTAAAATTCAGACTATTGATCTTGTATTCCCTCTAAAATAATGCCAGCCACAATGACTACTATTTATTGATTCACTGCAGTGAGCCAGATACTGTTCTAGATGTTTTACATAATCATTACGTGTTTCACAACATGCACAGTAAAATACAGTCCATCTCTCTTTTAATTTAAATTAAAATGAGCCAAAGACTCTATACTTAGCAAAGATATCAGTATCACCCTTTACCACGTATTTTCTGAGATATGAGCATTTTTCTATCTCCTTCATAGTCTGAAGATTTCAGTGGATTTGTATATTCTAAACATATGTGTATCTGATTTCAACTTCTTGTTAAGGAAGAATCTTGGTAACTCAGTCTGCTACTGTTCTTTGTTGCCAGGTGGTACAAACACCTCAACTGTCAGGTGCTATTGGTCTATACATAGCAAAATTTCACTGGCTCAGTTTTGTTTTTTGTTTTAATATTTATTTATTTATTTATGTTGGCCGTGGGGCCTGAACTCTGGGCTGGGTACCATCCCTCAGCTCTTCAGCTCAAGGCTAACACTCTACCACTTGAGCCACAGTGCCACTTCTAGCTTTTTTTCTGCTTATGTGGAGCTGAGGAATGAAACCCAGGGCCTCATGCATGCAAGGCAAGCATTCTACTACTGAGCCACCTTCCCAGCCCCGTTTTTTTTTTTTTTTTTGGGTCTGGTCGTGGGGCCTGAACTCTGGGCCTGGGCACTGTCCCTCAGCTCTTCAGCTCAAGGCTAGCGCTCTGCCACTTGAGACACAGCGCCACTTCTGGCTTTTTTCTTTTGCTTATGTAGTGCTGAGGAATCGAACCCAGGGCCTCATGCATGCAAGGCAAGCGCTCTACCACTGAGCCACCTTCCCAGCCCCCGGTTTTTGGTTTAAGATGAAATTTCATTATGTATCTCAGGCTAGCATCAAACTACCAGTTCTCTTGTCTCATCCTCCTTCATGATAAAATTACAGACATGTACTCCTGTGCCTCGCTCCTAACAAATGTCTTCTCCAAATTGGGGTGACTTTGTAGACAAGCTAACTTTAACAGTGAGGGTGTCTTTGTGTGCTTTCAGTTCCCAATCCCACAGGCATACAATACAATCTAGTCTCTGGTCATGGGGCTTGAACTAAAGGCATGGGCTCTGTTCCTAAGCTCTTTTGCTCAAGGCTAGTGCTCAACCACTTCTAGTTACAGCACCACTTCTAGTTTTCTGGTGGTTAATTTGGAAATAAGAGCCTTACAACTTCCTACTGGGCTGGCTTTGAACTGCAGTCTTCAGGTCTCAGCCTCCCGAGTAGCTAGGATTATGAGCATTAGCCTGCCCACTTTGTTCTTTTTAAAGACTCCTTCTGCCTCTGATGAGTTGTAAGTAACTCAGCTTGGGTTTTCTCTCTATGAAGAGTCTACCATCAGTGTCTTTCTATGAGACTCTCCCAAGGATTAAGCAAGATTTTTATTCTATCTATTCAAAAAACTCATCTGTGCTTCTACCTTGGTTTGCCTTGTTTGCTTAAGCCAGTGAATCCTCCTTGCTTGTTGTATCTGTTGAGTATTAAAGAATTTTACTAAACCCTATTCACTAAACCCAGACTTATTCCTTTATATTTACATAGTTAATAAAACTAAGGAACTCTTTCTAGGACCAAGGTCATTTTCCTTCTATTAAGAAAATATAACTAATATAAGATTTCTTGGGCATTGCTAAGATGGATAACATAGCCCTACAACTACAGAGACACTGATTGGTCGAATCTGGGTGTAGGCCTACAAATCAGCATGATTTAACACATAATTAAATTAATACCAGATGATTTTGAAGCAAATGGTATGCAGACTACCTTTGCCAAATACCAAATAGTATCTCTCAACAACTTTGTACTTTGTTTTGCTACCTTACCAAATTACTTGTTTTGGACCTCCTTCCTTTTACTGTCTCCCTCCTTGAAGCTTTTCTCATGCATTGCACATGCATGTATTCATGTATCTGCCTGGATACTTTGCTCACTTTCTTTGTTCACTATGATATTGTGTGTGTATGTGTGTATGAGAGAGAGATAAGAGACACCTCACTTTATCCTTTAAAACTTTTAAAATGTTTTGTTTTGTTTTTTGCCGGTTGTGGGGCCTGAACTCTGGGCCTGGGCCCTGCCCCTCAGCTCTTCAGCTTAGGGCTAGCACTCTACCACTTGAGTCACAGCTCCATTTCTGGCTTTTTCTGCTTCTGTGGTGCTGAGGAATCAAACTCATCTCCTGCATGCAAGGCAAGCACTCTACCACTAAGCCATCTTCCCAGCCCTGTTTTGTTTTGTTTTGTTTTTAAACGTCATTTAAAACTGACAACATCCTTTAGGCATCACTTTCCCTGTACCTCAGGTTTTTTCAAAAAAGCTCTTTAGTTTTTTTGTTTTTTCAAAAAAGCTCTTTAGTTTTTTTGTTTTTTCTTTTTTGTCGGTCATGGGTCTTGAACTCTGGGCTTGGGCACTGTCCCTGTGCTCTTCAGCTCAAGGCAAGTGGCTCTACCACAGTGCCACTTCCAGTTTTCTGGTGGTAATTGGAGATAAGATTCTCGAGGACTTTCCTGCCCAGGCTGGCTTTGAATCTTGATCCTCAGATCTCAGATTCCTGAGTAGCAAGGATTATAGGTGTGAGCCACCAGTGCCCGGCTTTTTTAGTATTTTTCGTTTGTTTTTTTTTTTTTGGGGCGGGGGGTCCATTTGTGGGGCCTGAACTCTGGGCTTGGGTGCTGTCCCTCAGCTCTTCAGCTCAAGGCTAGCGCTCTACCTCTTGAGCCACAGAGGCACTTCCGGCTTTTTTCTTTTTTGCTTATGTGGTGCTGAGGAATCGAACCTAGGGCCTCAGGCATGCAAGGCAAGCGCTCTACCACTGAACCACCTTCCCATCCCCTTTAGTATTTTTCATCTAGTAAATATAATCCTATATTGTGCTCACTTAGGTTGTGAGTACTGGCTCTTACCTATTCTGGGAAACTAGGTAGAATCAAGATAGAATAATATTTAATTTGAGACATGAGGTTTGAGTAAGAGTTAGCTAGGTTAGGGGCTGGGAAGGTGGCTCAGTGGTAGAGTGTCTTGCATACATGAGGCTTTGGGTTTGATTCCTCAGTACCACATAAGCAAAAAAAGCCAGAAATGGCGCTGTGGTTCAAGTGGTAGAGTGCTAGCCTTGAGCTGAAGAGCTGAGGGACAGCGCCCAGGCCCAGAGTTCAGGCCCCACGACTGACAAAACAAAAAAAGAGGGCTGGGAAGGTGGCTCAGTGGTACAGTGCTTGCCTTGTATGCATGAGGCCCTGGGTTCGATTCCTCAGCACCACATAAGCAGAAGAAAAAGCCGGAAGTGGCGCTGTGGCTCAAGTGGTAGAGTGCTAGCCTGAGCTGAAGAGCTGAGGGACAGCGCCCAGCCCAGAGTTTAGGCCCCACGACCGGACCCAAAAAAACAAAACAAACAAACAAACAAAAAAAGAGTTAGCCGTTAAGCGGTACAGAGGAAAGCATAGCAAGTACAGAATAGTATGTTTGAAGTTCTAGGGATGGAAGAACGATCTATTTAAGATTAAAAGAAACCTAGTATGTTAGAGAGTCTGGCTAGGGTCTTATGGAAGAGGGAATTAGAGTCTTCAGTAAATTAAAATGCTAACTGCAGTTTGGAAAAGGGACTAGAACTCTGGTAACACTGGAGAAGAGGAGAATGGGTTTTGAAAACTATAGCTTTCAGAAAATATTGACTCATTTTCAGCATAGTGTCTTGTACATCTCATTGTTAAAATGGGTCAACCTATATCCTATTTCAGCATTTTACAACTTGTGGAGGGTGGGCAGAGGGAGGAGTTAGGGAGGTGGGGAGGGAAGGGATGGTAGGGGAAAAACAAAGGAGGAGGTAACACTGCTCTATAGGAAATGTACCCATTACCTTACTCATGTTACTGTAACCCCTCTGTACAGTATTTTTGCAGTAAAAAACATATAAAAAAGAAGATAATGTTGACTCTACATACACCAAAATTGGAAACAATTTTAGTCCGTATACTAAAATTGGAAAAATAGAGATTACTATGGCCCTTGTGCAAGGGTGATATACAAATTCATGAAGAAGTCCATTAAAAATAATGTTGATATGGGCTAGTGGTACCAATGAAAAAGTAGTTTGATTATAAGCATATATAAGAAGTAGTGAGTAACCTCTCTGTATGGCACCTTGACAATAAAAAAAACAAAGTAGTGGACATCAGCTGGTCATTGTAAGAGTTTAGAAAAGAGACAAAAATGGTTGTCAAGCTGGGCGCCGGCGGCTCACGCCTGTAATCCTAGCTACTCAGGAGGCTGAGATCTGAGGATATAGGTTCAAAGCCAGCCCGGGCAGGAAAGTGTGTGAGACTCTTATCTCCAATAAAAACTTGAAAACCGGAAGTGGCACAGTGGCTCAAGTGGTAGAGTGCTCGCCTTGAGCTGAAGAGCGCAGGACAGCGCCCAAGCCCAGAGTTCAAGCCCCACGACCGACCAAAACAAAAAAATGGTTGTCAAATCTCTGGCGATTTACCAAAATGAGAGGGCTGGAGAAGGAAAACAGATGTGTTTCAGTGATTGGGGTTAGGGTTGGGTGGGAAAGATGTTGAATTCCATCAGTTTTATAAAGGACTTTTTTTTTTTTTTTTTCTAGTACTACGGTTTGAACCCAGGGTTTTGCTTGCTCGAATGCTCAGCTACTTGAGTGCTCTACTACTTGAGTGGGCCCCCAGGTTGGCTATTTGCTGATTATTTTGGAGATGGATTCCTATAGGCTGGTTTTGAATAATAGTCCTTGTCTCAGCCTCTTCAGTAGCTAAGGCTACAGGAGTGAGTCACAGGCACTTGGCTCCATTTGTCTTTTGATTCTTTTGATTCATCTGTATTTTGAATCATAGCTAGAAAGCCTGTCCCTATATCCAGATTATAGAGAAAATGTAATATTTTCTTTTAGTACTTAGTTTCATATTTTTAAATTAGATTTTGGACTTTTGTGTTTATGCTTGTGTATGGTATGAAAAATGTATTTATCATTTTTCCTAATACTTATTCAGTTTCCTTATCACCATTTATTATTTGCCCTTATCATTTGAAGTAACATCTTAGTTATAAACTAAATTTTTCAACTTGAGCCAACTCAACCACACACAAATACATATAAAAATACATATTTCCACAAGATCTTGTTAGACTAAATAGTTAAATTTTCTGTACCTATTCCTATTTTTGTTTACCTTACCTTACTAATAGTGATACATTAAAGCTTGCTATTATTAGTGATTTCTACTAATTTCTTATTTTATTGCCTGTTGTTTCTATATATGGGTTTTTGTCTTTTATTAATGCACAGAACTATAATGTCATCACTTTTGTCTCTAGTTTTATAAAATACCCTTTGTTCATACAAACCCAGACTAAAGTATGCTCTACTTAGGGTCGGAGTCCAAAGATGTAACTTCTCTGAATAGCTAACAAACTATTTACCGAAATTAATACCAGGAAGTGGAAACACAGTTTGGGGGAGGGTAAAGAGGAGGTAGAGGAATAGAGGGAGGGAGGGTTATCAAAAACAGTCATCATATTCAATACACATTATGTAAAAATTGAACTACATAATAGAGGCTAGAGAGGGGAGGGGAAAATATGGAAGAACAATGAAAGGGTAACATTGATCAGGAAGCATTTTACTCATTACCTGACTTATGGAACTTTTTGTACAACTACTTAATAATAAAAAATCTTCTGTTTTATTTAGTGATTTTGGTCTAATTCTACTTTGTCTGATATCAGGATCGCTTTCTTACTATTACCATTTTTCTAGTATGTATCTTCATTATTTTTTAGCCTTTCTAAGTCTCTGGTCTAGTTGTATCTCATACACAGATAGAGTTAAATTTTATTTCTTGGCTACTTGAGTTTTCTTTTTCAGTAAGTGAATTATGCCCAATCCCATTCTTTGATGTTACTTACATGATTAGTCTAAATGCTGGCTTTGTTTGTTTGTTTTTTTTTGGGGGGGGGCCAGTCATGGGGCCTGAACTCTGGGCCTGGGCGTTGTCCCTCAGCTCTTCAGCTCAAAGCTAGTGCTCTACCACTTGAGCCTCAGCGCCACTTCCGGCTTTTTTTCTTTTTGCTTATGTGGTGCTGAGGAATAGAACCCAGGGCCTCATGCATGCAAGGCAAGCACTCTACCACTGAGCCACCTTCCCAGCCCCTAAATGCTGGCTTTGTGTGTGTATGTGTGTGCTAGTCCTGGGGCTTGAACTTAGGGACTGGGCACTGTCTTGAGCTTCTTTGCTCAAAGCCAGTGCTTTACCACTTGAGCCAGAGCTCTACTTCCAGGTAGTTTTGGTGATTGAATGGAGAGAACAGTTTCATGGACTTTTCTGCCCAAGCTGTCTTTGAGCCATGATCTTCATATCTCAGCCTCCTGAGTAGCTAGGATTATAGGCAGGAGCCACCAGTACCCGGGTTGATATGTTTTTTTATGTTATTTTTGTATATGTGTATGCCAATCCTGGGGCTTGAACTCAGGGCTTGGGCTTTTTAGCTGCAAGCTAGCTCCCTACCATTTGAGCTAATGCTCCATTCCTGGCTTTTTGGGTGGTAATTGGAGGAGAGAGTCCCATGGACTTTCAGTCCTTAGATTTCTGCCTCCTGAGCAGCTAGGATTATAGGCATGAGTCACCAGTACCCAGCTTTTTTTTTTAATTAAGATTTTTATTGTGAAAATACTGTACAGTGCTGGGAAGGTGGCTCAGTGGTAGAGCGCTTGGATTGCATACATGAGGCCTTGGGTTCGATTCCTCAGCACCACATAAGCAAAAAGAAAAAAGCCGGAAGTAGCACTGTGGCTCAAGTGGTAGCTAGAGTGCTAGCCTTGAGCTGAAGAGCTGAGGGACAGCACCCAGGCCCAGAGTTCAGGCCCCACGACTGGACCCAAAAAAAAAAAATACTGTACAGAGGGGTTACACTTTCATAAGCAAGGTAATGAGTACATTTCTTATCCAGCATTGTTGCCTCCTCCTTTGTTTTTCCCCTATCATCCCCCCCACCTCAGTTGTAAAATTCGTTTTTCAACATAGCATCTTGTACATCTCATTTGCCCAGCTTTTTTTTATATTTTAATTACTGTTTGTATTATGTTTCTTTGGTCTTCACCCTTATATTTTTTAGGCTTTTAAAATTAATTCTGATATTTGGGAATGTTAGGAAGGTTATTTTTTATTTATTTTGTGGTGGTAGGAATTGAACCTAGGGCCATTAGCACCCTTCTACTAAGCTGTATCCCCAGCCATAAAATGGTTTTAAATTCTCCCAACAAATGCTGGCAGAGATGTGGGGGAAAAGGAACCCTACTGCACTGCTGGTGAGAATGTAAACTAATACAACCACTCTGGAAAGCAGTCTAGAGGTTCCTCAAAAAACTAAACATACACCTTCCCTATAATCCAGTAATACCACTCCTAGGCATCTATCCTGAGCATCATGTGCCAGGATATGACAAGGACACCCATACATCCATGTTCATTGCCATGCTATTCACAATAGCCAAGATATGGAAACATCCAGATGCCCCACAGTAGGTGAGTGGATCCAAAAACTGTGATATGTATATACAATGGAATTTTACACAGCCATTAGAAAGGATAAAATAATGTCGTTCGTGGTGAAATGGAACTAGAACAAATCATATTAAGTGAGGTAAGCTAAGATCAGAGAGACAAATGATGCATGTTCTCCCTGATATGCAGAAGTTAGATTTAAAATGTAATAGGACATGACAAATTATACAGGATTCCAAATACTTACATATAGTAAGATTAAAAGCAGAAGTCTTAGGAGAAAATCACCAAGTTGTAATACCCAAACACCTCTTTATATGTATATAAAATAATACCGAAGTGAACTCCGAAGATATGGAAACAAAGGACCTTTTTCTTAATTTGTTTTTTCATCTTCTGATGACTCTGTATTATTTATATATGGTGTATTCACATGCACATCTGTGGGAAGTGGGGAGGGCACAAAATCAGTGGAAAATTGGTGAAAAAATACAGCAGCAGAGCTCACTGGCTGTACTGGACATTGATGAAACTGAACTATGCAACTCGTGGGTGGAGATTGGAGGAAGGGAATAGGAGAGAATGAGGGAACAGATGATACTAAGTAAAAGGAAGGAAATATACATATTACCTGATGTATGTAACCCAGCTGTATATCACCTCTAAAACAATAAAGTAATTTCAATAAAATAAAATAAAATGGTTTTAAAGGCTGTGAATTCAGTCTTAGATACAGTTCACTGTAACATATGTGCCAATATGTAAGATTACTATTATCTATAAATTTAACAATGGTAGTGTTTATGTATGCATTAAGAGTATTGCATTTCATGAAGGTTTATGATAAATTGTATATCCAGCAGATAACTTTTATCACTAAGCCTGATAAATTCAGGTGCTGATGGCTCACACCTGTAATCCTGACTACTCAGGAGACTAAGACCTGAAGATCGCAGTTTAAAGCTAGCCTAAGCAGAAAAGATTTTGAGACTCTTATCTCCAATTAACCAGCAAAAGCCATAAATGGATCTGTTGTTAAAGTGGTAGAGTGTTAGCCTTGAGCAAAAAAACTCAGGGACCACACCTAAGCCTGAGTTCCAACCCCAAGATGGGCACATATACACAAAAAGCCTGCTAAAGTATTAGTTTCTAGTTAGCACTTACAGATTACTTTACCATATTTGTAATGACCATGTAGTGTGAAGAGATTTTTATGGGGTATATATGTCTCCTTAAGAAGCAATGGTCTTCCTCTGTGTTGGTGTAAATTAAAGGGAGAAAAAGCATTGGTATAAACATAGGAGAAGTGTTACATGAAAAAGTACTATATTCTTTGGAACATAGAAGACACTGAATGTTAGCTACCCAAGGGAGTCCATCATGGTGTGCAGTTTTGCTCCTTTTAGAGAAACTTCATGATGCTCTAGAATATGCAGTTACAAAGCTTTGGATCTTACAAAAGCCTGAATACTTCTTTGATTGGTTATATATTAAAGGAAATAGCCCACAGCATGATGCCAGACAAGGGTAGAGTCCAACCAATTTGATCCTTAAGCAGGGAGAAGAAGTCTATTCATCATTAAGAGGTTCAGTTGTAAAATGTTGTAATTATTTCAGCCTAATTTGGTTTACAGCTATTTTTTTTCAATAAAACTTCTCTTTAAATTGTGTGGCAAGAAGACAGTTTTCATTTTGATGACCTTTCCTGCATTATATTTTTCTTCAAGTCCTCCCACCCTACTCTGTGGCCTACTCTGTTTACTGTTTAAATCTGAATCATAATGTGCATCTGGAGGGATCCTGAGTCATGTGACTGACTGAAGTGTCTCTTGTCATTTATTAACACTCTTTGAATATCTAATTATGACATAGTATTTGGTTATATCATGAAGAAACTTGCTCCTGCTCTTGATGGCTTTAGGGGTTTGTACATTTGTAGAATTACTTTTTTTCTTTTTCAGCTATACATAATCTTTTCAAGTTGCAAAATGGAACAAAGAATAACAGCCACATTGGACCTTGACAGGATCCTTTCACTTGAAGGACCACTCCTATAGTGAATGATTTTTATTCAAGTGAATATTCATATATTTCTCTGACTCTAATTTGTATGAAATGACAGCCTGCAAACCATTTTGTTTGATTACAATCCCTTCACCTTCATTATCTTTTATGTCTATTTAAACTCTGGACTTGCCATACCCATCTTGACCCTCCCCCACATCTCTCTGTTTGTATTTTCTTTCATTGCAATTTTCCTCTTTTCTCTTCTGTGGGCATTCACAGATTGTTTTGAAGTTCATTAAAAAGGGAATGTGTTGTCTGGGTAGAAAATTACATTTGCATGCTTGAGAGGGGCCTAAGGGTTTTTTATGGGGTTTGGCAAGAATCCTGCTTTTTTGGGAGGAAGGAGGCAGATGAGAAAAGGGAGGCATAAGATGAGATTTTTAGAAAGGAGAAAAGTAAGAGATGTTTTTATTTCTCCTATCCCCAATTTTTTTCTTCTATATTATATATGTCTAACTGATTTTCTTTTTTTTCTTTCCTGCATATATAAACCACTTGACTAACAATGGAACAAATTAGAGGCCTTTCTTAGAACTGTTTTTGAATGAACAGTTGAGTTCTGCAAAGCAGAAACCTTTGGTATGATGGTAATTGTACATTTACAACTGAAACTGGCACGTTGTTTCTCTCTCTCTCTCTCTCTCCCTCTCTCCTTCTCCCTCTTTGTGGTTAATTAGAAGGAGTTTATAGGAAAGTTGTTTCTTCAATTAATATATTTCATCTAAAGGTATCTACATGGAAGTTTACCCATGTTTTGAATTAGAATTTACCACTTAAAAAAATTTAGATTTGGTCTAGGCACCAGTGGCTCACACATGTAATCCTGACTACTCAGGGGGCTGAGATCTGAGGACCACGGTTTGAAGCCAGCCTGGCAGGAAAGTCTGCAAAATGTCCAAGAAACTACAAAAAAAGCCAGAATTGGAGCTATGGCTTAAGTGGTAGAATACTAGCCTTGAGGGGAAAAAAAAAAAAGCTTAGGGATTATCTGAATTCAAGCCTTAGGATGCCACCTCCCCCCCAAAAAATTAGATTTGGGGCTGAGGGGTAAGTACAGTGTTAGTTAGTGGCTTCCTAGTATACGTGAGGTATTGGATTTGAACCCTAGCACTACAGAAAATGTTAGGTTCTCAGGCTTTTTAAAGTGGATAATATTCACCTTTTATTAAAGATGATGACATTTGTAATTAAGAAAATGCCTTTTGTGCTCATTGGAACATTAAGGAATCATAAGACATTTATAGTAAAAGAACTGTATGGCTGATTGTGTTGGCTCAAACCTGTAATGCCAACACTTGGGAGCTTAATGGCACTAAGATCATCTTTTAAAAAAAATTACAGTTGTCAGTAGTGAAAACTTAGAAGAATTCAAATAGTTTCCTAGTTAATACCAGATATATGTGGTGCAGAGCAGAGAGTGGTCATGTGGTAGATTATCATTGGGCAGACAAATACAAGTTGCTTTGACTATACTGTAAAGAACATTCATGGGGAGGCAACTGATTTATCCTAGAGCTGGCCAGTGGAGTTAAGGAGTCTTTTGAAATTTTTTTTCTGATTATGTATTGTAAGCCAATCCACAGATACGTTTACTTAAATTACTTAAATATTAGGACAACAAAGCTGGGTAAGACAAAATAGTTGCCCTTAAGGAGCAAATAGTCAGTATGAGACTGTATATATATGTCAGTTTACGTGTGTGTATGTATTGTCTATAAAGTATGAGAATGTAGATATTGATATTTTACATATATATTTTAGAGATCAGAGGTAATATATATATATATTGGTTTGTGTTTCCAGACTTTATAGTTATCATATACTATGTAAATATATACATATATAAACAGTTATAAACATATATGTGCTGAAAAAATTATCTACTAAGTAATTTGAGTTACATTATCAATTTTCATTCTCTGTTGGTTATTCCAATTGGCATATAAACATAGTTTATTTCTTGCTTCAAAAAAGTCTTCTCAGGGCTGGGAAGGTGGCTCAGTGGTAGAGCACTTGCCTTGCATGCTCGAGGCCCTGGGTTCGATTCCTCAGCACCACATAAGAAAAAAAGCTGGAAGTGGCACTGTGGCTCAATCGGTAGAGCACTAGCCTTGAGCTGAAGAGCTGAGGGACAGTGCCCAGGCCTAGAGTTCAGGCCCCACGACCAGACCCAAAAAAAAAAAGTCTTCTCATGGGCTGGGAAGGTGGCTCAGTGGTAGAGCGCTTGCCTTGCATGCATGAGGCCCTGGGTTCGATTCCTCAGCGCCACATAAGCAAAAAGAAAAAAGCCGGAAGTGGCGCTGTGGCTCAAGTGGTAGAGTGCTAGCCTTGAGCTGAAGAGCTGAGGGACAGCGCCCAGGCCCAGAGTTCAGGCCCCACGACCGGACCCAAAAAAAAAATCAATTTTTCTTTCTTTGTTCAGTTCTATTAGTTTTAGTACACCTTTAAACCCATGTAGCCAGTGGCAAAATGAAGACACAAATTTTCTGTTACTCTGAATATTTCCTTCATGTTATCCCTTGTGGTTATCTTTATATAAAACTATTGTCTGTAGTTGTATATTAAAGAATGTTATATAAAGTAGAGTGCTGGTGGCTTACACCTACAATCCTAACTACTCAGGAGGCTGAAATCTGGAGATTGAGGTTCTAAGCCAGCTCAGGTAGACAAATTCAAGAGACTTTTTATCTCCAGTTAACCAGCAAAAAACTGAAAGTTGAAGAGATGTGGCTCAAGTGGTACAGTGCCAGCTGTGAGTGAAAGAAAAAACAGGGAGAAAGAGCTCAAGGCCCAGTAATGAGACTCATGTGCATGCATATACACAAATGTACACAGAATGCCATATGAATGAGATTATATGGTATGTAACCTTCCTAAATGGTTTCTTTTACTCAGCATATAATGCCTTTAATATTGTGTGTGTGTGTGTGTGTGTGTGTGTGTGTGTGTGTGTATGCTGGTACTAGGGATTTTTAGGGAATTTAGGGATTTTTAGTTTTGTTTTGCTTTTTGTACTCTAATGAAGTTCTACCACTTGAACCATACCCTCAGTCAGGCATTTTGTTGGTTAATTGGAGATAAGAATCCTCTTCACTTTTTTGGCCAGACTGGCTTCAAACTATGATCCTCGGAACTCAGTCTTTTAAGTAGCTAGAATTACAAGTGTGAGTCCCCAGTGCCTGGCTGTCTTTAGTATTTTTATAGTTGTGACATAGATTTGCAGTTTGTTCTTCCTTATTGCTTAGTAGTATTTCATTACATGAATCTACCATAAAATGTTTATGCTATTAAAGTGTCTTTGACTTGTTTCCAGTTTGGATCAACTATAAAAAGGGCTCCTATAAGCATAGATAGTCAAGGTTTTGTGTTACTATAGGTTTCAGTTTCTCTAGAGAGAAATACTATGAGTGAGATTACAGGGTAATATGGTAAGTATATGTTTAACTTAAAAAAAGCTGTTATGTTTTTCCAAAGTACTTGTATTTTTGCATTCCCACAAGCAATACATGAAAGTCCCTGTTGTTTTACAACCTCATTGGTACTTGTTATTATTTTTTCTTTTACTGATTGTCATATATATGTAGTAATATCTTTTTTTGGGGGGAGGGTCTGGTAGTGGGGCCTGAACTCTGGGCCTGGGCGCTGTCCCTCAGCTCTTCAGCTCAAGGCTAGCGGTCTACCACTTGAGCCACAGCGCCACTTCCGGCTTTTTTCTTTTTGCTTATGTAGTGCTGGGGAATAGAACCCAGGGCCTCAGGCATGCAAGGCAAGTGCTCTACCACTGAGCCATCTTCCCAGCCCTGTAGTAATATCTTACCATCATTTTAATTTACATTTTCCTAAGGGATAATGATGTTAAACTCTGTGTGTGTGAGACGTTTTTTGCTCAAGGTTATCACTGTATCACTTGGGCCACAACTCCATTTCCAGCTTTTTGGTGGTTAATTGGATATAAGAATCTCATGGACTTTCCTGCCTGGGCTGGCTTCAAACAGGGATTCTCAGATGTTAGCCTGTTGAGTAGCTAGGATTATAAGTATGAGCCATGAGTAACGAGCTGAACTTTTTTTTAATGTGCTTATTTGCTTATTTATGTATATTTGCCTATTTATGTGTGTATTCTCTTTGGCGATGTATCCAAATCTTGTGCCTGTTTTAAAATTGGATTGTTTTCATCTTTTGAGTTTTGAGAGTTAATTTCATATTTAGGATACTAGTCCTTTGTTGAGCGTGAATTTTGCAAATATTTTCTTCCAGTTACCATTTTTTAGTCTTTTAGTAGTATAATAGGTAACATGAAAGTTTTAAACACTGATAAAAGCCAAGCTTACAATTTCTTCCTTTATGGGTCTTGCTTTTTTGGTGACATGTCTAAAAATTTTGCCTCGTTCAAGATCACAAAGCTTTTCTGTCCTGTATTTTTCTATTCTTTTTATTTTTTACATTTTACCTTCAATCTGTGGCCCATTCTGAGTTACTGTTTTAACAAAACAAGAGATTTAGGTTGAAGTTTATTTTTTCTTATGGATGTTCAATGTTTTACTTAAATGTACAACTCTACATTTGAGAAGAGTATTTTTTTTTATTAAATTTCCTTTTAATCTTTGTGAAAAATCAGTTGGCCAGACTTGTGTAGATATATTTCTAGAACTTACTCTACTTCACTGATTTATGTTTATCCCTTTACCATTACCATACTGTCTCGAAAATTGTAGGTTTTTGTATATGTGTGTGTGTGTGTGTGTGTGTGTGTGTGTGTGTGTGTGTGTGCGTGTGTGTTTTTTTTTAATCCACTGGCATCTGACAAATTTTCTTTTTTTTTTTTGTCGGTCGTGGGGTTTGAACTCTGGGCTTGGGTGCTGTCCCTCAGCTCTTCAGCTCAAGGCAAGCGCTCTACCGCTTGAGCCACAGCGCCACTTCCAAATTTTCTTTTTTAATAAGAAGGTCCTTCTATGATTTTACACATTGAGAAGTCTTTCCAAGTTGGACAGATAACTATACAACTGAAACAAAATATTGACAAATGTCATCCATAAGGAAATAGAGAAGTAGATACTACATCCTTGAAGTAGTGACAATTGGTTGTTCTAATGATAAAAGTCAAAAGCTCAGTGTGGTGCTATAAAAAGTCCTGCACTTATGAGACTGAGGCAAATTATAAGTTCAAAGTTAAGCTATATAGCAACTAATAACAATAACAAGAACAACAACAGTAATAGAAATAATAGCAACAAAAACACAAATAAGGGCTGAGAAGGTGGCTCAGTGGTAGAGTGCTTGCCTTGCGTGCATGAGGCCCTGGGTTCGATTCCTCAGCACCACATAAGCAGAAAAAAAAAAGCCAGAAGTGGCGCTGTGGCTCAAATAGTAGAGTGCTAGCCTTGAGGTGAAGAGCTGAGGGACAGCGCCCAGGCCCAGAGTTCAGGCCCACGACCAGACCCAAAAAAAACCCCCAAAACACACAAATAAGTGGTTTAAAGTTGTGTGTGTGCATATGTGCATGTGCACGTGCACCCATTCACACATGCCAGTCCTAAGGTTTGAACTCAGGGCCTGAGCACTGTCCCTGAGCTTTTGTGTGCACAGCTAGTGCTCTACCACTTGAGCCACAGCTCCAATTTGGCTTTTTGATGGTTAATTTTTTATAAGAGTCTCACAGATTTTCCTGCCAAGGTTGGTTTTGAACTGCAATCCTCATTTCTCAGTTTCCTGAGAACTAGCTAGGATTTCAGATGTGAGCCAATGGCATCCAGCCTGGCTTAATCATTTTTAAATACAATTTAATAGTGTTAATTATATTAATATTGATGTGAAATAGATTTCTAAAATTATTGCAGAATTAAGGGCCTGTAATTATTAAATACTAGTTTTCTCTCCCTACTGCCTCTACTGTTTAGCAATCTCATTTCTACTTTGTTTTTATGACTTTTTCTACTTCAGATATTTTATACAGCTGGCCATAGTGGCTTATACCTGTAATCTCAGCTACTTGCAAGGCAGAGATAGGAGGATCACAGTTTGAGGTCAGCCTAGGCAAAAGTATGTAATACTATTTGAGAAACACTTTTCAAACTAAAGCAAGCCAGGCGTGGTGGCTCATGCCTGTAATCCTAGCTACTCAGGAGGCTGAGATCTGAGGATCATGGTTCAAAGCCAGCCCAGGCAGGAAATTCCAATAAGCCACTAGAAAAACATAAGTGGTGCTGTGGCTCAAGCCATAGAGTGCTAGCCTTGCGCTGAAAAGTACAGGGACAGCGCCCAGGCCCAGAGTTCAAGCCCCACAACCAAAAACAACAACAACAATGAAACTAAAACAAAAAGAGCTGGAGACATGAGTCAAATAGTAGAGTACTTGCCTAACAAGCAAGCATGCAATCCTGAGTTTAAATCTCAGTACTACCTCCCCCCCCAAAAACTTGCTAATGTTTGTTCTTTTTAAAATCTATAGAATAATGTTGTAGAGAACATAGGATTGCTTTGAGATCCTGCTTTGATTTTTTTTTTTTTTTTTTTGGTCAGTTGTAGGGCTTGAACTCTGAGCCTGGCACTGTCCCTAAGCTCTTCAGCTCAAGGCTAGTACTCTACCACTTGAGCCACAGTGCCACTTCCAATTTTTCTGAGTGTTTTATTGGAGATAAGAGTCTCACAGCCTTTCCTGCCCAGGCTGGCTTTGAACCATGATCCTCAGATTTCAGCCTCCTGAGTAACTAGGATTACAGGCATGAGCCATCATGCCTAGCTTGAACTTTTTGGAATATATACACAGAAGTAGGAATACTGGATCACATGGTAATTCTTTTTTATTTCATTTTTGAGATAGGATTTTATCAATCTGGCCTTGAATTTATGATCCTCTGCCTCACTCTCCAGAGTACTATAATTACAAGAATGCACTACCATTCCCAACTCTGATTTTATTTTCATGACTCTCTATACTGAAGTCTATAATGGTGATACCATTCCAAATTCTTCCAACAATGGACAAGGGTGCTTTTTTTCCCCACATACTCATCAACATAGGTTATTTTCTCTTCTGTTGATAGTAATCATTCTGTTAAGTATGAAATGATATCTCATTAGAGTTTTCATTTGCATTTCTCTAACGATAGTGATACCTTTATGTGAACATCTTTATGTAAATTTGCTGACTGTGCATCTTTAGAAAATTGACTGTTCATTTCCTTTGTCCGTGTTCTAATTGGGCCATTCTTGTTTTAGAGTTTGCAGAAGCCTTTATGTGTTCTGGATATTAACTGTATATCAGATACACGATTTGCACATATTTTTTCATGTTCCATGGATTGCTAACCTAAACTAATTCCATTTATATTTTAACATCAGTCTGGCTACTTTGTAGAAAATTGATCACTGTAGACTATAGCAAGAATCAGAGTAGAAAAACCAGTTAGAAGTCTTTTGCAAAGCCAAGCGCTGGTGGTTCACGCCTGTAATCCTAGCTACTCAGGAGGCTGAGATCTGAGGATCGCAGTTCAAAGCCAGCTCAGGCAGGAAAGACCATGAGACTCCTCTCTCCAATAAACCACCAGAAAACCAGAAGTGGCACTGTAGCTCAAGTGGTAGAGCACTCGCCTTGAGCTGAAGAGCTGAGGGACAGCACTCAGGCCCAGAATTCAAGCCCCACAACCGACAAAAAAAAAAAAAAAGAAGTCTTTTGCAATAGATAATGGATGGCTTGGGCATGGCAGTAGCAAATCATAAAAGTAGTGTAAAATAGTGTTTTGGAAGTAGAATCAATATGATATGATTGAAGAATTAGAGAGAAGAAACAGTTGAAGGTGATACCTGGATTCCTGTATTGAGTACTTTGGTGATTGGTAATATCAGAAGATGGGAAGAGGGGCTGGGAAGGTGACTTAGTGGTAGAGTGCTTGCCTTGTATGCATGAGGCCCTGAGTTTGATTCCTCAGCTCCATATAAGCAGAAAAAGTCAGAAGTGGTGCTGGGCTCAAGTGATAGAGTGCTAGTCTTGAGCTGAATAGCTGAGGGACAGCACCTAGGCCCAGAGTTCAGTCCTCACAACCGACAAAAAAGAAGAAGAGGAGGAGGAGGGGGAGGGGGAGGGGGAGGGGGAGGGGGAGGGGGAGGAGGAGGGGGAGGAGGAGGAGGAGGAGGAGGAGGAGGAGGAGGAGGAGGAGGAGGAGGAGGAGGAGAACAGATTTGGAGGTAAGCTAAGCTAGGAGTAAAGGATTGGTTATGATGGAAAGTTAAAGATATGTATGATTTCCCATGTGGCATTTAAGTAGTGACATCAGGAAGTATTTAGAAAGATTTTTTGATGCATGTCTATAATCTTAGCACTTGAGAGATTGAGGCAGGAGGAATGTGAAGTTTTGGTTTTGTTTTCATTTTATCAGTCATGGGGCTTGAACTCAGGGCCTAGGTGCTGTCCCTGAGCTTTTTTTAAGCTCAAGGCTAGTGCTTTACCACTTTGAGCCATAATGCCACTTCTGATTTTCTAGAGGTTAATTGGGGATAAGAGTCTGACAGACATTACTGCCCAAGCTGGCTTGAACCGTGATCCTCAGATCTCAAGCTAGGATTACAGGGGTGAGCTACTGGTGCCCAGCAAGGATTGTGAGTTTAAGACCAACTTGTAAGCCAGGCGCTGGTGGCTCACGCCTGTAATCCTAGCTACTCAGGAGGCTGAGATCTGAGGATCTCGGTTCAAAGCCAGCCCGGGCAGGAGAGATCGTGAGACTCCTATCTCCAATAAACCACCAGAAAACCGGAAGTGGTGCTGTAGCTCAAGTGGTAGAGCGCTCTCCTTGAGCTGAAGAGCTGAAGTGCCCAGGCCCAGAGTTCAAGCCCCACGGCCGACCAAAAAAAAAAAGACCAACTTGTACTACACAGTTCAAGGGCAGGCTGGCTACACATTGAGTTTGAGGCTAGCCTGGGCTACATAGAGACCTTATTTCAAAAACAAAGCAAAACAAAACACTTCCAAACAAATAAAAAAGACACAGAGACACATGTATGTATTTTATGCATATGAAATATGTGCATTTGTTTGTTTATAGTCTAGGAAAGTGTCCTGAACAAGTTTTTTTACAGTAATAAAAAGCTGAGAGAATATCTCTCTTTCTCTTTCTTCTCCCCTCCCTTCCTCTCTCTCTCTTTCCTTTTCTCTTTCTTCTCCTTCTCTCTTTCCATCTTCTGCTTTCCCTCCTGTCATCCTGGGATCAAACTCAAGGCTTCCTTGAGTTTGACAGACAAGTATTATGCTTTGCAACTCCTCTACTGAAGTCTCATACAGGCTATTTCTACTAGCCTACTTCAGCTTTTGCTTGCCTCCTGACATCTTTCAGCATCCTGCTTTTTTCCAACTCACCCAGTAGGAAGGAAATAAATCTTCTTACATATGCACTGTTTTCCTAGGATCACCCTCTGCTGTTTTTTCCAGTTGGGATGGAAATTCTTTCTTGAATTCTTCTCTGCTGCTTCCTGTTCTTTGAAGGCTGACACTGTTATAAAAGCTAATTGGCATTGGACACAAAAGATTATTCATTAACTTTTTTCTAAAACCAATAGCTCCTTCCAAGCCACAGTCCAATATTTTTAAGGACCTATCTCTTTCTTTTCTTTAGAGCAGACATTTTAGAATGCATTTGAATAGAGACTCATATTTTTAAAATATTCTTTTATATACCAAATTTAGTTTAAGTATTATTTCTTAAACAGTTTTGTAAATGGCAGTTGATTTATCCAACTAACTTCAAAATCTTTTTAACTTGTGTCACAAGCTATTTCATTTATAATGAACAATAACAAAGCCTCCTTTCTAGGACAGAGGGATACATGAGTTATTTTAGACTAAATAGAGATTGGGCCCCAATAATAATTAACTTTCTACTCTAGCAGAATAAATAATAGACTTTAAAAGCCACAGAGACTTCAGAGATAAAATTAAAATAGTAAAATAGTCCAAATTACACACACACACTGGGGCTTGAACTCAGCTTTGTAGGCAAGTACTCTGCCATGTGACACATACCTCTACACCTTTTCCTTTTTTTAACTTAGTTATTTTTTCATTAGAATCTTGTGCTTTTTTTCCCCTTTTTTCTTCTGTGCTGGTACTGGGGCTTGAACTGAGGACCTAGGCACTCCCTCTTAGCTTTTTGGCTTTGGACAGCAAGGCCATAGGAGTGTGGGGCTGTCATAACTCACTCCCATATGCCTCAAATGCTAGACACACAGCTACAAGTTGGAGTGTTTGTTCTGCTCATTTTGAGTCTTTATTCTAGTCCTTTCTTGCTAGTCTCCTATCCTATATTTTAGACTGGGAATGTTTATCCTGTGCCATTGTATCCTGGGGGCATATAACTTGTTTTTGTTTTTTAAATTTTATAAGGGCTCTCAGCTAAGAGTCTTCCTTGCATCTCAATGAAAACTTTGACTTAGACTTTTGAGCAATAGCAGAACTGTTGAAATTTTGGAAACTCAGAGATAAACTCAGTATATTTTGCATCATGAAGCAGATTTAGCCTTTGAGGGTAGAGACTTGTTACGATTTGAATACAAAGTGTCCCACCCAAATGTTTATATGTTGCATACTAAGCATGCTGTTATGATTTGAATATGAACTGTCCTCCTCAAAATACTCTTGTATTTAAGGCTTAGTCCCCATCTGGTGGTGCTGTTGAGAAGTAATTAGAACACAAACCTCTCACTAAATCTACATGTTAAAGTATGAATATGAAATGCTCCTGTAGGTTCATGTATTGAACACATGGTTTCTAGGTGGTAACACTATTTTGAGAGGTTGTGGGAATTGTAGAAGCTTGGGGCCTACCTGGAGGGAAGTAGGTTCCAGGAGGGGTGTGCCTTTGAAGCTTATAGCTGATGCACAGTCCCTTCCTTGCTGCCTGCTTTCTGTCTGCCATAAAGTGAACAGCTTCTTCAACAAGTTCCCACCACCATGGTGTTCTGCCTCACCATAGGCCCAACATCAAGGGAGCTAATGGAGAAAAGTAACCAATACACTACTTAGTTGGCTATTAGGAGAAGGATCCTGCTTTGAATCCTGCTAGACATATGGTTTTTGCAGGGTCTATCTTGTCTCTTTCCCCTTCCTGTCTATCTCTCTCTGCTTCCCAGTTACCATGAGATGAACAGCTTTCCTCTCACATTCCTTAATGTTTTGCTTTACCACACATGGACCCAGAAGTAACACAGTCAAGTGACTATAGACTGAAACCTCTGAAGCCATGAACCAAAATAAGTCTTTCCTCTTTTACATTGTTTTCTCAGGTATTTTGTTGTAGTTATAACAAACTGTTTAACACACATGATCTCTATTACTCCATCCCTAATACATATGCTTTTGAGATGACTGTTTTTATTTAGTATAACTATCTGGAAATGCAAATTACATAGTGCTTTTGTATGTTATCAATTTTCTTTTCTAATTTTTTTAAAATGGAATCTAGTGTGTTGGTAGAGACCTGGAACCTTAACACTTGAGAGACTGATGCAGGAGAATCATGAGTTCTAGGCCAGGATGGCTAGAACTTAAATTTTAAAAATGGTTGAATAATATCCCATGGCTTAGATATACAGTGTAATTAACTGTTCACTACAGTTTAACAGTTCATTCATTGAAGGACATCTGAATTCTTTTAGGTTTTTTACTTGTTGTTTTGTTGTTGTTTTGTCAGTCATTGGGCTTGAACTCTGGGCCTGGGCGCTGTCCCTGAGCTCTTCAGCTCAAGGCAAGCACTCTACCACTTGAGCCACAGTGCCACTTTCAGTTTTCTGGTGGTTAATTGGAAATAAGAGTCTCATGGACTTCCTGCCCAGGCTGGCTTTGAACCATGATCCTCAGATCTCAGCTTCCTGAGTAGATAGGGTTATAGACATGAGCCACTGGTGTTCAGCTTCTTGTTTTTTTGAGACAAGGTCTTACTGTACAGTTTGTATTAGCAGTAGCTGTATGCTTAGTTTCTCCCTTTCTCTCTCTGTCTCTCTGTTGGTCATGGGCATTGTCTCTGAGCCCTTTTTGCTAAAGGCTAGTACTTGACCACTTTAAGCCACAATTCCAGTTTTTCTGGGTGTTCATTGGAGATAAGAGTCTAATGGACTTTCCTGCCCAGGCTAACTTCAAACAACAATTCTCATATCTCAGCCTCCTGAGTAGCTTACAGGTGTGAGCCACCAGTGCCCACCTAGTTTCCCTTTTACACTGCAGAGACTGATCCCAGGGCCTCACATATGGTAAATAAGCATTTTCCCATTGTGCTACATTCCCAGCCCCAAAAGTATAGCTGGTAAAGAAACTGACAGTCTGTTTTCTAGAGTCCTTTACCAATTTATATTCCCACCAACAACTTAAGGGTGATTTCACTTTTCTATATCCTAACCAAGTTTGATTGTGTTGCTATTTATTTTAGCCATTCTGATAGGTATGTAGTGATAACTCATGGTGATTTTAATTTGCATTTACTTAATGGCATATGGTGTTGAACATCTTTTCATCTGCCATCTGTATATCCTTTTCCTTGATGTCTTTTGTCCCATTTGCTAATTAGATTCTTCAGCCTTTTACTACTGAACTTTAAGAGTTCTTTATATATTCTAACTGCTAGACTTTTGTTTGATATGTGGTTTGCAAATATTTTATCCTAGTCTATAGCTCATCTTCTTATCCTTTTAACTTTTTTTTTCATAGTGCAGGAGTTTATGCTGCTAATGAAGACCAATTTACAGTATTTCCTTTTATAGAATATGCTTTTTGTGTTTAGTCTAAGAATTCTTTGTGCAATCCATGGTTCTTTATGGTTTTGCATTTTGTATTTAAGTGTATGACACATTGAGTTAAATTTTGTATAAGGTCTGAGGTTTGAGTAAGTCTATTATAATTTCATGCCTTTGCATATATACTTAAATCATTTTTTCAAGACTTTCATCAGATGAATTGCTTTTTTACCTTTTCTAAAAATCGGGATTATAGCAAGGTTGAAAAAACCAAGGTTAATATACAAAAAACACTTATGCCAGGAGCCAGTGGCTCATGCCTGTAATCCTACCTACTCAGGAGGCTGAGATCTGAGAATCGCAGTTCAAAGCCAGCCTGGGCAGGAAAGCCCATGAGGCTCTTATCTCCAATAAACCACCAGAAAACTGGAAGTGGCACTGTAGCTCAAGTGGTAGAGCACTATCCTTTTTTTTTTTCTTTGTCGGTCGTGGGGCTTGAACTCTGGGCTTGGGCACTTTCCATGCACTCTTCAGCTCAAGGCAAGCGCTCTACCACTTAAGCCACAGTGCCACTTCCTAGAGCACTATCCTTGAGCTGAAGAGCTGAGGGACAGTGGTCAGGCCCAGAGTTCAAGGCCCATGATCGACCAAAACAAAACAAAAAAACAAAAAGCACCACTTATTTTCCTATATACAAGAAGTGAATAATATAACACTAAAATTCAAAACATAACACTACTTACATTAGTACCAAAAAAGAAAGGAAAAAGACAGGAAGAAAGACATTATACATATAAATTTAACATAGTATATGTAAGATTTATTAAGGAAAAAAGAAATCAAAATCTGGGTGAAAGAAGGTCCAGTATTGTTAAGATTTCAGGGAATGAGTAAGTAACTTATGGTATATTTAGACAATAGAATATTACTCAACCTTGAAAAGAAATATACTATCAAGCCATGAAAAGACATGGAGAACTTTATCTATTGTTACATTCAAAATAAAACAAAACAAAAAAACAACAAAAATCACACAGACATATACAAATCTATTCTGGGATAGTTGCATATTTTTTTTTTTTTTTTTTGCTTATGTGGTGCTGAGGAATCGAACCCACGGCCTCATGCATGCAAGGCAAGCACTCTACCACTGAGCCACCTTCCCAGCCCCTAGTTGCATATTTTTTAAAGTTCTAAATATATGATATTCTGGAAAAGGCAAAACATTAAGAGGTAATAAAAATGTAAGTTATCACCACAAGTTCATCAAGTTTGTACCAGGGGAATAATTAATAAATGGAACACTGAGGATATTTATGATAGTGAAACAATTTTGTGTTATACTATAAAATAGAAAAATGACATTATGCACCTTTTAAACTCATAGACCTATACAGCACTAAGAGTAGTCTCTAATATAAGCTAGAGTTCTTTAAAACAAATAAACATAAATAAATATCAGTTGAGCATTGAGCATTATATTCCATTGGTCAAAGTTCCTCTTCCTCTAATACCACAGAGTTTAATATCATAGCAATATAATAACTCTCGTGAGAGAGTGTGTGTATGTCTGTGTGTGTGTGTGTGTGTGTGTGTGTCTGTGTCTGTGTGTGTGTCTATGTCTGTGTCTGTGTCTGTGCCTGTGTGCTGGTGCTTCAACTCAGGTCCTGGGCACTGTCCTTGAGCTTTTATGCTCACACCACTCTACCACTTAAGCCATGGCTCCACTTCGGCTTTTTGGTGGTTAAGTGGAGATAAAAGTTTACAGACTTTCCTGCCTGAGCTGAGATCCTCAGATCTCAACCTCCTGAGTAGCTAGGATTGCAGGTCTGAGCCACTGGTGCCTGCCATTAATTTTTTCAAGTAAATCTACAAGTACAATACATTTTGATCAATGTCATCCATTCTTTTCTGAGACTTTTTAATCTGAATAGTGAATTTTGGTCAAATGTTTTTTCTGCATCAATTGATATTGTTTGTGATTTCTTAAAACTTCTTAATATGATAGATTGCATTGTTTGATTTTCAGATCCTTTATCAGTTTTGTATCTCATGGAATGAATTCCATTTAGTTATGATAGACTATTACCATGGTAGAATACTATGTTTTTCTGTAACAGAGAGATATTAGAGAATAATAAATTGTATACCAGTATGTATCATAAAAATAGTGCGTAAACTTGGAACAATTTTAGCAAATTAACTTCAATAGTATCTTTAAAGATAATATGTTATGATTAAATAAGATTCCTTCCATAGATGCAAGGTTGATTTAATATTTTAAAAAATCACTGGTGCCTTGTGCCTGTAATCCTAGCTGCTAGAGAAGTGAACATGGGGAAGATAATGGCTCAAGGCCAGCTCAGGCAAAAAGCTAGCAAAATCCTCATGTCAATGGATATGTTGACATGTGCTTTTCATTCCAGCTAGATGCAAAGTGTAAATAGGAGGATCACAGTCCTGGCTGGCCAGGGAATAAATATAAGAGCCTGTCTCCAAAATAACTTAAAGCAAAAACGGCTAGGAGTCTGGCTCAAGTGGTTAAATGCTTGCCTAACAAGTTTGAGGCCCTGAATGTAATCCCTAGTATCACAAAAAAGGGGATGAGTGCTATAAGATAGTTCAAATGGTAGAGAACTTGCCTAGTATTCACAAAACTTTGGTTCAGTCCCCAGCATCACACACACACACACACACACACACACACACACACACAGATGATCACAGTTTTTGGTATTTACTCAAGAAAATTGAAAAAACATGATTATGCAAAAACTTGTACATAAATATTCATAGCTACATTATGTATAATAGCTCTCAAAATGCAAGCTACTTCTTACAATTTGATCTGAAATGTCCCAAAAGATCATATATTGAAGGCTTGGTTGTTAGCTGATGGCATTTGGGGAGGTGGTGGAACCTTTAGGAGGTAGGCCCTGTTTAAAGGAAGTCAGTCATTGAGGGCATGCCCTTGAAGACTGGATTTTTTGTCTCTCTTCACTTGCTCTCTCTTTGCTTCACAATCACTATAAAGTAAACATCCTTGCTCAGGCATACCCTTGCCACCACAGTGTACATGAATAGTTTTATTCATTATCAAGAACCTCTACCAGAGTGGTAAGTCTGTTACAATTGAAAAATGTACATTAGATATCATAAGCCTATATTATATAAGTCCATAGTTTACATTAGGGTTCTCTCTTGGAATAGTATATTCCTTAGGTTTTGATGAATCTACTACCATAGTATCATACAGAGTATTTTCACTGCACTGAAAATCCTTTTACCTATTCAGCTCTTCCTCTCCCTAATCACTGGCACTAACTAATCTTTTTACTGACTCTATAATCAGTATTGACTTATACTTTACTGACTCTATAGTGTTGCCCCTGCAAGAGGATTAAACCTAGAGTTTTGTGCCTGCTGAGTGCGATCTCTACCACTGAGCTACATACAGTTGCAGGCTTGACGATGTATTACAGTTGCAATCATATAGTATGTAGCCTATTCAGACGGGGGGGAGGAGGTCACTCAGTAAAAAACATTCAGGTTTCTCAAGTCTTTTCATGGTTCGGTAGCTCTTTTCTTTTAGCTCAATTTTTCTGTTAACTAAAATTGCTTTAAAAATAAAGTCTAGCGGGGCTGGGAAGGTGGCTCAGTGGTAGAGCGCTTGCCTTGCATGCTCGAGGCCCTGGGTTTGATTCCTCAGCACCACATAAGAAAAAAGAAAAAAGCCGAAAGTGGTGCTGTGGCTCAAGTGGTAGAGTGCTAGCCTGGAGCTGAAGAGCTGAGGGACAGCGCCCAGGCCCAGAGTTCAGGCCCCACGACCAGACCCCAAAAGAAAAAAATAAAATAAAGTCTAGCTACTTGGGAGAGAGAGATCAGAAAAATTATGACTCCAGGGCTAGCCCATGGGAAAAGTTTATGAGATTCACCATCCCATCTTAACCAATAAGAACTGTATGTAGTAGCATGTGCCTATCATCCTAGCTATGTGGGAAGCATAAACAGAAGGATTATAGTCCAGGCCAGCCCAGGCATAAACATGAAACCTTGTTTGGAAAATAACTAAGAAAGGGCTAAAGGAAAAAAAAGGGGAGCTAAAGGTACGACAGGTGGCAGGCTATCTGCCCAGCATTCAAACTCCAGTACCTCCAAATAATAAATAAATATTTTTTAAAAAGTTGATACCTACCATATGATACTTTCCTCTAATAGCTATCACTCTAAGAGATAGAAGTGTATGCATATGAAGATGAGTCCCTATGGACTGAAGCCTCTGATTATTCTAGTTGAAATGTGAATCTTTAGGACTCTTCTAGAATATGTACTGCCAGGCTTCATTTTCACTGTATGCATGCTACATTATAACCTGTGTAGATTTGCATATAATTAAAAATGAGGACACTGTGATGGAAGCAGTAGCTTCATAATTATTACTTGACTAAAACGGTCCTGCAGTGATTGGAAAGACCTAAGTGTAGTGGTACTTTGCACTGTACCACAACCACCTCTACTGGTTATTTTGAACACTGGTTATTTTTGGAAAAAAAAAAAACACAAAGAAATTAGAAACTTAAGAGACCACTAGGGTTAGTAATCTAGATAAGCAGTAACAAAAGCCTGAAGTAACATAGTTATAGAAGATCAGAAAAGGAGGTAAAATTCAAATATCATTTCTTCCATCTCCTTTGTTATTTGCTATTTTCTGTAATTCTATACAGTTCTATAATACCACTACCATAATCGCTGTTTACATGTCCTCCTGTTCAGATTGTAATATACTCAAGGACTATGTCTAATTTAATTATGTCTTCACTGATCAACTATAGACATTGTTCCAAAGATTATTACAATTGTAGGCTGAGTGAATGAGTGGATAGCTTATCAAATCATTTTGGAGAACTTGTCAACTATGTATGTAGGAGTTAAGAGAGAACACAAATTGTAGAATATTAAAATGAAGTTGGCCAAGTTTCTTCTTTTAATAGGACTTAGAAATCAGGAGGAACATAATTTTTAGGAGAAAAATGATGAATTCAGTTTGGGACTTGATGAATTTGAAGTGATTTCTTGGGAAATGTCCAGCAGGCAGTTGGAAACGTAGGTCTAGAACTAGATTTCTAAAGAAATTCTTTTGGAGTTTACTAGCAAAAAATAATATTGGAATTACTTGACACTCTGGTAGTTCTCACTATCATTTTCTCTCCTATAAAAACCATAACAGTGGGTTGGGAAGGTGGCTCAGTGGTAGAGCGCTTGCCTTGCATGCCTGAGGCCCTGGGTTCGATTCCTCAGCACCACATAAATAAAAAGAAAAAAGCCGGAAGTGGCACGTGGCTCAAGTGGTAGAGTGCTAGCCTTGAGCTGAAGAGCTGAGGGACAGCGCCCAGGCCCAGAGTTCAGGCCCCACAACTGGACCCAAAAAAAAAAAAAAACCAAAACAGTGCCGGGCACTGGTGGCTCACGCCTGTAATCCTAGCTACTCAGGAGGCTGAGATCTGAGGATCCCTGTTCAAACCCAGCCTGGGCAGAAAAGTCCGTGAAACTCTTATCTCCAATAAACCACCAGAAAACCAGAAGTGACACCGTAGCTTAAGTGGTAGAGTGCTCACCTTGAGCTGAAGAGCTGAGGGACAGTGCCCAGGCCCAGAGTTCAAGCCCCACGACCGACCAAAAAAAAAAACCCATAACAGTATCCTAACTAATGTTTGTTTCTGTCCCAGCAACTTTCTTTCAATCCATTCTCCACATTGCTGCAGAAACTGATCTTTCTGAAAAAAAATCTGATCATGATATTGCCTTATTTAAAATAAAGGGAAGGGGGAGGGGTCTAGTGATAGTAGATGGTGCACCTGTCTTCCAAATATGAACTGCAAATAAATAATTCTCTGTTTTCTTTAGAAAAGAATAAAAACTCGTGTGGTTTTATGGGGATGAACAGAGGGGAGGGATGAATCTGTTGGAGAAAGATTGTTCCTGATTGGTATGTGCAAACATACCAATCAGGAATTACAGGAGACTGAAATATAGCTATGATGACAAGCGAAAAGTTCCCAATGGGCCTAGACTGGTATGAGACCTGATGGCAAAGATTGTTCCCATCACTCTGATTAGAGCAAACACCAACTGCACAAGTGAAAGAGGAAAGTAGTAGACTAGGTATCATTGATACAGCCATTGCTGGCATCAAAGATAAAGGAAAGGCCATGGGCCAGGGAATACAGGCAACCCCTAAAAGCTGGAAAGCTTAGGAAATAGGACCTCTAGGAGGAATGAAGCCCTGCTAGCCTTTTAATTTGGGCTCAATGGAACTCATTTTCAACATATGACTTCCAGAAAGTTAGATAATAAATTTGTGTTATTTTAAGCCATCAAATTTGTGCAACCTTAATTATTGTTAGGCAGACTAATAGCTCTCCAAAAATGTCCACATCATAATAATCAGAATCCTGACATCAGAACAAAAGTTGTTATAGCAGTAATAGAAAACTAATACAGTTACTATACTGTACTGTATTTCTTGCTGCCATGCTTTCTTGCTGCTGTTTTCTTTTTATATATATAATGTCTATCTCCTTCCCTCACTTCTGGAGAGCCTTTCCTAGTACACTGTTAGTCTACATTGATTATTTCACCTCTGTGTTTATCTCACACCAGAACTTTTGTTTTTTTGGTAGTTGGTCATAGAACTTGAACTCAGGGCCTCGGGTTGTCCCTGATCTCTTTTTGCTTAAGGTTACTGTTCTACCACTTGAGCTACAGTGCCAATTCCAGTTTTCTGGTGGTTAATTGGAGAGTTTCACGGATTTCCTGCCTAGGATGGCTTCAAACCATGATCCTCAGATCTCAGCCTCCTGAGTAGCTAGGAATATAGGTATGAGCCACCAGTGCCCAGATGCCTTTTTTTTTCTTTTGTTAGTCATGGGGCTTAAACTCTGGGCCTGGGTGCTATCCTCCACTCTTCAGCTCAAGGTGAGCACTTTACCATTTGATCCACAGCACCGCTTCCATTTTTCTGGTGGTTTATTAGAGATAAGAGTTTCACGGACTTTCCTGCCCGGGCTGGCTTTCAGCCGTGATCCTTAGATCTCAGCCTCCTGAGTAGCTAGGATTACAGGCATGAGCCACCAGCACCTGGCTTGGATGCCATATTTCTTTTTTTCTTTTGTCGGTCGTGGGGCTTAAACTCTGGCTTGGGTGCTGTCCCTGCGCTCTTCAGCTCAAGGCGAGCGCTCTACCGCTTGAGCTACAGCGTCACTTCCGGTTTTCTAGTGGTTTATTGAAGATAGGAGTCTCGGGGTCTTTCCTGCCTGGGCTGGCTTTGAACCTATATTCTCAGATCTCAGCCTCCTGAGTAGCTAGGATTACAGGCATGAGCCACCGGCGCTGGCTCCATATTTCTAATATTGCATGTCTGTTAATGCAGATTTTAGCTACCTGTGTTCTTCCTGCTCACATTTTCAAGACTTAGGAGCTAGGAGTATAGCTCAGCAGTAGAGTACTTGTCTAGCATACACAAGGTCCTGGGTTTGATCCCCAGAACTGCAAAGAAACAAACTAGTAAATCAAGTGATTTAACTCAAATATCACTACTGCCTAAAAGTCCTTTCTAAGCCCCAGGCCCCCAGCCTTGACTGAATGTCAGGCACTTTGGTTCTGTGCTGTAACTACCTCTTGACTGATATCTGTCACTAAGATTTGTTCCTTCAATTGTAAATCTTTACTTATCTGTTGTCTAGACACTATTCTTTCTCCTCTTTATATTCTTGATAACTAGCTCAGTCAGTATATAGCATATATTAAGGGCTTTAAATATGTTTAATGATGAATGATTCTATCTCTTGGAGTTACTGTAGGTATATTATATTCACTCCAATGTTGTAAACCACCTTCCATGCCCCAAATTAGGATACAAAAAGAAAAATAAAAGAAAAAGCATTTTCCATGGCCACCGTTATAAAATATAAGAGCTGTACCCCTGCTGATAAGAAATGTGGCCTCTTAGCATTCATCCTCTGAAATGTTTTGTTTTTATTTTATTCCGCCCCCCCCCCCACTAATTCTACATAAGAAAAGATCAAACATTTTGCCTGTCATAATATTTGGTACAGAGACTGGGATTTTACTGTGGAATGCAGACATTTGAGCCAAAGAAGCTTCTTTGATCTACATGGAAACTTCTTTTTTTCTTTTCTTTTAACATTTTAGCAACCTCTCAGGTAAGAGTATTTTCTTTATTTTTCTATTGTGAGAACTGAACTTAGCCTTGCACTTGCTAAGCAAGCATTCTTCCACTGATCTAAGTCCCCAGCCTCAAGAGTATTTTAATTCATCTCCAAGAGTCTACTATGTCCTTTTCTTTTTTTTTTTTTCTCGGTCATGGGGCTTGAACTCTGGGCCTGGGCGCTGTCCCTGCACTCTTCAGATCAAGGAGAGTGCTCTACCACTTAAACCACAGTACATCCCAGAGCTCTGTTGTTGGAATTCTTGTTGGAATTCTTTTTTTTTTTCCTTTTCTTCTTTTTTTTTTGGTTGGTCGTGGGGCTTGAACTCTGGGCTTGGGTGCTGTCCCTGTACTCTTCAGCTCAAGGCAGGTGCTCTAACGCTTGAGCCACAGCGCCACTTCCAGCTTTTCCTGCTTATGTGATGCTGAGGAATCAAACCCAGGGCCTCATGCATGCAAGGCAAGCACTCTACTACTGAGTCACCTTCCCAGCCCCTCACAGAGGAACTCTTGAATGTAGATGTGGATTAGATAGGAAAATGTTTTGTCTAGTCTTTTTGTTTTTCCTGTAGGCTCACTAATGAGTGAGTTTGAGTCTTAGAACTCACAGAAACTCTAATCTGCTTTAATACTGAGATCACTGTTAGTCTACATTGATTATTTCACCTCTGTGTTTATTTCCTGCCATAATATTTCTTTCTTTCTTTTTTTATAAGACTTAAATTTGGCTTGGACGCTGTCACTGATCTCTTTTTGTTCAAGACTAACACTCTACCATTTGAGCTACAGAGCCATTTCTGGTTTTCTAGTGGTTAACTGGAGAGTTTCACAGACTTTCCTGCCTAGATTGGCTTTGAACAATAATCCTCAGATCTCACTCTTCTGAGTAGCTAGGATTACAGGCGTGAGCCACCAGTGCCCAGAGGAGGAGGAACATTCTATGTAGCAAGTTTTTTCACTGCCATTGGTGTTAGAGCAGCAAAGGAGTTAAAACTCATGCAAAAACAAGGATATGCTGGTAGGATTATATGGCAATGTAATTTTGATTCAGAAAAGTTGCTGACACTAGAGATTTTTTTCAGTGAAGAACCAACCATATCTCAGATCCAAAGGATGCTGTAAATGCCTTTGGAACTTGTGTGAAGAGTTGATGAAAGTGTCTTTATCTGGTTCGTGTTTATACTGAGTCAGATCACTGTAGAATGTGAAAAAATGGTTTTTCTCCAGTTTCTAAAGCAAATGAAAAGTATTGTTCTAATTGAATTTGTTTTTGTATTCTTGCTGGCCCATACTGGTTGAGTTGCAAGACAGAACAAAAGAATAGAGCTAGAGGGTAATATGAAGCCTTGATCAAAGTGCAATAAATGTTAGGAATGGCATTCTTACTTGTAGTTTTAATATATGAAACCTTTAAATATAAAGAATTTTATGGGATTTGCATTCATCTCCATATTTTAAGGACTATATTGGAACTAAAATGTCATGGAGTTTAGGAAAGATGAAGCTTAAGACTGCCTGAAAAATTATTCTTTTGATTACCATAAGAATTTAATTACAGTTCATATGATACTAAGTCATAGGCATTTTTCTTTAGACCATTTGAGTAGGATCTACCTGAAATGCGGAAGTCTTTAGATACTAGAATAAGGAAGCCAGCTAGAGTTATAGTCAAAACACTAAATAATTTACAAACACATCTAAATATAATTCCAATGAATTCATTCTAAAATGAATTCTGGTGACAATTCAGTATACACAGTTTTCCATATGGAAAATGGTATCTGCATAATTATTTTTGGTCAGTCATGGGGCTTGCACTCAGCCTGGGCACTGTCCCTGAGCTTTTTCACTTAAGGCTAGCATTCTACCACTTTGAGCCACAGTACTACTTCTGGTTTTCTGGTGGTCAGTTGGAGATAACAGTCTCACAGACTCACTAGGCACTCTGTTGGAAATGAACTTTACAACTTGGAGGAGAGGAGAGTAGGGAGTAATAGCAGTAGAAAATGAGGGAGGGGATAACAGTGTTTAAAAAGAAAGGTACTCCCTGGGCGCCAGTGGTTCATGCCTGCAATCCTAGCTACTCAGGAGGCTGAGTTCTGAGGCTCGTGGTTCAAAGCCAGCCCACGCAGGAAAGTCCATGAGACTCTATCTCCAATTAACCACCAAAAAACCGGAAGTGGTGTTGTGGCTCAATGGTAGAGTGCTAGCCTTGAGCTGAAGAGCTGAGGGATAGCGCTCAGGCCCAGTGTTCAAGGCCCATGACTGACAAAATAAATAAATAAAAAATTTTAAAAATGGGGAAAAAAGTATCTCACAGACTTTCCTGCCCTGGCTGGTTTCAAACCACAACCCTCTGATTTCAGCCACCTGACTAGCTAGGATTATAAGCTTGAACAACCAACACCCAACTGAAGGGCCCTTTTTCTTTTTGAGACAGGGTCTTGCTTTGTAGCCCAAGCTGTCCTTGAACTAGGTAGCACAACCTGCCATTGAACTCATAATTCTCCTGCCTTAGCCTCCAGAGGACTGCAGAGATGTACCACCATATTCAGCTTGCTTGTTGAAATGGGAGTCTCACTGTCTATACTCAAGTCACAATCTCCCTATCTCCCTATCTCTGCCTCCATGTAGTTGGGATTACAGGTATGAAACACCACACTGGGCCTGAATGCAATCTTTTTATTTATTTTTATTGTAAAAGTGATGTACAGAGGGATTACAGTTACATAAGTCAGATAATGAGTACATATATTTTTCTGAATACAGTTTTGAAGACTTAAAAAGCACTTGATCATTCATTATTATAGTTGATTTAAAATAGCTATGAATATACTTTTCATTTTGAAAAGCAGTTTATTGTTTTTATTTTATACTCACCACTGATGTAGACTACTGAATAAAGCAGAGTAATTCATAAAAACTTTACAACTAATAACTTTAGAATTTTATGCTGTCCTTTTCTTTGTTTGAATTAAGAATCCAGGTAGTTGTATTGACCTATATTATTTTGGCAACATATGTAATTTGTAAATATGTACACTATTTCTGTAGAAAATTGCTTCAGTTGTGGTGTATTTCTTTCCAATCCATGTTCAAATCCATAAACTGAACAGAAGGCATCTCATATGTAGTTCCAAATAGATTGATTACCTACCAATATACAAGATAACTTGTGCTATAGGTTTTATGAACCATAGAGTGATTATCAAAAAGTGAAGTTTCTATTTTCAAGGTAATTATGCTTTATGCATTTTAGAGTTTTTTTATGAATTCTTCCATTTCATCTTTTTTAAACAAACTATTTCTAAAATAACAGAAAAATCTCAGTCTTTTAAAATATACACCAATTCTCAAGTAAAAGAATATCAGAATACTAGGTAATACAAGTAATACAAAAAATTAGGTAATACAAGTTCATGCTTGACTTGGGAAGCCTGGTTCTTTAACTGTAGATGCTGGGAAGAGCAGAGACCACTACTTCTTAAAGCTAGTGCTGAGAAGGGCCATGGCCTTCTCAGGAAAACCTCTTGATTTGTCAGAGGAGTCTGGGAGGGGAGCAGATGGCTTTGAGAAGGGCCCTCCAGCTTACTCAGCTGCTCCTAGAAGCATAGAGTGACCTCTGTAATACAAACAAACCAAGTAGCTTTCAGGGTAATGGGGCAGCATCATTTGTATGCTGAAACAACAATACTGCTCCTCACTTTATCTCTCACACCCTCACCCAATGTGTAGCGCCATCTGCTTCTTGTGATTTATATAGGACCTGGCCCTGGCTAGTTGGGATTACTATTGAATGGTATCTGTAAGTAATGTGTTATTTATAAATTACTCTCACTGACTCTGATAGACAAGTTTTATGTACATTTACATAATTAAGAAACTGAGGCAAAGAAGAATTAAGACGTTGGAATCACAATGTAAGCATTCTAATTTCTGGTCTCTTTGCATCCTGGTACTAGTCCATAGAGCCATTCCCTTGCTACTGTTTAGACATTAGCTACAAAGCTGTTGAGAAAGCATTCAAGAAAGGATATTTGTTATTTTGCAAATGTTATTGTCAAGGTTGTAAGCCTTTTCATTGCACTGTTTTGGTAGGGGACAGAAAGGAGAAAAAAGAGTGACCTGCTTTATTTTCTGCTGGTATACTGCAGTGGTCTTGCAGTAGACAGAAATTCAATAAGGTCCAGTTCACTTTGTAATTTTATCAAAACCAAATTTATTTAAATGAACACATTCTCATTCAAAAGAGTTAGTTTATATATTCATATATATGTATAATACATATATGCATACACATGTTATATTTAAACTGACTAAAGAAAAATTATTCATTCTTGTAAACCACAGCTCTCCTTTTCTCTGTCATTGGCTGAAATACCATTCATTTTCATGCGTTAGCACCTGCCTAGGAGCCTAGTGAATCAAAAGAGCAATGAGCAAAGTGGTTTTAATTGCCCAGGCTTTGCTAGAGCTTTTCTTGCACTCAGAAACACAAAAGGCTTTGAATGGTGTCAGAGGGCTGTACTGAGAAGTGCTTTCCTTTAGAACTCTAAGCAGATGATTCACTTACTGTGGTGAGCCATTGTCTTGTACAGATGAGTTCATGAGCCCATCTTAGTCCCAGCTGTGAGAGCATCACAGAGTACTTGTGAGTTGCAAGTTGCCTTAAACAGTTGCCCAGGAAACCAGGCAAATGTCATTTTACTGACTTATCATTAATGTAGAACTCTGTCTTTCTAGAATTGTACTTGACAGTTACTCCCATAAAATTTATACATAAATTGAAGTGTCCTGTTTACAATATCATAGTGGTAGCAGTACAGACTATGGAGCCAGACTACCTGTCTTCAAATGCTGAACATGGTTTACAGGTTGTATGATCTTAGTCAAGTTTCTTTGTCTCTCTGAGCCTGTTTGCTCATCTGAAAAAACAAGGGCGTAGGGTAGGGAAAAAGACAGAATTTAACTTTGTTAGGATAACTTCACTAATAAACACCTAGAACATTCTTTTGCATGTACTAAGTATTCAGTAGATGTTAACTAACAAAATTGCTCATATTTTATATTTCTTAAAAGCAGGTTATAAAAAGGAGAAGAATGCAATTTGTAAAAAAAATAATTTTATTGTTAAAGGTCATAGAGTTCATAAGCAATGTAGATTAAGATAATGATGACTATCATTGTGAAGATTAAAAGGTATTTATGACTTTAAAAAAGTAAATAAATATAAAAAAGAAGAAACAGCTGTCCATTGAGGCAAGAAAATGAATTAGAGAAAATAACCTTGGTGCAACAGTATATTACCATATATAAATTGTTAGTTTGCTCACCATTCCAGTGAAATTGGTTAATTTGCTGATTTTATTTTAATCACAAATTTAGGAATCTTATAAACACGCTTAATCCTCTGTGAATTATAAATATAAATATGTAAATTAAAATTTCGGTTTAGTGTTCATTTATTCATCCATCCATAAACACTTACTAAGCTTTTAAAATACCCCTGATATAGAAATGAAAAAACATATCATTTTCAAGGCATTAACAATCTAAAGGAAAAGGCAAATATGGAAACTATTAATTACACTGATAGCTGCTGTAATAGAGATATGACTGATGAAAAGCAAGAGCTCCTGAGATCAAGGAAGACTTTCAGAATAGGGTTAATTTGAGTGTAGAATAAAGAATAAGAAATAGGTGGGGGGAAAAAAGTAGATGAGAAGGTCATATGTGGTATAGAGAACTTCACATATAAAAAGATAGAGGCTAAGACAAGACAATAGAAAAGACATATTGCAACAAGTTTGGTGTGTTGAATATATTGAGAGGTAGTGGGGAACAGTTCTGAAGAGAGAAAGAAACCACATCAAAAGAAATTTACATCTGATACTATAATCAGTGGGAAGCCATTGAAAGATTTTAAGCATTTCAGTTCAGCAAACTTTTTTTTTTTGGTCAGTCATGGAGTTTGAACTCAGGGCCTGGCTGCTGTCTCAGCTCTTTTGCTCAAGGCTAGTGCTCTACCACTTGGAGCCACAGCTCCCCTTGCAGTATTCTGGTGGCTAATTGGAGATGAGTTTCACAACCTTTCCTGCCCAGGCTGGCTTTGAACTGCAATCCTCAGATCTCAACCTCCTGACTAGGATTATAGGCATGATCCATCGGCACCTGGACAGCAAACATTTTTAGAAAATGAACATTTCTATAATTGTTTATTCTGTTAGACTGTGTGTTAGGCAATACAAATATTAGATAAATAGGTTACAATTTGTAGAAATGACATGAATAGTCTATTTATGTTCTGGAAGATGAGTAGAGGAAGTAAGATTTTTGTCAGCAAGATTAGTTAGTCCAGACAGAGATTATTGTGCTTTTTAGTTGCTTTTTAGTGTTGGGGTAATTCAACCAGCAAGTCTAGAATGGAGATACTTGGAAGGAAAAACGCACAGAATTTAATGATGTTTTAGATATGGAACAAGAGATGCTAAGGGTAAATTTCAGAATTTCAGCTCCTACCTTCCTCTGCAAGCCTGTCACATGCCACTTTACGCTTTCCTGTCAGTTTTCCATGTTTTCTCTTGCTGGAACACCTCTGCCTCTCCTCCTTTTCCATTTTCTCCTCCTCATTCTCTTCTTCTTTCTATTCCCTGTCTCTATCTCTCTCCGGGTCTATCTATCTCCCCCTTCCCCTTCCCTCCCGTTTCTCCCTCCTGTCCTTCCCTAGAACCCTCTTTACCACTACATTGGCATTTCTCATCCTTTCATATAATTAATCCCTGCTTTGACTATAGACCAATTCAAACTTGCTTTTTTTCTTTTTGGTGGTCATGGGGCTTGAACTCTGGGCTTGGGCACTGTTCCTGTGCTCTTCAGCTCAAGGCGAGCACTCTACCATTTGAGCCACGGCACCACTTCCAGTTTTCTAGTGGTTTATTGGAAATAACAATCTCATAGATTCTCCAGCCTGGTCTGGCTTTGAACTGTGATCCTCAGATCTCAGCCTCCTGAGTAGCTAGGATTATGGGCATGAGCCACTGGTGCCCACTTCATTTTCTGAAGTACATCATCCCTTAACACTCATTTGTCTGAACCAGTTTAGTATTGTACTGTTGTGTACTGTGTTATTATTGTATATTTCTCCTTCATAGCACTTACCACAGCTAAAAGAATTCTTTGTGGAATTTGTTTAATATCTGCTTGTCAGAGATCATTAGATCTTTTCAGTAGATGGATGTATTCTTGATAACTAACATAGAGTATATGTTAAATAATGATTAGTTGAATGAGGGAACATTGATTTGAGATATTTGTTTTAAAATGAAAAAAATTAATATATGTCTGAGGGTTTTGTTTTGTTTTGTTAGTTGTGGGGCTTGAACTCTGGGCCTGGGCACTGTCCCTAAGCTCTTCAGCTCAAGGCTAGCACTCTACCACTTGAGCCACAGTGCCACTTCTGGTATTCTGGTGTTTTGAGATAAGAGTCTCACGGACTTTCCTGCCTGGGCTGGCTTTGAACCATGATCCTCAGATCTCAGCCTCCTGAGTAGCTAGGATTACAGGTATGACCCACTGGCACCAGGCCCTTTTCTTAAAAAAAAAAAAAATCAGTTTGGTAACTGAATGTGTATCACAGTGACTATAAACAAAGATTAAAATTGATTTGTATGATTTAGCCATAGCCTAATTTTAAAAAAGATTAAAGCAATACCAGACATGACTGTTTTCCCTAATCTTAGAAAATAAAGCTAGATGGGGCTGGGAAGGTGGCTCAGTGGTAGAGCGCTTGCCTTGCATGCTCGAGGCCCTGGGTTCGATTCCTCAGCACTACATAAGCAAAAAGAAAAAAGCCGGAAGTGGTGCTGTGGCTCAAGTGGTAGAGCCCTAGCCTTGAGCTAAAGAGCTGAGCGACAGTACCCAGGCCCAGAGTTCAAGCCCCAAAACCGGCCGATAAAAAAACAACAAACAAACAGAAAATGAGCTAGATGTTTTGGCCGGGTGTTGCTTAGCTTATTTTCTCTTTCCTTGCACCCCACTTTGTCTTCCTATACTATGTCCTGCACTAAAGATATCCACTTTGTGTTCCTCCTTCATAGATTACTTTGAATATTACCATATTCTAAGTACCTGGAAAGTCTTAGTAGGCTTGGAAAATCAAGTATATCTCCCTCCCTTCCCCTCACCAACCTCCCATTGGAGAAATCTCCTGTGAAAGGAACATATTGAAAGCCAAAAAGGTATGACACACTTAAAGGATGTTACAGGGGTAGGGACTTATACCATAGCAAGAATTTCTCTCTTTTTTTTTTTTTGGTCTGGAGCTTGAACTCTGGGCTTGGGCACTGTCCCTCAGCTCTTCAACTCAAGGCTAGCACTTGAGCCACAGTGACTCTTCCAGTATCCTGAGTGGTTTATTTGACATGAGTCTCATGGACTTTCCTGCCAGGCTGGATTGGAACCATGATCCTCAGATCTCAGCCTCCTGAGTAGCTAGAATTACTGGCGTGAGCCACTGGCACCCAGCCCCATCGCAAGAATTTCTAGAAAGCCCACAATTTTCCTAGAAGCTGAAGAGACATGAGAACTTTTTTGATGTGTAATGTAGGAAGTGCTATGGTACAGTTTGGGGGGATGGGGAGGGTTTTGTGCATTTGGTCTGGGGCTTTAACTCAGGGCCTGGGTGATGTCTCAGAACTTTTGTACTCAAGGGTAGTACTCTGCCACTTGAGCCACAGCTCTACTTCTGGCTTTTGGGCAGTTAATTAAATATTAGAGTCTCTTGAATGTTCCTGCCCAGGCTGGCTTCAAACCATGATCCTCAGATCTCAGCCTTCTGAGTACCTAGGATTACAGGAAAAAGCCAACAAACAGTTCCTGGCTATGGTACAAATTTACTCTAGAATTTCTAAACAGTACAGAGCCAGGGAGTGAATCTGTCTAAACCACAGAAGGGCAAGTTGAAAGTAAATGTCTTTTTCTCAGGACAAGGCTCACTTTATGATTTGGGATAGAAGGGGATGTATTGTAAAAACTAAATAGGAACTCTGAAAACTTTATTCAAGGCCTGTTCTATGTTAAAGCATTTGAGAGCTTAGGGTTTTCATTTTTGTTTTAACCTTGTGTGTGAAGTGATAGGGCAACAAGGGAAACAGCTTCCTGATTTCCTGTTTCTCTACCAGATCCACTATTCCTGACCACTTTACACCAAAAAGATTGGCTGCAAGAAGGAAGAATATATGAATGTTGGCCTATTTTATAGGTGGCTAGAGCCACTAAAGAAGCCAAGATTATATTTTGTTTCCTTTTATCTCCTAGATCACTTCAAGACCTACAACCGGTTAACAGACTGCTTTAAAGGCTATAGGTCTTGGACATTTGGTTATGATTTCACAATATATGTAAAAGAACTTTTGGTGGATTTTATTGGTTTTGGTTATTGTTGTTCTGTAGGAAGATGTGTGTGAAAGACCATCACAAAAATGATATTCAAGGGGCTGGGAAGGTGGCTTAGTGGTAGAGCGCTTGCCTTTCATGCTCGAGGCCCTGGGTTCGATTCCTCAGCATCACGTAAGCAAAAAGAAAAAAGCTGGAAGTGGTGCTGTGGCTCAAGTGGTAGAGCGCTAGCCTTGAGCTCTTCAGCCTAGAGTTCAGGCCCCACGACCGGACCCAAAAAAAAATGATATTCAAGGCTGGGAATGTGGCTTAGTGGTAGAGTGCTTGCCTAGCATGCATGAAGCCCTGGATTTGATTTCTCAGTACTACAAAAATAGAAAAAACCGGAAGTGGCCCTTTGCCTCAAGTGGTAGAGTGCTAGCCTTGAGCAGAAGAAGCAGCGCAGGGACAGTGCCCAGGACCTGAGTTCAAGCCCCAGGACTGGCAAAAAAAAAAAAAAAGGAAAAGGAAAGATATTCAACTTTTAAATAGAACATACCCCTAAATAACAGATCCAACATTGTGATCTTTCCTGACTATGGAAACCATAATGTGCTGTCACACCGGTAATCCTCAGGAAGCTGAGGTTTGAGGATGGTGTTTCAGAGTCAGTGCATGTAGGAAAGTCCATGAGACTTCTTTTTTTGTAGGTTATGGGGCTTGAACTCAGGGCCTGGGTATTGTCCCTGAGCTTTTTTGCTCAGGCTAGTGCTCTACCACTTTGAGCCACAGCTCCACTTCTGGTTTTCTGGTGGTCAGTTGGAGATCAGAGTCTTACTGCCTTTCTTGCCTGGGATGGTCTCGAACCTTGATCCTCAGATTTCAGCCTCCTCAGTAGCTGGGATTACAGGCATGAGCCATCAGCACCAGGCTTTATGAGACTCTTACCTCCAATTAACCACCAAAAAAGCTGAAAGTGGGGCTGTGGCTGAGGTGGTAGAACACTTTCCTTGGGCACAAAAGTTCAAGGACAGGGGCTGGGAAGGTGGCTCAGTGGTAGAGCGCTTGCCTTGCATGCATGAGGCCCTGGGTTCGATTCCTCAGCACCACATAAGCAAAAAAGAAAAAAAAAAAAAGTTCAAGGACAGCATCTAAGCCCTGAGTTCAAGCACCAGTACCAGGACTGGCGTATGCACGTGCGCGCACACACACACACACACACACACACACACACACACACACACACACACACACACACACACACACACACACACACACACACACACACACACACACACACCCTCTATTATAGAAGTCTAAATACTGATTCAGACTGTTACTATGAATTTTAAGTTTTACATATTTATTTCAAATACAGTGTGCTTTTCAACCTAGGCTGGCATGGAACTTACTGTGTAGCCCTAGCTGGCTTCACATATGTGATTCTCCTGCTTCTGAATCCCAAGTGCTGGAATTTTAGATATATAGTACAATACCTGGATAGTTCCTGTATTTTAGAGATGCATACCAGGTTTTCCCAAAGAAATTATATTCTCAGATTTTATTCAATATAATCCCTGAGGAATTTGGATTATATTGAGACAGAATTGAGAAAGAATAACAGGAGTCTTTATCTCCCATTGATTTTATATGAAGCAGTTAATGTTTATTTTTTCCTACTTCTCATTACTTTTCCTGTTACATTAAAATATTTTTGCTAAAATTTAGGGGGGAAGTAAGGATTAAATGCATTTATCTCTTTGTTGATAATCGTTGAAGGTGAGTGATTGATACGTGAGAATTTACACTGTTCTCTGTACTTTTTTATTTATTAAAAATTGTCTAAATAAGGAGGGGAACACAAAGATAAAATGATTATGTGCCTCTGATCATATAAAATAATATTTATCAACATTAACTCCAGGTAATAGAACCAAGAGGATTTTTCTTTATTACTGTTTTTCTTTTCTTTTTTTTTGTCTTGTTTGTTCATTTATCTGTCTTTGGAAGGGTAAAATGGGAGGCATAGAAATGGAGGGACAAATGATGAACAAATGCAGCTGTGGTAACCACTAGACACTGTTGAAAATAAACTATACAACTTGTGAGTGGAGACCAGAGGGAAAAATGGGAGGGAAGAGAGCAAGGGAGGGGGTGACATTGTCCAAAAAGAAATATACTTATTACCTGACTTATGAAATGTTAACCCCTCTGTATATCACCTTTATAATAACAATTTAAAAAATTAAAGGGCTGGGAAAGTGGCTCAGTGGTAGAACGCTTGCCTTGCATGCCTGAGGCCCTGAGTTTGATTCCTCAGCACCACATAAGCAAAAAGAAAAAAGCCGGAAGTGGCACTGTGGCTCAAGTGGTAGAGCGCTAGCCTTGAGCTGAAGAGCTGAGGGACAGCGCCCAGGCCCAGAGTTCAGGCCCCACAACCGGTCCCTAAATAAATAAAGGGGTTGGAAGGGAAAAAACTTGTAGAAAATGAGGGAAGAGGTGCATTGTTCAAAAAAATGTACTCAATACCTGACATGTTACTATAACCCCTCTGTACATCACCTTTACAATAAATTTTTTAAATGAAAAATGTCTAAATAAAAGTAAAAAAGTAAAAAGTGAGCACATAGCACTCAATAAATATATGCTAGAATGAGTAAAAGTTTTTTTTTTAAAAATTAGGCTTCTATATGTTTTCTTAAATTATTAGATTATTAATGAACATGTTTGTGGTAGCTTATTTGCATTAAGAAAGAAATGTCATATTAGATCTATTATATGTTACTTTATTCTCAGGAGTAATTACACTACAAAATCTGCTAGATTACAATCTGACAAGGAGTACAAATATTTGAAACTGACTTTTGGTTTACTTTGTAAGAGAGAGGAATGGAAGATGGAACCTCCAGAGAAGAAACTTCTGCAGAATCACTCAGAGCCTTTGGCTTTTCAGTGCCTGGAGCCTAGGCTGTACTAGTGTTAATACAGCTGATGAAGCCCAAACATTTACCCAGCTCAACAGAATGTGTCCCTAGGAGCATCATGAACCGTAGCCAAAGTCTCTAGGGAGCCACATATGATTAGCTTGTGAAAAATATTTTTGCATAATGAAGCCAATTGAAATTTTTTGGGAAAGGGAGGAAGTGGGGAAGGGACAGTGGTTGAGGGATGAGATTAACTGAAATGTAAGTACATGTGGAAATGTAACAAGAAATCCATCCCCACCCTCCCAACACTGGGGATTAGACCTAGGCTTTGTACATGGTAGGTAAGTGCCTTGCTACTTGAACTATGACCTAGCCCTTTTGTTTTTATTTAGTTTTGTTGGTTTTTGTTGTTATTGTTGGTGGTGGCAGTCATAGCACTTCAACTCTGGGCCTGGGTGCTGTCCCTCAGCTCTTCAGCTCAAGGCTAACACTCTACCATGTAAGCCACAATGCCACTTCTGGTTTTCTGAGTGGTTTATTGGAGATAAGAGTCTCACAGACTTTCTTGCCCAGGCGGGAAAGGTCTTGATACCTTATTTCTTTTTTTCCCCCCAGCTGGCCTTGAACTTGTGATCCTTCTGCCTATACCACAAGTAACTGGGAAAAGACATGTTACCACCATGCCTGGCTGTAAAGTGAACCTTGACAGACCTCTAGATAAGTTTCTCAGCTCAAAAATGTGGAGGCTGAGATCCAATCCTTTTTCCATACTTCAGCTAGTGTGGCTTGGCTTTTTTTTCTTAATAGTAGTTGTATTACTTAGTTTCATATTATTAGAATGCAGTATTTTAAGCAATTACCTTATAAAAGAAAAAAATATATTTTAACATATAGCTCTGGAAGTTCCAGCTCCAAATTAAGTAGCCTCATGGCATTATGCCTCTGGAAAGGGTAGTATACCATGGCAAGAGTTTGTGATAAAGCAGACTAGTCACATCACAAGTTAGAAAGCAGAGAGAAACTGAGATGAACCTTTTTTTGGCCGGGGAGGGGGGGTAGTTGGGGGGAGGAGATCAGGAGACACTCATCCAAACTATCATAATAATAATACACATAGAGAGTCCTGTCTTTTGGGGGCTTACATCCTAATAATATATCCATTGATGACTGTCTGCCTCAGAGTTAACCAATATTCTTACTTATTTTCATGCAGAAAGAGAAGATAAAATTTGGGCTCAGAGTCTGTGCTGCAGACCAAGTATGCCCAGAGTGCTGAACCGATGAAGCAGAAATGTTTCAACTCACCTTGATCACTCAGGGGCTTGGAACCTAAACTTTTCCATAGCGATATCTACCTTATTTGAAATTCTAAAGTAGGGCTTGAAATGTCGCTTAGTGGTAGAGTGCTTGCGTAACATGCATGAAGGTCTGGGTTTGATTCCTCAGTTCTGCATTAACAGAAGAAGCCGGATGTGCGCTATGACTCAAGTGGTAGAGTGCTAGCCTTGAGCAAAAGCAGCTCAGGGTCAGGGCCCAGGCCCTGAGTTCAAGTCCCAGGACTGCACAAAAAAAAAAAAAGGAAAAGAAATTTTAATGTTCTTATGTGTAGTCTCCGAATCAGTATTGTCATATTGTGCCTGGAATGGTAGCCCACACTTATAATCCCATCTACTCAGGATGTAGAGATGGGGAGACTGTATTCAAAGCTGGTCCTGAGCCAAAATCAAGAGACCATATCTGAAAAATTAACTAATACAAAAAGGCCTAAAGGTATGACTCCAGTGGTAGTACACTTGCCTGTAAGTGCAAGGCCCTGAGTTTAAACCCTAATACCACCAAAAAAAGAAGATACTAGTTACTTTTGAGTGTCCCAAAGGAAATTAAGAATATACTTTCTAATTTTGTTTCAACCACTGTGAAACTTGGCCATTGGGGAAGTTATTTCTGAATTCCTTAGCATGGAGACCTATTAACAAAAACTGCTTAAAAGCCATAATAGTAAATCTGTAGGAGAGTTTCACAAAGTACTTTTGAAGGATAGACAGAGCAAGTATTGTCATTATTTCACTGAAAAGGAATCTAATGTTAACATTGTAAAGTGAGTAGCTTGAGACTACAGAGTAAATAGCATATCTGGTTGCCTAATTCCTAGTATGATGTACTCTTAGCTATCTTACTCTATTGGCCACAGTAAGACAGCAGTCTTACTGCTGAGTAAGCAGTCATGCTTGGAGAAGAACTGCTCCTCATTCCTGCAATTCTCCCCTTTGTCCTTAACTAATAAGAACATAATCATACTTGAATGAACTCTCCTGATTTTTTAAAATAAATGACAAGTAAATATTTTAAAACTTAAAGCTAGTTTAGATGGTTAAAAAAAAAAGCCTCAGTGGTCTTTTAAAAATATACTTGGTGCCGGGTGCTGGTGGCTCACGCCTGTAATCCTAGCTACTCAGGAGGCCGAGATCTGAGGATCACAGTTCAAAGCCAGCCCGGGCAGGAAAGACTGTGAGACTCCTATCTCCAATAAACCACCAGAAAACCAGAAGTGGCGCTGTAGCTCAAGTGGTAGAGCGCTCGCCTTAAGCTGAAGAGCTGAAGGACAGCGCCCAGGCCCAGAGTTCAAGCCCCACGATGGACAAAAAAAAAAAAAATAAAAAAATAAAAAAAAATAAAAATATACTTGGAAACGGTGAATTGTCCTATTCTTGTTCTGGAAAATAATGTGCATCTTTCTTTATCTTTTAGATAATTTTGCAAAGTTTTACAACTAAATTTGAGTCTTATTTTACTTAACCATTTAACAATGATTGTCTGAAATTTAAACTTCAGAAAACTTTCTCTGCTTTTTAAATTTTTTTCCAGGACACAATGATAACTTTAAAACTTATGCATCTATCTTTTAACATTTGGCAAATATTCCTCCAACAAATGAAAATAATTTAAAATTTATTTCCCATTCACAGTGTGTGGTCCTTTTAAATAATCTGGAATTAGCCTTACCTTTGATCCTATCTCTATAGCAGCTGGAATACCATGTTGTAATTCTTTACTTATGTTTTAAGGATTATATCACAGGTAATACGATATAATGAAGATAAAATGAATTGTTCCCAGGTTCCAAATCCCAGGTCTATTACTTGGTAGAGCCTTAGGTAAATAACCTTTCTGTACTCCATTTACACACTGTTAAAATAATGAGAACAGTATTAATTGTTTAAAGTTGTTGTGGCCGGGCGCTGGTGGCTCACGCCTGTAATCCTAGCTACTCAGGAGGCTGAGATCTGAGGATCGCGGTTCAAAGCCAGCCCAGTCAGGAAAGACAGTGAGACTCCTATCTCCAATAAACCACCAGAAAACCGGAAGTGGCGCTGTAGCTCAAGTGGTAGAGCGCTCGCCTTGAGCTGAAGAGCTGAGGGACAGCGCCCACGCCCAGAGTTCAAGCCCCACAACCGACAAAAAATAAATAAATAAATAAAGTTGTTGTGATGAGGTGTTAAATGAATATAACACTGTTGTATCAAGTCCCAGAAATATTTGATGGTCACATGACATTCCTTTTTTTGTTAGCATTCTTAGGCCTGGAAGTCCTGTGTTTAAGGCCTCGTTAAACTTTTGTTGAATGGTTAAAATCGTTAGATGAATATATATTCTTATTAAACGGAAAGATTCATATTTAAAGAACTAAATAATAAAGCCGGGCGCTGGTGGCTCACACTTGTAATCCTAGCTACTCAGGAGGCTGAGATCTGAGGATCGCGGTTCCCTGGCAGGAAAGACCGTGAGACTCCTATCTCCAGTAAACCACCAGAAAACTGGAAGTGGCGCTGTAGCTCAAGTGGTAGAGCGCTCGCCTTGAGCTGAAGAGCTGAGGGACAGCACCCAAGCCCAGAGTTTAAGCCCCATGACCGACAAAAAAAAAAAAAAGAACTAAACAATATAAGGAACGGCTTGGGCTTTTAAATGTAGTTGTAACTTAAAGATACATTCTGTCTGCATTTCAGAGTTTTTGGTGCTGGTTGGGTGTACCTAATGAGTAGAGATCTAACACTACAAAATTCTGCTGCATTAAGCTCTACCCTCTATAATTTAGGTTTCTCCCCTTTTAGGGATTCCATGTGGTCAGTTTGGAATTTTAAGATGTGTACGTGCACACCAGTCCTGGGGCTTAAACTCAGGCCTTGAACACTGTCCCTGAGCTTTTGTTCTTAAGGCTAGCACTCTCACCACTTGATCCACAATTACATTTTTGGAGAATCTCCTGCCTGGGCTGGCTTTGAACCACAATCCTCAAATCTCAGCCTCCTGAGTAGCTAGGATTACAGGTGTGAGCCACCGACATTCAGCTGTTAGAATTTTAAATTTTAAGGAAGAAATACTGTCCTTAATCTTCCTTGTTTTTCCTCATGAAATTCTTTTCATTTATTTTCATTTGTAGTGTTCACCTTGCTGTAGATTTTACTGACATTATTTGTGGACTTACCTTTGCCTACATCTCAAGCTCAAAGGAATTTTTAATTTTTGGAGATTTCCTTCTTAACCATTTTGAGACTGTGATAAAAAGCTATGAGCTACCCACCATCCCAAAAAGCATACATATGTACAAAATTGATGTTTGTGCCTGTGGCAAAGCCTACGTAATATATAATAAATTGTACATTGGTTAATAGAAATGCAAAATAAGACACTTTTAAATTTCTTACTACAGAATCTCTATAAACAGAATTTTTTCTCTTTTTTTCTTAGGCTTCCATCTGAGTGGCACAGTAACTGAGCCAGCCACTGCTTCAGAACCAGCAGTAACTTACAAAGTAGCAATCAGTTTTGATCGATGCAAAATCACTTCTGTGACCTGTGGCTGTGGGAATAAGGACATATTCTACTGTGCTCATGTGGTAGCACTCTCACTGTACAGGATCCGTAAACCAGAACAAGTCAAATTACGTCTTCCTATCTCAGAAACCCTTTTCCAGATGAACAGGGACCAGCTACAGAAGTTTATTCAATATTTAATCACGGCCCATCACACTGAAGTTCTTCCTACTGCACAAAAACTGGCAGATGAAATTCTGTCCTCCAACTCAGAAATCAACCAAGTGAACGGTAATTGTACTTTTTTTTTCTAAAAATGGCCTTTTTCACAATCACTGTCACCAAAGCAACCCTCTTCCCTTTATTATGTTGCTTTTATTGCACTTTAAGAGGTTGAGTTTTTCTGCAATTATAATAATTTAATCTTAATCATTCCATTCTATCCAAACAAACTGTGTGCTTAACTCTTAGTGTCTTAAAATAATTGAGTTGTCTTCTTCATAAAGGCCTTGGCATGAAGTGTTGGTAGTATTTCATTTCTATGATTTTCGTAATTTATATTTAGTAAAGAACTTAGAAGCTACGGCTGTAGCACATTAATAGGAGTACTAGCATAGCATGCACAAAGCTATGGGCCATAGTTTTGATCTTCAGCACCATAAAAGCAATCAATCAATCAATCAATTTATTTATTTACTTAAATAGTAAGGCACTGGTAGCTTACACCTATAATTCTAAATACTCAGGAGCCTAAAATCTGGAAGATTATGGTTCAAAGCTAGCAGAGGAGTCCATAAAATTCCATCTCCAATTAACTAGCAAAATCCTGGAGTGGAGTTATGGCTCAAATGGTAGAGCACCAACCATGAGCAAGAAAACTGAGCATGCATGAGGCCCTGAGTTTAAGCCTCAGTTAATTTTAAAGTGGTATGTATGCATGCATATGTATGGACAGAAAACTGGAAGGAAATACACTGTAATATCAACAGTGGTAGTCTACAGCTGGTAGAATTGTAGATGAACTTTTAAAACCCCTTATGTAATTTCTGTAGTAAATATGCAATATTTTTATAACTTAAAAAGACATTCAAGAATGAAAGAAATATTAGTTCCTTAGACTTAATAGCCCCTTCAGGAAAGGACTTATTGTATAACTTCATGCTAACTTGGGCCTCAACTCATAAAATGGTTTGCTTCTTAATTATTTATTTATAAAAGACATCTTTTCCATTTATCTTCTCTTATCACCATGTCTCCTATGATCCTGAGGAAAAATTCAAACTATCACATTAAAGTGTCATATACTTAATATTTTGCCACTATTGAAAGTTTTTTTATTCTTATTTCTTTTATGAAAAGACTAAAATATTCAAACCAGTGAACCTGTATAGAAACATTTTAATTTAATTTAATTTAAAATCAACAGATTTGTCTGTGACTTTGTGAGGGACATGTGAAAAAGCCAGTTTGTAACTCTAGATCTGTGATCCTGCTCATTCATTCATAAATACTGTCCCCTCTTATTATCTGACCTTTTAATATTGACATTTTCAATATTTTCTTCTCTTCCTACTTTTTATGTTCTCTATAGGCAATCTTAGCTACATTCTTGATTGCAAATGTCATCTCTATACTGTGACTCACAAATTTATTTCTCTAGCCCAGATCTTATGAGCTTTTAGATTCTATATCCACTTAACTGTTAAATATCACAGGGTATCTCAACATCAACATATGCAAATATGAATTTATGGTCTTCTCTACCATCTCAACAACTAGCAATACCATCTGGTCACTGACTCATGGCAAAATCTTGTAGCAATCCATAAAGCTTTTCTTATATTCCACATCCATTTCAAGATCTGTTAATTTTGCCTCTTAAAGATATTTCACTAGGGGACTGGGAATGTGGCTTAGTGGTAGAGTGCTTGTCTAGCATGCATGAATCCCTGGGTACCTCAGTACCCATAAACAGAAAAATCTGGAAGTGCTGTGGCTCAAAGTGGTAGAGCGCTGCTAGCCTTGAATGTTAGTCTTGAGCAAAAGAAGCTCAGGGACAGGGCTGGGAAGGTGGCTCAGTGGTAGTGTGCTTGCCTCGCATGCATGAGGCCCTGAGTTCGATTCCCCAGCACCACATAAGCAGAAAAAAGCTGGAAGTGCTGTGGCTCAAAGTGGTAGAGCGCTGCTAGCCTTGAACTGAAGAGCTAAGGGACAGGGCCTAAGCCTAGAGTTCAGGCTCCACGACGGACAAAAACAAACAACAACAAAATAAAAACAAACAAAAAGAAGCTCAGGGACAGTGCCAGGGTCCTGAGTTCAAGCCCCAGGACTCAAAAAAAAAATTTAAGTGATATATTTCATTATTTTCTACTTCTCTCTGATTACAATAAATCAGACCATTATACTCTTTCACCTAGAAATCTCATCCTTCATACCCATGATTACTCCCCTCTGTCCCATTCTCCTTATAGCCATCTAAATAGGTTTTTCTGTAACTGTAATTGTCATATTTTTCATTTTAAATCCTTCAGTGCCCTCCTATTCCTGCTCCAGTACACTCCAAAATTTCTACAAAACCTTGAAATAGCTTTTGACTACATTTTCATATGATATTTCCTCGCCTTTATGAAATAATCTTTCTTATTCATCTCCCTTATATAGTAGTATTTAATTAGGAAGTAGTTTATGATTGATGCTGTTTTCATACTTTAAAAAATTATTTTATTGGGCTGGGAAGGTGGCTCAGTAGTAGAGTGCTTGCCTTGCATGCATGAGGCCCTGGATTCGATCCTTCAGCACCACATAAGCAGAAAAAGCTGGAAGTGGGGCTATGGCGCAAGTGGTAGAGCACTAGCCTTGAGCTGAAGAGTGCAGGGACAGCAACCTGGGTTTGATTCCTCAGTACCACATAAACAGAAAAAGCCAGAAGTAGCATTGTGGCCCAAATGGTAGAGTGCTAGCCTTGGGCAAAATAAACTCAGAGACAGCACCCGGGGCCTGAGGTCAAACCCAGAACTGGCCAAAAACAAAAGTTTCAGTTTGATTGGGAATATATGAGAAGTACAAAATTATAATGTAAAACAAAATGCAAAAGAATTAATGAAAAAAGTCCAATGAAGAGTGTCATTACAGCTAGATGCTGATTACTCACACCTATAATCCTGATTACTTGAGAGGCTGATATTGGGAGGATTGATGTTTGAAGCCAACCTGGGCAAAAAATTCACTCCAATTTACATAAGAATCTAGGTAGAAAAGTCAAGAGATGAATATGATGGCATGTACCTGTCATCCCAGCAACTCTAGGAGGCCTAAAGTTGGCTCAGGTGCATACCTGGGCTGGAAGTAAGACCCTGTTCTAAAAAATAACCAATGGAAGACACAGCTCAAAGCATGGCTCAGCAGTGGAATGTTAGTCTAGCAAGTACAAGGCCCTGAGTTCAAACCCAGTTGCATACACACACAGACACACACACACACACACACAAAGTATTATTGCGCCTTTATTTGCTGAGCCTGTGGGCATAATATTTGATAGATTTTTAGCAGTTGACAATGGATATATATATGACTGATTCAGTGAAGGGGAGAGAAAAGTCCATCCTTCCATGTAAACAAAGAAGAACCTCAGTCTCTGCAGTATTTTAGCTACTGTATATTTAAGGTTCCCACTTCTCATTGTGGTCCTGATTCTAGAGATGAAAGAACACCAACGATAAGAATGGCTAGATTTTGGCCCCTAGATCTTTATATATATGCATATGTGAGTTCACATATATATCATAAGTGTAAGACAGACAAGACTGTGAATGAATGACAGGGCCAGAACACAAAGGACTTTGAATGCAAGCTAAGAAACTGGGACTTGACGGTGTATTACTGAAGACTTTTGAGCAGAGAAGTTACATGATTAAAACTGTGCTTAGAATAAAACATAAAAGTAGCATATAGAGGATACCATAAACTAGATTTATATTTTTATAAGTATTTGTGGAATAAATGAATATATGACCCATCCTAATTTCCTAGAGAATAAGTTGCACTAAAAAAAGGTCAGCAGAAGAGCAGTCTTGTGATTTTACTTAAGTGGAACAACTGACATAGGGAGTCAAGGAAAAGATAGATATCTGGCTAAATTCGTATTCATGTGGCACAAGCCTGTAATCCTAGCAACTTGGGAGGTAGAGATGAGAAGATCATGGTTCAGGGCCATACTGGCATAGAAATTCAAAGACTGTCTCAGTCAGTGGCTGGTCAAGATAGTGCATGCCTGTTATCCCAGCAACAAAAGGAAGCACAAATAGAATGATTACAGTCCAAGCTGGCCTATACACAAAGTACGACCCTATAGCCAGGCGTGGAGGCTTACACCTGTAATCCTAGCTACTCAGGAGGCTGATATCTGAGGATCATGGTACAAAGCCAGCCTGGCAGGAAACTCTGTGAAACTCTTTTTTTTTTTTTTTTTTTTTGTCAGTCGTGCGGCCTGAATTCAGCCTGGGCGCTGTCCCTCAGCTCTTCCGCTCAAGGCCAGCTCTATACCATCTGAGCCATAGCATCACTTCTGTGAAACTCTTTTTTTTTTTTTTTTGGGGGGGGGGGGGTCCGGTTGTGGGGCCTGAACTCTGGGCCTGGGCACTGTCCCTCAGCTCTTCAGCTCAAGGCTAGCGTTCTACCACTTGAGCCACAGCGCCACTTCCAGCTTTTTTCTTTTTGCTTATGTGGTGCTGAGGAATCGAACCCAGGGCCTCATGCATGCAAGGCAAGCACTCTACCACTGAGCCACCTTCCCAGCCCCCCTGTGAAACTCTTTATCTCCAATAAACCACTCAGAAAATTGGAAATGGTGCTATGGCTAAAGTGCTAGCCTTGAGCGGAAGAGCTGAGGGACAGTGCCCAGGCCCAGAGTTCAAATCCCACTACCGACTTAAAAAAAATACAAGGATAGAATATAGGTTAGTGGTAAAATGCTTGAGGCCCTCGGCTTGGTCTCCAGCACCAAAAAAAGAAATGACAGGGGCCTGGGAAGGTGGCTCAGTGGTAGAGCGCTTGCCTTGCAATGCATGAGGCCCTGGGTTTGATTCCTCAGCACCACATAAGCAAAAAGAAAAAAGCTGGAAGTGGCACTGTGCCTCAAGTGGTAGAGCCCTAGCCTTGAGCTGAAGAGCTGAGGGACAGCGCCCAGGCCCAGAGTTCAGGCCCTATAACCAGACCCAAAAAGAAAGAAAGAAAGGAAGAAATGACAATTTTTTTTTTTTTTTTTTGTCAGTTGTGGGGCTTGAACTCAAGGCCTAGGCCCTGTCCTGTCCTGGAGCTCTTTTGCTCAAGGCTAGTGCTTTGAGCCACAGCTCCACTTCCAGAAATCAGCATTTTTAGTGTTAAAATAAAGACACCAGTGGCTCATGCCTATAATTTTAGCTACTCAGGAGGCTGAGATCTGAGGATCATGATTTGAAGACAGCTGGGGCAGGAAAGTTCATGAGACTCTTATCTACAGTTAACCACCAGAAAACTGGAAGTGGCCCTGTGGTTCAAAGTGGTAGAGTGCTAGCCTTGAGCAAAAAAGCTCAAAGACAGTGCACAGGCCCTAAGTTCAAGTTCCGTGACTGATAAAAAAATAAAAAAAAAGAATACAACAGCATAAATAGAAGGGATGCATAGGGACAAAGCATATGCAAAAAAGAGCAAGGCTTCTAAACTCTGTCTAGAATTGCCACTCGGAAGGTATTTCCCCAAAGTCAGCCATCTGGAAGCTCTAAAAACTCTGGGTTTCCCCATGACCGACTGATAAAACAAAAACAACAAACAAACAAACAAACAAACTGGGTTTTCATAGAGGCATGATTGGTTAGGTTATTGGTCATTGATCAACTTAACCTTCAGCCCTTTTCTCTTCCACTGAAGTTAGGATATGTGGCTGAAAAGTCACATAGAGTTAGGCTAAATAGAGTTAGGCTTCTTCACTCAAACTTCTTGAGGGCTTTGGACCTGTACTTCCCAATTCAGCTGTTTCAGCATATTCATGTAACCTTGAGGCCATATTTTAGCCAGATGTCATTTTTTTTCTAGTGAGAGCATAAACACCATTTCCAGGCAAACTGCTGGTAGACAGAATCGGAGCCTGTAAACAAAGTGAAGCTAGTGTTGCTAGACAGAGTCTGTACTGGGATGGACTAGCATAGAGTACCATTGTGTATTGGTACTATGTGCTGCTGCCATCAGAAAGTCTGAATAAAGCATGATCACCATTCTCGCCTTGCCTGGATTTTCCCCCCAATATTTTGCCCTGCTGTAATTGTAAGAGAACCACTACCAGTATTAAACCTGCCTTGGTGGACAGAGCCCATCCTGATGCTGTCTAGGTCTGCCTGTCAACTCATTCACATACTTAACACCTTGAAGATTCCAATGATTCTAGGATTATTTGCTGTGAAGTAGGTTAGTCCAAGTATGTATTTCACAGTATTACATGTAAATTCTCTTCTAGGCTTTTTCTTCCTTGGTGATATTCATATTACTTAGAAAATAATACAACTGTGAATGTGAAATGAGCATTAGATCTTTAGTTTCTTTAGGACCACACAGTTGACATATTAAAGCAGGACTAAATAAATACAGATAATTAAATAAAAACTTGAATTTTCTCATAAAGTTTCCTTCTTGCTGTGTAGTATGTGAATGTTCATGATACATTTCACCATGCCCATTTCTTACAGGTGCCCCTGACCCCACAGCTGGGGCCAGCATTGATGATGAGAACTGTTGGCATTTGGACGAAGAGCAGGTAAAAGAACAAGTGAAGCTCTTTCTTTCCCAGGGAGGTTACTATGGCTCTGGGAAGCAGCTCAACTCAATGTTTGCCAAGGTAAGATAGCAAAAGTGTTTGGTTTGTTTGTTTGTTTTAGACTTTAAGTAAACTAGGCTCAACACATTCTACCTTCATACCTTGTACCTAGTTTTCTTCTGTATTGAAACCTAGTGGATGAGGCTGAGCAGAAACAACCTGAGCAAGCAGCAGCAGGGAGCCCTTCTATCTCACCCTGGTGATCTTCCTTCTCCAGTCACTAAATGAGCTAGCATTGCTGGAGGATTTGAACGCGAGACTGCTTAAGTAAAAGTCTAGTTTCAACAGTGTCCCCAAAAAGACCTAGAATTCTGAAACGGAAGGCACACATGAGAAGATTCTTTTCTTTTTTTCCCCCATTTCCTTCCTTCCCTCTTCCTTCCCTCCATCTATCTCTCTCTTTCTTCTTCTTTCCCTTTTTTCATAACATCTTTAGAGAGATATACTTCATATATCATATAATTTAACCATTTAAAGTATACAATTCTGAAGCTGTAGCTCAGTGGTAGAGTACTTGCCTAGGCCCTGGGTTTGATCCTCAGACCTTCCAGAAACAAATAAAACAATAGTTTTGGGGTATATTCACAGATATATACAACCATCATCACTGTCAACATTTTTATCACTCAGAAAAAAGCCTCATACCTTTATCTATCACAGTCTTAGAATCTGTATCCCTCTCCCGAGTCCTCAGCAATTTCTAATATACTTTTTAATCTCTGTAAGTGTCCCTGTTCTGAACTTCTATATGAATATAATTATCTATGTAGTATGTCATCTTTTTGTGGCTGGCTTCTTTTTCTTAGCCTGTTGTCTTAAGGTTCATCTGTGTTGTGAAGGAATCAGTACATTTTTGTTATTGCTTTATGATTTGATCTCACCTCCTGCTTGCTAGGCCAGCACTCTACCACAGAGCCATACATTTAGTCATTTCTTGCACTGGTTATTTTGAGATAGGGTGTCATTTTTTGTCCAGGCCAGTACATGGACGCAGCATTTTTCCCATAAAGCTTCCTGTTGCCAGGTGCCAGTGGTTCATGCCTATAATCCTAGCTACTCAGGAGGCTAAGATCTGAGGATAATGGTTCAAAGCCAGCATAAGCAGGAAAGTCTGTGAGACTCTTATCTCCAATTAACCACCAGAAAAGCAGAAGTGGCACTGTGGCTCAAGTGATAGAGTACTCACCTTGAGCTAAGGAGCTTGGGTACAGTGCCTAGGCCCAGAGTTCAAGTCCCACGATTTACCAAAACAAAAAAGCTTCCTGTCATAGCCGAAATGGCAGATATGAGCTTCCATATCTAGCTTCTTCTGTTAAGATTGAGTCTAGAAAGTTTTCTGCCTGGTCTGGCATGGAACTGCAGTTCTTCTCAGCCTCCTAAGTACCTAGGTTTACAAGCATAAACCACCATACCTAGCTTCTTTCTACTGTATTTGTGTGGGTGTATGTGTTTGTGTCTACACACACACGTGCATGCGCGCACACACACACACACACACACACACACACACACACACACATGCATAAGTACCGATGTTAAACTCACGTTCAAGTCTTGAGCTTGATCAGCTTTCTTGCTTGTTACTGCACTCTACCACTTGAGCCATACTTCTAGTCCAACATCATGCTGGTTAATTGGAGACGGAGTCTCCTGGCTCCATCTTCAATTATCATCCAGGTGTCAGGCTCCTGAGTAGTTGGGATAACAGACATGAGCCACTAGCACCTGATTCCCTTTTACTTTTGTATGCTATGCCATCACCAGTCTCTTGTCCCTCCTTGCATACCAGGTTAGAGAGATGCTGCAGATGAGGGATTCCAATGGAGCCAGGATGTTGACACTTATAACTGAGCAGTTTATGGCTGACCCACGACTCACACTCTGGAGGCAGCAAGGAACAAGCATGACAGAGAAGTGCAGGCAGCTCTGGGATGAACTAGGTAAGTACCCATCTCCCAGAAGTGCTATGACCTGCCAGCTTGCTCTCTAGCACCAATATCCGTGAATATTTGCTATCAATGATTACATGGGGATGTTATGTCTGACTAGTAGAAGATTGTAAGTTCTACAAAGGCTACTGAGAGTAACTACAAACTCATTTTTGCTGTTTCTGCAGCATTGTACTTGGATGTTGGCATTAGTGTTCTGTTTCAGAGGTTAACTACATAGAAGCTTTTGCTGAAGGAAAACTTCTTCACCTGGCTTCTGTTGAATGACATTTGCCTAGATTTCCAAATACTTACCAGCCTTGAGCCTGCACTTCTGTGTGACTCTTAGCCAGACCTCTTTGACAAAAGATAGTTTCCAATACTTAGGATTTAGCCTTCCATTCTTTCTCTGTACTCCTTTATGAACTTTATTTTCAGATGTCATGGAATTAGAGTTTACTTATATGATGATCTCAACCATATCTTCTTCCATTCACTAAGTCCTTGTTCCATATTAGCAGTTTTCCATTGACCATTTTTGTTGGAAAGTCCAAAATAAATTGGAGCTTTCTATAAAATGAATTCTCATGAGTATGGCATAGATACTAACATTCTTTACCAAACTGATTTTCCAGCTATCATTTTCCTTTCATTTCCTGTATTTAGTCACCAACTCCATTTGATACCTTGACTTTTAAAATGAAAGTTAATGTTCATTTTCACTTTTTATTTCCATATTCACTCTCTGATTATTTGCCTTACAGCTTTTAGATTTGATTAGAACTGTAGCTTCTTGAATGGCCTCTCTAGGTTCTTAAGGTAGCCTCTTTGGTCATAATTTATCTTTTTTTATTCCTCTGCTTCATGGCCAGTTTTGTAATGCTAATACTTAGTTCCTCTCCCTTTTTCCAGAATCTTCCATACCCTAAATTCACCACCCATAGTCATGGCACTATTTGGGGGTTATACTGAAAAGATTATAACATAATATTCTAAAAGTTCTACTACAGTTCCTTCATACTTCTGGTATTCCAAGAACAAAACTTCCCACTCATAGAAAAGATTACAAGAAAATACTGCAGCTTGGGATTTTAGTGAGTTTTCCTGGACTGATGCATGTGTTTTTTATAGGCTGAAAATTTAAGAGTGTGGCTTCATGACACTTTGAGATTGTACCTGGTTACTTGAGGGCTGGTAAGCCTGGGTTTTTGGTTTGAAGGGGAAGTTTTTTGATATGATCTGAAGCATTCATGGGTTTGGAGTTCTTACTACTAATGAATAGGTATATTAATTACATGCTAATCTCTTTGTAAAAGATACACTCACATTGTTTTATATAATTCTTATAATAACCCTGTGAGGTATTTATATATTTATTGCAAAAAAAAACAGAGATAGATATGGTTATTTCTGAAAACAGAATAAAATAAAGAATTACAAGGTAGGCACTAGTGGCTTATGCCTCTAATCCTAGCTACTTAGGAGACTGAGATCTGAGGATCGTGATTCAAAGCTAGCTTGAACTGTTTTTTCTAATTGCCCACCAAAAATCCAAAAATAGAACCGTGACTCAAGTAGTAGAACACTAACCTTGAACACAAAAACTCAGAAACAGTACCCAGGCCTTGACTTTAATCAAGCCCCATTACCAACACACACACAAAAAGAATTACAGACCAACTGTCTCTGCTGCAATAATCAATAATCACACTTCCTAAAGTCTAAGAATGTTACATTATTATTCTGTAGTTACTGGTGAACTAATTGTGTCCAGGATTATAGGATCACAAAGTGTTAACAACTTGGAAACTGCTTCTAAATTATTTTCTTAGTACACATGAAATTCCTTTCCAGAGCAAGACATTAGCATCTCCATAGTTTCTTCAGGGTCACACATGAGTGAATGGTGACTCTAAATGACTCTAAATGGAAACTCCTATCTGTCTGACTCTAAGTCAAGCATCCTTCTGTAACAGGTCCCTCAATTTTGTTTTGTTATGCCTTTTATTCCCCTAAATAAATTGCATGTTCCTTAAGAATTGATACTAGCGGGCTAGGCATGTGACTTAGTGGTAGAGTACTTGCCTAGCATGCATGAAGCCCTTGGTTCGATTCCTCAGTACCACATAAAACAGAAAAGCCAGAAGTAGTGCTGTGGCTCAAGTTGTAGAGTGCTAGCCTTGAGCACAGAGGGGCTCAGAGACAGAGCCCAGGCCCTGAGTTCAAGCCCCAGAACTGGCAAAAAAAAAAAAAAAAAAAAAAGAATTTGACACTAGTCTTTTTCTTTTCTTTTTTTATTTTAATTTTTTATTGTTATTGTAAAGGTGATGTCAGAGGATTTACAGTTACCTAAATCAGATAATGAGTACATTTGTTTTCGTTTTTGTTTTTCTGGTCATGGGGCTTGAACTTAGGGTTTAGGCACTGTCCCTAAGCTCTTTTTGCTCAAAACTAGTGCTCTACCACTTTGAGCCACAACATCACTTCAGATTTTTGAGTGGTTAATTGGAGATACGAGTTTCACAGGGACTTTTCCACCCAGGCTGGCTTTGAACCATGATCCTCAGACCTAAGCCTACTAAAGTAGTATGAGCCACCAGTGCCTGGCATGAGTACATTTCTTTTCGGATAGTGTCGCCCTGATTTTTTTAAATAAGGACAGTTACTTTCATGATAGCTCTCCCCTTATAACCTCATTTACCATCATATTCAGGCTCTTTATTTTCTCCCACTGAAACTAGCCTTTTTCAAGTCTGATTGAAGCCTGAATATTGTAGAGTAATTTCTGTGTTGATCATATGATTGTAATGTGGACTTGGACCTTGGACTTGGACTTTTGGAACATAGGTAGGTGAGAAGTAAGCAGAACTGTCTACCAGAGTTTTTTGTTTGTTTGCTTTTGTGCCACTCCTGGAACTTGAACTCAGGGTTTGGGTATTGTTCTGAGCTTCTCTCTCTTTCTTTCTTTCTCTCTCTCTCTCTCTCTCTCTCTCTCTCTCTCTCTTTCTTTCTTTCTTTTAATGTTCATGGCTAGCACTCTACCACTTGAGCCACAGATTCACTTCTAGCTTTTTGGTGGTTAATTGGAGATAGAAGTCTCAAGGACTTTCCTGCCTGGGCTGGCTTTGAACCACGATCTTCAGATCTCGGCCTTCTGAGTAGCTAGGATTACAAGTGTAAGCCATTGGCTCCCAGCTTACCAGTGCTTTTTAAGTCCTTGTCAAATTCTTGAATTCATTATGAAATGCCTCATTTCTGACATTTTCATATCTAAGGAGGGTGTCAGATAATGAGTATATTTCCTTTCATACAGTGTCATCTGTTCCCTAGCTCTCAGTCCCTCCCTGCCATCTCTACCACAAGTTGTATAGGTCACCTTCATCAGTGTCGAGTGAGCTCCACTGCTTCACTTCTTTACACTTTTCCCCTCAAGTTCTGGGGATTTTTTTGTTTTTGCTGGTCCTGGGGCTTGAACTCAGGGCCAGGGCACTGTCCTTGACCCTCTTTGTGCTCAAGGCTAGTGCTCTACCACTTGAGTTACAGAGCCACTTCCAGCTTTTTTGTTTGTTGGTTTGTTGTTGTAATAGTTTATTGGAAATAAGAGTCTTATAGGGACTTTTCCTTGCTCAGGCTAGCTTTGAGCCATGATCCTTAGATCTTAGCCTCTTGAGTAACTAGGATTATAGGCATGAGCCACCAGTGCCTGGCTCTGAGAATAGTTTTTGCAAGCGTTTGTAGAGCCTAAAAATCTCACTACCTTAAGTTCCTGAACTAGAGAAAATAGAAGTAACCAGATAGGAAGTTTGTTCATCTCCCACCTATAAATCTATTTAGTTATCCATGTTATGCCCATATGTTGTTGTCTTCTGTTAAAATCCATTAAGTATCTCTGTTCTCTTAAAGGGCAATCTTTACATACCTACTTTAAGTTCTATCTCCTTTCCTCAAGAACTTTGCTTCTGAAATTTTCTCCTTTCTCTAGCATCACTAATTTTTCGCTTTACTGTGTCATTGCCATCAACACACAAATATTCTATATCTTCAGTCTCCCTCTCTCCCTCTTTCTCTTTCCCTCTTTTTCCTTCTCTCTCCCACTCCCCCCGCCCCAATACTGGGGGCTTGAACTCAGGGTCTCTCACTTCACTTGGCCTTTTGTACTCTGCCACTTAAGCCACACCTCCACTTACACTTTTTTAGCTAATCAGAAATAAAAGTGTCTTGGATGTGTCTACTTGGACTGGCTCTGGACCTGGATTCTCAGATCTCAACCTCCTGAGTAGAATTATAGGCTTAGCCACTGACACCTATCTTCAATCTCAAATTTCAGGAAAATGTTCCTCTGATGTTCCAACTATTCCCATACATCCATTTCCCAACTTCCCTATAAAGAATTACTTCTTGAAAAAGTTACCTGCAGTCATTCCTGCCATTGGCTCGCCTCTGTTCTCCCTTGAGTTCCAGATGAGTTTCTATTACCCTGAAGAAACATGTCAAAATAATCAATAACTTTCATATTGCCAAATACAATGATTATTTCTCAGGTCTCATCTTACTTGACCTCTCAATTTGCAATAAAGTTGACTATACTCTTCTTAAATTATCCTTCTATTGGTTTCCATTCAAGTACACCTTTTTTTTTTTTTTTTTTGTCGGTCATGGGGCTTGAACTCTGGGCTTGGGCACTGTCCCTGCACTCTTCAGCTCAAGGCGAGCGCTCTACTGCTTGAGCCACAGCACCACTTCCAGTTTTCTAGTGGTTTATTGGAGATAAGAGTCTCTCGGACTTTCCTGCTGGGGCTGGCTTTGAACTGCAATCCTCAGATCTCAGCCTCCTGAGTAGCTAGGATTACAGGTGTGAGCCACGGAGCCCAGCACCTTTTTTAGTTTCCTACATTCCTTAGTACTTTTCTCAGTCTCACTTGCAGGCTTCTCTGCCTTTCCTCATTTCTATATATTAGGTATCATACTGAAGCCCATTTCCTGTTGATATTTTCCATGTAAGTGCTTTCTTTTATTCCTATGATTGAAAACACCATACAAGTACAAATGAGTCTCAAACTTACATCTTTAAGAATTTGGGGGATAGCTCAATAGTAGAGCACACATAAAGCCCTGAGTTTGATCCCTAGCACCACCAAAAAATAAGCTTATATACCTACCCTTATCTTTTCCCTCTACTCTATACTGTGCCAGTTGCCAGACACTTCAAAGATACAACTCAAATTTAATATGGCTATGATAACATGCTTACTATTCTTGCCAAAATCTGGTTTTCCCTTTGATGTTCTAATTTCAGTACACATTAATTAATAATAATTAATGGGCTGGGCGCCGGTGGCTCATGCCTGTAATCCTAACTACTCAGGAGGCTGAGATCTGAGGATCACAGTTCAAAGCCAGCCCAGGCAGGAAAGTCTGTGAGACTCATCTCCAGTTAGCCACCAGAAAACCGGAAGTGGTGCTGTGGATCAAGTGGTAGACCCCTGGCCTTGAGCTGAAGAGCTCAGGGACAGACCAAGAGTTCAAGCCCCCCAACTGACCAAAAAAAAAAAAAAGGTTTCACAAACTTTCCTCCCAGGCTGGCTTCAAATGGCAATCCTCAGAGCTCCACCTCCTGAGTTGCTAGGATTACAAGTGTAAGCCACTGGCTCCTGGCTCCCAAATGGTTTTTAAACAAATTCATAAGTATCTAATTAATAAGACAGAAACTTTTTTTCAGTACTGGGGTTTGAACTCAGGTTATCATGCTTGCCAGATAAGTACTTTACCCCCCTGAGCCAAGCTCTCAGCTTTTTTGCTTTAGTTATTTTTCAGATAGGGTCTCATACATTTTTTGCCCAGGGCCATCTTTAGACCACAATCCTCCTACCTTTTTGTCCTAGGTAGCACACATAACGCTGTTGTTCTTTGAGATAGGGTCTCACTAACTTTTGCTTGGAGGGACTAGCCTCAAACCATGATATTCTTCTCTTTTATTCCCAAGTAGCTATGATTTCAGGTATAAACCACCATGTTCAGCTTAGAAAACTTATTCTCCCTGTTGATACTGATTTTGTTGTTGTTGCTCTTCAGTTTTGGTGCTGGGGATTAAACCCCAGGGTCTTATGCATGCTAAGTATACACTATTACTACTAATCTACCCCTCCAGCTGCCATTGCTTTGGAAAAATTTTCTACTACCCATAAAGTAAATCAAAACTTTAAGGCTTACATATACATTAAAGGTGAGATTTCAATAATATGAATTGCTTTATTTTTTAGGAGCATTATGGGTATGCATAATTTTAAACCCACACTGTAAGCTGGAAGAAAAATCCTGTTGGCTACAGCAACTACAGAAATGGAGTGACCTGGATATCTGTCCCTTAGAGGATGGAAACTATGGGCATGAACTGCCCAATATCACCAATGCACGTCCCCAGAGTGCCAGTCACAGTCCAGGTGAGACAAGTATACTTTTAGGCTCTTTGTGCCTAGAACTTCAGAATGTGGAGCCTCAGAACAATGGTGACTAGACAGCCTTTGTGAAAATTGTCATCCTCAGTTAAAAAAAAAAAAAAAAAAAAAAGCCTATTGTTTTATATTAAAATATCTTAAATAAGTGTAAACTTTTGTGTTTGACATTGAGGACGCTGCTCTTTACATCTAAAATGTCCTTGCAAGACCTGGAATAAAGTTCTAGAGCTCTCCACATGATTCCTGTCTACTTCTCAGATTCTGTGTTTAGTGAATCTTAATCTCAGTTTGGGTTAATTTGGGTAGTCACAAGACCTAATTCAAGGGAGAGATTGAGAGCCTATGAAAACATAAGTATCAAAAAACAAAACAAAACCAAAAACATAGGTATCAGCCAGGCACCTGTGGCTTACCACTGTAATCCTAGCTACTCAAGAGGCTACTCAGTAGGATCAGGGTTCAAAGCCAACGTAGGCAAGAAGGTCAGTAAGAATCTTATCTCCAGTTAACCACCAGAAAATCAGAAGTGGCACTGTGGCTCAAGTGGTAGAGTGCTAGCCTTGAGCTGAAGAACTGAGGGACAGTGCCCAGGCCCTGAGTTCAAGACCCATGACCAACAAAATAAAAAAACCAAAAAACATTAAATATCCTACCAACAGCCTCTCTTGCTAATTCTTTCTTTTTCTCTTTCTTCCTTTTCTTTCTTTTCTTCATTTCTTTACTTTTTCTGTTGCTCCTTTCTATAAAATTAATGGTTTATTTGTGATATTTCTGTACATGTACACAGAATTACCTTTGAAGAAATTTACCATTGCTCCCCTCCCATCTTCCCCCACTTTTCAAATATCATTTACTAGATTTCATTATTCTTACTCTGTATTCATGTGTGTATGTGTGTGTATATACATACACACACATACACACCATATTTTCTTTATACATTTATTGGTAGTGGAGTACCTCAGCTAATTCCATAGTTTGGCTCTTTGAACATAATGCAGGACTAGCACTAGCATACATACATACATTCACATACTGCATTCTTGATGATTGCCATTCTGACTACAATAAGGTAGTTTTATTTGTACTGTCTTTTTTACTAAAGATGTTGAATATTGTTGTTCTGTTTCTTTCTTTGTTTTTCCTCATTTTTTAATTATTTTATTTTATTTTTTTTGCCGGTCACAGGGCCTGAACTCTGGGCCTGGGCACTGTCCCTCAGCTCTTCAGCTCAAGGCTAGCGCTCTACCACTTGAGCCACAGTGCCACTTCCAGCTTTTTCTGCTTATGTGGTGCTAAGGAATCGAACCCAGGGCCTCATGCATTTTTTTTTTTTTGGGGCAGTATTAGGGCTTGAACTCGGGGCTCACCATTGCTACAAAATTGCTCTGCCAGCCATGTCCTGGTGGCTCATGCCTGTAATCCTAGCTACTCAGAAGACTGAGACCTGAGGATGGCAGTTTAAAGCATGCATGGGCAGGAAAGTCTGCAAGACTTAACTCCAATTAACCACTAGAAAACTGGAAGTGGTGCTATGGCTCAAGTGGAAGAGTACTAGCCTTGAGCAAAAAGAGCTTAGGGATAGTGCACAGACCCCAACCAAGTTCAAGCCCCATGACCAACAAAAAGAAAAGAAGAAAAAAAGAAAGAAAAGAAAAGTTCTCTGCCAATTATGTTGTATCTTTAGCCACTCAAATTTTTTATAATGCAGACATTTAGTTAGGGTGATGTCCTGAAAACATTACATTGTTGTTCTTGGTTTTTTTCATCTAACTCAGTCTATAAATGTTGGTATTGGATTGTTTTTGCCTCATTGCTTCTACCATTTTCTTCCTTTTTTTTTTTTTAAAGGGTCTCACATTGCCCCTGACCCAAGTGATTCTGCTTGAGCCTCCCAACAGTTGAGACTATAGATACATACCACCACACCACACCCAACTGTTTAATTTTTTTGCGGGGGGAGAGGAGGGAGGAGGAAGCGGTTAATTACAGAACTTGAACTTAGGGCCTGGGCCATGTCACTGAGCTCTTCTGCTCAAGGCTAGTGCTCTACCACTTTGAGCCACAGCGCCACTTCTGGTTTTCTGGTGGCTAATTGGAGATAAGAGTTTCATAGTCTTTCCTGCTGTCTTTGAACCAGGATCCTCAGATCTCAGCTTCCTGAGTAGCTAGGATTATATGTGTGAGCCACCAGCACTGGCTTAAACATTATTTTATTAGATATCATTCTATGTAAAAATATTTTTGCAGGGCTGGGAAGGTGGCTTAGTGGTAGAGTGCTTGCCTAGTATGCATAAAGCCCTGGGTTTAATTCCTCAGTATCACATAAGCAGAAAAGGCCAGAAGTGGCACTGTGGCTCAAGTGGTAGAGTGCTAGCCTTGAGCAAAAGAAGCTCAAGGACAGTGCCCAGGTCAAGTTCAAGCACCAGGACTGGCAAAAATAAATACAATGATGGTGATGATGATGATGGACACCAGTGGTTCACACCTGTAATCCTAGCTACTCAGGATGCTGTGATCTGAAGATCATGCTTCAAAGCCAGCATGGGCAAGAATGTCAGTGAGAATCTTATCTCCAATTAACCACCAGAAAACCAGAAGTGGCACTATGGCTCAAGTGGTAGAAATTCAGAAATTTTTTTCTGAAGCAAAATCACATATTAACATTCAATGGGAAATCAAATTAATTTTTTGCCCATTTTGTCAACTTTTCTTATTGGGGAATAGGACTATAAATTTCTAAAGGTACCAGAATATACACAGCTTTAGCTCTTTTTCAACTTTTACTTAGTTACTTGTGGTGTTTGTTGGGTCTTGTTACATTTGTGCTTTGTGTCAAAGTATTAACTCAGTATGTAGCCCAGGAGAGCCTGGAACTCATAATCATCCTGTATCAATCTCCTGAGTAATTCAGTAGAAACCCTTAATCTGATAAGGGTCATACTGTAAGTGATACATTATGGATTAGTCAGGGAAATTAGCTGCTTGCTTCTCTCTTCCTTTGACACATTATTGAGTATCTGAGCACCACTGCCTTTAGAGGAAGGCAACCATAGGTTTCTGTATAAAGGTTCACTCACCCAGTAAGGATGATACCTGGACACAATGGTTAGTCTCTCATTGCTCTCATTCTTTTCTTCTGGCCCGTCTCACACACTAAAGACTCAGGGCTTAGAATTTCAGATTAGCCAACATTGTACTACTACATTTTTTTCTTTCCCCAGACACCTTATCCCAACCAAGACGAACAGTGTTTACTAGAGCCATTGAAGGCCGTGAATTACACTGGCAGGACAGCCACCTACAGCGAATAATCAGCAGTGATATATATATAGCTCCTGTCTGTCAGCAGGAAAATGAGCAACTACTCTTTAATTCTCATGGTCAGCCACTGTGGCTTGGTAAGTCTAACCATATTCTACTATAAGAATTTCAGAGCCAGGTGCTAGTGGCTCATACCTGTAATCCTAGCTACTCAGGTATCTGAGATCTGAGAATGGAGATTTGAAGCCAGCTCGGGCAGGAAAGTCAGTGAGACTCTTATCTCCAATTAACTTCTCAAAAAGCTGGAAGTAGAGCTGTGGTTCAAGTGGTAGAGCACCAGTCTTGAGCCAAAGAATTGAGGGACAGTGCCCAGGATCATCATCATCATCATCATCATCAATAATAATAATAATAATTTCAGGGCCCAACATCACCTCATACTAGACCCAAATAAGCAACACCAGCTACAGTTTGGACAGTTTTCACACAACTCTTTTGAGGCTTTTACTACCAACTCAGGATATGTATTTGAAGTGTAAGCTGTTTGCCTATGCATTTAGCTGAGTTACAGTAACTTCAAATCAGAATTCATATACTGTCCCCTAAGCTTGGGGAGGATAAAGGAATGAATACATCTCAAAGTATTTTTGAGTATTAACAGAGCTATTAGACATCATTTTACACTCTAATTATCAACAGTTACCAAACAACATTATATTCTCTGAATTGTACTTTTTGCTTAAAAAGTACTAAGTTAAAAAACTTACCTTGGGGTGGGGGAGATGGGAAGGGATGGGAAGGGGAAACAAAGGAGAAGGCAACAATGCTTGATAAGAAATGTACTCATTATCTTGCCCATGTAATTGTAACCCCTCTGTACGGTATTTTCACAATAAAAATAAATAAATTAAATTTAAAACAAACTTACCTTATTCTGTAACTAGGACACACTCTACATTTGTCACCAAACTTGTCCTTTCCTCTTTCTCATCTTCATACTTTATAGTAGGATAGAACTGTTCCATCCTGAGTTTAAGACTTCCTCTGAAATAGTTTGTGGCTTATTATCATTCTGCCTTTGACTTTGTTACAGAACACCCACTCCAAAATAAACATTCTCTTAAAAATACTCATTTTCTATATAGATTTCCATCATTTTTGTCTAGTTTCCTACTTCCATCCCTCTCCCCATATTTTTATCTTTCCCAAACTCTTGTTTGGGAATATCTTTGTCTCTTTCTTAAAAGCTTTGACAAACTGTGAGTTACTATCTGAAGTTCCCTGTGATCAGTATTCACAGATACTGCATTTTATTTAGTGTGTATTCCTTCTGTGCTATACCATTACACTGAGGCTTCAAAGTAGTTCTTTCAAGGTAGTACCTGTGACTTTTTTATATTTTTGAAGATAAAATACAATTCCTGTTATAAATTAGAATATATAAGGTTGAATTTGAGGAATTGGACTAAATACAAACTTCCTTTGCCAAGCACGAGTTCTTCAGATTTGAAATGTTAACTAAATCAAGTATTTTTTTCTTACCTGGTAGAGCATGTGCCTACAGCTTGTGCTCGAGTTGATGCCCTGCGTTCTCATGGTTATCCAAAAGAGGCCCTCAGGCTCACAGTGGCCATTATTAATACTTTGAGATTACAGCAGCAGCGGCAACTAGAAATCTACAAGCATCAAAAGAAAGGTATAGTGATCTAATTTAGTTAAGACTACTGATAATAAACAACCTCAAGGAATAGACTATTAACCTAATTTTCATTGTCATTTTGTGGCAGAAGCTGGGAAAATCCAAGTAATTCTGTCTTCTATGGGGAATACCTTCATATCTGTATGAATCTCAGTTTTATCATATGTAAAATAGAAACAAGCATGATACTTGTCTGACTCCACCATACAAATGAAAAGCCCATTAAACTCTGGTATGGAAAGATCCTTCTTAAGCATATATTCACATAATATACAATACCAGTAGTCAATATAAATTCATACCACAACACCTTGAAGCTGGCTGAGAGCTATAAGATCCTATTACCAAAAGCAAGTCAATAAGGGGAGCTTTTTCTTTTTTTTCTTTCTTTCTTTCTTTTTTTTTTTGTTGGTTGTGGGGCTTGAACTCTGGGCCTGGGCGCTGCCCCTCAGCTCTTCAGCTCAAGGCTAGAGCTCTACTACTTGAGCCACAGTGCCACTTCTGGCTTTTTCTGCTTATGTGGTGCTGAGGAATCGAACCCAGGGCCTCATGCATTCGAGGCAAGCACTCTACCACTGAGCCACCTTCCCAGCCCAAGGGGAGCTTTTCTTTTACTCTAGGGTCAAGGTCTGAATGAGACTGATGAGACCAAAGCCGGAAAAATGAATAATAAACTTCTATTATTGTCTAAAACTTTGAACCTCTTATTTCCAGAACTGTTGCAGCGAGGAACCACAACAATCACAAACCTGGAGGGCTGGGTGGGCCACCCTCTTGATCCTATTGGCTGTCTGTTTCTCACTCTGACGGAGGCCTGCCGCCTGAATGATGATGGCTATATGGAAGTGTCAGGTACAAGAGTCAACCCAAGAAGCTAGGACTCCACTAGCAGTCCTCTCTTCCCTGTAAAACTCAGTTCTACCCCTCTTGAAGCCCTTTTTTTCCATTTCATTCAAAGGATACCTGCTTCCTCTCTTTCCCACTTTCCTTCCCCTCTTTGGTCTGACCTTGTCCTGCTTTCCTATTTTACCTTATCATCTTTCTTGGATCTCTCTTTACCATGAATGCCTTAAGAATGTAGTCCAGGGCTGGGAATATGGCTTAGTGGTAGAGTGCTTGCCTAGCACACATGAAGCCCTGGGTTCCATTCCTCAGCACCAAATAGGTGGAAAAGGCTGGAAGTGGTATTGTGGCTCAAATGGTAGAGCACTAGCCTTGAGCTGAAGAGCTGAGGGACAGCGCCCAGGCCCAGATTTCAAGCCCTACGACCAACCAAAAAAAAAAAAAGGTAGTCCAAGGGGAATAAAAAGGATTACAGGAAGTTCAAGAGTCAGAAGCCAGAACTTCAGAGCAATCTGGAACTAGGCAAGAACTTCCATGAAGAATGTGTATGTCCACAGATACAGTGGCTCATGCCTATAATCCAGCTACTTGAGAGTCAGAGATCAGAAATACCATGATTCGAGATCAGTCCAGGCAGAAGAGTTAGTGAAACCCCTATCTCAACCAATAGTTCACATCTGTCATTGCCTGTTTAGGAGAGCATAGGTAGGAAAATCACAATTTTGAGGCTTTGGGCAAAAAGCAAGACTGTATAGAAAAATAACATAAAATAAAAAAGATTGGAGTTGTGGAGGGTGAGGCTGAGTTTAAATTCCAGTATTGAGGAAAAAGGAGAGAGAGAAAAAGAATGTATATATCAAACTGGGTATGTTGAATCCCAGCTACTAGAGAGGCTGAAGCTGGAGAATCATTTAAGCCCAGTCAGGCCAGCTCCATTGTTTCTTCATAGTAAAACTGTGGGGCTTGTGTGGTGTGTGTCCGTGTGTCTGTGTGTGTCTGTGTCTGTGTCTGTATATGCCAGTTGAGGAAGAGGAGGAGGAGGGGGGAGGGGGAGGGGAAGGAGGGAAGAGGAGGGGGAGGAGGAGGAAGAGGAATTTTTAGTCTTGAACCAGGAGAAGGAAGAGGAGGAGGAGGAGGAGGGAGGAACTATTAGTCTGAGGAGGAGGGGGGGAGGAGGGGGGGAGGAGGCGGGGGGGGGGGAGGAGGCAGAGGAGGAGGAGGAGGAGGAAGAAGAATTATTAGTCTTGAACCAAGCTTGGGGCTGCTCTTATCTTTCCTCTGATCCTCTGCATATATGATCAGTATCTTTATTTTATTTTATCCAGACAATAACATTTTTAGCCTTAAAAATCTTAGGCTGCCAGGCACCAGGGGCTCACACCTGTAATCCTAGCTACTAAGGAGACTGAGATCTGAGGATAGTGGTTCAAAGCCAGCCCAGGCAGGAAAGTCCATGAGACTCTTACCTCCAATTAACCACCAGAAAACCAGAAATGGCACTGTGGCTCAGGATAGAGTGCTCACCTTGAGCTGAAAAGCTCAGGGACAGCTCCCAGGCCGGACTTCAAGCCCTACAACCAACCAAAAAACAAAAAAACAAGCCCTTAGGCTGCATTGGCATATACCTAGCTTCTTCCAATGTCAAACTCTAGAAATACATAGAGCAATAATATAGTCTCATCATTTTAAGGTGCTCACAGTGTAGTGAAAAAGACAGATACAGAAATAATTATGACATTGTATATGTGCCAGAACACAATTAGATTTCATACTTTCCCAACTAGCCCAACCAAAACATATATTATGATGGGGGTAGGAATTTTGTGGCTCTGTGTAACCTTTTCTCAGTGTATTTTCCTTACTATGATGAGTTGACTTATCTTCTGTAATATCTAAATTTTTAGTGAAAGTAATAGAAAGTTTATTAAGAAAAGAATATACTTTCACTACCCTGAAAGTGTGTCATCTCTACAATGAGAATGACTATAAAAGCTGTTAAATAGAAGGTATTCCAAAATAGGAGAAATAGAAGGACATAAGAATCTATTACTTATCTAAAGAATCTGGTGTTTATTGCCCTCAGATATAAATGAAAGCAGACTCCCTGTGTACCAGCATGTACCTGTTGCATCAGGCTGCCCAAACAGTGGTGAGTCCTACCTGTCATTGGCCCTGGAAGTTGCTCTGATGGGCATGGGTCAACAAAGGGTAATGCCTGAAGGCCTATACGCACAAGACAAGGTGTGCCGTAATGAGGAGCAACTTCTAAGCCAACTCCAAGAGCTGCAGCTAGATGATGAGCTAGTACAAACATTACGGAAACAGTGCATCTTACTGCTGGAAGGTAAGTAAAGAACTATTATCTCAGTATTTTGGCTATAACTAGACTTCCCTCTCTAGAAGAGGTCAAGTATAGCAGCACATATGACATTAATATGTGATGAAAGTTCCCATGGCTAGCAAACACACATAGGACCCTGAAGTTCCCAAGTCTAGGCTAGCAAATGGAAGCATACAGATAAATAACTGGCTGGTTTATCTTCTTCCTGCAGGAGGCCCCTTCAGCGGGCTAGGAGAAGTCATCCACCGAGAGAGTGTTCCCATGCATACCTTTGCCAAGTATTTGTTCTCAGCTCTGCTGCCTCATGACCCAGATCTATCCTATAAATTAGCCTTACGTGCCATGAGGTGGGTAGCCCATTTCTAGGCCAGTTGCCTCCATTTCTCTCTTTCTTTGCTTATCCTATTTTTCCTTTTTCTTTTTTTTTTTTTTTTTTTGACTAGTCCTGAGGCTTGAACTCAGAGTCTGGCTACTGTCCCTTAGCTTTTGTGCTCAAGGCTAGCACTCTGCTACTTGAGCCACAGCTCCATTTATGGCTTTTTGGTGCCTAGTCAGAGATAAGAGTTTCCCTGCCCAGGCTGGCTTTGAGCTTCCTTAGATCTCAGCTTCCTAAGTAGTTAGGATTACACATGAACCATCAGCACCTGGCTCCTACTTTATTTTCTCTCCCTCTTTGTTTATTCTGATGACTTCTTACTAAGCCTACCTCATTATGGCTATTATTTTCATACTACAATTCCTATCTGAAATTCCTCGTTTATGAACCACTTGGCCTCATAGCTATACTCATTGTACCTTGCCTAAGAAGCCCCTGAGATATTAATAGATATAGAATACTAAAGATCTGAGTCTGGGCTGGGAAGGTGGATTGGTGGTAGAGTGCTTGCCTTGCATGCATGAGGCCCTGGATTCGATTCCTCAGCACAACATAAGCAGAAAAAGCCAGAAGTGGCACTGTGGCTCAAGTGGTAGAGCAGTGGCCTTGAGCTGAAGAGCTGAGGGACAGCACCCAGGCCCAGAGTTCAGGCCCCACAACTGACAAAAATAAATAAATAAAGATTTGAGTCTTTCTGTTTTGAAGTCATGCAGCTGAAAAGATGTTTGAGCTCTTTAATAAATCAGCTGAGTCACAGTTCCTGATTCAAGTCTCCAGAGGAAGTAGAGATAAGTATGTGTACCTCAAGACTGGGAAACAGTGAACTATGGGAATCTTGTTTCCAAATGAATATAGGATTCTTGATCTGGGATACAGCAGAAAATATAGAAGAGTTTTAGACCATAAGACTCAGAAGGGGCCAGGTACCGGTGGCTCATGCCTATAATCCTAGCTACTCAGGAGGCTAAGATCTGAGGATCATGGTTCAAAGCCAACCCAGGCAGGAAAGTCTGTGAGACTCTTATCTCCAGTTAATCACCAGAAAACTGGAAGTGGCACTGTGGCTCAGGTGGTAGAGCACTAGCCTTGAACTGAAGAGCTCAGGGACAGAGCCCAGGCCCAGAATTCAAGTCCCACAACTGACAAAAAAAAAAAAAATGACTAAGATGGGTCTGGGAATGGGAATGTGGCTTAGTGGTAGAGTGCTTGCCTAGCATGCCTGAAGCCCTGAGTTCAACTCCTCAGTTTCACATACACAGAAAAAGCCATAAGTGCCTCTGGGGCTCCAGTGGTAGAGTGCTATCCTTGAGCTAAAGAAGCTCAGGGACAGTGCCCAGGCCCTGAGTTCAAGCCCCAGGACTGACAAAAAAACAAAAAACAAGACTAAGAGGACTCTCAGCTAAAAAGAAAATTCCTTGGCATGCTTCCCCCCACTCCCCAATTGTGGTGCTTGAACACTGGGCCTGGGCGCTGTCCCTGTGCTCTTCAGCTCAAGGCTAGCGCTCTACTACTTGAGCCACAGCGCCACTTCCAGTTTTTTGGTTCTTAACTTGAGATAAGAGTCTCAGACTTAGCCGGGCGCCAGTGGCTCACGCCTGTAATCCTAGCTACTCAGGAGGCTGAGATCTGAGAATCGCGGTTCAAAGCCAGCCCGGGCAGGAAAGACTGTGAGACTCCTATCTCCAATAAACCACTAGAAAACCAGAAGTGGCGCTGTAGCTCAAGTGGTAGAGCGCTCGCCTTGAGCTAAAGAGCTGAGGGACAGCGCCCAAGCCCAGAGTTCAAGCCCCATGACCGACAAAAAAAAAAAAAGAGTCTCAGACTTGGGGCTGGGAAGGTGGCTCAGTGGTAGAGCACTTGCCTTGCATGCCTGAGGCCCTGGGTTCAATTCCTCAGCACCACATAAGCAAAAAGAAAAAAGCCGGAAGTGGCACTGTGGCTCAAGTGGTAGAGTGCTAGCCTTGAGCTGAAGAGCTGAGGGACAGTGACCAGACCTAGAGTTCAGGCCCCACGACTGGACCCAAAAAAAAAAAAGTCTCAGACTTTCCTGCTTTGGCTGGTTTTGAACTGCGATTCTCAGATCTCAGACATGAGCCACCAGCTTGGCATGCTTTTTAAAATAGCCAGGCTCTTGACACTTTTCAAATCCATTTGCAGTGGAAACTATTCAGCTTGGGTTTTTGCAAGTGTTCAAACACTTGCCTCACATGTAGTACCATAGGCTTAACAACCTTCAAAGTTCTTCCCTTATCCCAGTATCTAGATGATGGCTAACAATCTTCCTTGATTTTTCTAGGTTGCCTGTTCTAGAAAACTCAGCTTCTACAGGTGACAGTTCACACCCTCACCATATGGTGTCTGTAGTACCCAGTCGTTATCCTCGCTGGTTCACACTTGGACACTTGGAATCACAGCAGTGTGAACTAGCCTCCACCATGCTGACTGCTGCCAAAGGTAAATATAGACATTAGACTCCAAAACCACCACTGTGCCTTCCTACCCAGGGCCTATCAAGAACTTGGCTTGCAGTCTCTTGAAGAAGAGAAGCTAACTGGGCACTGCTGGCTCATGCTTGTAATCCTAGCTACTAAGGAGGCTGAGATCTGAAGATCCTGGTTCAAAGCCAGCCCGGGCAGGAAAGTTCATGAGACTCTAATCTCCAATTAACCACCAGAAGACTGGAAGTGGCGCTGTGGCTCAAGTGGTAGAGAGCTAGCCTTGAGCTGAAGAGCTCAGGGACAATGCCCAGGCCCAGAGTTTGAGCCCCACGGCCAGCCCAAAAAAAAAAAAGGAAGAGAAGCTATTTGTTTTTTACAATTTAGCAGGTAGGGATCCTCATGTTAATTGGGTCCAAACCAAAAGATTACCCTAATTACTAATTGTAAGATCCCGAGTACGAGAATCAACTGATCTTCAAGTTAACTTTTAAGCATAATCTTTTATAAGATAGTGTTTACTTTTCCAGGTCTTAATCTTATACTAAAGTACTGAACATTTTATGTAAATTATTGAATACTGTATTGAGAGTGGAAAATCATAAAGTTGAAGGCAAGTCCATGGAGACTTGGGTGCCTAATGCTGGGGCAACAGGGGAAGATCAGAAGTAAAATGTAAGGAGTACAGGGTTTCTTAAAAAATATATTCAAAATAATTTAATTATATATTATTCTTTGGGGGGATGGAGAGGTACATGGCCTTGTATAGCGTGGATTGGTCTCTGATTGCAGTCTTCTTGCCACCACTTCCCAAGTGCTAGGATAGTGAGATCCTGTCTCAAAAAGAAATTTAGAGCTGGGTGCCAGTGGCTCACGCCTGTAATCCTAGCTACTCAGGAGGCTGAGATCTGAGAATCGCAGTTCAAAGCCAGCCTGGGCAGGAAAGTCTGTGAGACACTTATCTCAATAAACCACTAGAAAATCAGAAGTGGCGCTGTGGCTCAAGAGGTAGAGCGCTCGCCTTGAGCTGAAGAGCTGAGGGACAGCGCCCAAGCCCAGAGTTCAAGCGCCACAACCGACCAAAAATAAAGAAAGAAAGAAGGAAATTTAGCCAAGTGCCAGTGGTTTAAATCTATACTCCTAACTAGTCAGGAGGCCAAGATCTGAGGGTTATGGTTTGAAGCCAGCCCAGGCAGGAAAGTCTGTGAAACTCCTATCTCTAGTTAACCACAAAAAGTCAGAAGTAGAGGTGTGGCTCAAGTGGTACAGCATCAGCTTTGAATGAAAACGCTAAAGGACAGCACCCAGGTCCTGAGTTCAAGTCCCTGTATCATCACCCAGATGCACATGCATGCATGCATGTACACACACACACACACACACACACACATAAATTAATTACCTGTAATAATAGTATCAAAAGATAGGAAAACTACTTGAGGATAAGTCTGACATAAAATGTACAGATTTGTATAATGAAAATTAAAGGACATTGCCAAGAGAAATAAAGATCTACCTAAATGGAGAGACATACTATGTTCATGGATTAGAAAACTCAGTATTGTTAAAATAGTGATTCTCTATAAATTGATGTATAGATTCAATGTGATCCCAGTCATAATCTCAGGAGGTTTGTTGTTTTTTTTTTTTGGGGGGGGGGGAGAAACTGATAATAGAGATATAATAGCCAAAATCAACTTTGCAGAAAGAATAAAGTGTAAGCCTCACACTCCCTGATTTTTCATTTATTTATTTATTTTTGTCTCCTGGACTCTGTCCCTCAGCTCTTCAGCTCAAGGCTACTGCTCTACCACATGAGTTACAGTGCCACTTCCGGGACTTTCTGTTTATGTGGTGCTGAGGAACCAAACCCAGGGCCTCATGCATGCAAAGCAAGCACTCTACCACTGAGCCACCTTCCCAGCCCATCACACTCCCTGATTTTAAGACTCATTTTTAATCCATATAATTAATACAAGATAATAGGTATAAATATAGTTAAATGCTCAACAAGAAAGAATAAATAATCCCAAATACAACCTCTGGGTAGCGGGCTGGGAATGTGTCTTAGTGGTAGAGTGCTTCCCTAGCATGCACAAAGTTATGTGTTTGATTCCTTGGTACCATACACAGAAAAAACCGGAAGCAGTGCTGTGGCTCAAATGATAAAGTACTAGAGCCTTGAGCAAAAGAAGCTCAGGGACAGTGCCCAGGTACTGAATTCAAGCCCTGGGACTGACAAAAAAATAAAAATAAATAAATAAAAATAAAACATTTTGTCAGCTTATTTTGATAAAGGAACAAAGCAGTTTAGTTGAAAAAATAAAAAGATCTTTTCAAAAAACAAAGAACCACTTCTATAAAAGAACCCATAAGGCCATGTGTCACTGGTTCACACCTGTAATCCTAGATACTCAGAAAGCAAGGACAGGAGGATTGTGGTTCGATGCTAGCCTGAAAAAGTTTGTAAGGTTCTACCTCAACCTGTAATTTTTTTTTTTTTGGGGGGGGGGGGTTCCAGTCATAGGTCCTGAACTCTGTTGAATTTCTTTTTTTTTTTTTTTTTTTGTCGGTCGTGGGGCTTGAACTCTGGGCCTGAGCGCTGTCCCTTAGCTCTTCAGCTCAAGGCGAGTGCTCTACCACTTGAGCTACAGCGCCACTTCCTAGGTCCTGAACTCTGGGCCTGGGCACTATCCCTCAGCTCTCTCCAATCTGGACAGGAAAGTCCATGAGACTCTTTATCTCCAACTAACCACCAAAAAGCCAGAAGTGGAACTGTAGTTCACGTGGTAGAGCACTAGCCTTGAACAAAAACATTCAGAAATAGAGCCGCAAAAACCGGGCTCTGGTGGTTCATTGCTGTAATCCTAGCTACTGAGGAGACTGAGATCTGAAGATTGTGGTCCAAAGCCAGCCCGGGCAGGAAAGTCCATGAGACTCTTATCTCCAGTAAACCACTAAGAAAACTGGAAGTGGTACTGTGGCTAAGTGGTAGAGCACTAGCCTTGAGCTGAAGAGCTAAGGGACAGTGCCCAGGCCCAGAGTTCAAGCCCCACCACCACCAACAAAAAAAAGAAAAGAAAAGAAAGAAAGAAAAGAAAAGAAATAGAGCCCCAAGTTCAAGCCCCAGGACTGGCATTAAAAAGGGCTAGAGGGCTGGGAATGTGGCTTAGTGGTAGAGTGTTTGTCTGGCATGCATGAAGCCCTCAGTTCCACATACACAGAAAAAGCCAGAAATGGCACTGTGGCACAAGTGATAGAGTGCTAGCCTTGAACAAAAGATGCTCAGGGACAGTGCCCAGGCCCTGAGTTCAAGCCCCAGGACTGACAAAAAATAAAATAAAATAAAAAATAAAAGACATTGAGATATTGGCAGAACTTGTATGAGGTATGTTTTAGATAGTAGTAATCTATTGATGATGTGAATTTCCTGATATTGATAGTTGTTTTGTGATTAGGAAATATACACTAGTATTCCAGAGTAATGGAGCATAAAATTGCTTACTTTCAAATGGTTAGGAGAATAAAAGACCTCTTTGTATTAAGCTTTTTCCCACATTTTTATTAATATATATTAGTGGTACAAAGGGGTTTTATTCTTTGTATTATCCTTGAAACTTATTCTAAGTTTGAAAAGAATAGAAAAAATTAATCATTTTGTGCTGGCAAAAGAGGAAACTAGTGCAGTTTTTTTTTGTTTTGTTTTGGGGTTTTTTTGCTGTTTCTTGGGCACTGTCCTGTTTAAGCACTAGCACTCTACCACTTGAGCCATAGCACCACTTCATGTGGTACTGAGGAATCAAGTAACTTGATTCAGGGCTTCATGCATGCTAGGCAAGTACTCTACTACTAAGCCACATTCCCAGCCAAAGCTACAATTTTTGTATCTTGATTTTTGCATCCTGCTGGTTTGCTGCAAGTATTTATCAGATCTAAGAGCTTCTGGTGGTCTTTAAGTCTCTTACATAATTCATCATATTTTTAAATAGGGATAATTTGACTTTATCCTCCTATTTGTGTGTTCTTTCTTCTGTTTTATTGCTGTGTCTAAGAATTTAAGTACTATATTGAATAAGAATGGAGAGAATGAGCACCCTTGTACCATTATATATTTTAGGTAAAGACATGGAGATATGGCTCAACTGATAAAAGTATCAGCCTTGAACAAAAAAGCTAAGTGAGAGCATGAAGCCCTGAGTTCAAGCCCTAGTACTAGCACAAAAAAAATTAAAATATAAAAGTAAAAAAGAGCCTGAAGGTATACTGTGTAAGGGAGATAGATTAAAATGGTGAAGTATTCCTGTAGCTGCCTAAGGGAGATAGATTAAAATGGTAGAGTGAAGTATTCCTGTAGCTGCCTTGAGACAGAAGGAGCCCCCAAAAGGGGCTGGGAAGGTGGCTCAGTGGTAGAGCACTTGCCTTGCATGCATGAGGCCCTGGGTTCGATTCCTCAGCACCACATAAGCAAAAAGAAAAAAGCCAGAAGTGGCGCTGTGGCTCAAGTGGTAGAGTGCTAGCCTTGAGCTGAAGAGCTGAGGGACAGCACCCAGGCCCCACGACCGGACCAAAAAAAAAAAAAAAAGGAGCCGCCAATTAGCTTAGTAGGGACAGCATTCAGAAACATTCTATGAATTAATAGTAGTCAGTTCACCCAATATCTGTTGTGTTCAACTATCTAGGAAAAGTTTAAAGTAAATCCTGTCCCTTCCTCTTCTCCCAACACCTATAGGTGATACTCTGAGGTTGCGAACTATTCTGGAAGCAATACAGAAACACATCCATTCTTCTTCCCTCATCTTCAAACTGGCTCAAGATGCATTCAAGATTGCTACTCCCACGGACAGTAGTACAGACAGTACCCTACTCAATGTGGCCTTGGAACTGGGATTACAGGTATGTGGTAGGAGAGAGCTCACCCCCCTTTAGGTCTCTGGCTTAATGACAATTGGCAGAAGATTAATATCATCAAGAAACTGAACCTGGACTAAGTCTTGTTCTTTCTGTGTCCTCATAATACAAGTTCTAGGCCAGGCAAAACATACAGACTCTATAAATAGGGTTACTTTCTTAAGTTAAGGCCAGCAACATATTAGCTTTGGGATCTATGAGGTCCCTATCTTCCCTCCATCTTCCATCTCTACAAATCAAGTAAAGTAGAATAAGAACTTTATTTTCAAGCTGAAGGAGTAGCTCAAGTGGTTAGGCTGCCGGCCAAGCAAGCAAGCTGAGCAAGTACAAACCACAGTACCATAGTACTGACCAAAAAATGGAGGGAGGGAGGGAGGGACAAAAGTGAGGGAGAGGAGAAGAGAGGAGAGGAGAGGGAGCAGAGGGGAGGGGAAGGGAGGCAAGGCACTGGTGAATCACACCTGTAAGCCTAGCTTCTCAGGAGGCTGAGATCTGAGGGTTGTGGTTCAAAGCCAACTCGGGCAGGAAAGTGTGATACTCTTTATCTCCAATAAACTACAAAAAACCAGAAGTGGAGCTCAAGTGGTAGAGCACTACCCTTGGGCAAAAGAAGCTCCGGGACAGTACCAAGGCCCAGGACTGGCACATCCACACACAAAATAAATTTTTATTTTTATTTGCTCCAGGTCATCAGCGAAGCTTCCTATATAACTAGTGGAAGTTGTCAGAAATTAAACTTGCCCAAACTTATCAGGGGAAAGACCATGTTTAAAGCACCAAAAAATATTTGTTGCATAGATATAAGAGGAAGTGGGAAGGAAGGGGTCACAACTACCAGTCCTATGCCATTATAAATGCCTCTTTTGTATCCAGGTGATGCGGATGACATTATCAACTCTTAACTGGAGGCGCCGGGAGATGGTTCGATGGTTAGTGACCTGTGCTACAGAAGTGGGTGAGTCTCCCACCTCCTTCTACCCCCAGGGGAGTGTATAGGCCCAACTCTTGAAACAGGATTATGAATCATCAGTGTCATATTCCTGCCCCTGATTGCCTAGGAGAGGATGAGGCTGCTGGTATCAGCAGATGGCCTTTGTTCTGCCCACCCCCAGCTCCACTCTCATGCTTGGACCATGTCCTCATGTTAGCACCACTTTGACCCTCTTTCATCAGAGACATGTCTGAGAGAATGAATTTTCAGCCACTATTACTCATGTACTCACTTGGGAGGTAATGGGCCCAGTGATTTGTTCCCAGTCTCTTTCCATGCTTTGAGAAAAGAAACCCCACACAAGAATCTCAGGACCCCTTCTAGAGCCCAAAGCCCAGCACAAGACTCTATTCTGAGAGGCCCCACTTCAGGTAGAACTCCCAGGCAGACCTGCAACCCATGCTTGGGGTAGGCAAACCACAGGCTCTGTTGCTCCATCCTTGTGAGGAGCTAAGAGCACTCCAGAGGTCTACAAACTTCTGACCCAGGGGAGGAAGGGAGGGAAGAAAGCCCAAACTGGGTCTGGCCATCTGGGATGCTCCCCTTGCCCTGGTTTGCCTCAGATCATCTCAAGGCTGCTGAGGAGGAGGGAGAACTCGTCTCTGCAGGCCAAGTTCAAACCCCAAATGGTAATGTGGGCAGACCTGGATCGGGACCCGGATGGCCACTGCTGAGCTCAGGCTCTCCCTGACAGGTGTGCGGGCCCTGGTGAGCATCTTGCAGAACTGGTACACACTCTTCACCCCTACCGAGGCTACTAGTATTGTAGCTGCCACCGCCGTATCCCACACCACTATCCTGCGCCTCAGTCTTGACTACCCACAGCGGGAGGAACTGGCTAGCTGTGCTCGCACACTGGCCCTGCAGTGTGCTATGAAGGATCCACAGAGCTGTGCCTTGTCAGCCCTTACACTCTGTGAGAAAGACCACATTGCCTTTGAGGCAGCCTATCAGATTGCCATTGATGCTGCTGCTGGTGGTATGACCCATTCACAGCTGTTCACCATTGCCCGCTACATGGAGCTCCGTGGCTACCCGCTACGTGCCTTCAAGCTGGCCTCACTGGCCATGAGCCATCTTAACCTGGCCTACAACCAGGATACACACCCAGCCATCAATGATGTGCTCTGGGCTTGTGCTCTCAGCCACTCACTAGGCAAGAATGAGCTGGCAGCCCTCATCCCCCTGGTGGTGAAGAGTGTGCACTGTGCCACGGTGCTTTCAGACATCCTGCGGCGATGCACAGTGACTGCACCTGGCCTGGCTGGCATCCCAGGCCGCCGCAGCTCTGGAAAGCTCATGTCCACTGACAAAGCTCCACTTCGCCAGCTGCTGGATGCCACCATCAATGCCTATATCAACACTACACACTCGCGTCTGACACACATCAGCCCCCGCCACTATGGAGAGTTCATTGAGTTTCTGAGCAAGGCTCGAGAAACCTTCCTGCTGCCCCAGGACGGCCACTTGCAATTTGCCCAGTTTATTGACAACCTCAAGCAGATTTACAAAGGCAAGAAGAAGCTGATGCTGCTGGTTCGGGAGCGCTTTGGCTGAGAAAGCAGGTGGCTCACTGTCAGGGCAGCCTGGGCTTCCAGGTACCAACAAGTCAGGCCAAGGACACTAAAACATTTGTCCACCCTGAGAGGACTCTGAACACTCAGAGCAAAAGATGGGGAGAGTCCAACTGTAGCCAATATGCCTGCCTTGGCAAACTTTGTTATAGCCCACTGTTCTGGAGGATCTGGGCCCTGCATATTGATCAGAAACCCCACAACATGCCACCTCACGCCCTTATATCCTGCGTGTCCTGGGCATTGGCCCCTCTCCCTTGGCAAACACAGAACACTGTTCCAACTCAGGGATTGCTTAACCAGAGAAACAGAAGCATTTATGGTACTGTACATACTATAGTATATGTGTTGCCAATTATTGTAAAGTTGTAACTATTTATAATTCTGGCTCTGATTTGATGGGCACTTAAAAGTAGATGTGGGTGGGAGGATAGGCTTGTTTTCTGAGGAGACTCACAACCATTTCTCAGGTTTCCCTTGCAGAGTGTATGTTGTCAGTGGATGAGTGGGGGTGGCAGAGAGAAAAGAAAATGAACAGTTAAAATAAATCCCAAGTCTTGTCTATGCAGAAACCCCAGCTTGAAGACAGAGCATCTGTAGCCCAATGGTGGGTGAGGGGCAGAGGCCAAGACTGGACTTAAAACTTCTGCCCTTCAAAGCAATGAAGACACTGAAACTTCTGCCCCTGCCTCACACAGCCTCTCCAGGAGCCTGCTAAATCCCTGAATAACAGGTTCAGGGAGAAGATGAGTGTCTGAGAAGCCACTGAGCTCATAATATGCACCTGCTGTGGTCACCTTTTATGTTAGAGAGAGTCTGGTTTCATCTCCAGTTCTCTGTGTGTGTTTGTGTATATGGCTAAATACATGTATATATGTGATACATGCTTATGTTGAACTGTAGATTTCTGTTCAGTTTAATTTGCAAATGTGTGATAATGTATATCTGTAAGTCCTCTCCTGTTTGCATGTACATGTACACAAAAGTGTATGTGTATAAACATGTTTGTGTCTGTGTGCCCGTTAGCCATGGGTCAGTGTAGTGTATCTTTATATGTATAACTAAGTTATTTTCTATATTAGTTATATTTGTGTATTCATCTTTGAGGATCTGCATGAATGTGTACATTCTCTTAGATTGCTTTTGTTTTTTGCCAGATCTCTTTTTCATTCCTTAGTCTCTTACTCCAACTAAACATTTGTTCCCTTCTAATGCCTTCATTATTCACCATTCTTTCAACAAACAAGCCTCTAAACACCAGTGTCCCTTTGCCCTAATATTGGTTACTTCAGCTTCAGTTCTTTTCTCACCAGTACATGCTTCTTTTCTCCTGGCTTTCTACCTCAAGCTTCCTCTGCCTGCTTTTGTCATAGTCCCATTGGTTGCTCATTTGGAGACTGAGGTGGTTATGCCTTTGGCCTTCCCCTTCCTAATTTCTAGCTCTAGTGGACAACCTGTCTTAGCCTTAGCTTACCTCCTCAGCGTATCATGTTCCTGCTACCTTCCTGACTTATAAGCTCAGCCTAGATAGGAGGTAGCAAGGGCATTCAAGAGTTGATTGATACCAATGTCTTGGGTGTTTACTGTTTTGTGTCTTAGTTCCTGAATTGGGGTGGGGTTTGATAGGGAAGGGGTGGTGTAGCTAGAGTGTGAACCCAGGACCTGTCTGCTTTACTTTTCTCTTTAGCAAACTATGTCATCTTTTTTATTCCAAACTGTCCAGTAAGTTGTATTTGCTGTTTGTGGCTACTAAAGTCCTGCTGTCCAGCCAAGGGCCCCTCCAATGTCTCAGCCCAATGGGTTGGTTTAAAAAAAAAGCCACTCCCATTTCTGTATCACAATTGCCCTTTTTTAGCAAGTGTGTAAACTCAATGCTTTTCTATGAATAAATCATGGATCACAGAAAAGAATTTTCTAAAAGCAGAAATTGTGTTCACTCAATAAACAAGGCCCTTCTTCCCCTTTTGCATTATTCTGACTGGAACAGGGAACTGGCTGGGGCCTACAGTGGATATAGAGTGACAGATTAATTTCTTGCCACATCAGACCCCTCTCCAGAGTCCACAAGCTCCTCAGAGCTTTGTCCTAGGAAATAGGTATCCCCTCTCACCACTACGGAGAGTTCTATATGAGTATCTCATTTTCGGAGATACTCAGAAAATGATGTGGGCTGGGAATGTGGCTTAGTGGTAGAGTACTTGCCTAGCATGCATGAAGCCTTGAGTTCAATTCCTCAGTACCATATAACAAAAAGCTGGAAGTGACTCTCTGGCTCAAGTGATAGACAGCCTTGAGCAAAAGAAACTCAGGGACATTGCCCAGGCCCTGAGTTCAAGCTCCAGGACTGGAAGAAATGGAAGGAAGGGAGGGAGGGAGGGAGGGAGGGAATAATGCAATGACTATGGATGCCAAAGAATCCTTTGGATTCACAGGCCTTGGTGATAGACCAGTTTAAGCCTCCAATCCTGTAAGAATCTGAGCTCTGGATCTTCAGTGTCAAATCTGAAGGTTTGTCTGCTAAGGTAGTGCACACCTGTAATCCCAGCATGCAGGAATCTGAGATGGGAGAATCATTAATTCTAGGCCAACCTAGCTATGTAGTAATATCCCATCTCAAAAACAAACCAAAAAGCAAACAAAAAACACTGAATATTCTTTAGTTTTTACCTGTTTACCTATACTCCATCTTCTTCTCCAGGATCCTCAAGTGTTTTAGCCATTTTGTGTTTATCTTCAGTCTTTCCCAAACTCAAAACCCTATCAGCTTGGCCTTTATATTGGTACCGACCCTACCCTTTCTCTAAGAAGTTCTACCAAATCTCATTTAGCTCTGGGGCTTAGAGCTCAATGGCAGTGAGAACCTGACATTAAGTACCGTAAAGTACCTGAGTCCCAGCCGGGTGCTGGTGGCTCACGCCTGTAATCCTAGCTACTCAGGAGGCTGAGATCTGAGGATCGCGGTTCAAAGCCAGCCCGGGCAGGAGAGACCATGAGACTCCTATCTCCAATAAACCATCAGAAAACCGGAAGTGGCGGCGTAGCTCAAGTGGTAGAGCGCTCGCCCTGAGCTGAAGAGCTAAAGGGCAGCGCCCAGGCCCAGAGTTCAAGCCCCACGACCGACAAAAAAAAAAAAAAAAGTACCTGAGTCCCAAGACAAGTGAGAAAGAATGCAGAGAGAGCCTCAAGGAAGGAGCACAGGCTTAAGGAACTGAGATTAGTTCTGAAACTTTTATTCTCCTAGAAATAATCATCTGTATTCAAGGTACTTAAGAGGAAAAATGTATGCTTAGTTTTTTCGAAGTAGACGTGAATGCCTGTGCACAGCATCCACAAAGGCACCCACATGTTCTGGGTCCATGTCAGGGTAAAGTCCATGGCCTAAGTTGGCAATGTAACGTCGTGGTCCAAAATCATCCAACATCTGCTGTACCAGCTGCCCGATCTCCTCCTAAGGGACCAAGATGACACTGCCTATATTAGAAGTAAGCCACTGTCCTTCCTATATGTGATAGTGGCACACAGATATGCAGGTATGCCTTCACACAATGCTGTTTAATCATTAATTCAACAGAATTCATCAGTTGCCTTATATGGATCAGGCACTAAGAAAACAAAAATGAATAAGAAAAATTGTTGCCTAAGACTTAAGTTGTGTGTATAGAAGGGAGGGGAAAATAGACACAATAAAAATATATAAGCTGGGAATGTGGCTTAGTGGTAGAGGACTTGCTTAGCATGCATGAAGTTCTGGGTTTGATTCCTTAGTACCACATAAACAGAAAAAGCTGGAAGTGGCACTGTGACTCAAGTGGTAGAGTGATAGCCTTGGGCAAAAGAGCTCAGAGACAGTGCCCAAGCCCTGAGTTCAAGCCCTAAGACTTGCAAAAAAAAAAAAAAAATGTATATACACACACACACAACCCAACCATAGTATAAAGACAAATATGTACTCATAGGGGCCTTAATTGTTACCTCAGAGGCATAGAGGGCACAGGGGTCCAGGTTGCCCTGCAAGGTCACTGTCTTCCCCACACGCTCCCTAGAAACAGAGACAGTGGCACATTTTACTGACTGCATATTTAACAGCTACATCTCTAATTCAACTTCTAATACCCCCTCCATCACTCACCGGGCTTTCTTTGGGGTCATTGTCCAATCAAGCCCAACCACCTCATAGCCAGCCTGGGCCAGCTCATCTAGGGCAAAATGTCCATCCTTAGCAAAGATGATCTGGAGGAAAGAATACATGTCTGAGGCTTGGATATGCCCACTAGCCTTTATTGGCTGCTCTTCTGCTGCCCTCCAGTGGTAATTTCAGCCCATTTAGAACATACTTTCAAAGCTCAACAGACAACTTGACTCAACTTTATCCCATTCCTCACCATGGGTACTGGTGCCAGGCCAGCTTTCTGCAGCCCGGCTTTTACTCTTTTTGCTATATCACGGATGTATGGCAGTGCAAACTTGTTGAAGAGCTGTGGGCCAAGATGCCCTGCATGGGACTCAAAGAGCTGCAACGCCTACAGTTAAAGGGTAGTGAAGAAAAAAATAACATTTCAGGCTCAACATACAGAACATGCCTCAACTGTCCCCAGGTGACTGGCTGACCTATAAATCGAGATAAAAAGGTTAGCCTTCTCTGTATCTCAGAACATTGGCCCCTTGCTTTGCTGCTGCAGCTAGATTATTGGAGGCCAAGATAAGACCCCTGCCCTCACCAGTTTAGGAGACTATTACTTCTGGTCCTTATCAATCAAGCCCAAGTTTATTTGTTTTCAGGACTCACCTGGGCACCAGCAGCCACTTGTCCTACTAGATATGGTACCAGAGCATCAGTGAGGATACGAAGCAGCTGGTGACTAGCCTGAGGTTTTTGATAGAGCCAGCGCTTGGCCTGAGCCATAGTGTTTGAGCCGCCACCCTCAATCATGTATGTCATCAAAGTCCACTGCAGAAGTATACAAAGATACAGAAAACAGTCTTGACATTATCTTCCCTTCTACACCAGACCTGTCAGTGTAATCCCTTCATATCCCAGTCCCAGTCCTGTCCCATATTACCGGGGCACCAGCAAAGCCAATCAGTGGCACACGGCCAGCCAGCCGCTTTCGGGTAAGGGTGATGGCCTGGAACACATAGCCTAGCTCAGAGGCCACTACTGCTGGATCCCGCAGACGCTCTAGGTCCCGCTCGTCTCTTAATGGCTCTGGGAAGCTGGGTCCTTTGCCAGGTACCATGGTCACTTCCATGCCCAGTGCCTGAAACAGAATAATACATCTGAGTCCCCAGCCTGGAACTACAGGAAGAAGGGTTCTAAGTTCAGCACATGCCAGGAAAAAAAATTAGAGAATAAAATTCAACTCCCATCCTTTCAGTTTTTCCCTCTCTTCAGTTATAATAAAGTGTTCATCTTTTTGAACTTTGGTAGGACAGCTAGGATTTCCAAGAAGTCCTTTTTTTATTTTTTGTCCATCATGGGGCATGAACTCGGGGCCTGGGCACTGTCCTTCAGCTCTTTTCCTCAAGGCTAGTGCTCTACCACTTTGAGCCACAGTGCCATTTCCAGTTTTCTGGTGATAAGTATCTCACTGACTTTCCTTCCAGGGCTGCCTTTGAGCCATGATTCTCAGATCTCAGCCTCCTGAGTAGCTAGGATTATAGGCGTGAGTCACCAGCATCCGGCATCCAGCCCCCCCCCCCACACACACACTTTTTTTAAACTCATTCTAAGACCATGTTTGAGTGCATACCTGAGGTACCACAAGAATGTCAGAGAAGATGATGGCAGCATCCAGAGGGAAGCGTTGCAATGGCTGTAGGGAATAGAAAACAGGTTCTAGGTGGCAAGCTGAAGGAATAAATCTCCCCCCCCCCACACACACACACCTTCTCTAAACCTCTCACCTGCAGAGTCAGTTCACAGCAGGCCTCAGGAGAGCGACAGGTGCTGAAGAAGTCCTGGTTAGCCCTGGTTTCCCTAAATTCTGTAGACCAAGGAGGAGACAGAACTCAAGCCTGAGGCCTTTCAGAGCCCTTGCCTACCTCTGGAAAACTTTTCACCCTCCAGAGTTTTACCTAGACTTTGGGGCATAAACCCTGACCTGGTAGGTAACGGCCTGCCTGCCGCATGCACCAAACGGGAGTGTAGTCTGTTTCTTCTCCCCAGGCGGCTCGCAGGAACGTGTCATTCTTCAGCTCCGGAAAGCACTGGGGTCTGGTGATGAGGTGCGGGTGGGGGTAAAGATAAGTGTCAGTATGCTAGGCTGAGGGGTTGGAAAGGCACGGGTTCTTGTGGCAGATTCAGTCTAGGACCGCTATCTACCTCCTCCAGACACCAGCTCTCAAGCTGTGGCTCCCCCACCCATTCCGCCTCCTCTCTATCAATTAGGTGGTGCACAAAACTAGAAAGGCCTGCGCTGGGGCCTCTTCCCCAGCTCAAACTGGAGGGACGGAGGTTGGGGCAGGGGGAGTGGAGGGGGACGGAAGAGATGAAAGACTAATAATAATTTGGGAGAAGCTGGTCGCTTGCTAATCTAGCGAGTCTGAAAGAGGAATCAAGAGTTGGCCGTCCCAGAATAAACGTGCTACTTAAACATTCCGGGGTATCTCAGGAAAGAATGTCTAGGGATCCAGCAGGGCAGTCCCTGGAATGAGGGTCTCAGAAACCCATGTTTGGAAGAGTCGATAGTCCAGCGACAGGCTTCTATTGGGAGATCTCCACGAACATGCGGATATAAGGAGATTCCTAAATTGGAAGAATTAGATCAGAAATCCTGCTAGCCTCACCGCGCTTAGAGGACTCACCCCGACCCGTTCGCCTCCATGGCAAAAACGTAAACTGCGGAGACAGTTCCCCACTTTTAAGCCTGCCCCCCCAGCCCAGGCTCCGCCCCTTCCTGGCTTGATCCTTGGACAGCGCCATGTTGAAAGTCACGTGACGCGACCACAGTGACAGCTCCGGGGCTGCCCTCGCTGTTGCCGGTAGGACCCTGACTTTCTCACCGTAAAGTCCAGTGTTGCGGCGCAAAAACAAACGCTCTGCAGAAATAACTTCGCTATAACTACATTGTAAAGTGGCATGAGGAATTCGTTCTCATGGGACAGTCTAGCAATCCCAAAGGCTTAGCCCAAGACTCTCTTCACATCCACTCTCCAAATGATTCGAACAATCGTATCCAGTAGGCAGCCAGAGAATGATACAACAAGGTTGTACAGGGAACTAAAATTTGTTATATTGTATATTACCTCCTGAGAGCTAGGATCTATAGCAGGTGCCTTGCGTGCTGAGCAAGGCAGCTTCTCCCTTTAAGGAAGTGCCGACTGCTCAGTCAATCTAATGGGGAAACAAACCGGCAACTGTTGAAGTGAATAAGGATTACCAATGTACTGGGATTTGGAGGAACAATGACTATCTAGAGTGACTCCTCAGTGGCCAGGTAAGGGGTCATTCTTCCAAACATTTTAGTAACATGCTCCTAGGATCTAATGTATTTTAGAATATTTCTATGATTGTAATATGATTCATGGAAAAAGGAGGCAAAAAGAGGAGGCCTGAGAGCCAGAAAAATGGCTGTTATAAGAATCCAGTTTATTAGATGGGGTATTGGTTTGAAAGAGGGTAGTAGCGGTGGAGATAAAATAGTAGTACAGAGCACTAATGGCTCACGCCTCTAATCCTAGCTACTCAGGAGGCTGAGATTAGGATCGTAGTTCGAAGCCAGCCAGAGCAGAAAAGTCCGTGAGACTAACACCCCCCACACACACCTTCGTGGTGCTTGAACTCTGGGCCTGGGAGCTGTCCCTCAGCTCTGTTAGCTCTATCACTTAAGCTACAGTGACACGTCTGGTTTTCTGGTGCTTAATTGAGGTTAAGAGTATCACAGACATTCCTGCCTGGGCTGGCTTTGAACCACGATCCTCAGCTCTCAGACTCCTGAGTAGCTAGGATTACAGGCCTGAGCCACACTCGCCCAGCTCTGTGTAAGACTCTTTTTTTTGGGGGGGGGGGGGGTCCGGTCGTGGGGCCTGAACTCTGGGGCCTGGGCGCTGTCCCTCAGCTCTTCAGCTCAAGGCTGGCGCTCTACCAACTTGAGCCACAGTGCCAACTCCGGCTTTTTACTTATGTGTTGCTGAGGAATCGAACCCAGGGCCTCAGGCATGCAAGGCAAGCGCTCTACCACTGAGCCAACTTCCCAGCCCACTGTGTAAGACTCTTATCTCCAATTAACCACCAGAAAACCAGAAGTCTTGAACTAAAAAGTTCAGGGATTGTCGAATGACAATCTGAGTATTCTATTCGGCGGAAGTGGGGTGTGCGCTTAGTCCAGAGCATACGGTAAAGGTTGGCGGAGGCGGGGCAGGGCGCGGTGGGGAGCTGGGCTCCCTCCCGGAGCCGCGGCACCCGGCGCCGGCTTGCCCCTGGCTCTCCTCACAGCCCCTACTTCGCCATGGCCGGCCCGGGTCCGGGCGCGGCCCTCGAGTCCCCGCGGCAGCTGCTGGGCCGCATACGCTTTTTGGCTGAGGCAGCACGAAGTCTCCGCGCCGGGCGGCCGCTGCCAGCAGCGCTGGCTTTCGTGCCCAGAGAAGTGCTCTACAAGCTCTACAAGGACCCCGCGGGACCGTCGCGCGTGCTGCTGCCGGTGTGGGAGGCAGAGGGCCTGGGGCTGCGTGTGGGTGCCGCGGGCCCAGCCCCCGGAGCCGGCTCCGGGCCCCTCCGCGCTGCGCGGGACAGCATCGAGCTCCGGCGCGGTGCCTGCGTGCGAACCACCGGCGAGGAGCTGTGCAACGGCCACGGGCTCTGGGTGAAGCTCACGAAGGTGCGCTCTAGCTTCCGGGACCCCGCAAAAGACCCTGAAACCCGGGGAACTTCCTGGCTGTTCCCTTTCCCTGCCCTCTCTTGAGCTGACATGGCATTTGGTGCCCTTTGCCCCTGGGCTGGGCAGTTCCCTGACGGTTGTCCCCTCCGGGCGCGTCCCTGCAGGAGCAGCTGGCGGAACACCTGGGTGACTGCGGGTTGGACGAAGGCTGGCTTCTGGTGTGCCGCCCGGCGGAGGGCGGGGCCCGCCTCGTACCGATAGACACTCCGGACCACCTCCAGCGGCAGCAGCAGCTCTTTGGCGTGGACTACCGGCCGGTGCTCAGGTCCTGCAACCGACGGAAGAGGGGCTTGCGGTCAGATAGTCGGGCACTGAGGGTTTCGGAACATTTCATGTAATGGAGGGTGTACTATTAGAACGAAGGCAGGGTTAAGAGCAGGAAGGGACAAAACCTGAAGGGAGCTGGAGTTGAACTTTTCGAGGCTTGGAGCTAGAGCTCAGGAGAATGCTCTAGGTCCAGGAGATGTTTGTGCCGCCCGCTGATCTCCCCCACCCTACCCCATCACACACACACACACACACACACACACACACACAAAACAACAACAACAACAATCCAATCCCCATTCTCTGCTCACAGATGGGAACAGGTGGTGGACCTGACATATTCACATCGCCTGGGATCGAAGCCTCAGCCAGCAGAGGCTTACACAGAAGCTGTACAAAGGCTACTGTGAGTGAGCTGGGATGAGATGGGGAGGAGGGAGCTCTAGGTCTGAGTCCGACCTAATTAAGGGCTTGGAATTACTTAGCTATGTGCCCCCAACATGGACCTACGAGTGCGACGAAGACCTGATCCACTTCTTGTATGACCACCTGGGCAAGGAGGATGAGAACCTGGGTAGTGTGAAGCAGTATGTGGAGAGCATAGATGTTTCGTCCTATACGGTGGGTGCTGGGATTCTTCCTGCTTGAAGCAAGGTATAGCCGTACCCCTTAAAGCTAGAATCAAACTCCCATCTCCAAACCAACAGTCCCACAAGCCACACTCAGCCCAGCTCCTCATCTTGGAAATTCTATAGAAAACCCCAGACACTTTCCTAGCCCACCCTCATGCTCACCCTATATTAGTTGTCCTTTTAGCCCAACTCTACCACTTTCTCTTATGTTCCTTGGCCCAAAGCACATGCCCAGAGCAAAGGTGAGGCTAACCTCTGACTCCACCTCCTATTCCTCTCTAGGAGGAGTTCAATGTGTCCTGTCTGACAGACAGCAACGCAGATACCTATTGGGAAAGTGATGGGTCTCAGTGCCAGCACTGGGTACGGCTTACTATGAAGAAGGGCACCATTGTCAAGTTAGTAAGCTCTGGTCAGGACAGGGTGGATGAGCCATATATATGCCCATGTATTCACAGAAATGTACCCAGGTGTATTTTCTAACCCCTCAGGAAGCTGCTACTCACAGTGGATACCACAGACGACAACTTTATGCCTAAGCGAGTGGTGGTGTATGGGGGTGAAGGAGACAACCTTAAGAAGCTGAGTGACGTGAGCATTGACGAGTGAGCAAGCTGGTCTGGGGTGGGAGATGGGGCATGCTCTTAGCAATAAGACCAGGCCTAGCTTGGATGCTTAAATCTTGGTGGGACCTCAGCAAGGCCTGAGGAGGAGGTATCTGAAGTGCCTCACACCTGTCTCTTCTCAGGACCTTGATTGGAGATGTCTGCGTCTTAGAGGACATGACAGTTCACCTACCTATCATTGAGATCCGTATTGTGGAGTGCCGAGGTGGGCTTATGTCTGTAAGAAGGGAAGGGGAGCCCAAGGTGCAGGATAGAAGCAGGTGATATTGAGTGTGAAGGGAAGGGGATGGACTTGGAGGGAGGGTGACACATGTTGGCAGAACTAACTCCATGATTTAAAGCCTAAGGCCTAAACCAGGTGGGAGACAGAAGTTGGAATTATATGAAAGAACTAAGTTGGGATCTACAGGCATTTCAACAGTATAGAGGTGGACAGGGAACCAGCAAGTATATAAATATCAAGCCCAAAGATCTCAAGTTTCTAGGAGCTAAGAATGACAAAAAGCTGAGCATTAAAAAGCCAGGTCTTGGCCAAGCACTGGTGGCTCACGCCTGTAATCCCATCTACTCAGGAGGCTGCGATCTGAGGATTGTGGTTCAAAGACAGACCTGGCAGGAAAGGCCCTGCCAGGGCCTTTCGGGGGGGTGGGGGGGGTGGGCGGGGGTCCAGTTGTGGGGCCTGAACTCTGGGCCTGGGTGCTGTCCCTCAGCTCTTCAGCTCAAGGCTAGCGCTCTACCACTTGAGCCACAGCACCACTTCCGGCTTTTTTCTTTTTTGCTTATGTGGTGCTGAGGAATCGAACCCAGGGCCTCAGCCATGCAAGGCAAGCGCTCTACCACTGAGCCACCTTTCCAACCCCCTGAAACTCTTATCTCCAACAAATCACCAGGAAACCGGAAGTGGCGCTATGGCTCAAGTGGTAGAGCACTAGCCTTGAGCTGAAGAGCAGAAGGACAGTGCTCAGGCCCAGAGTTCAAGCCCCATGACTGACAAAAAAAAAAAAAAAAAATCCAGGTCTGAGGACCAAAAAAAGGCAGCAGGTGCAATAAATGACCTTACTCTGACCTCTCCCCCACAGATGATGGGATTGATGTTCGTCTTCGAGGGGTCAAGATCAAGTCATCTAGACAGCGGGAACTAGGGCTAAATGCAGACCTGTTCCAGCCAGCCAGTCTGGTGCGATACCCACGCCTGGAAGGAACTGATCCAGAAATACTGTATCGCAGAGCTGTTCTACTGCAGAGGTGGCTATGGTCCTGGGCCTATAGGCCCCTTTCCTTCCCTCCATCCCTGAGTCTTGTGCATCAGCACAGAGGAGGCCCCAGAGTCTTATAGTATAAGTTATTCTGCTTCAAAAAGGATCAGAGCAGCCCCTGGGCCCTGATGTCTGCCACAATGTGTTGGGAAGTTGGGGATCTTACATCTATGCCAAACTCTTTACCTACTATCTCAGATTCATCAAGATCCTAGACAGTGTCCTGCACCATCTGGTACCTGCATGGGACCATACTCTAGGTACCTTCAGTGAGATTAAGGTAAGTCTGGCCTATCTGCTACTAGTCTGGGTTGTGGGCTTCTCTTCCTGCTCATCTTCAACAGAGAGGTCCTAAAATCTACCCTAGGGCTAGATCTTTATTGGGAACCAGGAAGAAAGCCAGACACAAGTGATCAAAAAAGTACTTTGTGGAGAGGTGAAGGCTATTCCCCCAAATGAATGTGTTCAACATGTAAGAGTAGGAGGAGGAGAGATGATACCCTAGCCAGAGCTTTCATAAAAGAGGTACCCTAGACACTTCTAGAAGCTCCATATTATTTGAGAAAAATGTGTAGGTAGATGTATGGATGACTATGGGATGAGGCTGGAAAAGCAGGCAAAAAGCAGAATTTATTAGTCAGAGATCCTGAGGGCCAAGCTGAAAAGCAGGGATTTTTGTCCCAGGTCAGTAGAGCAATAAGAAAATTTTTGAAGTAATGATACTGTTTGTTCATTTGTTTGTTTGTTTGTTTAAGAAAGCTCCCCCTGGTAGTTGCACTAAGAAAGGGACTTGGGCTGGGCACCAGTGGCTCGTGCCTATAATCCTAGCTACTCAGAAGGCTGAGATCTGAGGATCATGGTTCAAAGCCATCCCAGGAAGAAAAGTCCATGAGACTATCTCCAATTAACCACCAGAAAACTAGACGCAATGCAGTGGCTCAAAGTGGTGGAGTGCTAGCGTTGAGCAAAAGAGCTCAGGGACAGTGCCCAGGCACTGAGTTGAAGCCCCAAGACTGACAAGGAAAGAAAGAGAGAGAGAGTGAGAGAGAAGAAAAGAGATGGGGACAGGTGTCGGGGGAGCAAGGACAGGTAATGATTAGGCTTGGACTTGGAAGAGTAAAATTGGATCCAGGTGTAGAGGAAAGTCCCAGGGCTTGGACAAATACTGACTGTCCACTGATCCTACTGTGGCCATCTGTCATCACCAGCAAGTGAAACAGTTCCTACTGCTATCGCGCCAGCGGCCCAGTCTAGTGACCCAGTGCCTACGTGACTCAGAGAGCAGCAAGCCCAGCTTCATGCCTCGCCTGTATATCAACCGACGCCTTGCCATGGAACATCGTGCCTGTCCCTCTCGGGACCCTGCCTGCAAGAATGCAGTCTTCACCCAGGTCTGGACCACTTGAGTTAGACCGAGGGAGGGTCAGTAAAGGATCTAGGCAGCTGGTTCAAAAGAGATCTGAGCCAGGTATTTGAGCAAGTGTAGAGCCAGGTTTTAACACAAACTTTCCTACAAGTACTTCCTCTTTCCCCATCCCCCAAGGTTTATGAAGGCCTCAAGCCCTCTGACAAGTATGAAAAGCCCCTGGACTACAGGTATGCCTTGAGGGTAAGAGACACACAAGTATTCATAGGGCACACAAAGGAACTCATACACCCATACCCCGCTCCTGGCATCCTCATCATTACCACTCTGTTAGCTCTTTTCCTGGTAATCTCTGGGTTGATGAATTGGCCTAAGAACTGGCCCACTTTAATGACAGAGATCCACTCCACTTACAGGTGGCCCATGCGCTATGACCAATGGTGGGAGTGTAAATTCATCGCAGAAGGCATCATTGACCAAGGTGAGGACCTAAGGAAGGATGAAAACAAGACCTGCTTGTTGCCTCATTCAGTACTAAGAGGCTTTGGGAAGCCTGCTTTTAACCCCCACTATGGGTGCTAGGCTTTTTGTGTACCTAGCTAAGGTCTCTCATTTCAGGGGGTGGCTTCCGAGACAGCCTGGCAGATATGTCAGAAGAGCTGTGTCCTAGCTCAGCTGACACCCCTGTGCCTCTGCCCTTCTTTGTGCGAACAGCCAACCAGGTAATCTTTCTTCTAACCCCACCCCCACAATTCTGCTCTTCTGTCTCTGCAAATCTTCTAGGTACCAGATTGAGCTAGAGAAGGAGCAGAGGAGGTTATAAGATGTCTGGGGCAACTCAGGCAGACAGGGAGAAGAGGAACCTTCCTCTGCCCAGAAAGATTTTGGGGGAAGTTTTTGGTATGCTTCAGGTAGGAAAGTAGGGTCTACCAATACTGTGCTGACAGTTCTGTTTCTGGGACAGGGCAATGGCACTGGTGAAGCCCGAGATATGTATGTTCCCAATCCCTCCTGCCGAGATTTCGCCAAGTATGAGTGGATTGGACAGCTAATGGGGGCAGCCCTTCGGGGCAAGGAGTTCCTAGTGAGTAGCCTGATCTTCATCCCTCTTGGATTAGCCCTGGACTCTGAAAGTAAGGGGCCACTAAACTTGGCTTGGCAGCTCAGGGTGATAAGATAGTACCATTTGTCACACAGGTTCTGGCTTTGCCTGGGTTTGTGTGGAAGCAGCTGTCTGGTGAGGAGGTGAGCTGGAGCAAGGACTTCCCAGCTGTGGACTCTGTGTTGGTGAGTAGGACTGGAAACAGTGTTTCCTCTCCTTAGACCTTAAAACTTGGTAATCCCCCAGGACTTTTCTGCACTTCACCCTCTTCTGCTGTACACATGCTCCTCTCCATTCCCATAGACTACCATGATTTCATTTACTATCTGAACCCTAAAACTATATAATCCCTCAAATCCTGACCTCCAGCTCCTGGGACTGCACCTGCATCCTGGACATTTGCCTCAAGATGGCGCACTTGAGGCTCATGGCTTCCTCCCTGTTCCAAGCTAGCACTATTGTTAACCCTCCCCATGCCACAGCCCTCAGTGTGATTCTTCACTCCTCCTTCCTCATCCCCACATTGAGCTAGTCTCCCTCGAGGATATTTTTCTTTCTCTTATCTCACTCCGATCCCCCAGGTTCAGGCCAACTTTCCTTCTGCCCTAAACATTGCAAAAGCTAGTAATTTATTTTTCTATCCTTGTTTAAATTCTTTGACAGCTCTGCCCAGGACTTGCGACAAAGCAGCCTCTGAAAAGGCTTTACATGACCCCTGTATCTCTTGCTAAACATGGGGTCACATTTGGGCTCCTGACAAACCTTTCTCAGGCCTTTTGCTTTCAGCTTTGTCCAAGATATTTTCTCCTCTGAGTCCCTTATAGCCCACCCAATTCCCAATCATAATTTAGGTGTCAGCTTCTACAAACTTATACCAGTCTCCTCACTCCCCAATGCCTGCCTGAGGACTGCCTTACCTGTTGCTTCTGTTTCCCCATGAACATCTTGAGGAAAGACAGAATGTCTCTCCAATGAAAAGCTGCCTCGCCCTAATCCTCAGGTGAAGCTCCTGGAAGTGATGGAAGGAATGGACAGGGAAACATTCGAGTTCAAGTTTGGAAAGGAACTAACCTTCACCACCGTACTGAGTGACCAGCAGGTTGTGGAGCTGATTCCTGGGGGCACAGGCATCGTGGTTGGATATGAAGACCGTTCTCGTTTCATCCAACTGGTGCAGAAGGCACGGCTAGAGGAGAGCAAGGAGCAGGTAGTAGCTAGAGGCCAGTAAAACAGAGAACTTTGGACTATCCTAAGCCCCAGGTCCTAATGACAAAAGCCAAGGCTAATAGGCCACCAGTACCAATCCTAGAAACTCGGGCTCCTATCATAACTGTGCCCCACAATAGTGATCAGGGTACAGAGATGCCCTGGTGTGCCCTTTCTCCCAACTCTGCCTCTTGTCCCTTCATTCCCAGGTGGCAGCTATGCAGGCAGGTCTGCTGAAAGTGGTGCCACAAGCTGTGCTGGACTTGCTGACCTGGCAAGAGTTAGAGAAGAAGGTGTGTGGGGACCCAGAGGTCACTGTGGATGCTCTGCGCAAGCTCAGTGAGTTCCAGGCAATGGGGAGGTGAAGCTCACTGTAGGACTGAAGGACTGGGTTGAGTGATACCTAAGAATGAATTCTGGTCTTGTCCTCTTCAGCTCGGTTTGAGGACTTTGAGCCATCTGATACCCGTGTGCAGTATTTCTGGGAGGCACTGAACAATTTCACCAATGGTCAGTGAAGGAGAGCAGTGTGGACTTTGCCTTTGGGATACAGTTAGGGTAGAAGTTACCAAACCTCCCTCCCTCACCATTAGTGCCAGCTGATTTCCTTCTCTTCCACCCAGAGGACCGCAGCCGCTTCCTGCGCTTTGTCACAGGCCGCAGTCGCCTACCAGCACGGATCTACATCTATCCAGACAAGCTAGGGTGAGTATATGTGCAGCAAGGAGGACCAAAGGGGCCCCCTGACAAACATGCCTCTACAGATCTTCCTAATTTGTGGCCCCTCAACACCCCCAGCTATGAGACTACAGATGCGCTGCCCGAGTCTTCCACCTGCTCCAGTACCCTCTTCCTACCACACTATGTCAGGTGAGTTTTCCTAGGCTCAAGCCTGAGGTCAGCATCCTCAGTGTGGTGCCCAAACTGGAGCCCCCTTGCTCCTGGGAGTAGGGTGGACGGGCCTGACTGAGTCCCCACCCCCACAGCGCCAAGGTGTGCGAGGAGAAGCTCCGCTATGCCGCCTACAATTGTGTGGCCATCGATACCGACATGAGCCCCTGGGAGGAGTGAGGCGGTGTCCACCGCCCTCCCAGAAATGAACACACAGCTGGGAGTCTGTGCTCCATACCAAGTTGATATGTTGAGAAATCCACAGGGTAGCACAGAGTACCTGCTGCTCCTATGAATGTAGTTGGAGCCAGGGTGATGGGTGGACAGTGGTCCAGCCCTGCAGATCCACAGCCCTCCTCGTGCTAGGGCTTGTTTCCTGAGGAAGAGAGAATCTTCCACAAGCCCAGCACAAGCTGCCAGGCCTGAGCTACTTGAAGGGGGCCAGTCTGCTCCTCATCCCGTGGACTTTGATTCCATTTTCTGTTCCACCTGTTTTTCTTCTGACTTCAAGCTGTGGCTCAGAGTTTTCAAAACCTTGAAGGGCAGTGTATTTTTCTCCTCAAGCAAATAGCCAAGGGTGGACAGGAATGATGGTCATCCTCCTTGGTCATCTACCCCCAAAAAATATTCAGTGGATGAACATTCCCTCCTTCACATTCTAGCCTTTCTCTCCTATCCCTCCATGCCAGAGGTGTGAGCTTTGTCCTTTCATAATTCAATCTTGATTGACAAAGTGCCACCACCCTCCCTGGCTCAGAACTTCCATCTACCGAACATCAGCTCTTTGCTACATCCACTCCATATCCACCAGTACTGCAGCATCTCCAGCCCACTCCTCATTATGCAGATTAAAGACACTTAAGATCTCTCCAAGATTTTCTTTACCCTACTCTAAAGTAAAGCCTAGACTTCAAACTAGTTCCTAGGGCTGTGTCGCCCCTTACCAGCCCTCCCTCCCTTGAAAGCCTCGGTGACACTCCTTCAAAAGAAAGACTTGCACATGGGAAAATTGAATAAATGGATTTCCTTCAGAATGTGTTTTTGGGCTCCTAGGGTTTGTGTTTATTGGGTTTCCTACTAGGATCAAAAAGAACCTGGAGAATTGGGTGCTAGCTCACTCCTATAATCCTACTCAGAAGGCTGAGATCTGAGGATCACTGTTTGAAGCCGAAAATATGTGAGATTCTTATCTGTAATTAATCACCAAAAACCTGAGAGCAGAACCTGTGGTTCAGGTGATAGAACACTAGCCTTGAGTAAGAAAAGCACAGGGACAACACCTAGGCTCTGAATTCACCTAGGCACAAAAAAAAAAAAAAAAAAAAAAAAAACTTAGACACTGGTGGCTCACACCTGTGATCCTAGCTACTCAGGAGACTGAGATCTAAGGATCATGGTTCACAGCCAGCCCAGACAGAAAAGTCCATGGGACTCTTTCTCCAATTAGCCAACATAAAAACCCTGGAAGTGGGGGTGTAGCTCAAATGGTAGAGCAGCAGCCTTGAGGGATAAAAACCCAAGCAAAAGAGTGAGGCCATGACATCAAGCCCTATTATTGCCAGAGAGGCAGAGAGGGGCAAAGGGAGAGGGAGAAAGGGTAGGGGGAGGGAGAAAGAAGAAAAAAAGAAAAAGAAAGGAAAAAAGAGAGAGGAAAGAAGACCTAGAGAATTGCTATGTGCTGGAAGACCTTTGGTAATTAGTGCTCTGCTGGTACCAAAGACGTGCATGCCTAATAGGAGTGGTGGTACTGGGTGACCATATTTCACCTGCAGTTAAATGCAGTTAAATCAGAAAAGATAAAGCCTAGTCTGTCATCTTCTGGGTGGGTGTATTGTGACTTGGAGGATAGAAGTCTACTTCTTGAATCGAAGGGGCAGAAAAATGTCATATCATAGAGGGTAAAGCTTTGGAATGGCTGTCAAGACAACCAGGTGAGGATTTTGACTCAAATAACATCATTCCTAAGCATCTACCACTTGCCATGCAGTTAAGATACAGAGACCTCATGGGGGTACAGCCTCTCACCAGGGGAACAATCATACCCTCAAGCACAATCTTCAGGCCCGGATGTCTCTGGATCCGATGTGAGACAGTGTTAGGCAAGTTGCCAGTTGCCCACTTTGCAATTTATGCTTAGGTGGTTGTCCTGGAAGGTTCATTCTGATGCTACCTTAGCATCAGGCACTAGGTGAGCTCCTAAGAGTTGTATTGCATATTTGTCCAGGCCTGTCTCCATATAATTTTGTGACCAACACCCAGCTCAGCCTCCTAGGAAACTTCTACTCTATTTCTAGTACCCATCTCCTGCCTCTCCCTAATCCCTGCTCCTTGGATGGTCCCCAGGAAACTGACACACATTCCTTCTCCCTCTCCCTCCCTCCCTCCCTCTTTCTCTCTCCCTCTCTCTCCATCCCCACCCCCTCTCTCTTCCTCTCTCCTCTCTCCCTCTCTCTCTGACTTTCCTTTCTCTTTGAGAGCTGCAGCAGTAGGAATCTAAGAGGCTTCCTACCCAACTCAGAGCTGCTCTTCTGCTCTTCCTAGCAAATTTCCTGTGGAAGGGCTACCTTCTCTGGCCTTCAGTGAAGGCCCTGGTGTTCATGTCCTGTGTCTGCTAGTAGTCCTATGTCTTCAATCTCTTATACTGTTTATTTTTAGTCTGCTTTCCATTATTCATCCATTCAGCAGCAAGCATGGAACACCTATGTCAGGGACCATTGGGGGCTAAAACACTGATTATTTTTGTCTTCATGAATTTAATAGGCAAGATATAGAACATATTAAGCAAGAAAATGCATAGAATAGTTCTAATCAATGGAGTTCAATGAGATACCTTCTCTCCCCCACCCCCTTCCATACTTTAAATTCAAGGCCTCACACTTAACACTCAAACACTTGAGCCACAAACCTAGCCCTTTTTGGCTTTGGTTATTTTTTGGTTTTTTTTTTGGGGGGGGTCTAGTCGTGGGGCCTGAACTCTGGGCCTGGGCGCTGTCCCTCAGCTCTTCAGCTCAAGGCTAGTGCTCTACCACTTGAGCCGGCTTTTTTTCTTTTTTGCTTATGTGGTGCTGAGGAATGGAACCCAAGCACTCTACCACTGAGCCACTTTCCCAGCCCGGCTTTGGTTGTTTTTAAGATAAGGTCTCACTTTTTTTTTTTTTTTTTACCTGAACCACAGTCCTGTTTATATTTTCCATTGTAACTAGGGTAACAGTGAGAATCACCATGTTTAGCCTTTTTCAGTTGAGATGAACTCCTGTGAACTTTTTTCACCTTGAACTATGATCCTTTTGATATCAGCCTCTTGAGTATGTAAATGATCTACTGGGCCTGACTAGTTCTTTTTCTACAAAGTCTCATATTTTTTTGCTGTAGCTGGCGTGCACTGTGATCTTCCTACTTTTTTTTTTTCTAGTGGTTAGTTGGAGATAAGAGTCTCATGGACTTTCTTGACCTGGCTGGCTTTGAACCATGATCCTCAAATCCTAGCCTCCTGAGTAGCTTAGATTATAGGTGTGAGCCACCGGCACCCTCCTGTCTCCCTACTTTTACTTTTCAAGTAGCTAGGATTACAGACATGAGCCACTGGCCCAACTGAAATACTACATTCTTAGTGAGAGTGACTGATACAAAGGCCCCCTGAGAATCAAGCTAAGTCCTATCTGATGTGTTGATTATGTTTCCTCTCACATGTGGAGTCTCATATATGGTTTCATAATGAAGCCCATTATTTTATGCAATATATGCTAATAAACATATAAAAAGCTGGGCACTTGTGGCTTATGCCCATAATCCTAGCTACTCAGGAAGCTGAGATCTGAGGATTATTGTTTGAAGCCAGCCCTGGCAGGAAAGTCCATGAGACTTTTATCTCCATATAAGTACAAAAACAAAATCTAGAAATAGAGATGTGGCTTAAGTGGTAGAGTACTAGCTTTGAGCATAAAAGCTCAGGGACAGTGCCCAAGCTCTGAGTTCAAGCCCTAGAACCAACACAAACACACACACATACACATACATATGAACACACACACACTTGACCAATTAGCTTAGAACATAAATATCTACATCATTAACGGTTTTTTTTTGTTTTTTGTTTTTGCCTGTCCTGGGGCTTGAAGTCAGGGCCTGAGCACTGTCTCTGAGCTTCTTTTTTTGCTCAAGGCTAGCACTCTACCACTTGAGCCACAGCGCCACTTCCAGCTTTTTCTGTTTATGTGGTACTGAGGAATCAAATCCAGGGCTTCATGCCTGCTAGGCAAGCACTCTACTATTAAGCCATATTCCCAGACCCATTAACTTTAAAACCACCAACGTTGAAAATTCTGTATATACTCCAAAAGAAATACTGAAGTCCTGGTTAGTGAAAAGTCCAAGTTTTTGGGTTAGAGAATGCTGCCTCATTCTCTTGCTAACTTATCATTAATCTCTTAGGGAACCACTAGATTTATATACAAAAACAAAACGTAATTTCTTGCAATTAATTGCCAAAGTGGAGGGCTTTTTTTTTCATTTTTATCTGTTACCCAGCATTCTAATAACAATTCCCTGCCCCCCTGACAAATCCACAGCCAGATGAAATTGATAAATATTATGATGTGGCCAGCAAAGTCCCAAAGAGAGATCTCTAGAAGACTGTGGGAAATCTTTGACTCAAGGCCCAACTTTGTTTCTCACAGTTCAGAGTTTGCCCTTCTGAACCTGCCCCTTCCCTCTTAAATTCCATGTGTATGCATTTGTGTGCACACCCACACCCACATACACACATCCTTGGGGAAGAAATGAGACATTATAAGGAGCAGCCTGTATTTAGTAAGCATTTATTATTTCCTATACTTAAATAATAGTACATAATAAGCATGAGGCTAGACACAGGAGTAATAATATGGGTTGACATAAACTTCAAAAGAAGACCAACAGCAAGGCACTGGTGGTTCATGCCTGTAATCCTAGCTATTCAGGAGGCTGAGATCAAATTTTCAAAGTCAGCCTGAGCAGGAAAGTCCAAGATATTATTATTTTTTTTTTTTTTGTGGGTCATGGGGCCTGAACTCTGGGTCTGGGCACTGTCCCTCAGCTCTTCAGCTCAGGGCTAGCGCTCTATCACTTGAGCCATAGTGCTACTTCCGGCTTTTTCTGCTTATGTGGTGCTGAGGAATCAAACCCAGGGCCTCATGCATGCAAGGAAAGTACTCCACCACTGAGCCACCTTTGCAGCCCAAGTATTACTTTATTTATTTATTTTTTTTTATGGTTGTGGGGCTTGAACTCTGGGCCTGGGCAGAGCTCTTCAGCTCAAGGTTAGTGCTCTACCATTTGAACCACAGCACCACTTCTCAAGATATTCTTTTTATTTTTATTTTTTTTGGGGGGGGGGTCTGGTTGTGGGGCCTGAACTCTGGGCCTGGGTGCTGTCCCTCAGCTCTTCAGCTTAAGGCTACCACTTGAGCCACAGCACCACTTCCGGCTTTTTTCTTTTTTTCTTTTTTTTTTTTTTGGTCGGCCATGGGGCTTGAACTCTGGGCCTGGGTGCTGTCTCTCAGCTCTTCAGCTCAAGGCGAGCGCTCTACCACTTGAGCTACAGCGCCACTTCCAGTTTTCTGGTGGTTTATTGGAGATAGGAGTCTCACGGGGTCTCTCCTGCCCGGGCTGGCTTTGAACCACGATCCTCAGATCTCAGCCTCCTGAGTAGCTAGGATTACAGGCGTGAGCCACCAGCGCCCGGCAGCCCAGCTTTTTTCTTTTTGCTTATGTGGTGCTGAGGAATCGAACCCAGGGCCTCATGCATGCAAGGCAAGCGTTCTACCACTGAGCCACCTTCCCAGCCCAAGATATTATTTTCTCTAATAAACTACTCAGAAAAAGCCAGAAGTAAGCTGTGACTCAAGAGACAAAGCAGTAGCCTTGAATAAAAGAAGTTCAGGAATGGCCCAGGTCCTGAGTTCAAGACTCAGGACTAGCACAAAAAACAAAAGACACCAAATGGGTGTCAGGTTTTAACCACATAATCCAACCAAAAACAACATCACAATTGAAGGGAGAATCCAGCTTTTATGATGATGATGATGATGGTTATGCCATACACTAAAGAAATTTACGGGGGTGGGGGGAGTTAAACAATGACATTCTTTCTTTTGGAAACATTTTTTCATTAAAATTTTTATGTTTCTAGGCTAGTACAGTGGTACATACCTGTAATTCCAGCTCTTAGCAGGCAGAGTCAAGGGGACATGGAGTTAAGGCCAGATTGGGCAATTTAGCAAACCATTGCCAAAGAAAACGAGGTATAGCTTAATAGTAGCATTTATCTGGAATGTTCAAGGCTTTCAGTTTTATCCTCAACACCATAAAATAAGTGTTACTGCCAATTACTGGTGGCTCATGCCTGTAATCCTAGCTACTCAGAAGGCTGAGATCTGAGGACCACAGTTCAAAGCCAGCCCAGGCAGAAAAGTCTGCAAGATACTTATTTCCAATTAACCAGCAAAAAGCCACAAGAGGTGCTGTAGCTCAAATAGTAGAGTACCAACTTTGTTGTACAAAAAAGCTCAGGGACAGTGCCCAGGCCCTAAGTTCAAGCCGAGGACTGGCACCTGCGCGTGTGCACACATGCACGCGCGCATGCACACCCATGTAACTATAATGCTTTACTTTTTTATTTATTCATTCATTCATTTATTGCTGGTCATGGGGCCTGAACTCGGCCTTGGCACTGTCCCTCAGCTCTTCAGCTCAAGGCTAGTGCTCTACCACTTGAGCCACAGCACCCCTTCCTGCTTTTTCTGCTTATGTGGTGCTGAGGAATTGAGCCCAGGGCCTCATGCATACAAGGCCACCTTTTTTTCATTTTTTGTTTTTTGTTTTTTTTTAATCTTTAAGTAGTTGTACAAAGAAGTTCCCATTCTGCAAAACAGTATATGAGTACAAAGTATTTGACAACATTGCCACCCAACTCTCCTAACCCATCCCTTCTCTCACATTTTTTCTTTAATTGAGATTAGGTGATTGCATAAATTTCACATATTTCACAGTGATAGTTAAAGTCACAAACACATTTTAACCTTCACAAGGCAAATTGTCATTACCATGGTCTATACAGTTTGGAATTCTATGAGCTTTGACAATACAAGTTATTTTTTCCACAGGTGATGTTTACATTTCTTTCCTTTTGCTTAGTGTAGGCCGTTCCCACTTATTCTGTTCCTACTCCTGGATTCCCTCTGTTGTGTGCATATATCTACCATATAAATGGTCTAGAACATGGAGTCATTTAGCAATGATATGACAAAATGGTTGGCTGTCCTTTGTTTCTTGAGTCCTGTTAGTTTGCCGTATCTTCTTGTATTTTGGCTTTAGCATCCACATATCAGGGAGACCATATGCCATTTGTTTCTTTGTTCTTGGCTTACTTTGCTCAAAATAATCTGCTCTAGTTCCATCCATTTCCCTGCAAATGCCATTATTTTGTCCTTTCTAATGGCTGCATAATATTCTATTGTATATAGGTACCACAATTTTTGGATCCATTCATCAGTAGTGGGGCATCTGGGTTGTTTCCAAATGTTGGCTGTTGTGAACAGTGCTGTAAAAAACATGGAGGTGCTTGTGTCTTTGTATACTGGTTCCTGTTTTCAGGATAGATGCCTAGGAGTGGTATGGCTGGGTCATAGGGGAGCTCTATATTTAGCTTTCTGAGGTACCTCCAAACTGTTTTCCAAAGTGGTTGTATCAGTATACATTCCCACCAGCAATGCAGTAGGGTTCCTCTTTCTCTGCATCCCCTGTTGTTGTCAGCCCTTGTTTTTATTTTTAATATAAATTAATGTTTTAAATGTCTTGGTTTGAATTTTGTTGTGGTCATGAGGCTTGAACTCTGGGCCTGGGCACTGTCCCTTAGCTCTTCAGCTCAAGTCTAGCACACTACCACTTGAGCCACAGTGCCACTTCTGGTTTTTTTTCTGCTTATGTGGTACTGAGGAATCAAACCCAGGGCTTCATGCATGCAAGGCAAGCACTCTACCACTGAGCCACCTTCCCAGCCCCATTGATTTGAATTTTTAATATGGTAGATATCAATAAATACAGAATAAAAAGATCTTTGGTTTCTCATCATTTATGAGTGTAAAGGGTCTGTCTAGAGACCAAAAAACGTTTGTGAATTTCTGCCCTACAGGAATGATTTCAAGAAAGTTCAAACCCCAGTACCACTAATACTATAATGAATAATAACCAAATAAAAAATAAAGTGAATATAGACTCTGAACCACTTTCTTCCACTAGAAGAGAAAGCTCTCTAGTTACCTGAAAACATTTGCTAATTTAAACTTTTACAATGGATGACTGATGAGGCTGACTGCTAATCTTGTTTCAAAACTAGTTTTTACTTCAAAATTGTGCTGTAAGGGTTAGTTTATAGAGAACCTGCCTGGCATTCACAATTTCCTAGCAATGTAAAGACACACAAACATGCTGTCAGGCTAGGGGTGTAGCTTAGGATCTAGCCCTGGTTCCCAGAGGTGCCCAGACCTTCCATGAAGGCTTCATAGTAAAGGACTTTTTTCTTTGTATTTGAAACAGGGTCTCATTATGTAGCTAAGATTGACTTTATTTTTATTTATTTATTTATTTGTCGGTTCTGGGGGCTGAACTCTGGGCCTGGGTGCTGTTCCTTAGCTTTTCAGCTCAAGGCTAGCTCCCTACCACAGCACTACTTCTGGCTTTTTTCTGCTTATGTGGTACTGAGGACCTCATGCATGCGAGGCATGCATGAGCCAACTGAGCCAACTTCCCAGCCCCTAAGGTTGACTTTAAACTTGAGATACCTCTGCCTGTGACTTCTGAGGGCTAGGATTATAGAGGTGGGTCACTATACAAACCATAGAAAAGGCCTTTGTCTGCCTGTATGAGGGCAGGGTTAGAGTAACTATTAGGCTGCAGTCTTCATGGTGCTGTGTATTTCGTGTACTTTTGTACAAACCTTAGCAGGGAAACAAAATCTCCAACAGCTTCCTGACTTGGCAAAATCCACAGTCACAGTAGCTCACAAGCCTAATAGGATCTGAGTTCTCTCTCCTCTCCCCATTGCCTTTCTGACCTCCTCTGCCATTATTCCCCCTCTCTCTGACTTAATGTGGCATACCCATGCCACATAATAATCATCCTTTCTGTGTCCTTCACCACCACTCTTTATTTGGCTTTTTTTCCAGTCATGGGCCGCATCTGACATGTGGAACTATGGTAGTTGAGCCTAGGATGGAAAACTTTGATTTTAGCCTCGGTGGCCTCCTTGATGCCTTTTTCTTTTCCTTCTTCTTCTTCTTTTTTTTTTTTTTTTGCCAATCCTGGGGCTTGAACTAACGGCCTGAGCACTGTCCCTGAGCTGCTTCTTCTTCCTTTTTTTTTTTTTTTTTTTTTGTTGTTGTTGTAACTGTTGGTCACCGGGCTTGAACTCGGGGCCGGGGCGCTGTCCCTGAGCTCTTCAGCTCAAGGAGAGTTCTCTACCACTAGAGCCACATCGCCACTTCCGGTTTTCTGGTGGTTAATTGGAGATAAGAGTCTCACAAACTTTCCTTCCCCGGGCTGGTTTGAACAGCGATCCTTAGATCTTAGCCTCCTGAGTAGCTAGGATTACAGGCATGAGCCACCTGTGCCCGGCTCCCTGAGCGGCTTTTTGCTCAAGGCTAGCACTCTACCACTTGAGCCACAGCGCCATTTCCGGCTTTTCTGTGTATGTGGCACTGAGGAACCGAACCCAGGGCTTCTTGCATGCTACGCAAGCGCTCTACCACTAAGCCACATTCCCAGCCCATCCTTGCTGTCTTTTGAACACTGTCTCAGGACCTTTGCAACTACTGGCTATTGTATTTTTAAGTCTCTTACCCATGACTCTTTTGGCCCACTCTCTTCAGATCATCACTGCATGACCACCTCTCCTGCTCTGGATGGCTAAAGTTGGCATGAGTGGTCATATTAGCCATTCCTACATAGCAAGCTCTGCCAATCCCCGGCCTAATAGGGAAAGGGAATTTGGTGACTCTTCCCCGCTACCCCCTCCCCCACCCCCACCCCCACCCCACTCCACCCCCACGAACCAAATATTGTGGCACCCAATAAGTAATCTTTCCAGAGTAGCAGATGATACCAAGTGCTAACAATGGAAGTTCACCCTAAGGGAAGCGACTATAACTAGTTCCTGTGGGTACCTGGCATCCTGACCTGGCAGCCAACTCTATGGAAGTTAGCTATTTGGGAATGGAAGAACGGGTAGCAATGGCAAAATCGGAATGTTCTCGCAAGCTGCAGGGACTTGAAGGGCTCTCAGACTGCCCAGTCTTCTCCAGCCTTCCTTTCATTCTCGGTACTGAGGGGCGAGGTTTCCTTTCTGTCATCTATCGCTCGGTGTTCGCCCCTGGTCCGCGGGTCTGGCCCGCGCGTCCCATCGATGTGCTCGGCCATCGCGCGCCTGCGCCTTGGGACTGTCAGCGGCAGCGTGGGGAGCGGCTGCGACGCGCCGGGAGCTGAGGTGAAGCTGCGGCTCGGGTCTTGCCAGGAGGTGTCCGAGCTGGCTGAGCCCGGGTGGGTACTGGAGAACCCCCTTCGTGCGAGGGAGGCGAGTCCTCCGGGTCAGGACCTGCAGCCGGTAGACAAGGGGTAGTGAGCCTCGAGGTCGGGAGCTCGAATCCTTGCCGGAACCGGCCGGGAGCCTAGGGTCCCTGCGTAGACTGGAGGGTGCGGGGGATTCGAACCAAACGCCTCGTGCAACAGGTGGAGAAAGTGAATTTCGAGGAGGAGAGGTTCTGCTGCAGGCCACCCTGAGACCACACCAGACCTGAACTCCTTCATTTATCCAACCCACTCTTTAGTTGTTGACTCAGGGCGTTGAGGTACCGGGACGGTAAGGACCCCGCCTCACGTGGCGCCGCGTGGACGAGGACACCGGTGGGCGTGTTGTGGGCTCTTTCACCTCCTGGCAGCTGGAGATGTCAGAGAGTGCTGTGACCCAGGCCGGTCTGAGATGCCTCTCCTGGTTGCCTAGAGCATTTGATCATCAGATCCCAGCGACCTGGGTTCTATTGCCTTTCTGCACATATTTGAACCTGACCTCACCTGGGGCTACTGTGAGGTTCACAGATCCTCATTCTACACACAGTGAGTACCTGGCATCTGACTGAGAATTCAGGGATGACCAGCCCAGGCCCAACCTGCAGGGAACTCACTCTTAGACATTCAGATCTGTACGTGCACTGAAGTCTGTCAAGGCTGGTATACTTCTCTAAGTGGTAGGGTGGAAGCCCCTAGGTTCAGCAGTCCCTTGTAACTGGGTGTGAGAAGGGTTAGATGGCTTCATGGGCAAGATGATTGTTGAGCAGTCTTACAAGTTTAATAGTGGATTAGCAGGCATAGGAGAAAGGCAATAGAGGGAACGGGAACAGGAGTGCAGCTGTGCATGGTAGCACAAGTGTAGTCCCAGCTACCTCGGATTTTGAAATAAGATGCTTTTTTTGAGCCAGGAGTTCCATGCTGTAGTGTGCTTTGTAATCAGGTGTGAACACTTAAGTTGGGTGGTGACTTCTGGGGAGCCAGGGACTACCTGGTCCCATGTGCTGATTCATAAGTGGAATCATGCCTGTGGATACCGCATTCCAGGCTGGACGCCTCTTAAATAACAGAAGGAAAATGATGGAAGCAATGACATTGATCAAGATACATTGCCCTCATAGACTGACATGAAACCCTTTTTGTAAAAAAGAAAAGAAATAGGGCTGGGAAGGTGGCTCAGTGGTAGAGCGCTTGCCTTGCATGCATGAGGCCCTGAGTTCGATTCCTCAGCACCACATAAGCAAAAAGAAAAAAGCCGGAAGTGGCGCTGTGGCTCAAGTGGTAGAGTGCTAGCCTTGAGCTGAAGAGCTGAGGGACAGCATCCAGGCCCAGAGTTCAGGTCCCACAACCGGACCCCAAAAAAAAAATTAGAAAAGAACTAGAGACCAGAGACAATAATTAATGAAATAGCATGGTTCATTTTGTTCAGAAAACCTTTCATTGTTTACCCTCTGCCCAGTAATAATCAGACATTTATGCTTGTAATGGAATGGGCATTATTTTGTATGTAGAACATACAACTTATTTCCTTCCTTCCTTCCTTCCTTCCTTCCTTACTTCCTTCCTTGCTTGCTTCCTTGCTTCCTTTCTTCCTTCCTTCTTTCCGCCTCATGCATGCCAGACAAGGAAACCTTTGTTTAATCTTAATAACAACTCAGTGAAGTAAAGACTATAATTATCCCCATTTTACAAAAGAAAAAGGCATAGAAAAGTTATGAAGCTTGCTCTAGTTCACATAGCTAATAAATGGTAGAGCTAGAGTATATACCTTGGCAGTTTGGCTCTAGGATCTGTGGACTTAACTACCAGGTGGCTTTCTAAAAACTGAGGATAATGAGCATTAATCTGGTTATACCACTGAAGCAGATATGGAACTTTTTTTTTTTTTGTCGGTTGTAGGGCCTGAACTCTGGGCCTGGGCGCGGTCCCCCAGCTTTCAGCTGTAGACCAGCGCTCTACCACTTGAGCCACAGCCCCACTTCTGGCTTTTTTTGCTTATGTGGTGCTGAGGAATCAAACCGAGGGCCTCATGCATGCAAGGCAAGCACTCTACCACTGAGCCACCTTCCCAGCCCCCAGAGATGGAACTTAAACTGAAGCTTTTTTTTTGGGGGGGGGGGGGGGTCCGGTCGTGGGGCCTGAACTCTGGGCCTGGGCACTATCCCTCAGCTCTTCAGCTCTAGGCTAGTGCTCTACCACTTGAGCCATAGCACCACTTCCGGTTTTTTTCTTTTTGCTTATGTGGTGCTGAGGAATCGAACCCAGGGCTTCATGCATGCAAGGCAAGCACTCTACCACTGAGCCACCTTCCCAGCCCCTTAAACTGAAGGTCTCATACTCTTTTCATAATAATATTAAATGAAGGTCTCCTACTCTTTTCATAATAATATTAAATGTATTGAAAGTTACATAATGCCAAAGTGAAGGTTAAATTCCAATTTAAGCTGGGTCATGCCTGTAATCCTAGCTACTCAGGAGGCTGAGATCTGAGCATCATGGTTTGAAACCAGCCTAGGCAGTTGCATCTGATAAAAGTGGGTATCAGCAGCTTAAATAAAAATGGGTGTGTGTCTTTTTATTTTTGTGACTTTTCCCCCTTGTGTTTGAAGTTTATTAAAATGGAATTTCAAGCAGTAGTGATGGCAGCTGGTGGGGGATCACGGATGACAGACCTGACTTCCAGCATTCCCAAGCCTCTGCTTCCAGTTGGGAACAAACCTTTAATTTGGTATCCATTGAATCTGCTTGAACGTGTTGGATTTGAAGGTGAGTTATGACAGTGAGTGAGATTCACCTATAAAACTTTTAGTGTGTTTAAGCCCAATGACTTGTCAGCATTATGAGGGCAAGACAGGATGAATGATAGAAGACTAGGACTTAAAGTTTTAAGACTAGGACTTAAAGACTAGCCTCTTTAATTTAGGAACATAGAAAGTCTCTATCTGTTGCTGCATGAAAAAGGTTGAGAAGATAGAGCTGGTCTCCACAGTGATCCAAGATGAACCTTGTAAGGATATCACAAAGAGCCTAATGGCTTTAACTTCCTAAGAATCTGTTTTATGCCAGGTAATACATTAAGTATACTGATGAGTACAGAATTGAAAAGATAGCTCAGGCCAGAACTTTAAAGATAGCTCAGACTTCTATAACTTTAAAGTCTGCTGGGAAGAGTTCTATTTTTGCTTGCATGACTAGATTTGTGATGATGCCATTAAATAGGAAAAGGAATGTGAGATATGTAATAGATTTGAATAAACAAAATGAATTTAGTTTTGGCCACCTTGAGTTTGAGGCATGCTAATGTCAGGTGGAACAAATTAGAATATTACTGAGATGTAACAGATTAGAGTGCCAGATCCTGGGGGCCAGTCACGTTGTAATTCAGTGTTGATTCCTGTTGCCTTCCTGAATCAGACTCATAAACATTTCTATGTGGTTGACTACATGACACTACTGTTAAGAAATAGGCTTGAGAAGTTTTTAGAGTCTAATCTCACAATAAAGGAGATTGTAATACACCTTAATACACTGAAGATGGGGGCACATGCTGGTAATTCTAGCTCTTCAGAAAGCTGAAGTAAGATTTCAAGTTCAGGGACAGACTGGAGAACATAGCAAGACCCTGACTATAAAAACAAAGTAAGGGCTGGGAAGTTGGCTCAGTGGTAGACTGCTTGCCTCGCATGCATGAGACCCTGGATTTGATGCCTCAGTACCATATAAGTCAGAAGTGATGCTGTGGCTCAAGTGATAGGGCACTAGCTTTGAACTAAAGAGCTGAGGAATGGTGCTCAGGCCCAGAGTTCAACCCCTATTACTGACCCAAAAATATAAAAAATAAAAATAAAGTAAAAGTGTGTGTGTGGCAATACTAGAATTTGAGTTTAGAGCCTCATATTTTGCTAGGCAAGCATGGTACCACTTAGGCTATGTCCCCAACCATTTAGTAACTCTATATGGATTTGTCATCTATAGTGATTTTGCTCTTTTACTTTGTGTATTTGTGTGTGTGCGCGCATGCATGTGCACTTGTGCTCCTTCTGTGGCTTGAACTCAGGGCCTGGGCACTGTCCCTAAGGTTTTGTGATCAAGGCTAGCCCTCTACCTACCACTCTTGAGCCACAGCTCCTCAGTTCTCAGCCTTCTGAGTAGCTAGGATTACAGTCATGAGCCACTGGTTCCTGGCCTAATCTTTTACTTTTATCACATCATCTTTAGTTAATACTGGGTGTGGCCTTTTATGGTACATTTAATATCTACTACCTAGAACTATCTCTCTCTTTCTTTCTTTTCTTTCTTTCTTTCTTTTTTTCTTTCTTTCTTTCTTTCTTTCTTTCTTTCTTTCTTTCCTTCTTTCTTTCTTATTTTTTTGGTTGTGGGGCTTGAACTCTAGGCCTAGGTGCTGTCTCTGAGCTCTTCAGCTCAAGGCTAGCACTCTACCACTTGAGCCACAGCACCACTTCCAGTTTTCTGGTGGGTAATTGGAGATAAGAGTCTCACAGACTGTCCTGCCTGTGCTGGCTTTGAACCACAATCCTCAGATCTCAGCCTCTTGGATGGCTAGGATTACAAGCGTGAGCCACCAGTGCCCAGCAGCACATTCTTTCTTGCTGAGGTTCAATCAGAATTTGAGGAGTACTTCTAGATGTAAGTTTCTGAAGTTTAATAGCTAGGCCTATATTCATTTCTTTTTAGAATGTTTATTATTATCAGTGTTTCATATATATATAGTACTTTCCAGGCTGGTTTTGAACTCAGTCTCTGGCTTTAACCTCCTGAGTAGCTGGAATTATAGACGTGATCCCACTACCTGATGAAAGTAAACCTGGTTGACCTTCAACTCACTATATAGCCCAAGCTGGCCTTGAACTCAAAATTTTTGTGCCTCAACCTCAGGAGTAGGATTGTAGGCATGCATCACTGTGTCCACCAAACAGTGTTAATGGCCACGTCTTTTGTGCTTCCAGAATACTTTGTTACTCTGTCTTAGCACTTCTTTCTAGGACTACTTTCTACCGCACCTAATGCTGTGGGAGATTGTGTAATCTTTCTAAGAGCAGATACTAAATCTAACTCATCGTGTCAGCTTTACATGTCACAATATGGACAAGAAATTTTTGTTGGAGCTGGGTGCTGGTAGCTCATGCCTGTAATCCTAACTACATAAGAGGCTAAGATCCGAAGATCATGGTTCAAAGCCAGCTTGGGCAGGAAAGTATGTGAGATTCTTATCTCCAGTTAACCACCAGAAAATCAGAAGTGGCTCAAAGTGGTAGAGTGCTAGCCTTGAGCAAAAAAGCTCAGGGAGAGCTGGAATGTGGCTTAGTGGTAGAGTGCTTGCCTAGCATGTATAAAGCCCTGGGTTCAATTCCTCAGTACCACATATACAGAAAAAGCTGGAAATGATGCTGTGGCTCAAGTGATAGAGTGCTAATCTTGAGCACAGAGAGGCTCAGGAACAGTGCCCAGGTCCTGAATTCAAGCTTCAGGACTGCCAAAACAAAAACAAAACAAAACAAAAAACAAGCTGGGCGCTGGTGGCTCATGCCTATAATCCTAGCTACTCAGGAGGCTGAGATCTGAGGCTCGTGGTTCTAAGCCAACCCGGGCAGGAAAGTCCATGAAACTCTTATCTCTAATTAACCACCAGAAAACTGGAAGTGGTGCTGTGGCTCAAGTGGTAGAGCAGTAACCTTGAGCTGAAGAGCTCAGGGACAGTACCAGGGCCCAGAGTTGAAGACCCAGGAACAACCAAAAATAACTAACTAAATAAATAAAAGCTCAGGGACAGTGGTCAGGCCCTGAGTTCAAGTCCCATGACCAACAAAAAAAAAGAAAGAATTTTTTTTTTTCTTTGTCCGTCATGGGGCCTGAACTCTGGGCCTGGACACTGTCCCTCAACTCTTCAGCTCAAGTCTAGCGCTCTACCTCTTGAGCCACAGTGCCCCTTATGGCCTTTTCTGCTTATATGGTGCTGAGGAATCGAACCAAGGGCCTTATGCATGCAAGGCAAGCACTCTACCAGTGAGCCACCTTCCCAGCTCCCAAGAAAGAATTTTATTTTTTTAATTGGCCATGGGGCTTGAACTCTGGGCGTGGGCACTGTCCCTGCGCTTTTTAGCTCAAGGCAAGGGCTCTACCGCTTGAGCCACAGCACCACTTCCGGTTTTCTAGTGGCTTATTGGAAATAGAGTCTAACAGAATTTCCTACCTGGGCTGGCTTTGAACTGCGATCCTTAGATCTCAGCCTCCTGAGTAGCTAGGATTATAGTCGTGAGCCAACAGTGCCCAGCTTAAGAAAGAAATTTTTGTTGGATTTGAATACATGCTTTTAAAGCATATCTCTTCCATGAATCTTAAGGAAGATTTCATTAATCATTTTCTTGTGTCATTTCTCCATGTTAAATTTCTTGAGAATAGATACCATGTTGAGTTCTTTTCTGAATTCTCAGTGCTTATTTGTCCTTTATTTGGTAAGTATATTAGTATTTATTGGTTGAGTGAATGAATGAAGAAATTGGGAAGAAGAAGAAGGAAAAAGGGAAGAAGAAAATATAGCTTAAGTGATTTGAAAGAAAAGAAAAAGAATGGTTAAAGTAAAAACAGAGTTAATTGTGACCTGGAGTACTATCATGGAACAAGTGGGAATCAGTAAGGGATGCTAAGATCAGATCTCAGCCATCAAAAATCGTCTCTTCAGATATCAGTAACATTATCTTGTCAAAGTCCTGTGACAAAACCCCAAGTTTGGGACTGGTAATGTGGCTTAGTAGAGTGTTTGCCTAGCATGCATGAAGCCCTGGGTTTAGTACCACAGAAAAATCCAGAAGTGGTACTGTGGCTCAAATGGTGGAGTGTTAGCCTTGAACTGAAGAAGCTCAGGGACAGTGCCCAGATCCTGAGTTCAAGCCCCAGGACTGGCAAAAACAAAACAAAACAAAACAAAAAAAAAAGAGTTTTCTATCATTGGTTGATAGCTTCATAAGATGAAAACATCTTTTGTGAAGTAGTAGTGGTTACCTGGTCAGAATGGTGATTAACTCTGAACTGAATGAAGATTTAGAATGTACTCTCATGTGTGTGTGGTGTTGTTGTTGTTGTTGAACAGTCTTGTGAATTTTTTACATCACAAAAAGTGGTATATAGTGTATTAGTGTTGGTATTAATCATACAGATCTGAGTTTTACCTTGTTTCCATTGCTTACTGGTTGTGTCATCTGAGGAAAATCACTAATGTTTTTAAATCTGTTTCCTCTTTTTTAATTTTACTTTGGGGTTTTTGAGTCAAGACCTCTCATGTGCAGCCCACACTGGCCACAAATTTAAAATCTTCCTGCATTTGTCCATCGAGTGTAAAACACATTGAAAAGTTTTAGTAATATTGGCAGTTATTATCTTACCTAATAACAGGCTACATCTAATTGGAATAGTCATTGTCTAAGTGCATGAATTTTTACGTTTTCCTTCTTTTCTTTTTATTCATTCTGTAGAAGTCATTGTGCTTACAACCAAGGATGTCCAAAAGGCTGTGTGTTCAGAATTTAAAATGAAAATGAAGCTAGATATTGTGTGTATTCCTGATGAAGCTGACATGGGTACTGCAGATTCTCTACGCTACATATATCCAAAGCTTAAGGTGAAAATTATTATTTATTATAATTATTTTGTTTTATTTTTTTGGTGTTGGTCTTGGGGCTTGAACTCAGAGTCTCAGCACTGTGCTTTTGTGCTTAAGGCTAGCACTCTAACACTTGAGCCACAGCTCCACTTCCACTTTTTTGGTAGTTAACTGGAGATAAGAGTCTCACGGATTTTCCTATTCAGTCTGGCTACAAACCACAATCCTCCTATCTCAGCCTTTGAGTAGCTAGGATTATAGGGGTGAGCCACCAGCACCTAGCAAGAGGAAAAATTATTTCTTGACTTTGTTTATTGGTGATGAATAAAATCTTTCATCCTAAGAGCACTGCAATTTACAACACACAAACACACACATACTCTGTTTTGCGTACTCTGTTGCCCATGTAGTCTACAACTGTTTTTTGTTTTTATTATTAGGAAAGATTGACATATTCGGTTATCACTATCTGTTTTCTAAGTGCAATGTATTTTGGTCAGTGTAACCCTTCCATCATTCTTTCCCATTTTTCCTTCTCGCATCCCTGCTCTCAAGTTACATAGTTCAAGTTTTACATAATGTACATTGAATATAATGACTGCATTTGCTCATCTTCCCTCCTTCCCTCCATTTCTGTATCCCCTTTTGTCCTCCCCCAAAAAACATGTTTCCACTTCCGATTATTCATTTTGATAAACAATTTGTTATTTCTTCAGAGGAGTTACACCTTTGGACTCCTCCCCTAACTATGCCATCCTTTAGTCAGTTTCTTTGGGTATATAAAACCTTGTATATGGTGGCTGGAAAGGTGGCTCAGTGGTAGAGTGCTTGCCTTGCATGCATGAGGCCCTGGGTTCAATTCCTCAGCACCACATAAGCAGAAAAAGCTAGAAGTGGTGCTGTGACTCAAGTGGTAGAGCACAAGCCTTGAGATGAAGAGCTGAGGGACAGTGCCCAGCCTAGAGTTCAGGCACCATGACAGCAAAAAAAAAAACACAAAAAAAACTTGTATATGTTATCATGTATATTATATTTTAGAGCTAGCTTCTACAAATGAGAGAAAACATGTGCTGTTTTGTTTCTCTGAGCCTGACTTCAGTTAACGTAATTTTTTCTATGTCCATCTATATCCCTGCAAATGACATATTCTTCATTTTTCTAATAGATGAGTAAAATTCCTTTGTATATTTGTACCTTGTTTTCTTGATCTATTCATCTGTTGTAGGCACTTGGGCTGTTTCTGTAACTTAACTGTTGTGAATAATGCAGCAGTGGACATGGATGTACAAGTGCCTTTACTGTATCCTGACTTGTAATATTCTGGGTAGAAGCCCAAGAGTACTATCGCTGTATCATTGGGTAGTTCAAACTGCTTTCCAGAGTGGTTGTACTAGTTTATAGTCTCACCAAAGAAGAATAGGCTGAGTGTGTAGTCCAGTGGAAGGGCACTTGCCTAGCATTCATGAGGTCCTAGGTTTCATTCCCAGCACTTGCAAGGGGAAAAAAAAAGGATTCAGAGGATTCCATTTGCTCATAACAAGCAAAATTAATATGTAGTAAGAGAAATCTGAGTTGTTATTGACTATAGGTGAGAATTGACTGGAAAAGAATTTTTAAAATTCCATCGGTCTCCTATAAGATATTTGAACTTTTAATCCTTTTTGATGAAGAAACTAACAACATATGCATAGTAGAACCCAGTCTGTCCCGTTGCTTGTGGCCCATAAACTGAGACCACATATTATTCTAAAACTGTTGTCCTTTGGGAAAAATTCAGTTTTTATAATGTTACTGTATTATTTGAATTGGGGCACAGACTTTCTCCTGCCAAAAGGCCTACTAATATTTTTCAGCCTGTCTTTGTAATGAAAAATAAATACTGGCCAGGCACTGGTAGCTCACGCCTATAATCCTAGCTACTTAGCAGGCTGGGATATAAAGACTGCTGTTCAAAGCCAGCCCTGGCAGGAAAGTTTGTGAGGCTTTTATCTCCAATTAACTACCAAAAAAGCTGAAAGTTGAGCTATGGCTCAAGTGGTAGAGTGCTAGCCTTGAGCAAAAAAGCTCAGGGACAGCTCCGAGGCCCAAAGCTATCATTCCACCACTTGATCCACAACTCCATCTCCAACTTTGTGGTGGTTAATTGGAAACAAGAGCCTCACAAACTTTCCTGCATGGGCTGGTTCCAAACCATGATTCTCAGATCTCAGCCTTGAGTAGCTAGGATTACAGGTGTGAGCCACTGGCAGCTGGCACAGTCAGAAACTCTTAATTAAATATTATTGCATAAAACTTATTTAAGAGCTAGAAAATCTAAAAGGATTCATGTATCTTTGCAAGTGTACAGCTTTTGTTTCTTGGTATCTTTACCCTAGTGAAGGTGATTCCAGTCTTCCAGGATGACTTTCTATCCTTTGCTAAGGCCATATGCTCAAGAGACCTAGCTAAGTAAGGATGCAGTCTGTGATCGGCACATAAAACAAAGCTTGGGCCAAGTGCCAGTGGCTCTGTTTTGTACATGGTTCTATTTTTTTACCTTAGAAATAGAATGCAATCAGACATAGTTCATACTTATAATTCTAGCTTCTTAAAGAGACTGAGGTCTAAGAATTGCAGTTTAAAGCCAGCCCAGTCAGACAAATCTAAGAGACTGGCAGCTCCTATTAGCTAACAAAAAGTCAGAAGTAAAGCTACGTGCTGATGGCTTACACCTCTAATCCTAGCTACTCAGGAGGCTGAGATCTGAGGATCATGGTTGGAAGCTAGCCAGAGCAGGAAAAAGTCCATAAGACTCTTTTATCTCCAGCTAACCACCAGAAGTGGTACTATGGCTCAAAGTGATAGAGGGCTATCCTTGAGTGAAAAAGTGCCCAAGCCCTGAGTTCAAGCCCTACTACAGGCCAAAAAAAAGGTCAAACTAGAGGTATGGCTCTATGTGAGTAAAACTATGTGAGTGAAAAAACAGTAAGACTCTGATTTCAAGGTCCAATACTAGCCTCCCAAAAATAAGTTATTCATAGCCAGCCTGGCAGGAAAGGCAGTGAAACTCTTACCTCCAATAAACCACCAGAAAACCAGAAGTGGCACTGTGGCTCAAGTGGTAGAGCACTAGCCTTGAGCTGAAGAGCTGAGGGATCATGATGATACTCAGGCCCAGAGTTCAAGCCCTATGACCACAACAACAAAAAAAATAGCTAACATGCTGCAACAAAGAGCAAACTATCCTAGTGAAATCCCTATCCTAGAGGCAGCTGGTATAAAGATTGGGCATATAGTCTATTTTTAAATGTTCAAACAGCGAAATATTTTCAGTTGAGTATTTGATGTCTTTATCAAATTACAAATCTCTGTCATTCTTTCCTAGAACTTTTCATTTAGCCCAAGGTTTTGTTTTTGTCAGATTTGTATCTCTTTGGAAAGACTAAGTATAGTTTGGTAAAGGAAAGATCTGAGAACTTGGCCCTAACTTGCCTAAAGACTTTATTAAGTGGTGACTTTCATTCATTCTGATGAATGCTTCGGTGGGCTATGGTTGCCAGGAGGGCCCCCTTGATGATGCCTTCTTTGACACTATTCTTGGCATAGTTAAAAGCTCATGGCTGAGAATGTGGCTTAGTTGTAGAGTGCTTGCCTGGCATGCATGAAGCCCTGAGTTCCATTCCTCAGTACCACATAATCAGAAAAGGCCAGAAGTGGCTCTGTGGCTCAAGTAGTAGAGTGCTAGCCTTGAGCAAAAGAAGCTTAGGGACAGTGCCCAGACCCTGAGATCAAGCCCCAGGACTGAAGAAAAGAAAAGAAAGGAAAGGAAAGGAAGAAAGAAACAAACAAAGAAACAAAAAGAAAAGCCCAGGAGTTATGACAATAAACAGCTTGGATTTAGGGGATTTTTAGCTTTTTATTTCTCCAGAAAATCTCAATGGTGCTTTTCTTTTGATTATATTAAGTGTGTGTGTGTGTGTGTGTGTGTGTGTGTGTTTTTGGGGAGGGGGGACTTGAACTCTGGGGCTGAGCACAGTCCCTCAGCTCTTCAGCTCAAGGCTAGTACTCTACCACTTGAGTCACAGCACTGCTTCCCATTTTCTGGTGGTTAATTGGAGATAAGTCTCACAGACTTTCCTGCCTGGGCTGGCTTTGAACCATGATCCTCAGATCTCAGCCTCCTGAGTAGCTGGGATTACAGACATGAGCCATCAGCACCCAGTATGTGTGTATTTTTTTTTCCTATAAATTTGAAATGTTTTCATCTTACCTTCACACAGATTGCTACTTGTTGGAACTCTGGTCTGTAGGATGAGACTTCTACAGCTCTGTACTTTGATAGTCAGAAAACTTATAATCTGGGCTAGGAAGGTGGCTAAGTGGTAGAGTGCTTGCCTTGCATGTGTGAGGCCCTGTGTTTGATTTCTCAGCACTATAGAAGAAGATAAAGCCAGAAGTGGCGCTGTGGCTCAACTGGTAAAGTGCTAGCCTTGAGCTGAAGAGCTGAGAGACACCAGGCCCAGAGTTCAGGCCTCATGACCAACAAAACAACAACAACAACAACAAAACTTATAATCTTTGAGCCTAGTTTCTTTTTTTCCTTTTTTTTTTTTTTTGTCAGTTTTGGGGCTTGAACTCAAGGCCTAGGTGCTATCACTGAGCCTTGTGCTCAAGGCTAGCATTCTAGCATTTAGGCCACAGTGCCACTTCCAGTTTTTGAGTGGTTCATTGGAGAGAAGAGTCTCATGGGGACGTTTCTGCTTGGGCTGGCTTCAAACTATGATCCTCAGATCTCAGCCTCCTGAGTAGGCCTGATTTGTCTCCTTCCTTTCTTTATTCCTTCCTTCCTTCCTTTCTTCCCTCCTTCCCTTTCTCTCTCTCTCTCTCTCTCTCTCTTTTTCTTTCTTTCCTTCCTTTTTTCTTTACTGAGGAATCAAACCCAAGTCTTCATACATGTTAGGCAAGTACTCTACCACTAAGCCACATTCTGAGCCCCATTAGCCCTAATTTCTTTTGTTTTTATTTGGTTTTGTTTTGTTTTGTTTTTGGTTGGTCATGGGACCTGAACTCTGGGCCTGAGCGCTGTCCCTGAGCTCCTCAGCTTAAGGCTAGTGCTCTGTCACTTGAGCCACAGTGCCACTTCTGGCTTTTTCTGCTTATGTGGCACTGAGGAATCAAACTCAGGGCCTCATGTATGCAAGGCAAGCACTCTACCACTGAGCCACCTTCCAGTCCATAGGCCTAATTTCTTGAGCCTCTTTCATCCTCCTCTCTCCTCCCTCCTCCCTTCTCCCCTCCTTCTGAGACAGTGGGGCCTCAATCCTTGGCTGCCAGCATGCTGCTCAGCTCCCCCATGTCCTCTTGGTTGGAATGTGCATTCTCTCACCCTTTTCTTGATGAACTTGAGGTTCCATTTGTTCTTGGACACCTTGAATAGCTCCATGGTACACCCCTCATATGGGTGAAAGCACACACCTCACACATAATGTCCTGCGGATACTTCATGCCTGGTGAGGCACCCACGGCACTGTGCCTTGGCTTGCTCACGTTCTTGGTCTCTTTGTGGCCCTTCCTTTTTTTTTTTTTTTTTGGTCAGTCATGGGGCTTGAACTTGGCCTGAGTGCTGTCCCTCAGTTCTTCAGCTCAAGGTGAGCGCTCTAGCACTTGAGCTACAGAGCCACTTCTGATTTTTCTGGTGGTTTATTGGAGATAAGAATGTCATGGACTTTCCTGCCCGGGCTGGCTTTGAATCCTGATCCTCAGATCTCAGCCTCCTGAGTAGCTAGGATTACAGGCGTGAGCCACCGGTGCCCAGCCTTTTATGGCCTTTCTTGAGAGCCATAGCTATGGGATACCACAGAGCCATGGCTGCCATTCACCATTGGCTGTATGGTGGAAGCTCTTGCCTTTTTCTTTCTTTTTTTTTCCCTAATTTTTTCTTTTTTATTGATATTATAAAGGTGATGCACAGAGGAGTTAACAGTTATATAAGTGAAGTAATGAGTACATTTCTTTTTGGACAATATCTCCCCTTTCCTCGCTCTCTCCCAGTTTTTCCCTCCTGGTCCCACCCACAGAGAAATGTTTTAATTGTAGCCCCTCCCCTTTTTTTTTTAATTTTTATTGTGAAAATTCCATACAAAGGAGTTACAATTACATTGGCAAGGTAATGAGTACATTTTTTCTTTCTTTCTTTTTTTGCCAGTTGTGGGGCTTGAACTCTGGGCCTGGGCGCTGTCCCTCAGCTCTTCAGCTCAAGGCTCGTGCCCTACCACTTGAACCCTAGCACCACTTCTGGCTTTTTTCTACTTATGTCGTGCTGAGGAATTGAACCCAGGGCCTCATGCATGCAAGGCAAGCACTCTACCACTGAGCCACCTTCCTAGCCCCAGCCCCATGAGTATGTTTCTTATCAAGCATTGTTGCCTCCTCCTTTGTTTCCCCTTCCCATCCCTTCCCATCCCTCCCCCCCCCCACCCACCCAGCCAAAGTTGTAAAGTTCCTTTTTCAACATAAGGACTTGTACATCTCATTGTTGCAATGGGTCAACCTGTATCCCTATTTAATCTTACCTTTTTCTGTACGGAGCTTTTTATAAGATGAGGTGCTATAGAATAATGGAAAAAGATATTAGCCAGGAATTATTATTGAAAGCATAGGCTGCTATCACAAACTTTATGTGTGGGTACAAGCAGCCTACCTAGCTTAGATTTTTAAACTTTTGTCAGAGCAACCTGTCTTGATCTGAATTATGAGATAACACTACAACATGTAGCATGGTCCAGCACAACTTAATGGAAAGTCAGTAAGCATTCTGTCACCAGGACCTGGAGTTCGTCTGAAGGACCGTGTAACTGCTGAAACACTTCTGCCCATTTCCTCCACCAAGCTTTCCCTGGTTCCCTAAGGCTGAGTTACGTGTCATCTTTCTATACTTGTACAAAAGACTTGGGGGCAAGAACTGTATCTGGATGCCGCATGCACACACACACAGACACACAGACACACACACATTTAATATATGAACAAAAGATGAAGGCAAAGTCTTTGTTAACATTTGGAACAAGCTCCTTATTCATTATATGTTTATTTGAGCCTAAGGGTGAGTTTCAATAACTGCAGAGCAGAAGTATTGATATGGCATTGGCTGTTTAGTGTTTATTTAGTATTTGAAAGCTCCCAGAAAGCTTTAAATTTACTGATATGTCACTGATCCTGTACCCCATACATGTTCTAAATGGAGAATTATGTTTATGAAGAGGTAGAGTAGCATGGTGAAAAGAACACATTCTTTGAAAAACAGGTAGACCTTTAAGTCTAACTTTTTTTTGGGAGGGGGGGGCATTCCTGGGGCTTGAACCGAGGGCCTGAGCACTGTCCTTGAGCTTCTTTTTTGCTCAAGACTAGCACTCTGCCACTTGAGCCACAGTGCCACTTCTGGCTTTTTCTGTTTATTAGTACTGAAGAATCAAATCCAGGGCTTCATGCATGCTAGGCAAGCACTCTACCACTAAGCCACATTCCCAGCCCCTTTGAGTCTAATTTTTATTTCATTATTCATTAGTTATATGACCTTAACTGAGCTTATAAGTCCCTCCTAAGCTTGATTTTAATTCATCTATAAAATATTGACATTTTTAGTTATTCAGCAAATTTGTATTAACTACTGTATGCCAGGCAGTATTTTTCTTTTTCTTTTTTTGAGCCCATCCTGGGGTTTGAACTCAGGGCCTGAGTGCTGTCCTAGAGCTTTTGTGCTAAAGGATTCTTGATCACAGAGTACAGAGGTAAATACTGCTTTTTATTTGTTTGTGTGGTCGTGAGTATCAAACGTAGGGCCTGCATGATAGGCAAACTGGCTACCATTGAGCTATACCCCAACCAAGGTTTTAATTTTTTTTTCCATTGATTGATTATCTGCAGTAGGGCTTTGAACTCAGAGCCTCAAGCTCTCACTTGGCTTTTCCATCCTGGCTGGTAGTCTTATCACTTGAGCCATACCTCTATTTCCAGCTTTTTTTTTTTGTTGGTTAATTGGAAATAAGTCTTTCAGAGTTTTCTGCACAGGCTGACAGATTTAAGTTTCCTGAATAGCCAGGATTACAGGTGTGAGCCACCAGCACCCTCTCTATCTTCTTTTAAAACATTTAATTTTGGGCTGGGAATGTGGCTTAGTGGTAGAGTGCTTGCCTAGCATGCATGAAGCCCTGGGTTTGATTCCTCAATATCAGTATCACATAAACAGAAAAAGCCAAAAGTGGTACTGTGGCTCAAGTGGCAGTGGGCTAGCCTTGAGCACAAAAGAAGCTCAGGGACAGTGCCTAGGCCCTGAGTTCAAGCCCCAGGATTGGCAAAAGAAACAACAACAAAAAAAACCAAAAAACAACAATAAAACCCAGCGTCAGATTTTAAATTATCATTTTAATGATTTCTATATTTTAAAATAAATTTATAAGGTAAGTAATGATAAGTTCAATTTTTTTTTTTTTTGGTGTGGGGATTGAACTCTGGGCCTGGGACCTGCCCCTCAGCCCTTCAGCTCAAGGAGAGCACTCTACCACTTGAGCCACAGTGTCACTTCCGGTTTTCTGGTTGTTTATTGGAGATAAAGAGTCTCATGGACTTTCCTGCCTGGGCTGGCTTTGAACTGTGATTATCAGATCTCAGCCTCCTGAGTAGCTAGGATTACAGGTGTGAGCCACCAGCACCCGTCAAGTTCAACTTTTTTATGTTTAGAGAATGCTGTTTTAGGGTATCTTTAAGCAGTGATATGACAGAAAACAGTGTACATTGGAGTATGAATTAGAATAAAATAAAACTAGAATGACAGAGACCAATACAAGACTGGAAAAGGCTTTGGAGACCTGAACTAAAGCAGGGCAGAAGAGATAGAGGAAAATTAGGGGACCGGTCACATGGTAGTATGAAAGGGACTGGGCAAGGGGGACAATTTCAGTCCTGGATATAGCAAGATTTCTGACTTCAGTCCTGAATGGTATCGGTTAAGCTAAGGAACACAAAAAGAATATTTAGCTCAGCCTAAGGATTATCATTTCTTCTGCACTAAGTTGGTCTTTCCTTCATGTTTTTATAGCTCCAACTTTAGTGAAAATGAAGTGGCAGTTGGATTTTCCTTTGCATTTTGGGGACAACATACTGGTAAACAGTTTCTAAGTATTTTGACAAAACAAAACCAGCAAGGTCTTCACAAGTTAACTGTTGAAGTTTATTAAAGCACACAGCTACTTTTGAGGATTTTTTTTTTTTTTTTTGGGTCTGGTCGTGGGGCCTGAACTCTGGGCCTGGGCACTGTCCCTCAGCTCTTTAGCTCAAGGCGAACGCTCTACCACTTGAGCCACAGCGCCACTTCCGGCTTTTTTTTTCTTTTTGCTTATGTGGTGCTGAGGAATCGAACCCAGGGCCTCATGCATGCAAGGCAAGCACTCTACCACTGAGCCACCTTCCCAACCCCTACTTTTGAGGATTTAATTGGATTAGACCATATAGGAAAATGTAAATTGTGGTCAGTTGTACTCACACCAAATAACTGAATTCATTAGTTTTATATTTGCAGGGGGGTGGTGATTTGAATCCTAGCCATTGTTTGTAGAAAGGCTTGTTGGGTAAAAGCCTAGTGAACTACTAAGTTCTGACAGGTTTTTCCCAGAGAAATGTATTTTTCTTTTTTCCTTGCTGTAGAAAATTGCCAGATTGTTATTTATAACAATCTGTCATGGAACAGCTGCCAGAAAAAGAAACAGATTACTCCCAGTAGTTCTTCTCAGAATCTCCTTCATCCCCCCTCCTCCCCACCAAACATCCGGTGTTCTGATTTAACCTCTTTTTTTTTTTTCCTTTAATTTTGCTCAGTGGTCTTGGCTTAATAGAAACTATTCTTGTAATGAGAGATTTCTGGGCTTTGCCATGACATGGTAATGGCATTTTCTGAGCTTAATTTGTGTTCTTTAGTCAACACTAACTGGCAGCTGTTTTTGTTTTGAATTCCTGGCTGACTTGATCTCTCACTAAATACTAAAGTGATACCTTCCCTTGGTGACTTTGTATGTTCTTGTACTGTCAACAGTGCATACATTTGTTATTCCTAAGAGCTATGCTTTTTGCCCTTGATATTACCCTGTCTTTGCTAGAGGAGCAGACTTAGGATGAAGTATGTGATGATTGTTGGAACAGTGAGCATGGGGCTCTAGTTGGTTTCTACAGAAGAAGCTTACTTGGTGTTAGAAAATAACTGGATCCTTCAAACACAGGCCAGAGTTGGAGGGTTCAGGGAACTTTCAGACTAATTTCTAGCATTTCAGATGGAACAACTCACATTTCAAACAATCTATGTTTATTCATTGCTTGTGGACACACATAATTAAAAATATTTCTCTATTGGTACAACAACAAAACTTCTGACTCTTATCAATTTTTCCTTTTTCTTTTCTCTGAATTCCAGTTAATAGAAGTTCAGTTGCAATTCTAGAACAGGTTTCAAATTTCTAGACTAAAAAATGAAACATTAGTCCTTTCTATTACAACTTTCATTAAAATGTAAAGAAAGATAATATGAGGGCTGGGAAGGTGGCTCAGTGGTAGAGTGCTTGCCTTGCATGCATGATGTCCTGGGTTCAATTCCTCAGCACCACATAAGCAGAAAAAGTCTGAAGTCAGTGGCACTGTGGCTTAAGTGATAGAATGCTAGCCTCGAGCTGAAGAGCTGAGGGACAGCACCCAGGCCCAGAGTTCAGGCACCACAACCAACACACACACAAAAAGATAATATGAAGGTCTTAAGATTGATTTAGTTTTTCTTTTAGGCTTTTTTTTTTTTTTTGTCTAGGATTTCTAGCTTTTGAAAATAGTGCACGGATGAGACAACAAAGACTTCCTTTGAAAGTTGTGGCATTGCAAATATGATGAGAATGGGTTGGTTTTTCAGAGAATCTTTCATGGCTCCTACTCTGAAACAATCAAGACAGGGGGCTGATGGAACAGCCATCTCCTGTCTGTACTTCAGGCCTTGCTCTTTCAGACTGATGTCTTTCTTTTCACACTGAAGAACAGATGGCAACCAGACATTGAAAGGACAGCATCTATTCCTGGTAATCCTTAGAGATTTTGTATTCAGTTGAGCAAAAGGTCATATAAAAGCAAAGAAAGAAATGAGCCTATGGGTCAATTCACAATCATGCAGGACTTGTTCAGCATTTACAATAACAACACATTTAAACACTTCACAAATACTAAATGGTAATAGCATTTGTTTTCCAAGACAATGTTGTCACCACTTTAGAAACACTTGCATCAGGGTCATTTTCTTTACTTGGAGGTACATCAATTAATTACAAAAACTTAGGAAAATAGGACTTTTTTTCCTTGGCAAACTATTGGCTTCATAATGATGAGATGGATCAACTCTTCTATTTCAATAGCGATTGTTTATTTTGTGCCAGTCCTAGGACTAGAATTCAGGGCCTACACACTGTCCCTGAGCTTTTGTGCTCATGGCTAAAGTTCTACCATTGAGCCACTGCTCTACTCCCAGCTTTTTGATAGTCAGAGATAAGCTTTTCATATACTTTCCTGCTCAGGCTAACTTCAAACCTCAGTCTTCAGATCTCAGCCTCCCTAGTAGCTAGGCATGAGCCACAGGCACTCTGCTTTTTTTTTTCTTTTAATTTTTAATGTTTCTGTAATGATATTTATATAATACATCTTTAGTTATGACTGATCTCTGCATTTCAAGGCACTATTATAAGAAGTAGGATTCTGTAGACTCCTTCCTTAGCTTGCATGTATATAGGTTGATTTATAAATGCCCAATAGTTTCTAAATGGTGAATTGTAGCCTTAGAAATTTCCTTTTCTTGCTGGGCGCCAATGGCTCACACCTATAATCCTAGCTACTCAGGAGGCTAAGATCTGATGATCGCGGTTCAAAGCCAGCCCAGGCAGTCTTGTATTGGTCTCTGTCATTCTAGTTTTATTTTATTCTAATTCATACTCCAATGTACACTGTTTTCTGTCATATCACTGCTTAAAGATACCCTAAAACAGCATTCTCTAAACATAAAAAAGTTGAACTTGACAGGTGCTGGTGGCTCACGCCTGTAATCCTAGCTACTCAGGAGGCTGAGATCTGAGAATCACAGTTCAAAGCCAGCCCAGGCAGGAAAGTCCATGAGACTCTTTATCTCCAATAAACCTCCAGAAAACCGGAAGTGGCACTGTAGCTCAGATGGTAGAGCACCTGCCTTGAGCTGAAGAGCTGAGGGACAGCGCCCAGGCCCAGAGTTCAAGCCCCATGACCAACAACAACAACAAAAATTCTTTTTCCTGGAAAGATGATGGTAATAGAAACTTCATATTAATCTCAGTGAAGATCCAAAAAGAGCCAGGCATAAAGAGACACCTGTGCCCAGCACAAAATTATAGCTCTGATTAACAGAAAGTTAACATAGAAGCAAAAAGTACTTTTATTTATTATAACTAGTTTATCTTGGTTTTTGTTTTTGAGCTACTTAGGTAAAATCTGAATAGCTAGATTATTAGTAGTAGTAATAGTAGATTATCAAGTATTTAAAAAGTACTATTATCTTTATCTGTTTTTCTTTTCTTTTGAGACAGGTCTTGCTATGTTGTCCAGGCTGGTCTCAAAAATGTGATCACTTTGCCTCAGCCACCTCTGAGTACTAGAATTACAGGATTGCATTGTTACATCTAGATTCTAGCAGACTTTTCTACTTAGGCTGGCTTAAAACCTCAATCCTAGCCAGACAGACAGAAGCTCAAACAGAAGCTTTCAGGTTGGCTCCTTGGCTCATACCTGTAATCCTAGCTACTCAGTAGGCTGAGATCTGAGGATTGAGGTTCAGAGCCAGCCTGGGCAGGAAAGTCCATAAGACTCTTATCTCCAGTTAGCCACCAGAAAACCAGAAGTGGTTCCGTGGCTCAAAGGGTAGATTGCTAGCCTTGAGCAAAAATTGTTCAGGGACAGCACTCAAGCCTTGAGTTCAAGTCGCATAACTGACAAAAACTAAATAAAAACTGAATAAAAAGAGACACAAATAACAATAATAAAATACCAATTATATGGTTTTGTTATAATAGTAAATGAGTACTTTGTACTTACTTGTACAAAGTACAAGCATTGTACTTGTTTACTACCTAGAATGTAAGTTAGCAAGTGAGGCATTTCATTATATTTATCTTGTTGTTTCCTAATAAACTGATGGTTCTATAAAGATAATTTATTCCAAAGTCATAGAAATAGATAATGCAGTTTCAGACAGTTTCTTAGAAATCTACCTGAATGCTAAAGACCTTTCAGGACTGCTAGTAAGGATCACAAGGGGGAAGCAGAGATTTCAGACCCTCCCCCAGCACAATCCATTAGGCAACCCCATTTTTTAAATTATTTGTTTGTTTTTGTCAGTCCTGGGGCTTCATCTCAGGGCCTGGGCACTGTCCTGAGCTTCTTTAGCTCGAGGCTAACACTACCACTTGAGCAACGTGCCACCTCTAGCATTTTCTGTTTATGTGGTACTGAGGAACCAAACCCAGGGCTTCATGCCTACTAGACAAGCACTCTACTACTAAACTGCATTCCCAGCCCCTATTTTTACTTTTTTTTTTTTTTTTGTCCGTTGTGGGCTCTGTCTCTGCGCTCTTCAGCTCAAGGCAAGTGCTCTACCACTTGAACGACAGCACCACTTCTGGTTTTCTAGTGGTTTATTGGAGATAAGAGTCTCAAGGACTTTCCTGCCTGGGCTGGCTTTGAACCGAGATCCTCAGATCTCAGCCTCCTGAGTAGCTAGGATTACAGGCGTGAGCCATCAGTGCCTGGCTTATTTTACTTTTTTTTTTTTTTTTTTTTTTGCTGCAGAAAAGGTATAAATATTTTCTTGTTTGTGTGATTCTAAACTCTTATCTTGTGATGAATTATATGAATCACTCTTGTGATACTGACTTTTCTCTTTGTATCTAATAGACAGATATGCTGATACTCAGCTGTGATCTGATAACAGATGTTGCCTTACATGAGGTTGTGGACCTGTTTAGAGCTCATGATGCATCACTTGCCATGTTAATGAGAAAAGGACAAGATAACTTAGAACCAGTTCCAGGTCAAAAGGGGAAAAAAAAGACAGGTAAGGAAGATTGGGGCTTATTTTTGTTGGATTTTATAAGTGTTTTTATCATTCATGCTTTCATTTAAGAAACATTTGAAAGGGACTGCAATGTACTAAGAATACTGTACTAGGAGTTGATGACATAAAGTCAAGTAAGATACATCCAGGTGCCAGTGTCTCACACCTATAATCTTAGCTACTTTAGGAGGCTGGAATCTGAGAATCACAGTTCAAAGCCAGTCTAGGCAGAAAAGTCTCTGTGAGACTGGAAGAGGCACTGTGGCTCAAGTAGAAAAGATTATCCTTGAGTGCGAAGAGGCTCAGGGACAATGCCCAGGCTCTGAGTTAAGCCCCACAACCACCACCAACAAAATAATAAGATATAATCCCTATAACTAGAGGCATGGTTCAAGTAGTAGAGCATCAGCTGTGAGCAAAAAACCTGAGCCAGAACATGATACCCTGAGTTCAGGCCCCAGGACCAGCACACACACAAAAAATATACTATAGAATCTAATTAAAAGCTAGAAGTTGGGCTGGGAAGGTGGCTCAGTGGTAAAGCGCTTGCATTGCATGCATGAGGCCCTGGGTTCAATTCCCCAGCACCACATAAGCAAAAAGAAAATAAGCTGGGAGTGGCGCTGTGGCTCAAGTGATAGAGTACTACCCTTGAGCTGAAGAGCTGAGGGACAGTGCCCAGGCCCAGAGTTCAGGTCCCATGTCCGGACCCAAAAAAAAAAAAAAAAGCTAGAAGTACTTTTTAAGACAGGGACTGTGTCTTCTGTGTCTTTATGTGTATGTGGGTGAATGTGTGCGTGTGTGGGTGCGTGCGTGCATGCGTGTGTGTGTGTGTGTGTGTGTGTGTGTGTGTGTGTGTGTTGACCTGGGCACTGTTCCTGAGCTTTTTTGCTCAAGTCTAGTACTAGTACTCTACCACTTGAGCCACAGCTCCACTTCTGGTTTTTTTGTTGCTTAATTGGAACTTAATGTCTCACAGACTTTCCTTCCCAGGCTGGCTTGAAACTATTATCCTCAAATTGCTGCCTCCTGAGTAGTGAGGATTACAGATGTGAGTCACCAGTGCTCAGTTGTAAGACTCAAATAATTGAACACATATGTACTTGTCTCTTAATATCCATGAGAGATTGATTCTAGAACCCATGGTTACAAAGCATATGTATACTTGCATGCTCATACATATATGATTTACTATGTATACACACTGCAAAATCCATGTATACTCATTTCTTTATATAAAATGGTATGTATAGTATTTGCATATACATGTTATATACCTCTCCCAGATATTTACAATCTAAATTACCTATAAAGCCTGAAAAAAATGTAAGTATTGTGTAAATAGTCGTTATCTTATATTTTTAGGGAATAATAAGGGGAAAAAAGGCTGTATATGTTCTATACAGAAACAGGTTTTTTTTGACAGTACTTAGGTTTGAATTAATGCCTTTGTACTTTGTAGGCAGTTACTTGAGCCGTGCCCCAACCTTAACAGTTTCATTTTTCTAAGTAGTTTGCATCTGTGATTGACTGCGTCACTGAATGTGGAACTTGAGACTACAGAGGACTAACTGCAACTAAGAAACATTTAATTAAAATCAGTGTTTTATAATTTGAAATCATCCTTATCTTCTAGAAGTATAATTAATTTTTAAAATTTCCTAGGATTATAGTAGTAGCATTTGGTTTTTAATCTTTAATGCATTATACTAACTTTACCAGACTACAAAGAATAGGAACAACACTCTAGTTCAGTCAAGGATAGAGAATTTGAGTTTATGAACTGTTGATTTTTGTCTAGAACATGGCATCTGATTGTTTTTGCCACAGTATTTAATGCCTTAACTGATTCTGTTTCTAGATTATTTTTTATAGCTGAACTTATACCCAAAAGTCTTTTTAACATTCACACCTTTGGACTGGGAATGTGGCTCAGTGGTGGACTATTAGCCCAGCATTTGTGAGGTCCTAGAGTTGATCCCCAGCACTGTCAAATGACAAACAAAAAAGACAGCATAAGCCAAGCAACAAAATATGGTTAACAGAAACTTCTGAATGCTGATGGCCCATGGCTGTAATCATGGCTACGTAGGAGGCTGAGACCTGGAGGATTGCGGTTCAAGCCAGCTCAGACAGAAAAGTCTTAGAGATGCCATATTCGATTAACCAGCAAAATGCTGGCTGGAGGCATGGTTCAAGACAAAGCACTGGCTGTCATCAAGAAAATTGAACAAGATAACAAGGCTTGGGATTTTTGTTTTTGTGCCAGAACTGGCAGACACAAAAAGACACATTTTTCATCCTGCAGTTTAGATATCACATTTCTTGGAAACATGGGTTACACACACCCACAGTGTTCTTCAGTGACTCACATACAGATGGATTGCTTGTTTGAATGTCTCATTTTCCTCAGTAGAAACTGTTTGTAGCCCCCTGTCTGGGGTAAGATCATCTTTGCATGATCTTTAGGATTGCATATACTATTCCACTTAACAAGGACTGTGTTTTTTCTTCTGACTTGGGTTATCTAGTAAAGCCTCATGTAAATCTCTCTTCTCTTGGTTGCTTAAATTTATCATACAGATATGAGAACAGAAGGATAGTTCCCTAAGACACATGACTGATATTAATGTTGTTAATCTCTCCTTCCTCTTCTGAAAACAATCTCAGTGAGCATCTCTGTTCCATTTTCATACATGTGCATAAAATATTTTGATCATATTCACTCCCTTTTATCCTCTCTTTATCTTCCTCACTTCTAGTACCTATGTTGTGGGCAGGACCTGGTTTACATTCCTATTAATTGCTTCCAATTTTTGTTAAGTTCATATTAGTTGTTCAAAGGGGTTTTAACAGCATACTATTTTCCACATGTACAGATTGTACTTTAATCATATTGATCCTTTGCCTATTCATGCTTACTCTGTTCTGCCCCTTATTATTCAACATCTATTTTACTTTTGTCCCTTGAGTTTTGTTGTGATGTTAAAAAGTATTGTTGGGCCAAGCACTGGTAGCTCAGGCCTGTAATCCTAGCTACTCAGGAGTGTGAGATCTGAGGATTGTGGTTCAAAGCCAGCCAGGGCAAAAAAGTCCATGAGACTCATCTTCAACTAACCACCAGAAAACTGGAAGTGGCGCTGTGTCTCAAGTGGTAAAACACTATTCTTTTTTTAAATTTTTTTATTGTGAAAATACCGTACAGAGGGGTTACAATTACATGGACAAGATAACGAGTACGTTTCTTTTTTTTTTTTTTGGGTCTGGTCATGGGGCCTGAACTCTGGGCCTGGGCGCTGTCCCTCAGCTCTTCAGCTCAAGGCTAGCGCTCTACCACTTGAGCTACAGGGCCACTTCTGGCTTTTTTTCTTATGTGGTGCTGGGGAATTGAACCCAGAGCCTCTGGCATGCAAGGCAAGCGCTCTACCACTGAGCCACCTTCCCAGCCCCAATGAGTACATTTCTTATCAAGCATTGTTGCCTCCTCCTTTGTTTCCCCTTCCCATCCCTTCCCATATACTCCCCACCCCCCCACTTGATCTTCCCCCCCCCACACCAAAGTTGTAAAGTTTGTTTTTTGACATAACAATTTGTACATCTCATTGTTGCAATGGGTCCACCTGTATTCCTATTTAAACAATTTGGGTAAAACACTATTCTTTTTTTTTTTTTTTTTTTGTCAGTCATGGGGCTTGAACTCTGGGCCTGGGCGCTGCCCCTCAGCTCTTCAGCTCAAGGCGAGCGCTCTACCACTTGAGCTACAGAGCCACTTCCGGTTTTCTAGTGGTTTATTGGAGATAGGAGTCTCACGGTCTTTTCTGCCCGGGCTGGCTTTGAACCACGATTCTCAGATCTCAGCCTCCTGAGTAGCTAGGATTACAGGCGTGAGCCACCGGCGCCGGCCTCGTAAAACACTATTCTTGAGCTGACAAGCTTTGAGACAGTGTCCAGGCCCAGACTTCAAGCCCTATGACTGCCCTCCCCCCCCCAAAAAAATTCAAGACCAATATCAAAGACCAAAGACCTCTTTTCTCCTAGGATTTTTTTTTCCTTTTTTTTTTTTCTCTCTCTTTTTTTTTTTTGCCAGTCCTAGGGCTTGAACTCTGCCCGGGCACTTGCCTGAGCTTCTTTTGCTCAAGGCTAGTATTCTGCCACTTGAGCCACAATGCCATTTCTGGCCTTCTCTCTGTGGTACTGAGGAATTGAACCCAGGGCTTCATTCATGCTAGGTAAGCACTCTACTACTAAGCTCATTCAACCCCTCTCCTAGGATTTTGATGGTTTCATATACTAGTTTTGGACATGTTATCTTTTTTTTTGCACTAGTCCTGGTGCTTGAATTCAGGGCTTGAGCACTGCTCTGAGCTTTTTACTTAAGGCTAATGCTCTACCACTTGAACCATTCCTCCACTCAGCTTTTTGGTAGTTAATTGGAGATAAAAAGTCTCACAAATGTCCCTACCTTAGCTTGGCTTTGAACTGTGATCCTCAGATTTCAGCCTCCTGAGTAGCTACAATTACAGACAGGAGCCACTGAAGCCCAGCTATTTTATCATTTCAAGTTTATTTTATATATGCCCAATTTCTTACTGACAGGAACATTCTGTACTTTGTCTATGTATGTGTTATATCAGTGCCATACTGTATTGGTTATTATAGCTTTGCAGTAACATTGTAAATCAAGAAGTAAAATATATGTGATTTTTTTTTCTTTCTCAAAATTACTTTGGTTATTTGGAGGATTTGGTGGATCTCTATAAATTTTACCATTGTATTTTTCAATTTCTGTAAAAAATTCCATGGGGATTTTGATAAATATTGTGTTGAATCTGTCTATACTCTTGATATAATGTGCATATTTTAACAATATGAATTCTTTTTTTGGGGGGAGGGGGGTCCGGTCGTGGGGCCTGAACTCTGGGCCTGGGCGCTGTCCCTCAGCTCTTCAGCTCAAGGCTAGCGCTCTACCACTTGAGCCACAGCGCCACTTCCGGCTTTTTTCTTTTTGCTTATGTGGTGCTGAAGAATCGAACCCAGGGCCTCATGCATGCAAGGCAAGCGCTCTACCACTGAGCCACCTTCCCAGCACCAACAATATGAATTCTTATCATTATGATTTAAAAAAACAAACAAACAGTAAGGTTTTGATCCTTTCCTCTGCCCCTATACTGGGGCTGAAATTCAGGGCCTGGGGCTTCGTCCCTGCGCTTATTTACTCAAGGCTGGTGCTCTACCACTTGAGCCACAGCTCTATTTCTGGCTTTTTGCTGGTCAACAAGAAATAAGAATCATCAATTTTCCTGCCTGGGATGGCTTCAAATCATGATTCTCAGATCTCAGCCTCCTGAATAGCATCACTGGTGCCTAGTTCTTTCTGGAACTGAGACTTATATGAAATTTCTATAACAGCCATCTTTTCAAACAAACTGACTAAATGAGGGAATACTTAGGGGAGGAATCCAAAGGCCTGTCTCCTCTGAACAACTAATGTCCTGTGTATCAGAATGAATACCAGGAAGTGGAAACATATTTTGGGGGGTCACAAGAATGGAGGGAAAAGAGTGAGCAAATGTAATCATTATATCCATTGCACATTATATAAATAATGAACTATGTAACTTGAGAGTAGAGATGGGATAGGGAGAATGAAGGGAGATGTGATATTGACCAAGAAGCATTGTACTTGTAATCTGATTTATGGAATTGTAATCCCTTTATACAACTACTTAATAATTTAAAAAGAATATCGATGATACTATATATATACATATATACATACATACATATTCACAAATGTATTTTTTAAACTTGTATAAAAATAAAGATTTCCTTCTTTCCAATTTCAGTGAAAAGATAGTAAGGTTTTTTTGTTTGTTTGTTGCAAGTAATCTGTTTACTAAGTGATTCTATATACTTCTATGCAAAATTGTTTTTCTTAGCACTGAGGTTTGAATTTAAAATTCCACACTTACTAACTCCCTTGTTTTACTGATTATTTTTGTTTTTTTGTTTGTTTTTTTTGGGGGGTCCGATCATGGGGCCTGAACTCTGGTCCTGGGCGCTGTCCCTCAGCTCTTCAGCTCAGGCTAGCACTCTACCACTTGAGCTACAATGCCACTTCTGGCTTTTTTTTTTTTTTCTGCTTATGTGGTGCTGAGGAATTGAACCCAGGGCATCATGCAAGGCAAGCGCTCTACCACTGAGCCACCTTCCCAGCCCTTACTGATTATTTTCAAGGTAGGATCTCTTTATGCCCAACCCTGCCTGGACTACAATCTATTTGTGGTTCCTTTGTCACTAGAATGACAGGTATATACCACTGTGCCCAGCCATTGATTGAAACCAGTCTTGAAAATTTTTCAGCCTGTACTGGTGTCAAACCATGATCTCCTGATCTCTGCCTTTCAAGTAGGTAGGATTAGAGGCTTGAGCCAGTAAGCCCAGCTTTGGTAGATGTTTAATACTATTAAGGCTTTAAGTCACAAATAATTATTTAATGTTATCTCTGTGATATCATTATATCTCTTGGAATATTTGAAATATAGATTAAGTTCTAGAAAACTTCTATTTAATCCATTCCAGCTGTCTATAGTATTTCTTAAACTTCTCAGCTCTCAGAATTACATAGTATTAGTCCAGACTAGAATCATTACATACTAGTGTGCTCCATATCCAAAAATGAAAGGTCTCATGCTGTCACCTGTCAATCAGCTGAGCTTCCTTAGTACTGATAGATGGTCTAAAGCTGTATCAATTTCATGTTGGCTTCATTTATTTTTTTAAAACTGTTCTGTAGGACTGGAAATGTGGCTTAGTGGAAGAGTGCTTGCCTAACATGCATGAAACCCTCTGTACCACATAAACAGAAAAGGCTGGAAATGGCACTGTGGCTCAAGTGGCAGAATGCTAGCCTTGAGCAAAAAAAACTCAGGATCAGTGCTCAGGCCCTGAGTTCAAGCCCAGGACTGGCAAAAACAAAAAACAAAAAAACTGTACTGCAAAGTTCCTATTTGAGTTTCTGCTGTTCTGTTTCCTCCTCTAAGTCTCCATCTCCCCCATCCCACTGCTGTTTTTGTTAGAATCTCTACAGAATCAAATCTGAACCTCTGCAAGGTGCTGGTGGCTCACGCCTATAATCCTAGCTACTCAGAAGGCTGAGATCTGAGGATCAGGTTCAAAGTCAGCTCAGGCAAGCAAATCCTTGAGACTTATCTCCATTTAACCACCAGAAAACAGAAGTAGAGCTCTGGCTCAAAGTGGTAGAGGGCTAGCCTTGAGTGGGAAAAAAAACTCAGGGACAGCATCCAGGCCTTGAGTTCAAGCCCCACAACCTATAAACATACAAACAAAAATCTGAACTTGTGGGCTGGGAAGGTGGCTCAGTGGTAGAGCGCTTGCCTTGCATGCATGAGGCCCTGGGTTCGATTCCTCAGCACCACATAAGCAAAAAGAAAGAAGCCGGAAGTGGCGCTGTGGCTCAAGTGGTAGAGCGCTAGCCTTGAGATGAAGAGCTGAGGGACAGCGGCCAGGCCCAGAGTTCAGGCCCCACAACTGGACCCAAAAAAAAAAAATCTGAACTTGTTATGCCTGAAGGAATATATACAGAAATAAGTTCAAACAGGATAGGATTCATGTGATAGGAACATGCACACAATAAAGATACAATTATTGCCTAATTCTGTAATGGAGAAATTCATGTAAAGGCATATATTTTATAAAATAGAAATAATTTACCTCTGTGCTACCCAGGTAGTTGGTATAAAACTAGATCTCTGATTTACAACAACATTGAACTTTAATGCAGTCATGGAGTATAGGACATACTATATATAAAACTTACATTAAACCTTACAAAGGGAACAGAGATAATTAAGATTTGTTCTCAAGCTGGGCACCAGTGGCTCACGCATGTAATCCTACCTACCTAGTAGGCTGATATCTGAGGATCACAGTTCAAAGCCAGCCCAGGCAGGAAAGAGCAGGAAAGTCCATGAGACTCTTATCTCCAATAAACCACTCAGAAAACTGAAGTGGTGCAGTGGCTCAAGTGGTAGAGCCCTAGCCTTGAGCTGAAGAGATGAGGGACAGCATTCAGTCAGGCCCAGAGTTCAAGCCCATGACCGACAAAAAAAAAAAAAAAAAAAGATTTGTTCTCAAGCTAAAAGCCATTGAATGGTCCCTGATAATTTTCTTTCTGTGGCTCAAGTGGTAGAGCACTAACCTTAAGCAAAAAAAGCTAAGGATCAGCACCCAATCCCTGAATTCAGGCTCTAGAATCTGTACATACACACATACTCACAAAAGACAAAAACAGCAGACAAATTCATCTTTATAGTAAACATTTTCCTTAGAACTATATTCTCTTTGTAAGATATTAAAAGATTACTTTAAGCCAGGCACGGTGGCTCATGCCTGTAATCCTAGTTACGCAGAAGGCTGAAGATCACGGTTCAAAGCCAGTCTGGGCAGGAAAGTCCCTATGAGACTCTTATCTCCAATAAACCACCAGAAAACCAGAAGTGGCACTGTAGCTCAATTGGTAGAGCACTCGCCTTGAGCTGAAGAGCTGAAGGACAGAGCCCAAGCCTGGAGTTCAAGCCCCACAACTGACAAAAAAAATTAAAAATAAAAATAAATAAAATATTACTTTATTATTATGAGGTTCAGAGAATATGATTTTGTTTCATTTTAAAAACTTAAATGTTTTATTTAATATTTTTGTTAATAATACTACTAAAAATTCTTTATAAATATTAACTCATTTAATCCTCTTAGTAAACCTGGGAGGTAAATACTATTGTGTTTATTTTACTGATGAAACTAAAAAATAGAGAAGTTGAGCAATTTACTCAGTCATAAGCTGGTGTGGTTTCTACTCAGGTAGTCTAGCTTCAGAAGCTTTATTCTTAATCATTATGCTATATTGCCTCAATTCCTTTATAAGACAAAGACACTGTCTAGAAGCTAGTGGCGTATATTAAGTGTCCAACATTATACTAGATATTATAAGAAATATAAAACAATTGTAAGACTGGGCACTGGTGGCTCATGCCTGTAATCCTAGCTACTCAGGAAACTGAGATCTGAGGATCATCTTTCAAAGCCAGCCTGGGCAGGAAAGTCCAGGAGACTCTTTTTTTTTTTTTTTTTGTCGGTCGTGGGGCTTGAACTCTGGGCCTGGGCGCTGTCCCTCAGCTCTTCAGCTCAAGGCGAGCGCTCTACCACTTGAGCTACAGCGCCACTTCCGGTTTTCTGGTGGTTTTTATTGGAGATAGGAGTCTCACGGTCTCTCCTGCCCGGGCTGGCTTTGAACCGCGATCCTCAGATCTCAGCCTCCTGAGTAGCTAGGGAACTCTTATCTCCAGTTAACCATCAGAAAACTGGAAGTGGTACTGTGGCCCAAGTGGTAGAGCACTCACTTTGAGCTGAAGAGGGGCAGTGCCCTTGCCCAGAGTTCAAGCCCCACAACTGACAAAAATAATAATAATAGTAGGCCTTTCTTTGAGTTTATAACCTGGTTGGGGAAAAGATAATAGCAATTAATATGGCAACTATTTTTTTGGGGGGGGGGTCCAGTTGTGGGGCCTGAACTCTGGGCCTGGGTGCTGTCCCTCAGCTCTTCAGCTCAAGGCTAGCGCTCTACCACTTGAGCCACAGCGCCACTTCTGGCTTTTTTCTTTTTGCTTATGTGGGCTGAGGAATTGAACCCAGGGCCTCAAGCATTACAAGACGCTCTACCACTGAGCCACCTTCCGAGCCCCTAATATGGCAACTATTAAATCATTGTCTACCAGAAAACTTTCAATAACTAGCAAAATATGCACTTGTTTTTTAAATTTCCCATGTATAGCATAAAATCTAGTGCCTAGTAGACATGCAATTAATATGAATGAATATGAATGATCTTAAATATTCGTGCCTGTACAATGAACAGACCTAGGTTACTATAACCTATAACCCAGGTTGTTGTTATATTTAGAGAGAGAATTCCTTGCTATTCCACTTAGTGGGTTTGTCATCTTGACTAGAGATACCAAACAGTATTTTGACAACCTTTCTTTTTTGTTTTTCATTATTGCTATGGGGATTGGTTAATTTGATTTTTTTTTCTTTTGTATGATTCAGTGGAGCAACGTGACTTCATTGGAGTGGACAGCACAGGAAAGAGGCTGCTCTTTATGGCTAATGAAGCAGACTTGGATGAAGAGTTGGTCATTAAGGGATCCATCCTGCAGAAGTAAGCCCTAAGGATTGCCTTCTTGGCAATTCTCCTTGTCTTAAAACAAAATAAAACCACCCACCATGGGGAAGAGGGAATGAAAACTAGATGATACTGTGTGAAACTGACAAAAGTATGTGGATGTTTTTTCCATAAGACAGGATGAAGGCTTTTCTTCACTTCATGAGCTTAGCTTTCCCTATCTTTTCTTGACAAGGTAGCACCACATCCTGCATAGGAGTAGGGCAAAAAGCATCTGTGGACAAAACAAGACTAGTTTCTTTAAAAAAAAAATAGTAAAGCCCACTCATATAAAAAAAAAAAAATAGTAAAGCATAAAATTTATCATATTCTCTTTTTTTTTTTTCTTTTCAATTTGAGGGTATAATGCTTCTGGCTTGCTAGGAAGGCATTCTACTGCTTGAATCACACCTCCAAGCCCTTTTTTCTCTGGTTATTTTCTCTGATATTTTTGGCTGGACCAGGATCCTCCTGTTTGCACTTTCTACTATAACTGGGATGACAAGCATGCTTTACCACATCATTTTTTTTTGTTGTTGTTATTGTTGAATTGGGATCTTCTGAAACTTCCTTATCTAATCAACTAAGAAGAATCATGATCCTTCCAATCTCAGCCTCTCATATAGCTGAGTTGATGGGTATATCACCATGCCTCATATTACTTGGGATGGGGTCTCACAAAATCTTTTTTTTTTTTTGGCTGGTCCTGGGCCTTGAATTCCGGGCCTGGGCTCTGACCCTGAGCCTCTTTGTGCTCAAGGATAGCACTCTACTGCTTGAGCTATAACACCACTTCCAGCTTTTTCTAAATAGTTAATTGGAGATAAGAGTTTCACAGACTTTTCTGTCCAGGCTAGCTTTGAACCACCATCCTCAGATCTTAGCTTCCTGAATAGCTAGGGTTACAGGTGTGAGCTATCAGTGCCTGGCTTCACAAACTTTTTACCTGGGCTGGCCTCAAACTGTGATCTTCCTCATCTCTGTCTCTTGAGCAGCAAGTGTTATACAGACAAGCCACCACACCCAGTTTTTCCACTTTTTTGAAAGAAGACATTTTTATTTTTTGGGGGGGGGGGTCTGGTCGTGGGGCCTGAACTCTGGGCCTGGGCGCTGTCCCTCAGCTCTTCAGCTCAAGGCTAGCGCTCTACCACTTGAGCCACAGTGCCAGAAAGTAGACATTTTAATAGGTGTGTAATACTATTAAATTCAGAATCTTTTAGTGCAAAACTAAACATAGCCAGCCCTGTCACATTAACATTTCTTAACTGCTTATTCAGCATGGATTTTTAAAAATAAAAAACCACCATACTCAGGGCTTTCTGCCTGGTGCAAGTATATAATATCGTCAGTAAATATTGAGGCCGGGGGCTGGGAAGGTGGCTCAGTGGTAGAATGCTTGCCTTGCATGCATGAGGCCTGAGTTCGACTCCTCAGTACCTCATAAGCAGAAAAAGCCAGAAGTGATGCTGTGGCTCAAGTGGTAGAGTGCTAGCCTTGAGCTGAAGAGCTGAGGGACAACACCCAGGCCCAGAGTTCAGGCCCCACAACCAACTTTAAAAATATATATATATATATTGGGGCCTATGTAGGGTGAATATGAGATAACTAATTTAGGAAAAGAAATATCTTACTTTTTGCCTTTGCTGTCTAACACACTAGAGATAGGAATATATATATTTCAGAGTAAATAATTTAGTAAAATCAAACTAAGCTCTGGCTTCAGTTAGGCCCAGTTACTTCTATGGATAAAAGTTCTATATTAGTACTTTTGTTTTCTCATCTGTAAAATAATAATACAATATTGAGGAATAAATGAGATAATGAACATAAACCAATTACTATTTTTATTAATAATTTTTATTGAGATTAAGTGATTACATAAATTTCACAAATTTCACAGTATTGTGAGATAGTGATACTTAAAGTCACAAACACATTTTAACCTTCACAAGGCAAATTGTCATTATCATGGTCTATAATGTTTGTGAATTCTATGAGCTTTGCCAAGACAACTATTTCTTCCACATCAGGTGATAAGTAAATTTCTTTCCTTTTTTTTTTGTCGGTTGTGTGGCTTGAACTCTGTGCCTGGGCACTGTCCATGAGCTCATTTTCCTCAAAGCTAGCACTCTACCACTTTGAGCCACAGTACCATTTCTGGTTTTCTGGTGGTTAATTGGAGATAAGAGTCTCATGGATGTTCCTGCATGGGCTGACTTTGAACAGCAATCTTTAGATCTCAGCCTCCTGAATAGCAAGAATTACAGGCAAGAGCCACCAGTGCCCAACTAGTATCCTTTTTTCTGCTCTTTTTTTTTAACCTCTTACGGAACTAGTTTATGGTTCCACGTAGTGATTAAGAAAATGTCTTAATCCCAGTAGTCTAACAAAGAGAGCAAGGCTTGTGCATAATAGGAGCAAAGAAGATAGACATAGAAGTAAGGAAAAGGGGCTGGAAAGGTGGCTCAGTGGTAGAGCGCTTGCCTTGCATGCCTGAGGCCCTGGGTTCGATTCCTCAGCACCACATAAGCAGAAAGAAAAAAGCCGAAGTGGAGCTGCGGCTCAAGTGGTAGAGCGCTAGCCTTGAGCTGAAGAGCTTAGGGACAGCGCCCAGGCCCAGAGTTCAGGCCCCACAACCGGACCCAAAAAAAAAAAAAAAAAAAAAGGTAAGGAAAAGAGCCAGAAGTGGTGGCACACACCTGTAATACTAGCTCCTCTGGAGGCAGAGGTAGGATCAGAAGTTGGAAACCAGCCTGTAATGCAAAGAGAGTGAATCCCTGTCCCAAAAAAGTGCTGACACCCTCTGTATATTTCCTTTTTAATAATAATTGAAAACATTTTTGAAAAAGGGGTTGACAGTGTAGCTCAGTAGTAGATCACTTGCTTACCATATGCAATGCCCTGAGTTCAATCTCCATCACTGAAAAAATAAAATAGTTTGGCCCTATATAATGGCACACACCTGTAATCCTAGCTACTTAGAAGGTAGACAAGAGGATAGCAATTTGAGACCTGCTAGGGCAAAAAGTTAGTGATACTCTATCTTAAAAATGAGCCAGTCAGGGCTGGGAAGGTGGCTCAGTGGTAAAGCACTTGCCTTGCATGCATGAGGCCCTGGTTCACTTCCTCAGCACCACATAAGCAAAAAGAAAAAAGCCAGAAGTGGCGCTGTGGCTCAAGTGGTAGAGTGTTAGCCTTGAGCTGAAGAGCTGAGGGACAGCGCCCAGGCCCAGAGTTCAGGCCCCACGACCGGACCCCCCCCCAAAAAAAAGAGCCAGTCAGGGGCTGGGAAGGTGGCTCAGTGGTAGAGCGCTCGCCTTGAGCTGAAGAGCTGAGAGACAATGCCCAGGCCCAGAATTCAAGGCCCACAACCCCACTCCACCCCCCCCCAAAAAAAGAGCCAGTTGCTGGGTGTAAATGGCTCATGCCTATAATTCTAGCTACTCAGAAAGCTGAGATTTGAGGATCAGGGCTCAAAGCCAGCCCAGGCAGAAAAAGTTGTGGAACTCTTTCTTTTTTCTTTTTTTCTTTCTTTTTGGCCAGAGCTGGGACTTGAACTCAGAGCCTGGACACTGTCCCTGAGCTTCTTCTTTTTTTTATTTTTTATTTTTTATTGTAATGATACTATACAGAAGGTTACAGTTACATGAGCAAGGTAATGAGTACACTTCCTATTGAGCATTGTTACCCCCTCCATTGTTTTCCCGCTACCATCCCTTCCCTCCCTACCTTCCTCGAGGTTCTTTTTTTAATTGTGGTTAAGTGATTACATAATTTCCCAAATTTCACAGTATTGTGGAATAATCATGCTCAGTTAAAGTCACAAGTTCATTCTAACTTTCCTGGAGCAAATTGTCTATCACAGTCTATAACATATAACGGTGTACACTATACACCATACATGTGATCAGCAGCATGGGGATATTTAGTAGTGGTTCATCCAGATGAGTGGGAGTTCTTTGTTTCTTAAGTCCTGTTAATTTTGTCGTATCACCTAACATTTTGGATTTAGCATCCACTTATCAGGGAGACCATGTACTGTTTGTCTCTTTGCTCTTGGCTTACCTCGCTCAACATGATTCCTTCTAGCTCCATCCATTTCCCTGCAAATGCCATTATTTTGTCATTTCTAATGGCTGCATAATATTCCATTGTGTATAGATACCACAATTTTTGGATCCATTCATCTATGGTGGGGCATCTGGGTTGTTTCCATATCCTAGCTATTGTGAACAGTGCTGCAATAAACATGGAGGTGCACGTGTCCTTGTATATTGGTTCCTGTTGTCCTGAGCTTCTTTTGCTCAAGGCTAGTGCTCTACCACTTGGAGCCACAGCACCACTTATGGTTTTCTGGTGGTTAATTGGAGATGAGTTTCACAGGGCTGGGAATGTGGCTCAAGTGGTAGAGTGCCTAGCCTTGAGCTTGAAGTCATCGCTTAAGGGGTAAAGTGCTTACCTACCAAGCACAAGGTTTTGCATTCAATCGCTAGTACAGCAATCAATCAATAAATAAAATGGGAAAAGGGACTAGATATGTACCTCAAGTGGTAGAGCACTTGCTTAGCAAGTGCAAGGGCCTGGGTTCAATCCCAAGTACCACATGCATTAATTAAATAAATAATTGATTTAACTTCTTAAGGAACTAGTTTATGGCTCCATATAATGATTAAGTAAATGATTAATTAACAAAAGGAAAAGAAAAGAGAAAAGAAGTGGAAAAAAATGACTGGAGAAGTGGATCAGTGGTAGAGCTCTTGCTTAGCATGTGGGAGGCCCTGGGTCCCATTCCTAACACAAGGAGAAAGAGAAAAATGTAAAAGAACAGAAAAGGAGTGAACTTACTCAAAGTACACTATACACCTATGAAATTATCACTTTGAAGTTTCCTTGTACTATTAATGTATGCTATTGAAAGTAGTTTTTTTTTTTTAAATTGGTGAACAGAGGCTGGGAAGGTGGCTCAATGGTAGAGCGCTTGCCTTGCGTGCATGAGGCTCTGAGTTCGATTCCTCAGCACCACATAAGCAAAAAGAAAAAAGCTGGAAGTGGCGCTGTGGCTCAAGTGGTAGAGCGCTAGTCTTGAGCTGAAGAGCTGAGGGACAGCGCCCAGGCCCAGAGTTCAGGCCCCACGACCGGACTCCAAAAAACAAACAAACAAAAAATTGGTGAACAGGTATATGTGAATTTTTCCCTCATAGATTTTAAGGCCTTGGGTAAGTACTTCCTAAGACTAGGTTGAAAGTTTGGCTGTTGGCAGATTTTTCCCTAATTCTAATTTGTAATTTTCCCCCCATCCCTGAATCTTGGGTATGTGGTTGGAATATAAGGCAGCTGGCTTGATAAATAAACAGTAAAAATATTCTGTGACCCTCTGGGGCATTGTGCTTCTCCTGCCTCAGTGAAATGGTGAGTAAAAGCTAATTGTAGCCAGATTTCAAAGTACTTTTTGAATGAGAGAATATAGTACTTCCAGTCTTTTTATAAAATTGAATTTCCAAAAGTAGGAGCTAGTTTCTATTAGATGAAGACCAAAATTATCTTGGAAAAGGACTTTGTGTAAATAGGAAAGCCAGAAACATCTTTTCTCAATTTTATTACTTTTGTAATGGTTGTAGAAAAAGGGGACAATGAAGGAATGTCTCATCTGTTTTCTCAGAGAAAGAAAAAGTATTACTTGGTGTCTGATATTATTTGTTGTTTCTGCCAGATACCAGGCATATTTGTATTGGAAAGTAGGGTTAGGATAAGACATGTATTGAGCAGGACACCTGTTAAACCTATGGTCAGGTCTAGAGGCAATCTCCCCAGCATGCTTAGTCATCAGGTAGTACCTGTAACTTTACTCCAAAGGACTCAGATTCTTACAACTTCATTGGATTTGAATAAAACACATGTCTCATTGGTACATTTCTGACTTGTAGAGGCACTTTGTATAGTGAAGAAGAATACTGGCATCATATTGGAAATTCAAGTGCAGAGAATTTGGGGCTTCACCCAGAGAGACTAGCTGCATAGCCTTGACAGCAAATCATTTTGTTTCTCTAAGCCTCAGTTTCTCCAGCTGAAACTGACTTAGTTGGGCTTTAAAAACATCCTCTTTGTAGTATGCTTTATTAAAGTTTTGGGAGGATATTGTACAATGATATAAATCAGTACCATTATAAATTCATGGTTCCACTACACTATAGAATATGACCCTACTTTCTCCTTCTCAGGGAAAATCCTAGCTGACTGATACTAATTTACCAAGCATGCTACTCTTGCTCATAACCTTATCTTTACTCAGACCCACCTTCATTCCAATTGCATCTGGGCATAATTTATGTCTTTCCCCCACCCACCACTTGTCTGTTGCCAATCCTGGGCCTTTAACTCTAGGCCTGGCCGCTGTCCCTAAGCAACTTTTGCTCAAGCTAGTACTCTTATCACTTGAGCCACAGCACCACTTCTGACTTGTTCTGTGATTAATTGGAGATTAAGAGTCTCATGGACTTTCCTGCCCCAGCTAGCTTCAAATTGTGATCCTCAGATCTCAACCTCCTGAGAGTAACTAGGATTACAGGCATGAGCCACCAGTACCCAGTTTTGGTATGGTATTTTTATGGGCAGAGCTGAGATCATTAATTAGAAAATGGGCTGGCGGGCTGGAAAGGTGGTGCAGTAGTAGAGTGCTTACCTTGCATGCATGAGGTCCTGGGTTCGATTCCTCAGCACCACATAAGCAGAAAAGGCCGGAAGTGGTACTGTGGCTCAAGTGATAGAGTGCTAGCCTTGAACTGAAGAGCCCAGGCCCAGAGTTCAGGCCCCACCACCGACAAGAAAGAAAGAAAGAAAGAGAAAGAAGGGAGGGAGGGAGGGAAAGGAAAGGAAAGGAAAGGAAAAGGGCTGGCATGGCATTGTTTTCATACCATCTTTTTGGTCAAAGCAGTAACATGTCCAGCCAAGATTCAAAAGATGGAAATGTAGACTATATTTCTTGATGGGAAGAGTTTCAAAGTTACTTTACAAAAGGATGTAGGATCTGGGTAATGTGGCACATGCATGTAATCTCAGTACTCAAGGAGGAAGAATAAGCAACAAGATAATAAGTTCAAGGTCTGGGCCACATAGTTAAGACACTATTTTATTTTATTTTATTAATTAACTAACTGTCCAATTGCTAGGTACTGGTGGCTCATGTCTCTAATCCTAGTTATTGGGGAAACTGAGATCTGAGAATCAAGGTTCAAGCCAACTTTCACAGACAAATCTGAGACTTTTATCTCCAATTAACCAGCAAAAACCTGGAAGTGTTGGGGCTGGGAAGGTGGCTCAGTGGTAAAGCGCTTGCCTTGCATGCATGAGGCCCTGGGTTCGATTCCTCAGTACCACATAAGCAAAAAGAAAAAAGCCGGAAGTGGTGCTGTGGCTCAAGTAGTAGAGTTCTAGCCTTGAGCTGAAGAGCTGAGGGACAGCGCCCAGGCCCAGAGTTCAGGCCCCACGACCAGACATCCCCCCCCCAAAAAAAATTTTTTTTTAAATAAAAATAAAAAAAATAAAACCTGGAAGTGGCCGGGCACCAGTGGCTCACAGCTGTAATCCTAGCTACTAAAGAGACTGAGATCTGAGAATCACAGTTCAAAGCCAGCCCGGGCAGGAAAGTCTTTGGGAATCTTACCTCCAATTAACCATCAGGAAACCAGAAGTGGCACTGTGGCTCAAGTGGTAGAACGCTCCCTTGCTTTAAGCTGAAGATCTGAAGGACAGCTCCCAAGCCCAGAGATCAAGCCCCAGGACCAACCAAAAAAAAAATCCCTGGAAGTGGAGAGATGGCTCAAGTGGTATAGTGATATCTTTTGAGCAAAAAAAAACAGGCAAGAGTGTAAGGAACTGAGTTCTAGTCAGAGCTGGCACAAAAATAGATAGATAGATAGATAGATAGATAGATAGATAGATAGATAGATAGATAGATAGATAGATAGATAGATAGATAGATCTGCAGAAAAGGTGATTGAGTTTTCTTACTCAAGAGTGGTACTCTTATCACTTGAGCCACCTCCAGTACAAAGAGTTTTCATAGAATTTTACTGTATCTCCTATGAGTATGGAGTAATACATGTCAAATCTTGGGTGTAAAGTGTGGCCTTCAGAAAGTGAAATGTTTAGTGTAGAAACAGTAGAATGCCTAACCAAAGTTTTTGGAAGCCTCATAGTTTGATACAGAGTTTCCAGAGAGAAGACCCTTTATGATTTTTGGGAGTTTTTTTGTCGGTTATGGGGCTTGAACTCTGGACGTGGGCGCTATCCCTCAGCTCTTCAGCTCAAGGCAAGCGCTCTACCACTTGAGTCACAACACCACTTCCAGTTTTCTGAGTCGTTTATTGGAGGTTAGTCTCACGGACTTTTACTGTCTGGACTGGCTTTGAAGTGTGATCCTCTGATCTCAGCCTCTGGAGTAGCTAGGCATACAGGCGTGAGCCATCAGTGCCCCTTTATGTTTTTATGTGGTAGAATCAAAATTGCCCAACATCCTAGTCTACCCAGGGTGAGGTATAGGCAGCATGGCTCCAACCCTTAGTGGTTACTAGATGCATACTACCTAATCTGTTACCTAATTGTAAACCCCTTTTCATTTTTTTTGTAGGCACCCTAGGATACATTTCCATACCGGCCTTGTAGATGCCCATCTCTACTGCTTGAAAAAATATGTTGTGGATTTCCTAATGGAAAATAAGTAAGAAAGAGGGAAACTCTGATAGTTCATGCTTGTAATCATAGGGGATCTAAGAACCTGACTTTAAATGCTAGCTCTGTTTTTAGCTGATAGATCTGGATATATACAGGAATATCAAGGGGAAGAGAATTATTTCTCTGTGTCCAATATGATTTTTCCCTCAAATAAGAAGGTCAATGAAGGTCAACAGCAAGCTATGGTAAAATGAATTCTCATACAAAGCTTTCCTGAAAATTGTTCTTTCTTTCTTTCTTTCCCACCCCTCCCAGGACACTGTTGCCCTGCTCCTCTCTGACTTGTCCTATATTTCATTCCATCAACTCATATATACTGGGCATACTTCATGAAGGGGCTTTGTGTTAGATTAACCATGTGGTCATTATATATTTTAATGGAAACAGGAAAAGGTATCAGAAGTAAGGAGCAAGTTAGGGAAATAATGCCACAGAAAGTAAGGAATGACCTGGCTGGGCACCAGTGGCTCATGCCTGGAATCCTAGCTACTCAAGGGGCAATCTAAGGATTGCAGTTCAAGCCAGCCGGGGCAGAATAGTCCTCATGAGACTTATATACAATTAACCTCTCAAGAACAGGAAGTGAAACTGTGGTTCAAGTGGTAGAACACTATCCTTGGGCACAAATAGCCTTAGAGACAGTGCCCAGGCCCTGAGTTCAAGCCCTAACCACAAAAGGGGGGTGGAGGTAGAGCCAGGCACCAGTGGTTCACACCTGTAATCCTAGCTACTCAGAAGGCTGAGATCTGAGGATCACGATTCAAAGCTAGCCCAGGCAGGAAAGTCTATGGGACTCTTTTTTTTGTGTGTGTGTCTGGTCGTGGGCCCTGAACTCTGGGCCTGGGCACTGTCCCTCAGCTCTTCAGCTCAAGGCTAGCGCTCTACCACTTGAGCCTCTGTGGGACTCTTATCTCCAATTAACCACCAGAAAAACAGAAGTGGCACTGTAGCTCAAGTGATATAGTGCTTGCCTTGAGCAGAAAAGCTCAGGAACAGTGCCCAGGCCAAGAGTTCAAGCCCCACAACCAATAAAAAAAAAAGGTGGGGGGGTGCAGGGAGGCTTGACCTGTGACTATGAGACTTGGAAAATTCAAAAAGTAAAAGGAGGGCTGAGAGTGTGACTTAGTGGTAGAGTGCTTGCTTAGTGTACATGAAGCCCTAGGTTCAATTCCTCACTACCACATAAACAGAAAAGGCCGGAACTGACACTGTGACTCAAGTGGTTGAGTACTAGCCTTTTTGTTGTTGTTGGTTGTGGGGCTTGAACTCTGGGCCTGGGTGCTGTCCTTCAGCTCTTCAGCTCAAGGCTATCACTCTATCTCTTCAGCCACAGCACCACTTCTGGTTTTCTTTTTTTGTTGTTTTTGTTTTTGTTTTGTTTTTGGTCCCGTCTTGGGGCCTGAACTCTGGGTCTGGGCACTGTCCCTCAGCTCTTCAGCTCAAGGCTAGTACCCTACCACTTGAGCCACAGCGCCACTTCTGGCTTTTTTCTTTTTGTTTATGTGGTGCTGAGGAATTGAACCCAGGGCCTCATGCATGCAAAGCAAGCACTCTACCACTGAGCCAATTTCCCAGCCCCCCGCTTCTGGTTTTCTGAGTGGTTTATTGGAGGTCAGAGTCTCACATACTTTCCTGCCACAGCTGGCTTTGAACCGAGATCCTCAGATCTCAAGCCGCCTGGGGAGCTAGGATTACAGGTGTGAGCCACCAGCGCCCGGCAGCTTTGAACATTATTTCATTAATATTTTCCTGTAGCTAAGCTAGGTATATTGGCTCTTGCATATAATCCCAGCCCTTGGGAGGCAGAAAGATCTCAAGTTGGAGGCCAGCCTGGGCTACATCAAGAAACTCGATCTTGCTGGGTGCCAGCTTGAGCACAAAGCTCAGGGACAGCACCTAGACCTAGTGGAGGAGGAGGAGGAAAAAAGAAGAAGAAGAGGAGGAGGCTGGGAGTGTAGCTATGTATGACATGCATGAAACCCTCAAGTTGATTCCTCAGTACCACATACATAGAAAAATCCAGAGATGGCACTGTGGCTCAAGTGGTAGAGTGCTAACTGTCAGCAAAAGAAGCTCAGGGACAGTGCCCAGGTCCTGAGTTCAAGCCCTAGGATTGGCAAAAAGAAAGAAACTTCAAGCCAGGAGTCAGTGGCTCATGCCTGTAATCTTAGCTACTCAGGAGGCTGAGATATGAGGATCTCAAAACCAGACTGGGCAGCAAAGTCCGTGAGACTTTTATCTCCAATTAACCACCAGAAACCAGAAGTGGTGCTGTGGCTCAAGTGGTAGAGCAATAGCTTTGAGCTGAAGAGCTGAGGGATAGCTCCCGTGCCAAGCCACATGACTGATCACAAAGAAAACAAAAAGAAACTTCATCTCAAAAAATAATAATAGGGCTGGGAAGGTGGCTCGGTGGTAGAGTGCTTGCCTTGCATGCATGAGGGCCCTGGGTTTGATTCCTTAGCACCACATAAGCAGAAAAGGCTGGAAGTGGTGCTGTGGCTCAGGTGGTAGAGTGCTAGCCTTGAGCTGAAGAGCTGAGGGACAGCGCCCAGGCCCAGAGTTCAGCCCCCACAACAGACAAAAAAAAAAAAAGAGAGAGAGAGTCTTATGGACTTTCCTGCCCGGTCTGGCTTTGAACTGTGATCCTCAGATCTCAGCCTCCTGAGTAGATAGGATTACAGGTGTGAGCCACCGGCACCTGTAATGAGGCCCTAAATTTAAGCCCCTGTACTGGCACATACACACATACAAAAGTAGGGGAGTATGTGTAGCTCAGTGATGGAGTGCTTGGCTAACAAGCACAAGACCCTGGGTTCACAGTCCTAGTACCACGAGAGAGGGAGACAGAAAAGAAGGGAGGGAGGGAGGAATGTTAGTTCAGCTAACAGCTTTTAGACCAAAGTCACGATTTTCACAATGTTATACCACTTCTTGGCAGAGCCTTGAGCTGCCTCCATTTTGACTAGGAAACAACGAAGAATAATTATATCCTTCACTATGTTGCTAAGCCTGCTGCCTTATAGGATGAACTCAGCAAAAGTTGGAGGGACAGCTTCATATCTTCTCTTAACATTACTCTTTCCCAATCTCCTTGAGGCTCTGCTGGTAGGGCTGTGTGCCAAGTGTTGTTTGCTTGCCTCCCTTACAGTGACAGTTTGTTTGGTCCATAATGTAAATATCATGGCCCTGAAATCCTCCAGCTGCCTGTGCTTTGTCACTTCTTCAAAGGGAACTGACTTGTTTTCTAACTGAGGGGGCCCAAGGAACATTTGCTACCCACACTAGTGTGAAGCATTAAAATCAGAGAACATGGAGCTAAGAATGACTGTTGTTTCATTCTTTGTATTCATATGGAAATTCTTAATCTCTACCATCAAAGGAATAGAGAAAAAAATCACATTGAAATTCAATATAAGAACTCCAGCTTACACAGAATTTTTCCAAGATGTTTAACTTGATCCTTTAAAAATAACAAAGACCATGAACTGTGTAGCTCCATGGTTTGCATTTTTTCTTGCCCTCCTCAGTCTCTGCTTCTGTCTTGCCTTCCTACCTAGGACTCCATCTGTGTGTTATTGTGTCAGAGCTTCTTTGACTGGGGCCAGGGATAAGAGTAGAAACTAAGCAATGGCAGTCAGGTTTGTTTTTTGTTTTTTTTTTGGTCCGGTCGTGGGGCCTGAACTCTGGGCCTGGGTTCTGTCCCTCAGCTCTTCAGCTCAAGATTAGCACTCTACCACTTGAACCACAGCGCCACTTCTGGCTTTTTTCTTTTCACTTATGTGGTGCTTAGGAATCGAACCCAGGGCCTCATGCATGCAAGGCAAGCACTCTACCACTGAGCCACCTTCCAAGCCCGGCAGTCAGGTTTATAAGGTTACCAATACTTCAACTCCTCTCAGGCCTCATCTTATCTCTGAGTATTGTAACTAATTTCCCTATCTTTGGTTTCCTTACTCTGGGCCACCTTCCATACTTATACCAAAAGTTATTTACTGAGAAATAAAACTGATCTTGCTATGTTCCTGCTTAAAAACTACCACTGGCTTCTCAATTCAGATTTTCTAGAACCACATGCTTCTTTCTTGCCTACTTTGGTCAACTTCATCTCCCTCTATCTTTTTTTTTTTAATATACACTAGGCCAGTGCCCACTGGATTATTAATCCCTAGAGATCAGAAACAGGTTTTCCAATGAAAAGGACTGAGAAATATTTGCTATTCACACTAGTATTCTAAAGCCTAGCATGATGATTGGCATATTATTACTTAATAAGTATAAATTAGTAATTTAAAATTTTAACAAGATCACAATGTGAGAGAGAAAACTGAAAAACATGCTAGCCTCTCACTCATCTGATTTCATTCCCTTTACAAAGTATAAATCAGAAACACACTGACTAAACTGAGCACCAGTGGCTTATGCCTGTAATCATAGCTGCTTTGAAGGCTGAGACCTAATCATCACAGTTCAAAGCCATCCCAGATAGGAAAGTCTGAGACTTTTTTTGTTGTTGTTGGTTGTGGGGCTTGAACTCTGGGCCTGGGCGCTGTCCCTCAGCTCTTCAGCTCAAGGCAAGCCCTCTACCACTTGAGCCACAGCACCACTTCGGGTTTTCTGGTGGTTTATTGGGGATAAGAGTTTCACGGTCTTTCCTGCCTGGGCTGGCTTTGAACCACGATCCTCAGATCTCACCCTCCTGAGTAGCTAGGATTACAGGCATGAGCCACCAGCACCCAGCTTGTGAAACTCTTCTCTCCAATTAACCTCCAGAAAACCAGGTGCCATGGTTCAACTTAGTAGACCACTAGCCTTGTGCGAAAGAACTCAGGGACAGTGCCCAGGCCCTAAGTTCAAGCCCCATGACTGGCAAAAATAAAGAAAAAAAAGGCATAAAATTATAAAATTTGATAATTTTTACAAAGAAGAAACTCACACACAATTAAACTGCTGTGAGAGAATATGGAATAAAAATCCTTTATAAAGTCATTATGTAACATAGCTGTTGTCATTAAAAGATTTTAGACGGGTGCCCGGTGGCCCATGTCTGTAATCCTAGCTACTTAGGAGGCTGAGATCTGAGGATCTTGGTTCAAAGCCAGCCCCGGCAGGAAAGACTGTGAAACTCTTGTTTTTGTTTTGTTTTTTTTTATTTTGGGTCCGGTAGTGGGCCTGAACGCTGAGCCTGGGCGCTGCCCCTCAGCTCTTCAGCTCAAGGGTAGCGCTCTACCACTTGAGCCACAGCACCACTTCCGGCTTTTTTTTTTTTTTTTTGCTTATGGGTGCTGAGGAATCAAACCCAGGGCCTCAAGCATGCAAAGCAAGCGCTTTACCACTGAGACACCTTCCCAGCCCCAAGGCCTTGAAACTCTTATCTCCAATAAACCACCAGAAAACTGGAAGTGGTGCTGTGGCTCAAGTGGTAGAGTGCTAGCCTTGAGCTGAAGAGCTGAAGGACAGCACCCAGGCCCAGAGTTCAAGCCCTACAACCAACAAAACAACAACAAAAAAAGATTTTAAGGTATGTATTTCACTCCTACAACTAGGAGGAAAACAAGCTTAATACATGCAGGAAAAAAAGTATTTTAATAAAATTCAGTATTTGTTTATACATGAAAGATTGTAACAAGCTAGAAATAAAAGAAAACTTCTTTAACTTGATAATGAGTAAACACAATAAATCTTCAACAGTCTTCATTGTAAATGATCAAACTATACAATTCCCTTTACAATTAAGAATAAGGGGCTGGCAAGGTGGCTCAGTGGTAGAGCGCTTGCCTTGTGTTCATGAGGCCCTAGGTTCGATTCCTCAGCACCACGTAAGCAAAAAGAAAAAAGCCGGAAGTGATGCTGTGGCTCAAGTGATAGAGCGCTAGCCTTGAGCTGAAGAACTGAGGGACAGTGCCCAAGCCCAGAGTTCAGGCCCCATGACCGGACCCAAAAAAAAAAAAAAAAGAAGAAAAAAGAAAAGAACCAAGGCAAAAGAGGCTAGAGGCATGGTTCAAGTGGTATGATGCCTGCCTTGCAAGCATAAGATCATAAATTCAGTCTCTAGCAATAAAAAATAATACAAGTATGTATATGTGCATGTATAGGTATACACACACACCTATGTGTGTAGATGGGACTTCTGAAAAAAATATTTTTTCCTTGACTTAGGGGAAGAATTCTCAGCTTCAGAACTTTATACCCTCCCATTCCCAGCCTGAAGCTTATGAGAGTTCAGATCTTCTTCATCTCCAGAACTGCCAAATATATTTTACATTTGATCTCTTTCAGTCCCAATGTGACATGAAAGAATTTGACTTTTCCTTGGCATGCAGTTTTTTAATCCCAGTAGGGTCTAATCAGGTCTCTGATATTGGGCCATTGTTTCTTCCTAGATCAATCACTTCTATCCGGAGTGAACTGATTCCATATTTAGTAAGGAAACAGTTTTCCTCAGTTTCCTCACAACAGAAGCAAGAAGAAAAAGAGGAAGATGTAAAGAAAAAGGAGCTGAAATCCTTAGGTCAGTGCTTGGGTTGATACAGTAAAAACGGGGAGAGGGTGGAAATACTTGCCCAGAAAGCACAAAGCCCTGAGTTCAAACTCCAGTACCAATTTTAAGGTGGGTAACCCCACTCCCTCAAATCTGGGTAGTGACAACAGATTTTTTCACTATTCTATTTAGGGACAAACTAATTCTTCCAGTCAAGTTCTGTGGTTCATATCACTGTTTGGCTGTTTTCCTCACTAGACCATTATGTCTTGATTAGAGGCTAGCCTAAGCACAAAAGTTTGGAAGATTCCAGTAGAAATTCTACTTCTGAGTCACACCTCCAGCATCCATTACCCCTTTAAACTCAGGTTACCATATCTCAGTTCCCTCGTTCCTTAGGCTCTCAGTAGACCTACTGCTGATTAAACTTAGCCTCTTTGTCAAGAGAAGGTAAAGGAAGTGTACAATAACAGAGACCAACTAGACTGCTTCTCTTCTAGGAGATAGGTCTGTCCTGTTTGCTCTCCTATCACCCCTGCCCTGAGCTGGTTGGTAGGTACTCAGAGAGAGAAGAGAGAGAGAGAGAGACAGAAACAGGATAGTATAACAAAATAGTCAAGATTATAAGACTTGGCATCAAACAGACTAGGATTTGAAATCTTACTGCTCTTTTTTAGCTCTGTGACCTGAGGCAGATTACTCATTATTCTCAGTTTTCATACCAAATAAAAGATAACAAAGGTTTGAAAACCTTTGAGAGTTGAAAACCCGAATGACCCATTTCTCTGACTCTATAGTGATATGCTATTTCTGTCATAGCACAGCTATCAAGACAAAGCCAACATGGCTAGTCACTAAGGTCTAGATACTTGCTTGTCTCATTTCATGATTTTAATGGTCATATTTTAATTTCCTTAGTAGTCCTTGTTTATCAAACTTGCTTTTAGGCAGGCCCTCTTTAGGCATTTTTATAGCATATAGTATCTCAAATACATAAGAAAGTACACTGTCTCTTCTAACTTTCTCTCTCTGGTTTTGAGTTCCAGGAGGAAAAGTGTTAGGTATATCCTCTTTGAAATTTTAACTGAGTCTATATCTTTCTGTCTTCTCTCATTCACTTGCTTGGTTTGAATGTATGTTCTGAAGATATTTATAGTTTTATAAAAGAACCCAATACGCTCACCTTGGCTCCCTATGATGCCTGCTGGAATGCTTGTCGAGGAGACAGGTGGGAAGACTTGTCCAGATCACAGGTGCGCTGCTATGTCCACATCATGAAAGAAGGGCTCTGCTCTCGAGTGAGTACATTAGGACTCTACATGGAAGCAAACAAACAGGTAAGAAGATAGATTTAGAAGAGGAATCATGGAGCTTATACCTTAGTAGATATATTCCTTGTCTCATTAGGTACATAGTAACTTGTTCAGAATCTTCCACATTTCCAAGGCTGAATAAGACCTAGCACATGAGTGGAGACCATTGGGAGACCCAAGTATAGCAAAGGTCAAGTAAGGGGCCTGGTTTTAGAAGTGAGAACTCTAGGGTTAAAGGAAAGACTAAGGTCTCCAGGAAGGCTAACTTTTAGCCTCTGGTTTTAGATCTTCCTCATATTCTGTTCAGCATAGAAATGTCTACAGAACTTCATAAAGAATCATACTTTTTTTTTTTTTGCTGGTCATGGGGCCTGAACTCGGGGCCTGGGCACTGTCCCTCAGCTCTTCAGTTCAAGGCTAGCTCCCTACCACTTGAGCCACTTCCAGCTTTTTCTGCTTATCTGGTGCTGAGGAATTGAACCCAGGCCCCATGCATGCAAGGCAAGCACTCTATCCCTGAGCCAGGTAAGCAGACATAAAGGAGGCTTTTTTTTTTTTTGTCGGTCATGGGGCTTGAACTCTGGGTCTGGACACTGTCCCTCAGCTTTTCAGCTCAAGGCTAGCGCTCTACCACTTGAACCACAGCACCACTTCCAGTTTTCTGGTGGTTTATTGGAGATAAGAGTCTCACAGACTTTCTTGCCTGGGCTGGCTATGAACCTCGATCCTCAGGTCTCAGCCACCTGAGTAGCTAGGATTACAGGTGTGAGTCACCAGTGCACGGCAGGAGGTTTCTTAATAAAGGAATAGCTAGGGGGCTGGGAAGGTGGCTCAGTGGTAGAGTGCTTGCCTTGCATGTCTGAGGCCCTGGGTTCGATTCCTCAGCACCACATAAGCAGAAAAAACCAGAAGTGGGGCTGAGGCTCAAGTGGTAGAAGGCTAGCCTTCAGCTGAAGAGCTGAGGGACAACATCCAGGCCTAGAGTTCAGGCCCCACAACCGACAAAAATAAATAAATAAAAAATAAAGGAATAGCTAAGTACCAGTGGCTCATACCTATAATACTAGCTACTCAGGAGGCTGAGATCTGAGGATCACAGCTAACCCAGACAGAAAAGCCCCCTAGAGACTCTTATGTCCAATAAACTACTCAAAAAACCAGAAGTGGCACTGTGGCTCAAGTGATAGAGCGCTAGCCTTGAGCAGGCCCAGGGACAGCACCCAGGCCCTGAATTCAAGCCCAGGACTGGCAAAAAAGAAGAAGAGGAAGAGGAGGAGGAGGAAGAAGAAGAAAAAAGAAAAAGAAGTGAAGGAATATTACTGGGTGCTAGTGGTTCATGCCTGTAATCCTAGCTACTTAGGAGGCTGAGATCTAAAGATGGAGGTTTGAAGTCAGCCCAGGCAGTATAATCTGTGAAACTGTTTTTTTTTTTTGGTCCTTGGGTTTGACTCTGAGCCTGGACACTCAAGGCTAGCACTCTACCATTTGAGCCACAGCTCCATTTCCTGCTTTTTCTGTGATTAATTAGAGAGATAAGTTTCACAGATTTTTCTGCCCAGGCTGGCTTTCAACCACAATCTTCAGATTTCAATCTCCTGGGTAGTCAGGATTGTAGTCAGGAGCTACCTGCACCTGGCTATCTATGAGATTCTTATCTCCAACAAACTACTCAGTAAAGCCTAAAGTGGAGCTGTAGCTAAGTGAGCTCTAGCCTTAAGCAAAAGAAGCTAAGAGATAGCACCCAGACCCCGAGTTCAAGCCCCAGGGCTGGCACACATTTAAAAAAAAAAAAAGGAAGGAAGGAAGAAAGAAATGAGAAAGAAATGAGAAAAGAAAGAAAGGAATGTGGCTTGGTAGCAGAGTGCTTGCCTAGCATGCATGAGGCCCTGGGTTCAATTCCTCAGCACCATATAAAATAATAATAATAATAATAATAAAAGAAAGTGAAGGAACAGAATGTAGAGTGGTCAGATGGCAAAGACTCAAGGAAGGATTGAAACAGCTCAGTAAAGAGTCTTGCTGGGTGCTGGTGGCTCACGCCTGTAATCCTAGCCAGTCAGGAGGCTGAGATCTGAGGATCACAGTTGAAAGCCAGCCCGGGCAGGAAAGTCAGTGAAACTCTTATCTCCAATAAAAACCACCCGAAAACAGAAAGTGGCTCTGTAGCTCAAGTGGTAGAGCACTAACCTTGAGCTGAAGAGCTAAGGGACAGTGCTCAGGCCCAGTGTTCAAACCCCATGATGGACAAAAAAAAAAAAGGGCTGGGAAGGTGGCTCAGTGGTAGAGAGCTTGCCTGGCATGCATGAGGCCCTGGTTCGATTCCTCAGCACCACATAAGCAGAAAGAAAAAAGCCAGAAGTGGCGCTGTGGCTAAAGTGGTAGAGCGCTGGCCTTGAGCTGAAGAGCTGAGGGACAGCGCCCAGGCCCAGAGTTCAGGCCCCACGACTGGACCAAAAAAAAAAAAGTCTTGCCTCTCCTTCTATCCCTACAGTTTGTGAGCTACGGAGTAAATGACTTCCATTGGAGGAGAAGCATAGCCCTCAAAGATAACCCAGATCAGCTGAGTGCCAGTGTTCTTGCCTGTAATCCTAGCTACTCAGGAGGCTGAGATCTGAGAATTACAGTTCAAAGACAACCTGGGCAGGAACATCCATGAGACTCTGATCTCCAATTAACCACCAGAAAACCAGAAGTGGAGCTGTGGTTCAAGTGGTAGAGTGCTTGCCTTGAGCTAAAGAGCCCAGGGACAGCATCCAGGCCCAGAGTTTAAGCCCCACGACCAACAAAAGAAAAAAGAAAAAAAGGTTTTAAGACAGAGGGTAGCAAAGGGAACAGTGGAGAGGCTGAGGGTATAGCAGAGCTCTTTACTGTATTGTAAATCCAGGAATAACATTTAAGAGAGAAAGATGATGAGACCAGTAACAAAATTCAGAGGAATAAAGCAGTGAAGTATTAAGGTGAAGCTGGGTGCCGGTGACTCACGCCTATAATCCTAGCTACTCAGGAGGCTAGGATCTGAGGATCACTGTCCAAAGCCAGCCCAGGCAGGAAATACCGTGAGACTCCTATCTCCAATAAACCACCAGAAAAATGGAAGTGGCGCTGTAGCTCAAGTGGTAGAGCGCTCGCCTTGAGCTGAAGAGCTGAGGGACAGCGACCAGGCCCAGAGTTGAAGCCCCATGACCGATAAAGAAAAAAAAAAAAAAGAAAAGAAAAAGATACCAGGGAGATTTGAGATTTTCCTGAAGAAAACCTGGCTCTAGAAACTTCAGAACCAGTATATGATATAACTTTAGTCCCAAACATTAGCTTGCCTCAACCTGGATTGGTTATATATCCAAGGGAATCCCCTAAACCAGAAAACTGAGAAATCACAATTGGTCCCATGTTTACCCAGTTCTAGAATCTGTTAGCCTGTTCAGGAGGCAGGTTTATAGATAGAAAAATAATCTCTGAAGTGCAGCAGGAGCTATGCAGCCGAAAGGCCCAAGAGCCTTGGTTAGAGTATAGTAAATAGTAAAGATCCCAGGAGGGCTGGTAGAGTGCTTGCCTTGCATGCATGAGGCCCTGCGTTCAGTTCCTCAGCACTACATAAGCAGAAAAAAAGCCAGAAGTGGCACTGTGGCTCAAGTGGTAGAGTGCTAGCCTTGAGCTGAAGAGCTGAAGGACAGTGTCCAGGCCCAGTGTTCAGACCCCATAACCAGCCAAAAAAAAAAAAAAAGAGCTGGGACTGGTCATATGCTCAGTAACCAGTGCTGGCAAGGCCTCCTCAGCTAGTGTAGCCACCACATACAGTGCTCTGACTAGTATTCTGTCCATGCTGATAGGTCACTAGCCAAAACCTCCTACACTATTAACCTGTTTTTCAGTTTTCTCATCCTGGAGAAAGTATACTATGAACTTCCCTTTCATGTGTTTTTTTGAATGGTTAAAAAAAAACATAATCAGGATCAGTCCTGATTATGGAATTTGTCTAACATCTCTTCTATTCTTACCTTATACATGAGCAGGAAGTGATGCTGTGGTTCAAGTGGTAGAGCGCTAGCTGTAAGCCTTGAGCTGAGGGACAGCGCCCAGGCCCAGAGTTCAGGCCCCATGACTAGACCAAAAAAAAAAAAAGAAACAGTGGCAGAGAACTTCCATATTTTTGGTTAGGTAGGCATAGGATTTTATCTAAAGTGGTTTTTTAAGTGTTTTTCTGGTCTTTAGTGACCAAATCTTTTTCTTCAAGGTGCCTAAACTGCTGACTGTTCTTTGTCCAGAAGAATCACTGGTCCATTCATCAGCCCAGATTGTCAACAAACACTTGGTAAGTGCTAACATGGGCAGGACAGGTGTGGGATATTTTCTAGGGGCACTGAAATTTATCCTTGAGAATCTAGATTTCAATCTTTTAGCTCTGAACTTGGTTAGCTTCATGAAAATCCCATGTGAATCCTGGTAATAAAGTTTCACTTAGAATATTATTTTCTGTGCTTAAAGCATGGTTCAAGTATAGAGCACCTGCCTAGCAAGAATAAGATCTGAGTTCAGCCCTAGTACCAACAACAACAAAAAAGATAAACAAGCTGGGCCCTGGTGACACACCTATAATCCTAGCTACTCAGGAAGCTGAGATCTGAGGATCATGGTTCAAAGCCAGCCCTGGCAGGAAAGTCCATGAGACTCTGATCTCCAATTAACCACCAGAAAACCAGAAGTGGTGCTGTGGCTCACATGGTAGAGTACTCGCCTTGAGCTGAAGAGCTGAGAGACAGCACCCAGGCCCAGAGTTCAAGCCCCACAACCAACAAAAAAATTCCAACTGAGCCAGGTACCAGTGGCTCACACCTGTAATCCTAGCTACTCAGGAGGCTGAGATCTGAGCATCATAGTTCAAAGCCAGCCCAGGAAGAAAAGTCCCTGCAAGACTCTAATCTCCAATTAACTACTCAAAAACCAGAAACTAGAAGTAGAGCTGTGGCTCAAGTGGTAGAGCACTAATCTTGAACAAGAGAGCTCAGGCAGGGACAACACCTAGGCCCCAGGACTGACAAAAAAAAAAATCTCCATTAGTCTTAGGTTCAAGTGGCCTGGGAGTACTTTACAGTTGGTTAAGTTGGATGGACAAGATTTTCTCTTTGCCATTTGCAGGTTGGAGTTGACAGCCTCATCGGACCAGATACACAGGTTGGAGAGAAGTCATCCATTAAACGCTCAGTTATTGGTTCATCCTGTCTCATAAGAGATAGAGTGACTATTACCAATTGTATTCTCATGAATGCAGTTACCGTGGAAGAAGGGTATGTTTCCCTTTGTGCTCACTTGAGGCAAGGTTCCTAATATCCCCAGAAGGCTTTGAGGAGCCAGTCCAGCCCAGGAAAGGGCTTACTATGGAGAAAAGGAAGAAATGAGTAGTAAATGAGTAGCACCTAGATCTTTTTTTTTTTTTTGGGGGGGGGGGGTCCAGTTGTGGGGCCTGAACTCTGGGCCTGGACACTGTCCCTCAGCTCTTCAGGTCAAGGTTAACGCTCTACCGCTTGAGCCACTGTGCCACTTCCAGCTTTTTTTTTTTCTGCTTTTGTGGTGCTGAGGAATCAAACCCAGGGCCTCATGCATGCAAGGTAAGCACTCTACCACTGAGCCACCTTCCCATCCCAGCACCTAGATCTTTTGAAGCCTTGGTTTTACCTCTATAATGAAAGACATGATTTCTCAAAGCATCATTGTGATCCTGGGAGAAGCTGCCTGCCCTTGCCTTGGATTCCTGCTTGATGAGCTATTGGCAGTGCTAGAGCAACACTGCACCAAGACCTAAAGATTATTTTTCCCTATCTCAGTATCCCAGAGCACTCCTGGAGGTAGAGGTCTAGAAGGAGTATACCTATAAGCTATTATGTTTTTGTTTGTTTGTTTTTTTGGGTCCAGTTGTGGGGCCTAAACTCTGGGCCTGGGCACTGTCCCTCAGCTCTTCAACTCAAGGCTAGCCCTCTACCACTTGAGCCACAGTGCCACTTCTGGCTTTTTTCTTTTTGCTTATGTGGTGCTGAGGAATTGAACCCAGGGCCTCATGCATTGCAAGGCAAGTGCTCTACCACTGAGCCATCTTCCCAGCCCCAGCTATTACGTTTTTTAAGACAAGCTTCTCTTCAAGTTATATTGTGTGTGAGAGAGCTTTTTCACTCAAGGCTGGTGCTTTATCACTTTCACTTCCTTGAAGTCAATTTAGAGCATCCTAAAATCTTGCTTTATGAACAGCCTGAACTTAAATGAGAAGACTTGAAAGATGTTTAATGACTTTATTTTTCTATATGGCCCTCAGGTTTTTCGATGCATAAAATACAAATATGAGTAGTAGAAGAGATAAGATTTTTAGGAGGTAAATTATTTTCAGTCTTTTTAGGAAAGGAACTTTGTTTAAAATAAAGCTTAGGCAGCTGAGTGTCGGTGGCTCACTCCTGTAATCCTAGCTACTCAGGAGGCTGAGACCTGAGAATCACAGTTCAAAGCCAGCCCGGGCAAGGAAAAGTCCATGAGACTCTTACCTCCAATAAACCACTAGAAAACCGGAAGTGGCACTGTGGCTCAAGCAGTAGAGCACTTGCCTTGAGCTGAAGAGCTGAGGGACAGTGGTGCCCAAGCCCAGAGTTCAAGCCCCACGACCAACCAAAAAAAAAAAGGCTTAGGCAACCTTGAGCAAAAACACTGAAAGGGTAGTGGTCATGCCTATAATCCTACTCAGGAGGCTAAGATCTGAGGATTGCTCTTCGAATCCAGTCCAGGCAGAAAAGTTCATGAGATAGTGGGGATGGTGATTAGAGCCCTTAGCAATCTCTAACTTGGCTCCTGTGTTATAGAAGCAACATCCAGGGCAGCGTCATCTGTAACAATGCAGTGATTGAGAAGGGAGCAGATATCAAGGACTGTTTGGTTGGAAGTGGTCAGAGGATTGAAGCCAAAGGTAAGTCCAAGTTACAATCACAGATGCTTTTTTTTTTTTTTACAGATGCTATTTTGTTTAACAAATTCAGTTTTTATTTTGGTGTTTTTGCTATATAAAAACCATTTATCAGACTATTATTCACTGGGCCTTGTGGAATACCAGTTACTTAGATGAATACAGGAGAATTGCAGTTTAAAGCCAGTCTGGTTAAAAAAAAAAAAATAGTTCAGAAGGTTTTGTCTCACAGAACAAATGAGATATGATGGGGTACAATTGTAATCCCAGTTATGTGGAAGATAGAAGAATTAGCACTGTAGTCTGAGGCTGGACAAATAACAATATGTTGTCCAAAAACATACCTAAATCAAAAGAGACTGGTGCATGGTTCAATAGGTCATTTGGCTAGCAAGCATGGATCCCTGAATTCAAACTTCAATATTATGAGAGACAGACAAACAGAAACAGAGACATAGAGACAGAGACACAGAGAGAGACAGAGATACAGATGCTTTTTTTTAACCTATTCACATTAGCACAGATAATGCTCAGTGGGCAAGACATGAGAAACCAGCACATTCACACACTACAAGTGAGAATACAAGTCTATAAAGCCATTTTTGGAAAGCAATTAACATCACTGTCAATTTTTTTTTTGGTCAGTAATTGGGTTTGAACTGGGGCCTGGGCACTTTCCCTGAGCATTTTTGCTCAAGGCCAACACTCTACCACTTTGAGCCACAGAGCCACTTCTGGTTTTCTGGTGATTAATTGGAGATAACAGTCTCATATAAATCTATAAAAAGTGTGCTTGACACAGAGGACAAGTAATGCAGCAGAGACTCTGCAACTAACTCTGTCTTCCTAAATACCAGGAACATTTCCTCTGACCTGATTTGGTTTTTTGGCTGGTTGGATGGTTGGTTGGTTGGTTGGTTGGGGGGAGGGGCTTGCCAGTCCTGGGGCTTGAACTTAAAGCCTGGGCACTGTCCCTGAGCTTCTCTTTGCTCAAAGCTAGAACTCTTATCACTTGAGCCACAGCACCACTTCTGGCTTTTTATTTTTATGTGGTATTGAGGAATTGAACCCAGAGCTTCATGCATGCTATGTAAGCACTCTACCACTAAGTCATATTTTCAGCCCCTGACCTGGTTTCTTAGGCAGATAGTCACATAGATTCCTAGTCTGGGAAAGGGTTTGCCATTCTCAATGGCTTAAAGATGATTCTGTAAGAAATGTTATGAACTTGCTCTGCCAGCAGCTTATACAAAGATGGTATAATACTGAAAAAACATACAAAAACTGGGTGAAGCTAGGTGTCAGTGGTTCACACTTATAATCCCAGCTACTCAGGAGACTGAGATCTGAGAATTATGGCTCAAAGCCAGCCCCTGGAGGAAAATTCATGGGACTCTTATCTCTAGTTACCACAAAAAAGCCAGAAGTGGAACTGTGGTTCAGTGGTAGAACATTATTAGTCTTTAGCAAAAAAGCTCAGGGAGGGGCTGGGAAGGTGGCTCAGTGGTAGAGCACTTACCTTGCATGCATGAGGCCCTGGGTTTGATTCCTCAACACCACATAAGCAAAAAGAAAAAAGCCGGAAGTGGCACTGTGGCTCAAGTGGTAGAGTGCTAGCCTTGAGCTGAAGAGCTGAGGGACAGTGACCAGGCCCAGAGTTCAGGCCCACGACCGGACCCAAAAAATAAATAATAATAATCCTATATCAAGAGTACATGGGACAAACCTAACTCTGTGAAGGTGCTCCTAGTGAATCTCCACAACTCTGAAAGGAAGCTAGAGTCCAAAGACATGAAGTAATTTGTTCACAAAAATAATTTCTCAAAGTCAAAGATATTCTAATTCAGAATGTCTTCTTTACTGTTTACTTTTTCTTCCTCCCTTTCCTATCCTAGACATTGGTGTTCTTGGGGTATAAAGATTAGTAAGTAAGCTGGGCACCAGTGGCTCACACCTGTAATACTAGCTACTCAGGAGGCTGAGAACTGAGGATAATGGTTCAAAGCCAGCCTGGGCAGGAAAGTCTGTGAGATTCTCATCTCCAATTAACCACCAGAAAACTGGAAGTGGTGCTGTGGCTCAAGTGATAGAGCACTATCCTTGAATTGAAGAGCTAAGGGACAGTGCCCAGGCCCAGAGTTCAAGCCCCACAACTGATAAAAATAAAAAGATTAGTAACTTTCTCTTGCTATTCAGTGGTTTGCAGCCTGTTATACAAAAGCAGAGAAAGAAATAAGCATACCAAAATTTTACTGTCTGGGTTAGTTAATGTAGGTGTGATTACATATGTGCAGCACTAGGCCTGACTAACTCATTGCTTTCACAAAAGCCATGTTCAGTAGGTGGTATTACAAAAGTCCTCTTTTATTTACAGTTACATTTTGCATTTTTTCTATTACCTACAATGAACCATTGACCAAAAATAAATGGAAAATTTCTGACATAATTGATAAATTTTAAATTGTACACTATTCTAAGTAGCATGGTGAACTGTCACGCTGTCCCCTCCATATCTCACCCAGAACATGAGCAGTCCCTTTGTCATATATCAGATAACCTTTATGTAGTCGCCTAACACAGTGCCACAATGCCTATGTCTTTCACCTTCATCCCATGAAATAAGATCATCATCTCACATCATCCCAGGGAAAGGGGGCAAATATAGTGAGATAAGGGTAAGAGAGATCACATTCTTACTGATTAAAGTTTTTGTAAATTAAACTTTATCATAGATATGCATGTGAAGAAAATCATGTATGCAATGTTTTACTATCTATAGTTTTAGGCATCCACTGAAGATCTTGAATATTATATGTGAGGTTTCTCTCTTTTGAGTGTATCTATTTTCTCTCTTGTTTCTCTCTCTCTCTCTCTCTCTCTCTCTCTCTATTTGTTGGTGGTAGGGCTTGAACTTGGGGCCTGGGCACTGTCCCTGAGCTTTTCTGCTCAAGACTAGCACTCTACCACTTTGAGCCATAGCTCTACTTCTGGTTTGTGAGTGGTTAATTGGAGATAAGAGTCTTACAAGGACTTTTCTGCCAGGCTGGCTTCAAGCTGCAGATCTCAGCCTCCTGAGTAGCTAGGATTACAGGTATGAGCCACCAGCGCCCAGCTTCCTCTCATTTTCTGTCCTCTAGGCAAACCACAAATTTCACATTCTCCTTTCTTACATCCTCATGATGCTCTTCATAGAGAAATTCTATTCGGTCCTTAAGACCTAACTCCAGGGGCTAGGAAGGTGGCTCAAGTGGTAGAGCGCTCGTCTTGAGCTGAAGAACTGAGGGACAGCACCTAGGCCCAGAGTTCAAGACCCACAATGGACAAAAACAAAAAAAGACCTAATACCAGATGTCCTTGTATGTAAGCTTCCCCAAAACTAAGTGTATAGTCAGTCCTGTCCTTCTGTGAGAGGTTATATTCTCTAGAGTAGAATACACACACACACACACACACACACACACACACAAAGAGAAATGTTTACAGAAACACCAAAATTAGGCTGGGCATTGGTGGCTCATCCCTGTAATCATAGCTACTCAAGAGGCTGAGATCTGAGGATCGCAGTTCAAAGCCAGCTTGGGCAGGAAAGTCCATGAGACTCTTATCTCCAATAAACTACTCAGAAAACCAGAAGTGGTGCTGTGGCTCAAGTGGTAGAGCATTTGCCTTGAGCTGAAGAGCTGAGGGATAATGCCCAGGACCAGAGTTCAAGCCCCACAACTGACCAAAAACAACAACAACAAAAAAAATTAGAAGCAATTTGTTTGAAATGACACCTTTTACTGCCAGTTCTCAGAAAAATCTTTTTGTTTTCTTTTATAGCTAAACGGATAAATGAAGTAATCGTGGGGAATGATCAACTCATGGAGATCTGAGATCTGAACAACTTAAACTCTCCTTCATTTGGCCCCCAAAACTACAGCTGTTGGCTGGCCCACTTGTTTGACTCTGTATTTATTTTCCAATAAAAAAAAGACTTCCAGAAAGAAAGAAAGACTTCCAAAGGCATGGTGGAGACTTGTGGAGAAGTTTCAGGCTCCAAGTCATGTGGGTACCAAATATACACAGTGTGTTCATGGATCATGTGATAAAGACTATGCAGGACAAATGAGTGGAAAAGGACAGACCAGAGGCCTAGTGGTTTTCTTGGTTTTTGGTTTTGGGGTGGTTTTTTTTTTGTCGGTCGTGGGGCTTGAACTCTGAGCCTGTCCCTGAGTTCTTCAGCTCAAGATGAGAACTCTACCACTTGAGCCACAGTGTCACTTCTGGTTTTCTGGTGGTTAATTGGAGATAAGAGTCCCACAGACTTTCTTGCCCCAACTGGCAGATCTCATCAGATCTCATCCGCCTCCTGAGTAGCAAGGATTATAAGCATGAGCCACTAGTGCCCAGCTAGGTCTAGCTCTTACTAAAGTTATTAGGCTATTGAAGCAACTGTCCACTGATAAAACTCCTAGTGAAGCTATTTTCTGAGTGGCCACCCAGCCCAAGCAATGAAGCATCTCTCACCTGAAGGACTTGGAAGTACTTCAGTACCTGATCCTAATCAGGCTTTCTAAACCCATAGACCTAGCTGCTGCCACCTCTGAGCATCAGGCTAAGACTTATTTATTTTCTGCTCCAATAGTTATTCCACAGATACCCAGCAGCTGCCCCACTATTTATTCCATCTTTTCAGCCTCTAACCCCTTTCTCCAACAATTGTCCCTTGGAGGCTCTTAAAAGCAAGTAGGAAGAAAGCCCCCAGCTAGTCAACAAGCCTAACCAGCAAGTTTTCAGGGAGGCAAGAGCCATATCTGAGACAATAATCTGAGCCAGCCAGATCTATCTTCACCTTGCTTCAGGAGGCCTTTCAGCCTGATAAGAGCCAGGAATCTTCCTGATCTTAGCTACTTGTACTCCTTTATGTCCTAATTATAGATATTCCTGCTCCAGATAATTTAGAAATGATATTTCTATATTCACAGCCCTTCTGGAGTTTTATCCACCTGTTTGCCACCCCTGCTCCCAAACACAAGTAACATAAGTACACTTTCCCTACATCGCTTTTACAACCTGCAGGTGTTGGTAGAAGATAAAAGTGGCTCCTGGGGTGAGATTTCACCTCCTAGAATTATCAAAGTAAAGGTTTCTCTTGATGTCCTCACTGTGGGTGGTAGTAATTATAAAGAATGGTTTGAAATACTGGTTTCTACATTGCTTCAGAAATCTCAAGGCTCCCAAGTTCATTTGAGTAATCTTACCTCATCTTAGTGTTCTCACTGAATTTGTGAGAAACAGGATGAACATTTCTACCCTGGGGGAACTCCACCTCCACCAGCCTTCTTAGAAGCTCAGAAGCACCACATTCCTCCCACTGGTTAGGGCAAGGTTCCTGAAAGAAGTTTACTATGATGGGGTAGGAGCTGCAATGGCCCAGCAGAAGTGGTTGGAATCAATAGGACTGAGAGGGAGATGGGAATAAAGAGCTGTAGTGTACCCAGTATAATCTTTGAAACTGAAATTTGTGGGGCTCAGGTAGTGCTGGAGATGGAGTCCTGGCTTCTGTGGCAGAAGAACTGGCCTCCAGTGTGAGATAGAAAAGAATTGACTAAACTGTTCCAGAACCTTCTTGTTCCCTTCCTGTCCTTCCCCAATGAGCCCTCAGAACTTGATAGTGAGATGGAAGAAAATTTCTCCCTTGGGGCTGGGAAGATGGCTCAGTGGTAGAGTACTTGCCTTGCATGCATAAGGCCCTCGGTTCGATTCCTCAGCACCACATAAGCAGAAAAAGCCAGAAGTGGGGCTGAGGCTCAAGTGGTAGAGCGCTAGTCTACAGCTGAAGAGCTGAGAGACAGTGCCTAGGCCCAGAGTTCCGGCCCCACGACCGACAAAAAAAAGAAAAAGAAAATTTCTCCCTTGCCTTCTCTTTGCACAAGTTCATTCCACAGTCTCTACACCAAGAAAAGAAGGGAGCTGAAGCAAACAAAAGACAAGGGTTTCTCAACTGGGCTCAGGCCCCACAGTAAGCTGCTGCCACTGTTCCTAACTCCAAGATGGGAAGCTAAATACTCAGAATATTTCTCTGTATCTGTTGGCCTGCTTCTGTGCTCCCTTCCTTTCCCCATCCCTCTCCCTCTACCTCTTCCCCTCTCCCTTCCCCTCTCTGCCAGCAGGGATCATTTTTGTTTCCTTTGGTAGAAACTACAGAGAAGTTCTGTCTAAAACCTAGTAACTAAATATCCACTGGGTGGCCAAGGCAATCACCCTCTCCAGCGATGCTTGATAGAAGAAGAAAAAAAGAGAGATCAAGGTGAGCCTTCAATGCTAATTCAGGGAAGACTGAAAAAGTGCTGAGAAACTAAGTTAGAGCTTGCCAGGTCAGATGAAACTTGACATCTATTACTCTAGGAACCCCCTCCCCTCAAAATCTCATTCCTGCCTATTGGCAAGCACTCCTGAAGCCTGTAAGAGGACTGACTGCCAAGACTACCCTGCAAGTTATTTCCTAAGGCCAGAAGCTGAACTTCTTCCTAATCCACTACATTCTCATCCCACTCATCCCCAGTAGGAGGAAGAAAACTGTTAGCCTAGGCCCCAAGAGCAATCCAGTGGCCTACACTTCCTAGAGGCTATTTCTACTTCCAAAGAATTGCTGACAGTGGCTGGGAATGTGGCTTAGTGGTAGAGTACTTGCCTAGCATGCATGAAGCCCTGGGTCTGATTCCTCAGTACCACATAAATAAAAAAAAGCCAGAAGTGGTGCTGTGACCTACATGGTAGAATGCTAGCCTTGAGCACAGAGGGGCTCAGGGACGGTGCTCAGGCCCTGAGTTCAACTGGCAAAAAAAGAATTGCAGTGGGTACACTATCCACTGTCATCATACCTCTAAAGAGGTACATAAATAAAACTTTATATGCTGCTTCCTAAATAGTTAACTCTAAACCAGGAATTTATGCCAGCACTTGAGAAAAAGACAGCATTCCAGACCAGCCTGAGTAACATTAAGACCTTCTCTCAGGGGCTGGGAAGATGGCTCAGTGGTAGAGCGCTTGCCTTGCATGCCTGAGGCCCTGGGTTCGATTCCTTAGCACCACATAAGCAGAAAAGGCTGGAAGTGGTGCTGTGGCTCAAGTGGTAGAGTGCTAGCCTTGAGCTGAAGAGCTGAGGGACAGAGTCCAGGCCCCACGACCAGACCCAAAAAAAAAAAAAAAAAAAAAAAGACCCTCTCTCAATAGAAACAAAAATAAAACACTAAATAGCTAAATATATCTGAGAAAGAGGAATCACATAAAGGAGACCTGGACAGAAAGTCTAGAATGCTCTGCTGGATGGAACTAACCCAGAGGGAAAGAGGCTGGGCAGGAAAATATTGTATTTGGAATCCAAAATGCCTGGGCCTTAGCCTGAGCCATTTTGGACTATCCAGAAGGATTTTATCAGAGGCTTTCCATGAATATGAGGAAACTTCTTTGGTTCTTCACCTCTCTCTCTCTCTCTCTCTCTCTCTCTCTCTCTCTGTGTGTCGTGGGACTTGAACTCTGGGCCTGGGAACTGTCCCTCAGCTTGTCAGCTCAAGGATAGCCCTTTACCATTTGAGCCACAGCGCCACTTGGAGTTTTCTGAGTGGTTTATTGGAGATAAGAGTCAAGGATTTTCCTGCCCTGGCTGGTTTTAAACCATGATTCTCAGATCTCAGCCTCCTGAGTAGCTAGGATTACAGGCGTGAGTCACCGCGCCCGGCTTCAGGTCTCTTTTTCTCCATATTCAGGGTGAAGGGCCATTCTCTGATCTGTAGTTGCAAACCTTGTCACTAAAGATTTGCTAGATGCTACTGGCCTCAAGTTGCCAGCAGGGAATGGGCACATATGCCAGGCTTGACCTAGTGAGATTGAAAATTACCCTGCTTCCTTCTTCTACAAGGCAGGGTCATTGAATCTGCCTAGTCTGGATAATAGAAGCAGAAAGCAGAGAGAAAAGCCTGAAGGAATGTTCAGATAAGAAGGCTTGACCTAGAGCTGGGAAGGTGGCTCAGTGGTAGATGTAAGGTCCATTCCTGGATGGTGAACAGATCTCACCCAGTACCTGTGTTACCTAGGCAACTGGGACACCTTGAAGAGGTCACATCTGCATCCGCTGAGGTCACATCTGAATTTGATGTGGCCACACCTTTCTCCACCCATACCCTAGATAAGGCCTAGCCCAGACCCAGATGCTCTCTTTTCTAGATCTTTTCTCTCTTTTCTAGCTCTTTTCTCTCGCTTTCCCAGCTCTCTCTCTTTCCCAGGCCTTTCCCCACCGCGTGGAGGACCAAGATGGCCTGGTGCCAGCCGGAATGATGAATAAACCCACTCTTTACCTGAATACCACGTGCGAGGTGCTGTTCTTACTTGGCCACCTCTTTTTAAAAACCTAACAGTAGAATGCTTGCCTTGCATGCATGAGGCCCTGGGTTCTATTCCTCCACACCATATAAGCAGAAAAAGCCAGAAGTGGCGCTGTGGCTCAAGTGGCTCAAGCCTTGAGCTGAAGAGCTGAGGGACAGCGTCCAGGCCCAGAATTCAAGCTCCACAACCGACCAAAAAAAAAAAAAGGCTTGACCTGGCTCCCTTTGACTCCCATATGGATTGGCCCCTTTCCACCAACACTTAGTCATAATGTGCACCCACCCTATTTTTCTTTTCTTTTTTTTCTTTTTTTTGGGGGGTCCGGTCATGGGGCCTGAACTCTGGGCCTGGATGTGTCCCTCAGCTCTTCAGCTCAAGGCTAGCGCTCTACCACTTGACCCACAGAGCCACTTCCAGCTTTTTTCTTTTTGCTTATGTGGTGCTGAGAAATCGAACCCAGGGCCTCATGCATGCAAGGCAAGCGCTCTACCACTGAGCCACCTTCCCAGCCCCCACCCTATTTTTCCTGGTACCATTCTTCAGCCATATGTATTATCTCTTTTAATCTTTATGTCAATGTGACTTGCCTAATATCTCACAGCATATATTAAAAATACACAGACCTTGAACCATGCCTTCTCCCACCTTTCTCATCTAGTTCTTCTCACTTCTGGAACCCAGTACACCCTTAGTACCCCAGTTCACAATAATTTTCCCCGTGATCTCCATGCTCCCCTCCAAAGTGCAGCAAATAGGTAGACATGTTTGTCTAATTGATTAGTAATTATATCCTTGATGATACTTGCTTTTCTCTTTGTAACTCTTTGGTGTAAGCGGAAGACACATAACCCTTACCAATGACTGATGCTCATGAGGTTGATATTGGGAGGATCTTGGTTCCAGGCCAGCCTAGGAAAAAAAAAGTTCATAAGATTTCAACTCCATAGAACTTCAGCATGGAGGTCCAGGTGTGCACCTAGGCAAAAAAGCAAGACCCAATCTCAAAGTAACTAGTGCAAAAATGGGCTCGAGATGTAGCTCACCAGTAGACCACTTGACTAACAAGGTATTTTGCTGCATTAATAAACCAATGGAAGTGGAAAACCTGCTATTCACCCCCTCAACCTAAAGTTTTCCTTCCCAGGAACTGAGGTCCCAGAGGTGATATTAATGTACACAAATTCTGTAAAAGTTGTTTTGTCAATGTGTAGCAAGACCATGAAAACGTTTATAGGACTGGGAAGGTGGCTCAGCGGTAGAGTGCTTACCTTGCATGCATGCATGAGGCCCTGGGTTCAATTCCCCAGCACCACATAAACAGAAACAGCCAGAAGTGGCACTGTAGTTCAAGTGGTACAGTGCTATCCTTGAGCTGAAGAGCTCAGGGACAGCATCCAGCACCCAGACACAGAGTTCAAGAGCCACAACCAATAAAAAAAAAAAAAAAAGAAAAAGAAAAAAAGTTTATAGTAACCAGGTGCCAGTGGCTTACGCCTATAATCCTAGCTACTCAGGAGACTGAGATCTGAGGATCATGGTTCGAAGCCAGCCCAGGCAGGAAAATCCACAAGACTCTTATCTCCAATTAACTACTCAGAAAAAGCCAGAAGTAGAGCTGTGGCTCAAATGGTACAGTGCTAGCCTTATGCCTTGAGCGCAAAGAGGCTCAGGGACAGTGCCTAGGCCCTGAGTTCAAACCTCAGGACTGGAAAAAAAAAAGTTTATACTTTTTGACCCAAACAACCCTATTTCTGGGAATCTATTCTAAGAACATTGCAAATGACTGATACAAAGACTATGTAGTAACACAAAATATTTACGATGTAATGACAAAGAAGTCTGGAAGAATTGACTCAAAGTTGGCCAAAGATAATACTTGTGTTAGATTCATGAATTTATTGCAGATTCCTTTTCTCTTTCTCTACATATTGAAATATTAATTTACCCTACTTTTCCACTCAAGGTTGTCAGTTAAGAATCAGATAGAAATAGCATACTCATGGGGCTGGGAAGGTGGCTCAGTGGTAGAGCGCTTGCCTTGCATGCTTGAGGCCCTGGGTTCGATTCCCCAGCACCACATAAGCAAAAAGAAAAAAGCTGGAAGTGGCGCTGTGGCTCAGGTGGTAGAGCACTAGCCTTGAGCTGAAGAACTGAGGGACAGCGCCCAGGCCCAGAGTTTAGGCCCACTACCGGACCCAAAAACAAAAAAAAAAAAAAAAAAGAAATAGCATACTCAGATGGAATAACTCCCTCTTTTTTTTTTTAAGCTTGTACACAGATGCTTTATTTGGATGTTTAATATATGTCAACATTGTATGCAAGATTCTCTTACAATGGAAAGTTTTCTCATATATCAAAAAAACTCAATTTAATCAAGGTAATTGCTGTATTTATGTGAAAACCATACAACAAAATGCAGTATGATAAATGTGTAGTCAGTTCCCATGCAAATATGGCTGCTACATGTATGTCTGGCATGTTATAACATATTGAAAGAATTCAAACAAACACAACAGTAAACTTATGTGGTGCTAAGGAATCGAACCCAGGGCCTCATGCATGCAAGGCAAGCACTCTACCACTGAGCCACCTTCCCAGCCCCATAACTCCCTCTTTCATTTCCAGTGTCTTACACCCAAGTTTCTACAATTTTCAATGGTTCACAGTTATTGAGCACTTACTATCTAGTGAGGAAAGCAAGTTTGCAGCACTCTAGATAGCTTATTTCATCAGTAATGCAATAATTATGTATAAACTGAGTGTTATAAGAACCACAAAGAAGCAATTCTCTAGCAGGGAACTGGTGGCTCATGCCTGTAACCCTACCTGCTCAGGAGGCTGAGATCTGAGGATCCCAGTTCAAAGCCAGCCTGTGCAGGAATGTCCCTGAGACTCTTATCTCCAATTAACCAACAAAACTGAAAGTGGCACTGTGGCTCAGGTGGTAGAGTGCTCACCTTGAGCTGAAGAGCTCAGGGACAGAGCCCAGGCCCAGAGTTCAAGCCCCACAACCAACAATGAAGAAGAAGAAGAGGAGGAGGAAGCAACAGCAGCAGAGGCAATTCTCTGACAGGAGAGAGGTATGAATCAATGAATGCTTCAGAGGGGTGATTAATTCAGTTCAGTTTTCTAAGATTATCTGCCAAGATAAAAGAGCCACATGTACAGAGGCAGAAATCCAAGGTACAACATGATGCACTTATGAAATGACCTGGCTCTCCAGAGCTGGAAGGAATATTGGGTGGGTGTGAGAGACTTATGGGAAAGAAAAAATGTTGGGCTGGGAAAGTGGCTTAGTGGTAGAGTACTTGCCTTGCACGCATGAGGCCCTGGATTCAATTCCTCACCACCACAGAAGCAGAAAAGGCCGGAAGTGGCACTGTGGCTCAAGTGGTAGAATCTCTAGTCCTGAGCTGAAGAGCTGAGGGACAGCGCCCAGGCCCAGAGTTCAGGCCCCACGATAGACAAAAAAAAAAAAAAAGGAAAGAAAAGGTGTTAGATTGTTCAGGGTGTAGGGCCCTGTGCTTCAAATGGGCCTAGTTTTTGGAGTTTTCATCCACTTGCGTTTTAGAGAGAAGACTCTTGTCCCCGTGGAAATAGCCTGGAGCCCATCAAGAAGAGTGAAGTCTTTAGGTTTGGGCTGTGTTGGGAAGAAAGTATGGCTCCAGTGGGACCAACAGCCGCGCTTTCTCAGCATCCAGACTTGCACTTGGCCAGCTCGCGGCGGCCCGGGAATCTCCCTCCCTTCTCCTCCCGAAGGGCCCCCGAGGGTGGGCGGGAGGCAGGCGGGGGAGGCGAGGCCAGGGGTGGCCCAGCCTGGGTGGTCTCCAGCCCCGCCCCCTGCGGCGCAGTTACCTAGCAGCGGATCCGGCTGCGCGGCTCTGGGTAATTTGCAGCTGGCTCAGCCAATGGGAGGGCGTCTCCCGAGCTCCCTTTTTCTGGGACTCCAGCCACCACCCCGGCACTGTGGTCGCTACTCGGAGCTGCGAGGTGTGTCTGTGCCCTCCAGTTCTACCTACTTTGGCCCCTGCTGTCCACAGTGCGCCTGACAAGGCTAACCTTGGCGCCTCGCCCCGAGCCACTGCCTGGCACTTCTCCCTCTCAAACCACCACTGCGAACCTGCACCCTGAAGATTCACGACTACGCTGCTTCCAGCCCCAGTAGAATCTCACGCGGATCGCGTGTACAGTGGGACCAGGCTAGCCTATGGGAGTGCTCAGATAACACAAGCTGGGGGCGTCCGCGCCCCCCATCCCCTCCAGCATGGCTCGGCCGCCACCCCTGGAAGAATTGCCCCGATGCTGCCACACACCTCCAATTCGATCCGTTGCACCTCAGGTGAGTTGAGAAGCTGGAAAGCGTGGGACCAGATCTGTCACTTGGGCTCGTACAGTGCATGTTGTCTTATGTCACTGGGTGTATGAAGACAAGTGAGAGCTAGCATGGTTGTGTAAGTTGTGTCTGTGTTTCCTTGTCATCTGAACAGTGAGAATGAGTGTGCCTATGGGTTCACCTCTGTGGCCACCTAACATCAGAGGGGTGTGTGTGTGTGTGTGTGTGTGTGTGTGTGTGTGCGCGCGCGCGCGCGCGCGCGCGTCCTACTCTCAGAAAAAGGGTCTGTGCCTTTCTCAGAGCAGAAGGAAAGGAGTTATATTTCCCAGTTTGGGCTTGTTTGTGAAGGTGTTTTCTGGCCTGCATCCAGAAGTCCAGGGACTACAGCTTGCTAGAAGGTGTACATAGGGACAGAAGGGAAGAATTTCATGCAGTGTTGAAGTGACACCTGGCTGACCCTTCTCTTTCCATCCCAGATCCTAGCTGGGAGCCTGAAAGCTCCGCTCTGGCTTCGTGCTTACTTCCAGGGCCTGCTCTTCTCTCTGGGCTGCAGGATCCAGAGACACTGTGGCAAAGTGCTCTTCCTGGGACTGTTGGCCTTTGGGGCCCTGGCATTGGGTCTCCGTGTGGCTGTTATTGAGACTGACCTGGAACAACTCTGGGTAGAAGGTGAGTGATGGACAATGAACAGAGTATGTTGAACCCAAAATAAGGAGCTAACCACCAAGCCCTAGCAAGCCTAACCAAGGGACTGGATGGAGCATCTCCTGACCAGAACCTGTGCAGTTGGGCTGTCATACCCATAAATGTATACCTATAGATGGTAGCATCTGTGAATAGAACATTGAATATTTATCTTTGATTCTGTGCATTTGTTTAGCTTTTATTCCCAACCGTGTGGGGGCGGGGGGGGGGGGGGGGGAACCAGGCCTAATGGGCCTGGGCACTGTCCCTGAGTTTTTTTTGCACAAGGCTAGACTGTATCACTTGAGCCACAGCTCTACTTTGGTGTTTCTGGTGCTTGGGCTGCTTTTGAACCACAGCCCTTAGATCTCATCCTCCCAAGATTAGGATTATAGGCATTAGCCTCTGGGCCTATGTTATTTTCTATAGTACCAGCAGGATTTATAAAGACAGTTAAAACAAGACCCATCTTTTAAGTAGCATAGAAAGTAAAATATATACTATTAAAATACAGTATATAGGGGCTGGGAAGTTGGCTCAGTGGTAGAGGGCTTGCCTTGCATGCCTGAGGCCCTGGGTTCGATTCCTCAGCACCACATAAGAAAAAAGCCGGAAGAGGTGCTGTGGCTCAAGTGGTAGAGCGCTAGCCTTGAGCTGAAGAGCTGAGGGACAGCACCCAGGCCCAGAGTTCAGGCCCCACGACCGGACCCAAAAAAAAAAAAAAATACAGTATATGGGCTGGGAATGTGGTTTAGTGGTAGAGTGCTTGCCTAGCATGCATGAAGCCCTAGGTTTGATTCCTCAGTACTACATAAACAGAAAAAGCGAGAGGGCTGGGAAGGTGGCTCAGTGGTAGAGTGCTTGTCTTGCATGCATGAGGCCCTGGATTCGATTCCTCAGCACCACATAAACAGAAAAGGCTGGAAGTGGCGCTGTGGCTCAAGTGGTAGAGTGCTAGTGTTGAGCTGAAGAGCTGAGGGACAGTGCCCAGGCCCAGAGTTCAGGCCCCACGACCAGACCCAAAAAGAAAAAAAAAAAAGAAAGAAAGAAATGTACTCATGCTGGGAGTCAGTGGCTCACGCCTGTAATCCTAGCTACTCAGGAGGCTGAGATCTTAGGATCGTGCAGTTCGAAGCCAGCCTGGGCAGGAAAGTCTGAGACTCTTATCTCCAATAAACCACTCAGAAAACTGGTAGTCGCACTGTGGCTCAAGTGGTAGAGTGCTCACCTTGAGCTGAAGAGCTGAGAGATAACGCCCAAACCCAGAGTTCAAGCCCCACCACTAACAAAAAAGAAAAGAAAAGAAAGAAAGAAAGAAATTATGCATTACCTTACTCATGTAACTGTAACCCCTGTGTACAGAATCTTTACAACAAAATTAAATTTAAAAAAAAAAAAGACTGTAAGTAGCACTGTGACTCAAATGATAGAGGACTCAGGGAAAGTGCCCAGGCCCTAAGTTCAAGCCCCAGGACTGGCTAAATAAATAAAGTATAATCAGAGCAGAATACGATTATGTTATATAAGAAAAGACAAGAAGAGCTGGGAAGGTGGCTCAGTGGTAAACTGCTTGCCTTGCATGCATGAGGCCCTGGGTTTAATTCCTCAGCACCACATAAGGAACAAAAGCCAGAAGTGGGCTGTGGTTCAAGTGGTAGAGTGCTAGCCTTGAGCTGAAGAGCTGAGGGCAGATTTCAGGCCCCACGACAGAAAGAAAGAAAGAAAGAAAGGAAGGAAGGAAGGAAAGAAAGAAAGAGAAGAAAAGAAAAGTCACCTTTTTTTTTAGTGCCAGTCCTGGGGTGTGAACTCGGTCCCTGAGCTCTTTTGCTCAAGGCTAGTGTTCTACCATTTGGACCACAGCTCCATTTCTGGCTTTTTTGTGATTAATTGGAGATGAGAGTCTTACAGGCTTTCCTTCCCTGGGCTTGCTTCAAATCATGATCCTCAGATCTCAGACTCCTGAGTAGCTAGGATTACAGGTATGAGCCACCAGTGCCTGGCTAAGGAAAAGCATTTCTGACTAGGAAAATTAGAAAAAGTTTGGACCCAAAGTCCCAGCTCTCAAGCAGGAAGTTCACTTAAGCCCAGGAATTCATAGCTAGCCTTGGCCACACTGGAAAAACAAGATATAAAGAAGGGAGGGAAGGAATGTAAGAAAAGAAGAAAAAAGGGAAGAAATAGAAAAGATAGGGCTGGGAGGCCGCGAAAATAAATTAACTGAGCCAGACTCCTGCCCCCACACCTCTTGCAGCCAAATAGAACTCCAGACCACCTCCCTTACCCCACCCTCCCCTCCACCTCTCCCCTACCCTGCCACAGAGTGCCAAGGCCAGAACACATTGCCACTTCCTAATGGGAAGCACTAAGTAAAAAGTTTCTCCTTAATAATCCCACCATAGCCTCTTTCCTGAGGCTCGGTTTCATATGGTAGCTACTTAACAGGATCAAAACTCTTTTTTGTTCTTCCCCAAGAAATTTGTGGGTTCTCCCCCACTTTCCTCAATCTTGGCCGATACTCAAAGGCAAGACCCAGGTTAGAGTCTCACACCCTTGAATTATTTCAAATGCTGGCAAGTTTGGGGATCTAGAGCAGATGTTTCTTGGAGCCTGTCTGCCTGTTAGGCATCCCCACCCCATCCCCACCCTACCCCCAGCCTTCTGCAGACTTCCAAGCATTCATACTCCAGGCCAGCCCTAGGGTCCCAAGCAGATGTTTTTCTCTGCCTGCCTGCCTGCCCCCAGCACCAAGACACACATGTGCATACATGCACATATGCCCACCCATACTCACACCACTGCTTCCTGGGTGGTCCCAAATGACTTTTAAATTTCCTGCCACAACTGAGGTAGTCTCCATTCCTCCCTTCTCTTCCTCCTTCTTCTTTCCCCAGATCTTCCCCAGCCAGACACTGCTTGAACTTCTGTGTTTCTTCATTCCTGCCCCAGGCCTCCAGCACAGGAAGGAATAAAGGAATAGTCATTACCAACTTTTTGCTGCTTAGAGGAGGGTATAGGATTCCTAGGATTTTTTTTTTGGGGGGGGGGGAGGGGTCAGTTGTCAGGCTTGAACACTGGGCCTGAGCACTGTCACTGAGCTCTTTAGCTCAAGGCAAGCATTCTACCACTTGAGCCACAGTGCCACTCCCAGTTTTTTAGTGGTTAATTGTAGATAAGCATCTCATGGACTTTCCTCTTGGGCTGGCTTTGAACTGCAGTCCTCAGATCTCAGTCTTCTGAGTAGTTAGGATTACAGGCGTGAGCTACCAACGCCCAGCTACCTTGAGACTTATCTCCAATTAACCACCAGAAAACCAGAAGTGGCTCTGTGGCTCAAGTGGTAGAGCACTAGCCTTGAGCAAAAAGCGCAGGAACAGTGCCTAGGCCCTGAGTTCAAGCCCCAGGAGGAAAGGAAAAAGGAGACAAGGAGACAGATATATATGTAACAGATATATATGTAACAGGAAGTCTAACCATAGAGAAATTCTGGGGTGGAAGTTCAGCAGCCTGAGGACATCAGCAAGGAACAGGTTCTCTTTCTCCTCTTTCATTTTCAGCATGTTGGAACTTGTGTCCTCCAGCTTACTCCAAGAAAGCTGATGCAGTGGAAAGGAAAAAAAAAAAGTCATCTCTGATTTGTACCCCTTTTATTTTTTTTGTCAGTCATGGGGCTTGAACTCTGGGACTGGGCGCTGTCCCTCAGCTCTTCAGCTCAAGGCTAGTGCTCTGCCACTTGAGCTACAATACCACTTCTGGTTTTGTGGTGGTTTATTGGAGATAAGAGTCACACGGAGGCCCAGCCCTAGCTGGCTTTGAACCTCGATCATCAGATCTCAGCCTCCTGAGTAGCTAGGATTATAGGCATAAGCCACCAGCACAGCCTTGCACCCCTTTTTAAAGTGAGAAAAGAGCTAGATGCCAGTGGCTCAATCCTGTAATTCTTTTTTTTTTTTTTTTTGGGTCCGGTCGTGGGGCCTGAACTCTGGGCCTGGGTGCTGTCCCTCAGCTCTTCAGCTCAAGGCTAGCGCTCTACCACTTGAGCCACAGCGCCACTTCCGGCTTTTTTTTTTCTTTTTGCTTATGTGGTGCTGAGGAATCGAACCCAGGGCCTCGAGCATGCAAGGCAAGCGCTCTACCACTGAGCCACCTTCCCAGCCCCTCAATCCTATAATTCTAACTAACCAAAATTATAAAGATAGCACTTTGAAGTTATGTTGGTGGAGGTAAGTGGGGAAGGGGAGTCCGAAAGACTATTATCTCCAATTACTCAACAAAAATTCTGCCTAGATATGTGACATAAACAATAGAGTGCCAGTCACAAGCAAGTGAGCCAATTAAGAGGGCAAGGTCCTGAGTTCTAACCCTGGTACCAGCACTAAATATTTAAATAGGGGCTGGGAAGGTGACTCAGTGGTAGAGTGCTTGCCTTGCATGCATGAGACCCTGGGCTAGATTCCTCAGCACCACATATGCAGAAAAAGCCAGAAGTGGTGCTGTGTCTCAGGTGGTAGAGTGCTAACCTTGAGCTGAAGAGCTGAGGGACAGTGTCCAGGCCCAGAGTTCAGACCTTACAAGTGACCAAAATAAATAAATAAATAAGGCATCCATGGCTCATGGCTCACACCTATAAACTTAGCTACTCAGGAAGTCGAGATCTGAGAACTGCTGAGCATCACAAGCTTGATGGGGCCAGTCCAGCTAGACAAATCCAAGAGCCTTTTATCTCCACTTACCCAGCAAAAAGCTGGAACTGGAGTCATGGTTCAAGTGGTAGAGCACCAGTTGTGAGCAAAAAAGGCAACTGGCACAAGCAATAAATAAAGTAAGGAAAAAATAAGCAAAAACTCCCTCACTGAATTCTCATTTAGTCTCTGGCAAGAATACCCTCAGCATAAATCCTTCACTCGGCAAATGCAATGGAATTATGTGATTGGCTTCTTAGAATTTCATCACAAATTTCAACCTCTGATGCTGGGGCGGAACCTGACCTTCTGGTCTCTGAAGGAATAGCCTGTAAAATCAGTCTGTTACCTAGGAGAAGAGGGAAGAGATTCATATTCTCTCTCTCTCTCTCTCTCTCTCTCTCTCTCTCTCTCTCTCTCTCATACTCCCATGCAGTGTGAGGATAACAAGTTTGTTTTCTTCAGTTTCTGAGGATCTAACTCAGGGCTTATGGCAAGCATTATACCACTGGCCTACATCCCCCTGCTCTCCCCATTGGTTTCTTCCAGATTTGATCAAATCTCCAGGATCAAATATATTTTATATCTAGTATGTATTCCAGGCTCCCTATAATTTAACTCAGTTACTTCTTCAGCATTCAGTCTGGCTCTTCCTAACTCATTCTTAGTATCAAAACTCCAAGCCATTGATAGTACCCTGTTGCTCTGAGCCTGGACACCTTTTCCTGACTTATTCCTTGGGCCAGTTCATTTGTGTGCTAGGTGGTGAAAAAGTCAGATCATCTCACTCCTCAGCTCAAAACTTACCATAATTCTTTTCTTTTGGGGTGTGTGTGTGTGTGTGTGTGTGTGTGTGTGTGTGTGTGTGTGTGTGTGTGTGTGTGTGTGTGTGTGTGTACACTGGTTGGGTTTGAACTTAAAGGCCCAGGTGCTGTCCTTGAGTTTTTTTGCTCAAGGCTGATGCTCTGCCACTTGAGCCACAGCTCCAGCTTTTTTGGTGGAAATGACAGTCTCATGGACTTTTCTGCCTGGGCTGGCTTCTAACCATCATCATCAGATCTCAGCCTAGCTAGGATTACAGGCATGAGCCACTGGTGCTCTCCTACTTAATTCTCAGTTCACTCAGAAAAGAAAACCTGAGTCCCTACAATAGCTGGTAGGCCCTCATGGGTTAAATTTTTGGGCTAGAGATTAGGGGTACTGAAGGCTTAAATAAGATTAATTAGACTTTGCCAGAGAACCACCCAGACATCCAGCTACAGAGAATAAAGAAAGGTTTATTGCTGGGAAAGAGGGGTTGGCAAGACTCCTCACAAGGGAGAAGTGAGAAGAAGCACCAGCTTTTGTCTGAGGTGACCTACATAACCTAGGATGTTTAGGAGGAACTAGAAGGGGCTAGGAGGTGGAGACCCTGGTGTGCACATGTGGGCCAGGAGCTTCATCATGGTGGACTAGGATTTATGGCTGCTGTCCAAATAGTAGATAACTGGTCCTGCAACTGCCAGACCTGAAGGTCACTCTAAGGTGCTTTTGTTGCCTTATATGGTGGTAGCTGCCCCCAGAGAAGTGCCATCCCAAGGTAAAGGGGGCTGGAAGTTGATTATTTACTGCTTTTACTATATGGGCCTAGTGTTGCCTAGGAAGGGAGCATGCTAAACTGTGGAAAATGGAAGGAGTAGACTAAGCTATGGGAAGAGACTCATTTCGCTAACAGGTATAAATATCGCAATATTGGTTTTTACAAAGTGGTATACCAAATTTCTCTCCTGTAAGAAATGAGAGGCAAAGCCAGGCACTGGTGCTCACGCCTGTAATCCTAGCTACTCAACAGGCTGAGATCTGGGGATCGTGATTCAAAGCCAGCCTAGGCAGGAAAGTCCCTGAGACTCTTATCTCCAATTAACCACCAGAAAACCAGAAGTGGCACTGTGGCTCAAGTGGTAGAGCACTTGCCTTGAGCTGAAGAGTGCAGGGACAGCGCCCAGGCTAAGAGTTCAAACCCATGACCAACCAAAAAAAGAAAGAAAGAAAGAAAGGAGAGGTGAGCAAGAGTGACTAATACAAGCTCAAGGCTATATTAGTGGACAGACCTGCCAGGCTGCTCATAGCAGGAATGGAGGCAACATCCATGGACGAGTGTAGGCTGAATTTAAGCAAATTTTAGGGGGCAGTCACATGGGTTACATTACGTAGACAATGGTAATTTGGCGGGGTAGGGTCAGTTCCAAGAAGAGATGTTATAAAGTTGTTACATGGACCACAGGTATTGGAGGAGAGTCACATTCTGAGAAAGTGTAGTGAGACTGTTGCAACTGGGGTGGGAATTTGGATGTCACACCAGGAAAACAATACAACATCAGGGAAATAGAAACTTAACAGATTTTTGTAAACAGGTAAGGACACAGGGCCTTAATCACCAAGCTGACTCTGAGACCTTAGATCTCCCATTGTAAGCCAACAATGAGTGCTATTGATTTTTAAATTTTGGTTGGATGCAGTGGCCTATGACTGTAACAACAGATACCTAGAAAGCAGAGATTAGGAGGATCACAGTTGGAGGCCAACCTGGGGAAAAAGTTATCAAATCATCTCAACAAATAAGCTTGGTAGGGTGGTATACACCAATAATTCCAGCTACCTGGAAGGCAGAGGTAGGAGGATTGAGATCCAAAGGCAGCTCAAGCAAAAAGCAGGATTCTGTTTTGAAAATAGCCTAAAGCAAAAAGGGCTGGGGGGGCGGGGAAGGGGAGATGTAGCTCAAGTGAAAGAGCACCTGCTCAGCAAATGAAAGGCCCTGAGTTCAAACTCCAGTTCAACCGAAAATCATTAATTTTTAAATTTTTGCTAATTTGGTAGATAATAACTCATTGCTGCTTTTAATGTATGGTTATAGAATTAGTTATCAGGTAGACTTTTTTCCCATGTTGGTTAACCAGTCATAGTTTTCTTTTAGTGTCTGTGTCTGTCTGTCTCTGTCTCTGTCTCTCTCTTTCTCTTGCTCGCTCACTCGCTCTCAAGTACTGGGGTTTGAACTTGGTTTGTATTTATTAGACAAACATATGTATTTTCCCTTTCATAAAGGTAAAAAAAATTAACAAATGTGTTGATTTGGTTTTGGTTTTGGTTTTGCCAGTCCTACTGCTTAAGCTCAGGGCCTGGGCGCTGTCCCTGAACCTATTTGTGCTCAAGGCTAGCACTCTATCACATGAGCCACAGTGCCACTTTTGGCTTTTTTTGAATAGTTTATTGGAGATAAGAGTCTCACAGCCAGGCATTGGTAGCTCACACCTATAATCCTCGCTACTCAAGAGGCTGAGATCTAAGGATCGGAGGTTCAAAGCCAGCCTGATCAGGAAAGTCCATGAGACTCTAATCTCCAATAAACCACCAGAAAAACCGGAAGTGACACTGTGGCTCAAGTGGTAGAGTGCTAGCCTTGAGCTGAAGAGCTGAGCGACAGTGCCCAGGCCCAGTATCCAAGCCCCATAACCAACAAAAAAAGTCTCACAGACTCTATAGGCATGAGCTACCAGTTCATGGCAAATGCATTGATTTTGATGTTCCTCTTTCCTTGTTCTTTTTCTCCCTATTCACCCAATATTGGTGCGCACGCACACACACACACACACACACATACACACATAATTTTGCTCCCAAGCCCAGCCAACCTGTTTCATGCTTAAATTCTAGACACACAAGAACTGAGTAACTGCCAGGTGCTGGTGGCTCACACCTGTAATCCTAGCTACTCAGGAGGCTAAGATCTGAGGATTGCGGTTCAAAGCCAGCCTGGGCAGGAAAGTCCATGAGACTCTTTTTTTTTTTTTTGGTCAGTCATGGGCCTTAAACTCAGGGCCTGAACACTGTCCCTCAACTCTTCAGCTCAAGGCTAGTACTCTACCACGTGAGCCACAGCGCCACTTCCGGTTTTCTAGTGGTTTATTGGAGATACGAGTCTCATGGACTTTCCTGCCCAGGCTGGCTTTGAACCGCAATCCTCAGATCTCAGCCTCCTGAGTAGCTAGGATTACAGGCGTGAGCCACCTTTGCCCAGCTCCATGAGACTCTTATCTCCAATTAACCAACAGAAAACCAAAGTGGCGCTGTGGCTCAAGTGGTAGAACGCTAGCCTTGAGCTGAAGAGCTCAGGGACAGCTCCCAGTCCCAGAGTTCAAGCCCCACGGCTGACCAAAAAACAAACAAAAACCAACTGAGCAACTAACACTTCTGCACTTCCTTAGCAGAGCTCCAGATTCTGAAAAGAGGGGCAAGAGCTTAGGAGTGCACCTGAGCCATGGCAACGCTGGCGGGGAGCAGGCAGTGCCTCTTCTCACTCAGCAGCACTTCTTGTCCGGGGAGCCCTCAATAATAGGATCCCACCTACCACCAGGATTTTGATTCCCCCCATGGGCCCTTTTCCCCAGCTTTCTCTCTCCTCTGGCAGTGGGCAGCCGGGTAAGCCAGGAGCTGCGTTACACCAAGGAGAAGCTGGGGGAGGAGGCTGCGTACACCTCCCAGATGTTGATTCAGACTGCACGCCAGGAGGGAGAGAACATCCTCACGCCTGAAGCACTTGGCCTCCACCTCCACGCAGCCCTCACTGCCAGTAAAGTGCAAGTGTCACTCTACGGAAAGTGAGTCCGGCTGAGCCCCTGAGTGGCTGAGAGTGAAGCCTGCTGTGGGAGTTGTGGAGTGGAATCTCCACTTCTGTTCAGATCATCTGTACCCATTTCAGGTCCTGGGATCTGAACAAAATCTGCTACAAATCTGGAGTTCCCCTTATTGAAAATGGAATGATTGAGCGGGTGAGTATCCTGAGCTGTCTGAGGAGGAGGAGGAGGTGGGGCTGGCAAGGTGAGCAGGACCTCACCTCCAGAGACTCCTCAGGGAGTGGGACTGTGACTGAGAGGAGGATTACAGAACATCCTACTACTGAGTCCCTGGGGAAAAGGAGCCCAGAGACAGGACTGATGTTCCTGGGGTGTCCGGTGTCCTTGGCAGATGATTGAGAAGCTGTTTCCCTGTGTGATCCTCACCCCACTTGACTGCTTCTGGGAGGGAGCCAAACTCCAAGGAGGCTCCGCCTACTTGCCGTGAGTGCTATAGCTGCTCTTGCTTTATCTCCTGCCAGGTACTTCCCCCACAGAAGGGATGGTGGGAGTGAAGATGATGAAAAGTGTGTTGACTAATGAACAAAATGGAAAAAAAAAAAAAAAAGTGTTGTCTTACTCCCAGGCCAGAGTCAGTCAAAGCCTGAGCTACCCAAAGTTGTCACTTCTCCCTTCTTACCTCTGGAGGAGAGGAAAACCTGTCTCATTTAGACAAAAGAGAATAGATAGATCTCAGCAAAGGACAAAAAGATCCCCAAAGAGGGGCTGGGAAGGTGGCTCAGTGGTAGAGTGCTTGCCTTGCATGCATGAGGCCCTGGGTTCGATTCCTCAGCACCACATAAGCAGGAAAAAAAAGCCAGAAGTGGTGCTGTGGCTCAAGTGGTAGAGCGCCAGCCTTGAGCTGAAGAGCTGAGGGACAGCGCCCAGGCCCAGAGTTCAGGCCCACGACTGGACTAAAAAAAATAATAATAATTAAAAAAAAAAAAAGATCCCCAAAGAGAGACCTACCTGAGAGGAATTAGCTAGGTATTAGCTAAACTAGTGCCTAGACTAGAAAGAAAACCTATTAGATGTAGGTGCCTATCTGGTAATATATTAAAACCAAGAGTAGAGTAATAGCCAGCGTGAACATGAGGAAAGTCCGTTACCAAGGATGTACAGCTTGGTACAGACAATGGGGCTTTTCTGGGTTTTTCTGTGCGTTAAGTTCATTTGTCCTGGCTTCTGTCTCAGTCCCTACTAATCCATCCACAGCTCACTGCTGCGACCTGGTGGGCTGGTACAGCATGGCAACTCTGAGAAGCTGAATCTTATACACAAGAGGGTGGTGCAGTATTTGTTCCAGAGCAGCTATTTGAAGGGCAAATAATGTCTTTGATCCTCCTAACCGTGGGCCTTCTCCCAGGGGTCGGCCTGACATCCAGTGGACCAATCTGGATCCAGAACAGCTGCTAGAGGAGCTAGGCCCCTTTGCCTCTCTCGAGGGCTTCCGGGAACTGCTAGACAAGGCACAGGTGGGCCAGGCCTATGTGGGGCGGCCCTGCCTGGATCCTACTGATACCCACTGCCCACCTAGTGCCCCCAACCATCTCAGCAGACAGGTGAGTTCCAACCAGGTCTGTTAGAGACAGGCTGTTTCTCTTCTTTCTCCTCCTCCTCCTCACTTGTTTCTCTATTCTAAGAGAGCATTCATTGCTCTGCCCATCATTTCCTGGACATGGCCACCCACTCATTTCTCCTAAAGAACCCACAAGTGGCATATGGATCTGTTCTTCCTTTACCAAGCCTAAAGCTAGACTTTATCGAAATAGACTCTTCAGGGAAACAAAACAGCTAACTGTGAGTCAGGCAATGATGGCTCACACCTGTAATCCTAGCTACTCAGGTGGCTGAAATCTGAGGATCACAATTCAAAGCCAACCCAGAAGTTTTATCTTCAATAAACTACTCAGAAAAGGCCAGAGATGGCACTATGGATCAAGTGGTAGAGTGCTAGCTTTAAGCACAAAGAGGCTCTGGGACAGCGCCCAGGCCCTGAGTTCAAGCTCCCTAGGACTGACGCGCAGCCCTGCGCATGCTCACGCACACACAAAGGTAACCATGAATACATTAATATCACATCTAGTATCCCACATATCTACATGGCCCTGTGTGAGGTACATTTTCCTATCCCCACTATAGTTAGGCTAGTTCCTCCCAGGCCCTGCTCCCTTTGTGGCTTTCTGCCTGAAGCACACTCCCTGTTCACTCTACAGAGTAAGTCAGAGGCTCAGAAGAACAAGCATCTATACTTAAGGCCTACTGACCCCTAGAGGCATGAGCCCACAGACACCTGTTTTCCACAACCAGAGTCTTGAGTATGAAACCTCTCTCCTGTCTGCCTCTAGGCTCCCAATGTGGCTCAGGAGCTGAATGGGGGCTGCCATGGCTTCTCCCACAAATTCATGCACTGGCAGGAGGAGTTGCTGTTGGGAGGCATGGCCAGAGACCTCCAAGGACAGCTGCTGAGGTAGGGCCTCCCCTGAGAGTTGGCAAGGAGATGCCACATGTGGGAATCCACACTAATGCCAAACAGCTCTGGCAAAAGGTCCTGCAAACCCTCCATGGGGATTTGAGCCAGCTCTAACTCTTTGTTATCCTGCAACTCCCCTCCCCACACTTCCCCCAGGGCAGAGGCCCTGCAGAGCACCTTCTTGCTGATGAGTCCCCGCCAGCTGTATGAGCACTTCCGTGGTGACTATCAGACGCATGACATCGGCTGGAGCGAGGACCAGGCCAGCACTGTGCTGCAGGCCTGGCAGCGGCGCTTCGTACAGGTCAGTGAATGTGGACAAAGGCAAGGAAGAGTGCCCAAGGCCCCTCCCTCCACCTGTCCATCAGATCCACTCTGTCTCTCCAGCTGGCCCAGGAAGCCCTTCCTGAGAATGCCTCCCAACAGATCCATGCCTTCTCCTCTGCCACCCTGGATGACATCCTACACACGTTCTCTGAAGTCAGTGCTGCCCGGGTGGTAGGAGGCTATCTGCTCATGGTGGGTCCTGCACCTGGCACCTTGTCCCACCTCTACCCTGTACCCACCCTGAAAGCCCCAATCTAACCCTGTGCCCTTCTCTGCCTGCAGCTGGCCTATGCCTGTGTGACAATGCTACGGTGGGACTGTGCTCAGTCCCAGGGTGCGGTGGGCCTGGCTGGGGTGTTGCTGGTGGCCCTGGCAGTGGCTTCAGGCCTTGGGCTCTGTGCCCTGCTTGGCATCACCTTCAATGCTGCCACTACTCAGGTAAACCAGGACTTCAAGGCAGCCTTTGGGAACTATCACCAGACTACACAGCTCCTCCAGCCTGACATCCCTCTACCTCTTCAGGTACTACCCTTCTTGGCTCTGGGCATTGGAGTGGATGACATATTCCTGCTGGCTCATGCATTCACCGAGGCTCCACCTGGCACCCCTCTCCAGGTAAGGCCCCATCTTCCAGCCCAGCTTATCTGAAATAGTTTAGCCTGGTGGTTAAGACCATCTTGGGAGCCAGGTGCTAGTGGCTTACATCTGTAATCCTAGCTACTCAGGAGGCTGAGATCTGAGGACTGAAGTTTGAAGCCAACCCAAAAGGAAAATCTTTAAGACTCTTATCTTCAATTAACTACCAAAAAGCCAAAAGTGGGGATATGGCTCAAGTGGTAGAGCACCAGCACTGAGTGAAAAAGCTAAGGGACAATGGCCACACTCTGAATTCAAGCCCCAGTACTGGCACAAAAACCCACAAAACTTGTTTTAAGTGAACTTGGGCTTATTGGTTCACTCACCTTGTGCTTCAGTATCCTCATCTATAAATGGAGACAATGATCATGCTTGTGCCCTAAGAGTTGCTGTGAGGGTCAATGAGATAACGCAAGGTCAGTGCTCAGCACAGCCCGTGACATACTCGATGTACTCATTAAATGTTAGCTGCTGTGGTACTGTTGTCCCACCTCTGCCATCCCAACTTCCTGAGCCTCCACTTTCACTCTACTGTGAAGACCCACCATCTTCCTCCCCAGTGACCCAAGGGCATGTCCCTGCTCTGTCCTGGCAGGAGCGCATGGGCGAGTGCCTGCAGCGCACCGGCACCAGTGTTGCACTCACATCCATCAACAACATGGTCGCCTTTTTCATGGCTGCCCTGGTTCCCATCCCTGCCCTGCGGGCCTTCTCCCTGCAGGTGAGGCCTCATGAACAGACAGGTGGGCTGGGGTGGGCATGGGGCTAGGGGAATGCTTCATCTTGTGCTCCCATCTACTTCCCAGGCAGCCATAGTGGTTGGCTGTAGCTTTGTAGCTGTGATGCTTGTCTTCCCAGCGGTCCTCAGCCTGGATCTGCGCCGACGCCACTGCCAGCGCCTTGATGTGCTCTGCTGCTTCTCTAGGTACTGCCCCCACATCCCACCCCTTTCTCTCCTTAACCCCACCATGGCATGTCCCCTGGCCAGCATTTCAAAGCACAGAGCTGTCACCCACTCTCTCTGTTTCTTCCAGTCCCTGCTCTGCTCGTATGATTCAGATTCTCCCCCAGGATCTGGGGGAGAGGACAGTACCAGTGGGCATCGCCCACCTGACAACCACAGTGCAAGCATTTACACACTGTGAAGCCAGCAGCCAGCATGTGGTCACCATTCTGCCTCCTCAAGACCACCTGGTGCCCCCACCTTCTGACCCACTGAGCTCTGAGCTTTTCAGCCCTGGGGGGTCTACACGGGACCTTCTGGGCCAAGAGGAGGGGACAAGGCAGAAGGCAGCCTGCAAGTCCCTACCCTGTGCCCGCTGGAATCTTGCCCATTTTGCCCGCTATCAGTTTGCTCCCTTGCTGCTCCAGTCACAAGCCAAGGTAAGTGTGGATGAAGCAGAACAGAAGCTCAGCACCCATGGGCCTCAAGAAGGGCAACAGGCCCAGCCTACTCCCTGAAGGCCGGAGGGCAGCCCTGTGCCTCTGGCTTAGTGGCCATTTCTCACAGGCTATGGTGCTGGTGTTCTTTGGGGCTCTTCTGGGCCTGAGCCTCTACGGAACCACCTTGGTGCAGGACGGGCTGTCCCTGACAGATGTGGTACCTCGAGGCACCAAGGAACATGCCTTCCTGAGTGCCCAGCTCAGGTACTTCTCCCTGTATGAGGTGGCCCTGGTGACCCAGGGTGGCTTTGACTACGCCCACTCCCAACGTGCCCTCTTTGATCTGCACCAGCGCTTCAGTTCCCTCAAGGCTGTGCTGCCCCCTCCTGCCACCCAGGCACCCCGGACCTGGCTGCACTATTACCGCAACTGGCTGCAGGGTGAGAGGCCAGGAGGTGGGGAGGGGAGGGCTGCTGTAGGGAGAAGTCTCACAGAACCACAGGCCAACTGTGGCCTACTCTGTGTTCCCCCAGGAATCCAGGCTGCATTTGACCAGGACTGGGCTGCTGGGCGTATTACCCGTCATTCCTACCGCAATGGCTCAGAGGATGGGGCACTGGCCTACAAGCTGCTCATCCAGACTGGAAATGCCCAGGAGCCGCTGGATTTTAGCCAGGTTTGGAGAGGATTAGAACATTCCGAGGGTGCACAGAGGCTCTAGACTTCATGGTCCAAACCTTTAGCCATCTTTGCCTCTGCAGCTGACCACAAGAAGGCTGGTAGATGAGGAAGGACTGATTCCACCAGAGTTCTTCTATGTGGGGCTGACAGTGTGGGTGAGCAGTGACCCCCTGGGTCTGGCAGCTTCCCAAGCCAACTTCTATCCCCCACCTCCAGAATGGCTACACGACAAATATGACACCACTGGGGAGAATCTTCACAGTGAGTCCTGTGGGTGGAGCTCAACCTAGAACCTCAGCCTTAGCCCTGCCCCCTCTTCCCCTGCTCACTGTCCCCTTCCTTCTTCCCACTCTCTCCTTCCCTTCACAGTCCCAGCAGCCCAACCCCTGGAGTTTGCCCAGTTCCCCTTCCTGCTGCATGGCCTCCAGAAGACTGCAGACTTTGTGGAGGCCATTGAGGGGGCCCGGGCAGCATGTGCGGAGGCAGGCCAGGCAGGGGTGCATGCCTACCCCAGTGGCTCCCCCTTCCTCTTCTGGGAGCAGTATCTGGGCCTGCGACGCTGCTTCCTGCTGGCTGTCTGCGTCCTGCTGGTGTGTACCTTCCTCGTCTGCGCCCTGCTGCTGCTCAACCCATGGATGGCTGGCCTCATAGTGAGTACCTGCAGGAATGAGGTAGCAGAGACCCAGTATGCCCCCTCAACCCTACCCTATCTAGTCCAGCTCCCCTGCTGACAGGAGCCATGGGTGAGCCCTGCCCTCCTCAGGTGCTGGTCCTGGCGATGATGACTGTGGAGCTCTTTGGGATCATGGGTTTCCTGGGTATCAAGCTGAGTGCCATCCCCGTGGTGATCCTCGTGGCCTCTGTGGGCATTGGTGTCGAGTTCACAGTCCATGTGGCTCTGGTAAGCACAGGCCCAAGGGGAGGGATGGGACAGCTGAGTACTCAACAAATGTGGCCCAGGCACTTCTGTGTCCTAGAGACACAGTTGCAAAGATGTTAAGGATATGACTCAGTATTCCTGTGCTTGCCTAGCCTGAGACAAGGTCTTGATTCCCAGCACTGGGGAAAAAAAAAAAAAGAATTTTAGAGGTAGACGATAAATAAGTCAATAAGTAATCAGCCATTTCAGTAGACAAAAGAGACAAAGGCCTGTCTACAGTGGGTTAATGAGAGAATCGAAGGTTGGAAAATAGGAGCCAGTGAGTCTTTTTCTCTTTTTTGCTGATCCTGGGGCTTGAATTCAGGCCCTGAGCTTTTGTGCTCAAGGATAGTGTTCTACCGCTTGAGCCATAGCTCCACTTCCAGCCCATTGTGATTAATTATGGACTTTCCTTCCCAGGCTGGCTTCAAACAGCAGTCCTTCTATCTCAGCCTCCTGAATAGCTAGGATTACAGGCACACATCTTCAAGTCTTTTTTTCTTTACTGCAGTGTTAGAGGTCAAACTTAGGGCCTCATACATACTACCAAAAGCCCTGGACTCAATTCCTTAGTACCACATAAACAGAAAAAGCTGGAAGTGGTGCTGTGGCTTAAGGGTAGAGTGCTCGCCTTAAGCAAAAGAAGTTCAGGGACAGTGCTAAGGCCCTGAGTTCAAGCCTCAGGACTGGCAAAAATAAATAAATAAATAAATAAATAAAATACCCTACCAATGTGCTACATTCTCATCTCCAGGGACAAATAATTCTCTAGGACAAGAGATAAGAAAGAGGCTTGGAAGGTGGCTCAGTGGTAGAGCGCTTGCCTTGCATGCATGAGGTCCTGGGTTCAGTTACTCAGCACCACATAAGCAGAAAGAAAAAAAGCTGGAAGTGGCGCTGAGGTTCAAGTGGTAGAACGCTAGCCTTGAGCTGAAGAGCTGAGGGACAGCGCCCAGGCCCAGAGTTCAGGCCCCACTACCGGACCCCAAAAAAAAAAAAAAAGAGATCAAGAAAAGAGATAGTAGCAGCATGGCAGTGTGGGTACGGAGGAAGAATGCTACTATAGAATATAAAACTGAGGAGGGTACAGGCCTCTCCCAAAACAACGCATTCTCTGGCAGAGAAAGGGGCACACAGACCAGCTCCAGTCACCAGCATAAACCTGGCAAGGCCCAACAAACATCTCTTCATCTCTAATACCCAACCCTATAATAACAGAACAAGATATACTCCTTGAATAAAACAAAAGGAGCCAGGTACCTATAACTCTAGTTACGCAGGATTCTGAGATAGCAGGACTGCTGTTCAAAGCCAGCACCCACAGGGAAGTCCATAAAACTCTTATCTCCAGGTAACCAGCAAATAGCCTAAGTGGAGCAGTGGCTCAAGTGGTAGAGCACTAGCCTTGATCAAAAAAACCTTAAAGACAGTGCCCATGGCCTGAATTCAAGCTCCAGGACGAGCACACACACACACACAAAAAGATTGAGGTATGTATGGCTCAGTGGTAGAGTACTTGCTTGACAGGACAAGGCCTTGAGTTTGATCCCAGCATGTAACTCAAAATCATAACAAAAACAGATTCAAAATTCTCTGCAATGCCAGCTGAGAAGTGACTAATACCTTGACATCCACCTTTTTACACCAGGAGTTTGTACATTTCTTTTTTCTGTAAAGGACCAGATTGTAAATATTTCAACTTAGCAAGCCATACAGTTTCTATTATAATTCTGCCATTATACCACAAAAGCAATCATAGATGGCAATACCAGCAGTAGATTATAGCTTGCCTAGACTCTTCTGATGTTTTTTCTTTCTTTCTTTTTGGTCATGGGGCTTGAACTCTGAGTCTGAACACTATCCCTCAGCTCTTCAGCTCAAGGCTAGTACTTTACTACTTGAACCACTGCATCACTTCCGGTTTTCTGAGTAGTTTATTAGAGATAAGAGTCTCATGGACTTTCCTGCCCAAGCTGTCTTTGAACTGCGATCCTCAGATCTCAGCCGCCTGAGTAGCTAGGATTACAGGTGTCAGCCACTGGAGCCCAGCTTTCTGGATGTTTTTCTATGTCACCACATAACACTATACGATGTCACCTAAGTGGATATCCCTCAGACAATTCTGTGAACTTGATTCACCTGGCCTTCCATGGGCCAAGCATAGCTTCTCTGGGGAATATGGATGAGCTGGCCATGATTGGCAGAGAAGGAGCTCTCAGACCATTCTCTTCCTCCAGGGCTTCCTGACCACCCAGGGTAGCCGGGACCTTCGGGCTACCCGAGCGCTAGAGCGCACGTTTGCCCCTGTGACCGATGGGGCTATCTCCACGTTGCTGGGTCTGCTCATGCTTGCTGGCTCCAACTTTGACTTCATTGTAAGGTATGGAGGGATGGGAGGAGGCAGTGGGCCTGCCCCGTTGGCCTCAGGGCCTGCCCAGCCTGATGCCCCACAACCTCCCAGGTACTTCTTCCTGGTGCTAACAGTACTCACACTCTTGGGCCTCCTCCATGGACTCATGCTGCTGCCTGTGCTGCTTTCCATTCTGGGCCCCCCACCTGAGGTAAGCACACCCTCCTTTTGTTCCTACTGTCATGGATAGGATGGGGATAAGCAAAAGAAAGGGCAGAGCTGTTACTAAATGCCATCAGTAGCCAACAGCCGGTCCTTCCTAACAGTTGCTACTAGCCACCTCCTTTTCCAAGATACCCTATATCGGCCCCTCAGCCTTCTGTGGAGCCTACCTTCACCTTTTAGGACTCAGCAAGGTGCAGGGTTTGCCCAGGTATTGACATCTTGTTACCCGTGATCGCTCCTACCCTGCTAGAGGCCAACAAAGGTCTCAGCTTAGCCAGGCACTGGTGGTTCACGCCTGTAATCCTAGCTACTCAGGAGGCTGAGATCTGAGAATTGCAGTTCAAAACCAGCCTGGGCAGGAAACTGTGAGACTCTTAGCTCCAATAAACCCCTAGAAAACCAGAAGTGGTGCTGTGGCTCAAGTGGTGAGTGCTAACTTTGAGCTGAAGAGCTCAGGGACAGTGCCCAGGCCCAGAGTTCAAGCCCCATGACCAACAAAAAAAAAAAAAAAAGAAGAAGAAAGATCTCAGCTCACCAGTATTCATGGTACTCACCAGAGGGGAGGTGCTGAAAGATGTTGCAGCTCCAGTAACCCTCAGACTCACTAGGACCACTGTCTTCCCCCAGGTGGTACAGATGTACAAGGAGGGCCCAAGGGTCCTGGGCCTTGCAACTCCACAGGGAGGCAGACTTGGGTGGGGGGCATCCCCCACCCTCCACCAGAACTTTGCCAGAGTGACTACCTCCATGACCGTGGCTCTTCACCCACCCCCTCTACCTGGTGCCTACATCCACCCAGCCTCTGATGAGCCCACATGGTCCCCAGCTGACAGTGGCTCTAGCAACTTCGGTTCTAGAGCCAACCACTGAGTGAAGAAACAGCCAGGGACTGGGAAGGTAGCTCAGTGGAAGAGCGTTTGCCTTGCATGCATGAGGCCCTGAGTTTGATTCCTCAGCACCACATAAGCAGAAAAAAAAGCCAAAGTGGTGCTGTGGCTCAAGTGGTAGAGTGCTAGCCTTGAGCTGATATAGCGCCCAGGCCCAGAGTTCAGGCTCACGACCGGACCCAAAAAAAAAAAAAAAAAAAACCAACAAAGGAACAGCCAAAGCAAGGAGACCCTGCTTGGACCACATGAAGTCACTGGAAAGCAATGGTGGAGCGTAGAAGGCAAGATGGACCCCAGAGGGTCTGCTGCTGTTTGCATCCTCTCCCCTGTCTCAGACATCAGACTACCCTGATGACAGACAGCCGCACCTAGATTCAGAGCATCCTGGCACATGGGGGCCCCTGTGTGCCCATATCTGTCCAGGTGGGGATGGCAGTCAGCACTTCAGGTTGCAGTGCAACCCTGTTGGGCCACCACCCCCACCCCCCCCACCCCCCCCCCACCCCCCCCCCCACCCCCGCCTCACACTGTCACCACCCAGCAGAGGGGTTTCGTAGCACACAGTCCTAGCCCATCACTGCTTGATGACGACTTTTGGGGAGGCCTTCTATATCCCTGACCACCTCTTACCACATAAGTTATTTATATGAAGATGTTTATTTTTGTAGTATATATAGATGTTAGTTTGCTGAAAGTTTTATTTTTTAAAGAAATATATTCTATCTTATCTTCTAACTTATCTTAAATGGCTGATGGTTTTTCTTCAGAATTGGGAATTTGTAAAAGAGGATTAAGTGTAGGAAGTGTTCAGGTGGTATCCAGGGCCTAGAGTCTTGGGGGCTTGTTGAGTTGTGGGTGGGAAAGATCTGAAAAAACCTCAGAGTCAATTTTTGCCATATACTTGGTAGTAGGGTCTACAGTAAAAGCTTAGTATAAAAATTGAAACAAGGAAGCTAGGCACTGGTAATCCTAGCTACTCAGGAGGCTGAGATCTGAGGATTGCGGTTCAAAGCCAGCTTGGGCAGGAAAAGTCCAAGAGACTCTCTCTTTTTTTTTTTTTGCCTGGGCTGGCTTCAAACCATGATCCTCAGATCTCAGCCTCCAGAATAGCTAGGATTTAGAGGTGTAAGCCACTGGCACCCAGCACCCTTTCAGGATCTTAAATGAAATTATACAAGAGGGTTGGGGTGTAGCTGAGAGAGCATTTACCTAGCATGTGCAAAACCCCTGGGTTCAATCCCCAACCATGCAAAAATAATAAGCATAAAAATAGCCCTGTATCTAGTAAGTGATCTCAGTTTACTATTGAAGTTTGTTTAGATTTAGCTATGCTGAAAGTTTTTCCTCTGAAGGGATTCCAGTGGAAAGTTGGAGCATCCCTGGAGCAGTTTGTCTTAGAGCACTGACCTCATCTGGTCACAGGAACGAGTCTCAGTTCTACTAGGGCTCTATGCTTCAGCTTCAACACCTTCCATATGATTCTCCAACCCTAAGAAGAGCAGGTCAAGTCCCCTCCAGGCCCTGCTAGAGCTAGCCTCTGCCTCTAGACAACCTCTTTTACATATACTCCACTTTGTGGACAAGGCTGAATTATTATATATTGCCCAGTAATGTAAATTAACCCTAGACACATCTGTTTGTCCTAATTTCCAGTCCCCTGTGAGAGGAATCTCCAGGAAGAGGTGATGATCTGCCTCTTATGTGCTTAGGCTTGGCCGTTTTAACTCCTGTCACCCTAGGACTTGGGCTTCCCTGAAGGTAACCACAAAACCCTCAGCTCAGTGAGAGACACCTGGATGGCATCAGGCACCGGCGGCAGCAAGTGCCCTCTTGCTTTCAGAAAAAAAGGCGAGGGAAGTGAAAGCCCTGACTCTTGGCTCCTGGAGTTCTACGCCCCCTGTGGCCCCGCAGGGTCCCTGCAGCTGTTACCGCGAACCTGCCCAGACCCGTCTAATTTGCATACCCATGGTGCACCACGATTTCACGGCTTCGGTGGTGCTTGAATTGCACCCCCTTCCATTCCCGAATGTGTTTCTTCACCACCATAGGCCATACCACCTTCTAGAACTTTACGTAGGTGTAAATTACAGCCTTGTAGTACCTGAAGGTCAGGCACCAAACAACCATAAGTGTGTTAAGTGTTAGGTCTCTAGGGAGAGTTGGGAGGAGAACAGCAACGACATACTCTGGTTTCTCTTCAGATCGTATAAATCTTTCGCCTTTTACTAAAGATTTCCGTGGAGAGGAACAATTCTGAGTCATTACTAATTTTTTGAGGCCTCGTCTTTAACGAGGCTCCATTTGTTGGTTAAAAAAAAGACGTTTTTTGGGGTTTATTACCAATCTGGGTTTTGAAAGGGTAAAAGAAGTAATTATAGCTCTGTAGAGGTGGTTCCAGCTTTCATGAAACTAAGTACTTTGATGATGAGAATGGTGAAAGTGAGTAGCACTATTCAGGGCAAGTGTCACAGGTTTGTTTTCCTGTGTGATTCTCTGCGGTAAGCCACTTCTCTTGGGATCTTAGGAAGCAGCAGACCATTTCTCAGATAGCAGTGATTTAAGGGCCTCAGTCCATCCACCTGACCAATCTTGAGACGATGGAACTGCCTGCTGACTTGGGACTGTTTTAACTGCGCATACCTTCTCACTCGCTGTCTCCTACCTCAGAAAACTCATAATTAAAAAAAGTTAAAAAAGCTGGGAAGGTGGCTCAGTAGTAGAGCGCTTGCCTTGAGCTGAAGAGCTGAGGGACAGCGCCCAGGCCCAGAGTTAAGGCCCCATGACCAGACCCCCCCCCCCAAAAAAAAAAAAAAAAGTTAAAAAATGTTAAGGAAGGGCTGGGAAGGTGGCTCAGTGGTAGAGCACTTGCCTTGCATGCCTGAGGCCCTGGGTTCGATTCATCAGCACCACATAAGCAAAAAGAAAAGCCGGAAGTGACACTGTGGCTCAAGAGGTAGAGCGCTAGCCTTGAGCTGAAGAGCTGAGGGACAGCGCCCAGGCCCAGAGTTCAGGCCTCACAACCGGACCAAAAAAAAAGGAATTAAGTGGGATTTAATAAAGTCACTCGTTAAACATTTACAGAATTGCACACCTGTAATCCTAGCTACTCAGGCTAAGACTTGAGGCTAGAAGTTCAAAGCCTGCCAGGGCAGACAAATACAAGAGATTCTTACCTCCAATTAACCTGCATAGAGCTGGAGGTGGAGGTGTGGCTCAGGTGGTAGAGCACCAGCCTTGAAAAAAAGCCGGGAGGAGATGGGAAGCTTCATAAGAAATGTACTCATTACCTTGCCCATGTAATTGTAACCCCTCTGTATGGTATTTTCACAATTAAAAAAAAAAAAAGCCAGCTGGGCGCCAGTGGCTCACGCCTGTAATCCTGGCTACTCAGGAGGCTGAGATCTGAGGATCACAGTTCAAAGTCAGCCCAGGCAGGGAAAGTCCCTGAGACTCTTTATCTCCAATAAACCACTAGAAAACCGGAAGTGGTGTTGTGGCTCAAGCTGTAGAGCCCTCGCCCCACGACCGACAAAAAAGAAAAGCCAAGTAGGAAGTGCAAGGCTCTGGGTTCAAACCTTAGTGCCAGAGAATTAAAAAAATAGTAATAAATTGTACTATGTGATAAGGCCTGGGGTTTAGGGCAATTCAGGACTGCAGAAAGGTAACTATGGTCAAGAATGAAAGAAGTGGTAGGAGACATCTTCAGTAACAAGAATATAAGTCTGAAACCTTAGACTCCCAAAGTCAAGGTTGCTACATATAGGAAGAATATGGGAGTTCTGAGTATCCTGAAATTAAAAACTGTTGTATTTTGAACTGGAAAGAGGAGGTGAAGTGAAAAAGACCAGTAAGTTAAGAAAGACTGAAAACTGAAAGGTCTCTTAGAAAGTAGAACTGGGGGCTGGGAATGTGGATTAGTGATAGAGTGTTTGCCTAGCATGCATGAAGCTCTGGGTTCGATTCCTCAGTACCACATAAATAGAAAAAAAACGGAATTGGTGCTGTGGCAAAAGCAGCTCAGGGACAGTGCCCAGGCCCCTGAGTTCAAGCCCCCAGGACAAGAAAGAAGAGAGACAGGACAGAGAGACAGAGACAGAGAGAGAAATAGAACTGGCCTCACAGCTATGAGGAAGCAATCCAAGATTCTGGGCGTGGGCACCCACACAAATGGGACACAGGGCAGACGGGAAGCTCCATTTGAACTGGGCCCGAGGTGTTGGTGGCACATTTAGGCAGAACTCTTTTTCCAACAACCTGGTTTATTATTATAAACGTAGTCTGAGCGGCTCAGGGTCATCAGCGCAAACCCGCACCGGGAAGGACAGGCCTGGGGGCCGAGCGTAGACTGAGGGCACAGAGTTAAGGACTCTGACTGTGGGGTCTACAAACCCTAACCCCAGTCCTCCCACGGCTCACACCCCAGGCTCCACCCACAGGGCATGGGGCCCCCACAGATAATCCTGCCCTCTGTGCCTGGCTCGCGGGGCATGCTGGGGCCGGAAGCCAGCTCTAGGAGCAGAGGATGTCGGGAGCTGTAGTCCGGGATGCTCAGCCAGGCAGGCTCGGAACTCTTCCCCACTTCGTTGTGGAGTTGGGTCACTTGAGAGGCAAATCCAGAAAGCGGTGGTGCTCCCGCGGCAGAGTGCCCCTCCTCCGGCGGCACGGGGTGCTTCGGGCTACGGTTCCTCCCCGCAGGGCGTGGCACTTCCAGGCCTCCACGAGCTGCTCCACCTGCAGGGACAGGACACGCCAGTCACTGTGCAGTCCCGCAGGACCCCCTCACCCCCACCCCAAAGATTCAGGGCAGGCGGGCCATGGGACCCCCGTTCCCGGGGTTCCCAAGCTGCCGCGTCCGCACCGGGATGAAGGGTTCCCGCCGGTTCTGCTCTTCCAGGGCGCTCAGCTCCGCGGGGGCCAGCAGTTCCAGTCTCAGTTCTCCAACGACAGGGGCCGCCACCTCGGCCACAGGCCGCTCCAGCACAGCCTGCAAGCGCCAGCCCTGAACCTTGGCCAGGCGGGCACATCTGCCCCCCTCCCCTGCGCCCCTTCTGGCTGAGATCTTGCAGCCTTGGGCTCCCCTAGGCCACACTCACCGCGCCCACGCGCGCCCAGCTGCGGACTGCCCGGACCAGCTCCGCCTCGTCCACGCAGAGCCGGTCGCTGTGCAGCAGTGCCAGCAGTGCAGAGGCTGACAGCTCCAAGAAGCCCCGGGTCTGTAGCGCCTCCTGAGGACGGGGGACGGGGGAGGGAAGGGGAAGGGGAGGGAAGGGGGGGGGGGGGTCAGGGAGGAACACAAGAGGATTTGTGGGTTTAGGAGTATGAGAATGGATGGGCTGGGAAGGTGGCTCAGTGGTAGAGCGCTCGCCTTGCATGCTCAAAGCCCTGGGTTCGATTCCTCAGCACCACATAAGCAAAAAGAAAAAAGCCGGAAGTGGCGCCCAGGCCCAGAGTTCAGGCCCCATGACTGGGGAAAAAAAAAATAGTTTACAGGAGTATGAGAATGGGAAAGCATACCTGGCTGTGGGCCTCAATGAAGGCTATGCACCGTTCCTGCAATGGCCCCAAGCCAAAGGTGACAGCCACCTAGAAGAGGATTGAGTGGACAGGTTCCATTAGCTCAGTCCTCCAATACTGAGGATACTGAGGACCACCATTTAAGTCTAGCCCTAGCCCTAGATGAGGAAGCTCACAGCACCTGTGACCTCCCAGGAAACGAAATCCAGCCAAAGTTGTGTTGACACATGAGGACCCACATGAAGAACTGTCCTTCAAGCCCTATCCTGGGGCCAAAGCATGGCTTTTGAGTGCCACACTCCACCCTTACCCTCCCCCCAAAGGAGACCATTCCCACTTTTTTTGTTTGTGTCTTGTGCCAGTACTAGGGCTTCACCTTGGCCTGGGCACTCTCCATTAGCTTTTTCACTCAAGGCTAGGGCTCTACCACTTCTGGCATTTTGCTGATTAATTGGAGATGAGAATCTCGCAGTTCCTGTTTCTGAATAATTGGATTATAGGAGTGACCACTTGAGGCCCTGTGACCCTTGCTCCTGAACCTGATTTGGGTGATAGGCCTTGGATCCCACAGATCTGGGTACAGAATTTATTTATTTATTTTTGGGTCCAGTCATGGGCCTGAACTTGGCCTGGGCACTGTCCCTCAGCTCACCTCAAGGCTAATGCTCTACCACTTGAGCCACAGCACCACTTCCGGCTTTTTTTTTCTGCTTATGTGGTGCTGAGGAATCGAACTCAGGGCCTCATGCATGCAAGGCAAGCACTCTACCACTAAACCACCTTCCCAGCTCTGGGTACAGAATTTATATGTCCACTTCATTTACCCAGATTTTCCCAGAGCAGATCTAAGCTCCTGGTATCTGAAGCTCAGTACCACACACTAAAAGCCATACTCCTTACAGACCTGTTTAGCAACACTCACCTGCAAGGCCTCACAAACCAACTCCACATCCAGCACCTTCACTACAAACTCCAGGCACAACTAAAGACAGAAATCAGAGCGCAGACTTACAAAGCAGTGAGTCACCCAGACTCCTAGCAGTCTCAGACCCATCCTGACTACAAGGCCTGACTAAGGACATGGAACTGTTAGGGCTTGAAATTTGGGGAACCCAGAGGGCCTAGAGGCTAACAAAGTCAAACACAGAAATACATCTTCTTTTGCTGTTGCTTCCTCCTCCTCCTCCTCTCCCTCCCCCTCCCCCTCCCTCCTCCCCCTCCCTCCTCCTCCTCCTCTTCTACCTCTTCCTTCTTCTTCCTCTTCTTCCTTCTTCTTTCTTCTATTGTTGTTGTTGGTCGTGGGGCCTGAACTCTGGGCCTGGGTGCTGTCCCTCAGCTCTTCAGCTGAAGGCTAGCACTCTACCACTTGAGCCACAGTGCCACTTCCAGCTTTTTCTGCTTATGTGGTACTAAGGACTCAAACCCAGGGCCTCATGCATACAAAGCAAGCACTCTACCACTGAGCCACATTCCCAGCCCAAAAATGCATCTTCCAGCATGTTTGCCTCTGCTCAGATCAGATGTTATCATCCAAATTTAATTCCTTCCTCTCAGGATACTAATCTTTGTCCACTTCCTCCCACCTATTTTTTGGTGAGCGTGGGGGTGGGGGTGTGCACGCAGGAGCACGCATGCACACACGTGTGCTGAGGCTTGAACTCAGAGTTTCATGCCCTTCCACTTGAGCCACACTTCCATTTCTGGCATTTTGATTAGCTGGAGATGAGTCGCTTGGATTTTTCTGCGTTGGATCTACCTTTGAGCTGTCACCCTCAGATCTCAGCCTACTGAGTAGCTACGATTACAGACAAGAACCACCAGCACCCTGCCACAGCCACTACCACCACCTCCTCTTCTTCTTTTTTCCCCCTTTTTCTTTTAATTTGGCACTAAAGATCAAACCCTGGGCATCATGCATGCTAGGCAAGTGCTCTGCCATTGAATTATATTCCCAGCCTAAAGTTCAAATTTTGTTTTATTCTGTTTTGTGGTGCTGTAAACTGTATAGGTCCTTACAGATGCTAAGCAAGCACTCTATCCCACTGAACTATACCCACAATCCTTTGGGTATTTTTTTTTTTTAATTCTTCTTCTTCAATGCTGGGGAATGAACCCAGGACTTTACACATGCTAGGCAAGCTCTCTACCATTGAGCTACATCCCCTGCCCCCAAATTCTCTCATGTTTTTGTTTTTGTTTTTTGGGTTTTTTTTGCCAGTCATGGGGCTTGAACTCAGGGCCTGGGCACTGTCCCTGAGCTTCTTTTGCTCAAAGCTATCACTCTACCATTTGAGCCACAGTGTCACTTCCAGCTTGTTTCTGTTTATGTGGTACTGAGGAATAGAACCCAGGGCTTCATGCGTGCTAGGCAAGCACTCTACCACTAAGCCACATTCCCAGTCTCACCCCCGTAGTTTTCTTTTTTTTTTTTTCTTTTTTTTTGGTCCGGTCGTGGGGCCTGAACTCTGGGCCTGGGCGCTGTCCCTCAGCTCTTCAGCTCAAGGCTAGCGCTCTACCACTTGAGCCACAGTGCCACTTCTGGCTTTTTCTTTTTGCTTATGTGGTGCTGAGGAATCGAACCCAGGGCCTCATGCATGCAAGGCAAGCGCTCTACCACTGAGCCACATTCCCAGTCTCACCCCCGTACTTTTCTTTGTGTGCATACATGCTCCCCTCCAGGTTAGTGTGTGTGAAGCAGGGTGTGAACTGAGCCCACGAGAGGCATGGGAACCAAGCCAGAGCCTACCTCTCGCAGATCCTCCAGCCCATACTCCAGGGCCGCTGTCAGCACCTCCAGCACCTGATTGGGAGAGTAGAAGAGTTTCCCCCATCCCTAAGCCCACTGCATGATGGGAGGACACCTGCTTTTTATACCCCCAGCATCTCCCATCCCCAGGCCACTGCTTAGTGGGCTCACAGAATGGCGGTGCAGTGTGACACTGTTGGTATACAGGAACTCCAGCACTGCCAGGAAAGCCTCAGCTGGCACAGTGCTTAGCACCACAGGACTAGGTACCCCAGAATCCAGGTCTGTACTCAGAAGTCTCTGGAAGAAGTTGCATCTACAGGCCAGCAAGCACCGGTGGGCAAATACCTCCTGCCGCTCTTGACCAACTACAAAGCGAACATCACTGAGGGAGAGAGGTGGGGGAGAAGAATCCTGAGCCTAGAGTACAGCTTGGCTTTTCCTCCTGCCTACTATGACTTTGGGCCTTAGTTTCCTTGAGTATATGTAAGAAATAGGGCTTAGGAAGTAGCCCTGTGGCTCAAAGTGATGAGTGCTAGCCTTGCCGGGCGCTGGTGGCTCACGCCTGTAATCCTAGCTACTCAGGAGGCTGAGATCTGAGGATTGCAGTTCAAAGCCAGCCCGGGCAGGAGAGACTGTGAGACTCTTATCTCCAATAAACCACCAGAAAACCGGAAGTGGCGCTGTAGCTCAAGTGGTAGAGCGCTCGCCTTGAGCTGAAGAGCTGAGGGACAGCACCCAGGCCCAGAGTTCAAGCCCCATGACCGACCAAAAAAAAAAAGAGTGCTAGCCTTGAGCAAAACACTCAGAGATGATGCCCAGGGCCCAAGTTCAAGCTCCATGTTGGACAAAAAAAGAAACAAAGATTTAGCCTTCAAGCAGGAGATCTGGACACTGGCCTGAATTCTAATCCCAGCTCTACCCTATACTAACGTAGTGATTTTCTATCTGCATCTTGGGCTTTTCACCCAGATCTCACTGGAGGTGCTCACGCTTTATCAGGACTGATGCAAGAAGGTTCCCACCACCCTCCTCACTAGTCTTAGCCTTAAGGGTAGAGGAAACTTCTTGACTCCCCCTCTTCATCTGGCTGCCAACTCAGCTTTTTTCAGCCCTCCTCCAGAAAAATGTGGGTGTGGGATGCAGAGTGTGAAAACAGACTGCAAACAAACATAGAATGGTGATGTACTGAGGTCAGACCACATTTTCCATCTTCATGATCACTTCCGGCCCCAAACTCTGGGTGTCTAAACAAGGTAAGTCAGTAGAAGGGAGGAGGAAAAAATTGAGCTTCCTGGAGCCTCCTATAGTGTCCCAGGCTTAAGAGCCGGTGTTTCCCACTACTCAGGCCAGACTCTGACACCCACCCCCTCCCGCTCCGCCTCCCGCTCCAAGAAGCAGGGTTGTGGGAACCACTGACCCTTGGAGAAGAGTAAAGCTTTGAGAGGATGGCATCCTGACTCATGCTGCCCCAGTAAACTCTAGCCCTGGTTTCAGACAGCACTAACATCTTACCCAATCAGTGGATGGTCAGCACCCTCGAACTACTTCCTGTCTAGGTCAATCCCTTGAGCTTTCTTCCTCTTGCAAATCCGCAGTTCCCACAACAGTCATCTACTCCTCTGCCTCTTCAAGAAAGGAGGCCTTCACACTAGCTGAGTATTGTCTGGGGGAGAGTCAAGTTACATCCCACCCCTCTAGATCCAGAAATGAAGGCTCTTTGCCAGAATCAGAGAAGGACAGGCTTTGCCTGAACTCACACAGCAGCCCCAGACTCCAGTTCCTTCTGTTCCCCACCTCTGGCACTCAGAATACCTTGGTCACTGAGTGGCCAGCAATCATCTTCTGTATTTGATGTCCCCATAGACTGAGTCCCCTGGTGAGGGAGGAAGGCCAAGTCCTCACTCCCCACCTCCTCTTCACCCAGGGCCTCCCTGGTAGGAGACACAGGCCTAACAGAGCCAGCCAGGGAAAACTCACCAACCAGGCCCACTCCCTCACCTGTATCGAGGGTTGTTGACAAGGCTCCGGAGTGCTGTAGAAAAGGGCACAGCCTGTCCACGCACAGTCAGGCCTGCCGTCTCCATGGGTGAGATGGGGTAGGGGGAGAAAGACTGAAGGGGCCTAGGAGGCCCGCTGCGGCTTCTGGTCTGTGGAAGACTTGGCCAAGGCCCTAGAGCCAGCCTGGAGACCGGAGAGGGAGGGGCGGGGCCCACAAGGCCTGTCTGTTGAGAAGCTAAAGTTTAGGGAGGAAAAGCAGCCCAGGTTGCTAAAGAAAGCGGTAGAGACCCATAGAGGAAGCCAGAGGCTCCCTGGATGGTGACGAACACAGAGGAGGTCCTGGGGAGGCCAATGCTGGATCAGTCTGTGGTCTTGGGAGAATCTGCTAGCAACAAGGCCCAGGCTGGGAGCCTGCCCAGGCAGCAGCTGGTAAGAAGCCTGTGGGTTTCCATGGAAACAGCAGGGCCTGGGGAAGCCCCGCCCATCTCCTTCCAGTCCTAGGGCAAAACCTCTCAGCCTGTGGAAGGGCCCTAAGCTGAGTCTGAGAATCCTAGCACTGGCCCCTGCCTGTTCTAGATTCTCAGAGTTCAAGCCCCTTGTCTTCCTAAGTCCTTCCAACAGGCTCACAAGTTAAATCTTGGTTGGGGAGGCAGAGGAACCCACCTCAACAGGGAAAAAAACCTCTTTGGGTGGTTTTCAGGACTTAGATTTAGCTGTGCCATCCTTCCATGAAGAGGATCTTCAGCTCCTGAAGTGTCAGCTGTGTCATTGCCACTAGCATTCCTGAAATGCAATGCTGGAGGGGATACTCTAGGTACTGAGGCAAGCAGAAGATATGCCAGCTCAGGACAAGCCCCAGGGCACCAGGATCAGTCAGCAACGGTCAGGAGATTGGATTTGAATTCATTCCTGAATCACAGCAGTCTCAGGCCAGCTTCTCCTAAGCTGAGTCTACGGGCCTCTCCTCCCCCCACCTACAGCCCAGAACTGAGGAAGTCATCCAAGCCCCACCCTAGCTCTGCCTGGAGCGGAAATCTGTCCTCCTAGAAGCTGACAGAGGAACCATGACATGTTCTTTCCTGTGGGCCCAGACTCTGCATTCCTGAGCAGCCACCCCAGCAGCCTAAGGCTTTCCCCTACCCTAGGCCCCTGTGACTCACAAATGGCAAGTCATCTGGGCATTATGTACAGAAATGGACAACAGCTCAAGAGCCCTGAGACCAGATACCTTTCTGACCAGAGACCGTCTCTACATCCTCTTTCCTCTTCTTGTTGGTCCATAGTAACAGGTCTTTAAACTTCAGTCCCTCAAGGAGTTCTTGGGCTCCTTCTCCCCCATAACTAACTCAGGGGCATGCCACCTTTGACAGGTGCTCATAGTAGTAACAATCTGGTTATTCCAGAGTCGGGCCAGAGGGAGGAACTTTGGGAGGGAGGTGTCCTTGCCATGGCAGCCATGGCAACTGCACAACACAACCCTTCCCCGCCCACCCTGCAGTCAGGTCGGGCTGGGCCAGCCAGGTGAGAACTCAGAAGCCAAAGGCTACAGGTGACTCAGGTGCCTGAAGGAGTTTCGGGAGAAGAGAACAGCCATCCCACAAGTTGATTCTGTAGGTGGAGTCAGAAGCCAGAGCTGAGAGTGGAAGGTGCCCCAGAGGTCATCTGGCCCCAGCTTCAGCCTGCTGCAGGAACCTTCTGAGTGCCTACCCAAAGCAGGTAGGATTGGAAGATGGCTGGATTCATTCAGTACTTCCTGGGTTAGAGGGATCTGTGGGGAAGGAGCTGGGTGCTGATATCTCATGTCCCCCTGTAATACTAGGTACTCTGGAGGCTGAGATCTGTGAGATGGGAAGATCTCCATTCAAAGCTAGCCCTAGCCAAAAATTCCATCAGACTCTTATCTCCAACTAACCAGCACTAAGCTGGGAATAGAGCTGTGGTGCAGTGCTAGCATAGAGTAAAAAAAGTACAGAGACAGCGCCCCACACTCAAGGACCAGAATAAACAAAAGATTAGGAACATCATTTCCAGCTAAGTGCCAGTGGCTCATGCCTGTAATCCTAGCTACTTGGGAGGCTGAGATCTGAGGATCATGGTTCAAAGCCAGCCCAGGCAGGAAAGTCCATGACATGCTTATCTCCAATAAACCACTCAGAAAACCGGAAGTGGTGCGGAAGTGGCGCTGTAGCTCACGTGGTAGAGCGCTAGCCTTGAGCTGAAGAGCTGAGGGACAGCGCTCAGGCCCAGAGTTCAAGCGACACACACACACAAAAAAAAAAAGAGGGGCTGGGAAGGTGGCTCAGTGGTAGAGCACTTGCCTTGCATGCCTGAGGCCCTGGGTTCGATTCCTCAGCACCACATAAGCAAAAAGAAAAAAGCCGGAAGTGGCGCTGTGGCTCAAGTGATAGAGTGCTTGCCTTGAGCTGAAGAGCTGAGGGACAGCGCCCAGGCCCAGAGTTCAGGCCCCATGACCGGACCGAAAAAAAAAAAGACATTATTCGGCCGGGCTCTGGTGGCTCAAGCCTGTAATCCTAGCTACTCAGGAGGCTGAGATCTGAGGATCATGGTTCAAAGCCAGCCCGGGCAGGAGAGACCGTGAGACTCCTATCTCCAATAAACCACCAGAAAACCGGAAGTGGCGCTGTGGCTCAAGTGGTAGAGCGCTCGCCTTGAGCTGAAGAGCTGAGGGACAGCGCCCAGGCCCAGAGTTCAAGCCCCACGACCGACAAAAAAAAAAAAAAGAAAAAAAAGTGGCGGGGGTGGGGTGATATCACCAAGCAATACTTGAGTATAGAAAGAGCTGGCCAGTAAAAGCCACTCAAAGTGTGGGTCTTTTAGCAGGCAAGTCCATGGCTGGCAGGTGTCTGTCTCCTGGACACCAGGAAGAAGAGAGTGCCAAAGACCCAGTGCCAAAACTACCATCAGTGCGGCCAAGAAGCCGCCTGCCCAGCATTGATGAGACCAGACAAACGGGTGTAGGCCCTGCCTCCCGCCGTGGTTCAGTGCTGGGCCTAACCATGTCCCTCTCACACCGAAACTCGCTGGCTGGATCAGGAACTGGTCATGGAGGTCGGCGACAGTCCTTGGGCCCAGTGCCCCCTCTTGGCTGGCGGGTCAGTTTCTCAGGCCTGCCCCTAGGGCCTGTCCGTCGAGTGGCACCTTCATACCGTATGGAGCCTGCACCAGGGGAGCGCTGGGAGACTGCACGTGCACAGCGTGTCCTGGAGGCAGTGTTGGATAAGAGGCTATGCAACACCAGCTACTGTGGCTTCGAGGCCGGGCAGCTGGCACGGGAGCTGTGTGAGCAGGTGCGCCTGTGCCTGCGCGAGCTCAGCCCACCTCGTTACAAGCTGGTGTGCAGCGTGGTGCTGGGGCCACGTGCAGGCCAGGGCGTGCACGTGGTCAGTCGTGCTCTGTGGGATGCAGCGCATGATGGGCTGGCCTCTGCTACCTTTACGAATGCCTCACTCTTCGCGGTGGCCACAGTCCACGGGCTGTACTGTGAGTAAGCAGACCTCCCTCCAAATTCTGTAAAATGGTTTATTATCCCCGGAGGAAGCCCCCCAGGGGCTCACATCCCAATAAATAAATGTTTGTCAATAAATAAAAGTGGTCCATAAATAATACCCCCTAGCTGGGGGCTAAGGCTCAGGCTTAACTCAGAGAAGGGGTAAGAAAGGACAGGCTGCCCCTAACTCCAGTAAAGCTGGTCCCTGATTCCCTGGGGGGATTCATCCAGGAGCCCCCAGTGAGGCACCAAAGGGACAGGGAGGGCCACAAAGGCAAGGGCCAGAGTCTTGCAGGCACAGGCCTCAGTCTTGAGAGCTTGGGTCCCGGCCTGCTCTGCAGGTGAGGGTCTAGGCGGGACTGCGGTCACGGAGCAGGCGCAGAGCATAGCGGAGTCGCTGCCGCAGGTCTGGGGAGCAGCCCAGCTGCCGGAGGTGGGAGGCGAGGTAAGTACAAGCACTTCGATTCCGGGCCACAAAAGTCACAAGGAGGGGCTCCCAGCCACTGAGGATCAGCTTGGTGTGGTCCCCGTAAAAGTTCACCTGTGCACAAGAGGGTGACACTGTTCAAGCCTTGTGCTACAGGCCCAAAAGACTTTTCCTGGCATTCTGGACCTCCCAGTCCTTCCATCCAACTCCAGCATGGACTCTTACCTGGACAGTGCCATCGCTAAATATCATGAGTAGGGCTTGATCAGTCTTGACCCACTGCAGCAGCAAGGGTGGAGCAGGTACCTCTACCTCTTCCACACTGGGCAAATCTCCACCCTAGGAGCAAAGGCAGGGGCAGGTCACTGAGCTGACCAGAGTCGGACCCTGCCCCACTGATGAATCCCTTACCAATCAATGCTAGCTGTGTCCTCCCATCCCCACCAAAGGGGAATCGGAAAGGATCAGGATGTTGGTTGTTGTCCACATGGCTCCGCCCAAACCAAGTACCTTCATGAGGTGCTGTTCCATGTAGGAGGCAAAATACCGCAGGATGCCCAGCTGAGGCTGCAGGGCCCGGGGCACAGCACCCACAGAAAACGAAAAGTGCTTTGTACTGGTAGGGTTGTAGTGCACAGTCCTAGATGGGAGGGGGGCAGAAATCAGAGATAGCCCTGCACCCGTGTTCTTCCCCTGGGAAACTCCAGGCCCCTGTACCCAGGAACATATTCCAAAGTGCAGCCTTGTGGGTTCTGGGCACCCCACAACACTTACTTTCTATTGGCGGACAGGGCCATGTGTGTGCCGTCGTTGAAGAGCACAGCTACACGACGGCTGGACAGTTGATAGCCAAAACCAAACTTGTTGGAGTAGTCAACCCACTTACTGACCCACACGAGAGGCTCTGGCTGTGCCAGTGGAGCTGGGTTCTGGTCGGCTGTGTCCAGAAAGGAGGAAGTGATGACTTAACCCTTGGCCAAGGCCAAAGAATTCCCCATATCATCCCCATGTACCAGACCCCAGCCTCACCTGGGGGCATGAAGGCCACACAGTTTCTCAGAGCACACAGGGCTGACTCTACCACCGTAGCCACAGTCAGACCCTCTTCAAACCCTGAAGGGAACAGGACGCTGCTGAGATTTAGGCATTAACCTCCCTACCCCAGACCTAAGCCAAATCCCTCTTGTCTTCGCTCCAGTCACTTGTGTCCACCCCAGCAACATCATAGGACTTGTAATCCTCCCTGGCTCCTCACCATCTCCGGTGCTTGCCAGTGTCCCCCGGGGGGAGCTGTCTTCAGCTGCTGTCTCTACCAGGCTGATAGGGGCAGGACCAGAAGCTGCTGGATCCTAGAGGGTTTGGATAAGGAGAGCAAGTGAAATCGGTTCCACAATCCAAATCCTTGAAAGTCCAGGCCCAGCCTGGCCCTGGCTTCCAGGGCACCTCAGGTCAGTCCTAGCTAGCTAATGAGATGTAGCCAATTAGCCTACCACGAGGCTGGATGCTTCATCAGCCTTTTATCCCAGGCTTCCCTCAGCTGCTAGGGCAGGAATGAGTCAGAACAGTGCCACGTGAGCACTCACCTCGGGCTTGGCATCTGGATGGCCAATGGATGTGCGCATAAGGCCGCTCACCAAACACGACACTTCGTCCCGCTCCTCAGGGTGGCTCTTATCTGAACGTGAGGGAGAATATAGCCCTCAGTTTCCTGTCCAGCCCATGTGCCCCAGGGATGGCACAGACAGGCCTTCCCAAGTACTTGGGCAACAAACACCCCGCTCCAGGAGTTCAGATGCCACGCTCCCATGCCTACAAAGTGGATATAATAAGCTGACCAACTGTGTATAACCAGTACTGAAGTTTTGAGTTCAGGGCCTGGGCACTGTCCCTGAGCTTTTTTTGCTCAAGGCTAGTGCTCTACCACCTGAGCCACAGCTCCACTTCCAGCTTTTTGATAGTTAATTGGAGATAAGAGTCTCGTGGACTTCCCTGCCCAGGCCAGCTTCAAGTTTTGATTCTCAGAGCTCAGCTTCCTGAGTAACTAGGATTCTAGGAATAAGCCACTGGCATTGGCTGACTGCCTGCTCTTATACCTCAGCCCACTAACACCCCAGACTCACTTTTGTTCTTCTTCCTGCCAAACAGGCTCTTGGTAACTTTGGCAAAGAGACTTCTGGCTGGGTTGGGAGGCGTCAGATCTGGGACTGTCACGCAGCTGCTCACAGGGAGCCGGTCAGGGGTATAGCCCTAAGGAGGAGAGCCATGTCAACAGAGAGACCCCAAGGGTCCTTCCACCTGTCTCCATTTATCCTTCAGGAACATGCAGACTGAACTCAAACGTTAGGTGACAGACCTTGGTAAAGAAATCATGGCGCAGGATCTGCTCAATAGAGGGGCGGTCTCGGGGTGAGGCTCGTAGGATGGCAGCCAGGAGCTGCCGAGCGGGCAGCGAGAGGCTGGCAGGCAGAGTGTAGTGAACCTGTTTGATGCAGCGGTACGTTTCCTTCAGGTCAGCTGTCTCAAAAGGGGGGGTCCCACACAGCAGTGTGTACCTGTGGGCCAAGGATAGGGATCAGGAGCAATGAAGTAGGAAGAGCCTTCCACTAACCACCACCTGTCTGCCAATGACTGTGTCACTCACATGACGCAGCCCAGTGACCACACATCTGCCTCAGGGCCATGGCCCTGTCTCAGCAGCACTTCTGGAGCCACGTAGTTGGGAGTGCCACAGATGGTCCTGAAAGAGGGTAGGAAAAAGAGGGGAGGGTTCAGATCCAGCCCAGCAGCCCCCATTCCTGCCCCCACTGTGAGTCCAGACAAAGCAGCTGCCTGTCACCAAAGGCCAGAGAGCTCCTGCTTGTCTTGAGACAATGGATGCTGGGGATGGCAGCTGAGTCCCCGCCCACCCGCCTGGCCCAGCTGCTCAACTGCTCAGTAGGACAGGGGGAGGCCCTGACCCCCAAGCAGCCCCCTCCTCCAAGGTCAATACAAAGGGTCCATGAACTGATCTCATCCTCGACTCCCGTCTGTCAGAAACTCATCAGGCTCCTTCCATGGTCTGTGCCATACCCACACCAACACTAGCTCTCACACACACATCCCAAACACTCATCTGCCACACATGCTATCTGTGTTATACACACCCAGTTATAGTAGCCACAGTGGGGTCATCTTTTGTGTGTCTATGTGTGTGCACCAGTACTGGGGCTTGAACTCAGACCCCCATACTCTTGCTTAGTTTTTTTACTCAAGGCTACAGCCCTACCATTTGAGCCAAATCTCCACTTCTGGCTTATTGATGGTTAATTCAAGATAATAGCCTCTTGTACTTGTCTGCCTGGGACAGCGCTGAACCTCAATCCTCAAATCTCAGCCTTATGAGTAGCTAGGACTATAGGTATGAGCCACCAGTGCCTGACCTCCCAGTAGTCTTCTTACACAGAAGATCAAGTTCTGTCATTCCTACACTTAGTCTCCTTCACACATGTACACACTGCCTGGCTCATGTTACCATCCCCATCCATACACAGGCTCAGTTATACAATTCAAAAGATCCTATACACATACAACCTCTTCCTCCCCTGCCCCCCAGGAACTTAGGTCACCTTCCCCATCTGTATCACATGTCGATCTTCCAGGGTTCCCACCAGACCCATCCTCTCAGCCAGACCCAGGAAGCCAGGCTGCCACCTCCACCTCCAAACACTCAAGCAAACAGCTCGTCACCCCTTCCCTATTTATCACATGCTCACATCAGGCAGTCACCTGCCTCCCACATACATACTGTCTGTCTGTCACATACAGATTGTGCCATCCCTCCCTCAAACACTCACTTCTTCCTCTGCTCTGGAGGCTCTAACCGAGCTGCCAGCCCAAAATCCCCCACCTTCAGTTCCATGTTCTCAGTGATGAAAAAATTTCCTAGACAGGGCCAGAGAGGTATATCAGATAACTCCCCTCCTCCCTCCCTCTTCTTCCCACCGTAGGCCCTTCCCCCCCTCCCCCCCAGGCTGATCACCAGTCTTACCCAGCTTGAGGTCTCGGTGCAAGATGCCCCGCTGGTGCAAGTACTTGAGGCCTGAAAGGATCTGCCGCAGGTAGTAGCGTACTTCTGGTTCCAACAGGGTGTGCCGAGCCTTCCAGATGTGGGCCAGAGACTGCAGAGAGCCACGGCCTCAAGCCCTGTTCACCCTCCCTGACCCTTCCCCGATAAGGGGCTGGCTGAATGAAGAAGGCAGAGCCCCACGTCTGGGTCTTTGGACAGCTTCCTCCACCCCCTTTTCTCTTCCCACCCCTGTCCCTCACCTTTCGGCTGCAAAGCTCCAGGAAAATGTAGATATTATCAGCATCCTCGAAGTGGTGAGAAAAGCGAACGATATGGCGGTGCTGGAGGTCTCGGTGCAACTCAATCTCGTTTAGGATCTGCGATGGGGGAGCCGGGTCGTTATCTTCGCGGGGCTCCCCAGCCACTCTCCCCTCCCCAACCCTCGCCCCTCTGCGCCGGGTCCCACCTTCTCGCGTTGATGCGGCTTGGCGACGCGGCTCTGCGGGATGACTTTGACGGCGTAGGCGCCGCCAGTCTCCGTGTCGGTGGCTTCGTAGCAGCGGGCGAAGCCCCCCTAGGAGAAGGGCGCATCAGGCCGGGCGCTCCAGAGGCTGGTTCTGGCCCGCAGACGCCCCCACATTAGGGCCCAGCGTACCCCGCCTACCCGGCAGGACTCCCTCTCACCCCACACAGCCCCCGGCCCACCTTGCCCAGCAAGCGCCCTTTGAAGTAGGTACGGCCGCTGCGCGGGTCGGTGATGAGGCGCCCGGGGTCCGGCGCCGGGGTCCCGGCCAGCATCTCTGGCTCGGATCCGGGCGAGACACTAGGAGGTGGTCCCGGTCCGGCGGGAGGCGCAGGCGGGGCGGCAGCACGCGGGAACGGGCGCGGGGACAGGAAGCCGGCGGCGGGCTCCATCCCGGCGGCGCGCAGCAGCGCGAGCCCGTCTGGTTCTCGGTTCCGCCCGGCCCCAGCCGCGCGTGGCGCTGCCAGGTTTCGTTACGCTGCGCTCGCGCCCAAGGGAGGCTGGCGTTTTTATCAATGAAGGCCTGCCCCCTCCCTAGTCCTACGTCACCACGAGCCCCGCCCTCTTCCTGAGGGCGAGTCAGGGGAAAGCCTCGCCCACTGCCCGGCCCTGCGTCACTCTGAAGCTCCACCCACCGGCGCACTTTCAGGCTCCGCCTTCTGATCCTGCCTTAAAGCCACAGTGCTCGTCACGCAGCTTGCTGGTGCGGCACCACCCTGTCCTGGTGACCGCGTGTCCTGCTAATGGCAGCCTCTTCCTTTCCCTATTTTTCGGGACACAAGTTGAAGTCAGAGTCGGGGTCTGAGAACTAGGAAAGGAAAGGCACGCCAGGAGTGGCGCTCACTGTTTCTTGGGCAGGTCAACGATTCATCTTTTCGTGTGTAGTATCCTGTGAGCTAGCCAGATGCTGGCCCAGTGCTGCCCCCTTTAGAACTAAGGAGAAGCACACCCTAGAGCCTGGCTTGCCTGGCTAGTCTGGCTGCAGGACTCCATGCTGGCTTTGGTGGGCTGAGTCTAGAAGTCAAGACTTCCCCCCACACACCCTGCCCCTGGTTTGAACTCTGGGCCTGGGCGCTGTCCCTGAGCTCTTCAGCTCTAGGCGAAAGCTCTACCACTTGAGCCACAGTGCCACTTCTGGTTTTCTAAGTGGTTTATTGGAAATAGAGTCTCTTCCTGCGGGGGCTGGCTTTGAACTGCTATCCTCAGATCTCAGCCTCTTGAGTAGCTAGGATTACAGGCCGTTCAAGACTTTTTATCACGGAAGTGGCGCTGTAGCTCAACTGGTAGAGCGCTTGCCTTGAGCTGAAGAGCAGAGGGACAGCGCCCAAGCCCAGAGTTCAAGCCCCACGACCGACCAAAAAAAAAGTCCCACATCTTCTGCTACCTACTCCTACATACTCCCCCCCCCCTTTTTTTTTTTTTTATTTTGGTGGAGGGAGAGAGCATGCTAAACACATGCTCAACCTCTAAGCTATACATCTAGCCCCTTGAAATTTATAGATCCTTTTTCGGGTGGTGTTATTTCTGCATCCTTGCAGATCTTAGGCTCCTATGGGATTTTTAACCCTTATGAAGTACCCATTGCTTTTCATTCTAGTGAAAAATGGAAATTACAGAGTTTCAGATGTTAGGGGCTGTAGGCAGTTAGTTTTGGGTTCTCCAGGAGCAGTAGGACCCTGCTTCAAGACCCACCCTTCCTAGGGTGAGAGTCAGAGATAGGGTTGAAATACCTCTGGAAAATGTAAATTTATCCCAAGGTGACAAGACTTTTGTTGTTGTTGAGGTTTTGGTTTAATTTGCCCATCTATATGTACAATGTTTTTTTTTTTTGCTGGGAGGGGAGGGGGAGGGAGGGGGTGGGGGGTGGGGGGGGACTGGGACTGCGGCTTGTACTCAGGGCCTTTGTGCTATATCTTACCTTTTTCACTCAAAGCTAGCATTCTACCACTTGAGCCACAGTTTCACTTTTCTGCTCGTTAATTGGAGATAAAACTCTCACAGGCTTTCTTATCTAAGCTAGCTTCAAACCTCAATCCTCAAGCTTCAACCTCCAGAGTAGCTAGGATTACAGATGTGTGCTACTGGCATCCAGCTATACAACCGCATCAACAACAGTAAGAGTCTTACAACAATAAGAGTTGCCCCTTACATCCTCTCCCCTGCCCCAGGCCTCCTATTGATCTCCTAGTATCCCTCAGCTCTCTTTTCACTCTGGTGCATCCAATCTATTACTAAACCATTCAGACCTCTGAAATTTTCGAAAAGTGCTAGGCTTAGAATAAGAATGGACAAGATTACAACCCTCCTACAGTTTACTTGATTCTGCTTTAGGGAAATAGATACTAGACAAGTATATAAACAAAGTAATTGTAGGCTGTGAAGGAAGTAAACGAAAGAACAAAACACCTACTCCAGTATGAGCAGCCTGCAAAGTCAACAAATACTTGTACCTCATTCCTGCCAAGTTTATCTCGCTAATATCTCGTAAGTATGCACTTGGATCTGTCTTCCCCTCACACACTGACTGGGCGGGGTCAGTCTCTTGTCTCAGCACCTTGCAGGTCTCCCAGCCTCTGGCTCACCTCCATTTCCAGTCAGAAGTCCCATCTATTCTCAACAGACCCTCTGGGAACTAACTTCACGCTTTCCCTTCATGGTCACCAAAGGGAGACTCCAAACAGCCTAAGATGTGGAAAGTTACAAATACTGTAGGTAAATGAGGGGGCAGGGGGTGTGGTGGGCAGGAAGGGCTTGAGTGCCATGCTCAGAAATTCTTTTCTTTTTTTGTCATTTGTGAAGCTTGAACTCTGGGCTTGAGCACTGTCCTTCACCTCAAGCCTAGCGCTCTACCATTTGAGCCACAGTGCCACTTCCAATTTTCTAGTGGTTTATTGGAGATAAGAGTCTCACAGACTTTTCTGCCTGGGCTGGCTTTGAACCATGATCCTCAGATCTCAGCCTCCTGAGTAGCTAGGATTACAGGTGTGAGCCACCAGCTCCCGGTAGGGATTTGGTCTTTATCCTCACAGGTCAGCAATTCACCAAGAGATAGAAGTAGTGAGGCTAGAAAGAATAGACTCCCCAGAGTAAATAGGACTAAAGTCTGTAGCACCTCAAAGGAACTTCAATATTACATTATTATAGCATTAAATCCAGAGCTTGTGCATGCTATGCAAGTGCTTTAACACTGACCTACATTTCCAGCCTAGTGTTGCAGTGTGTGTGTGCGTATGTGTGTTCATGTGCACGGGTGCTCATCCTAGGGCTCGAATTCAGAATCTGAGTACTGTCCCATGGCTTTTTCTTTCAAGGTTGGCCTTCTACCACTTGAACCACAGCTCTACTTTTATTTATTTATTTATTTTTGCTGGTGAAATGGAGTTAAAAGTCATATGGACTTTCCTGTCTGGACTGGCTTCAAACCACAATCCTCAGATCTCAGCATCCTGAGTAGGATTTCAGGTGTGAGCCACCAGCACCTGGCTTATATTTCAACTATATATATATATATATAATATATATATATATATACACATATATATGTATATATATGCATATATATACATATATATAAATAGATTTTTTAAATTTTATTTTATTGTAAAGATGCTGTACAGAGGGGTTACAGTTACATGAGTAAGGTAATGAGTACATTTCTTGTCAAACATTGTTATCCCCCCCTTTGTTTTTTTTCCTACTACCCTTTCCCTCTCCCACTTCCCCCACTTCTCCCTCATTTTATATTTGAAAAACAAATCCAAACATCTCTGTATTAGGTTGCTAGAGCTGCCATGACAAAATACCATATGGATTTAAGCCATAGAAATTTATGTTAGTAATTCTAGAGGCTGCAAGTCCAAGATAAAGATTTAATTGATTTCTAGGTGTTTTCTCCTCTGTTGGTCTCTGTCTCTGTCTGTCGGTGTCTCCCCCCCCCCCCCCCCCCCCCCCCCCCCCGCCGTGCTTTATCAGTTTGTTTGGGAAAGGGTTTTTGGTTCTTGTTTGAGACAACATCTCTCTATGTAGAACCTGAAATTCTCCTGCTTCTGATTCTCAGGATTATTATAGTTGTGTACCACCACACCCAACTAGGACTGGTATTTTGGGGGGCCTTTCATATGATCTTTATCTCAGTCTGGGTACCTTTTTGTTTTGTTTTGTTTTGTTTTTGTTTTTTGTCAGTCATGAGGCCTGAACTCTGGGCCTGGGCGCTGTCCCTCAGCTCTTCAGCTCAAGTCTAGCGCTCTACCACTTGAGCCACAGCGCCACTTCCGGCTTTTCTGCTTCTGTGGTGCTGAGGAATTGAACCCAGGGCTTCATGCATGCGAGGAAAGCGCTATACTATTGATCCACCTTCCCAGTCCTCAGTCTATGTACCTTTGTATTGTCGTGTAAATACTAATCCTTTTAAAGGACTCCAGTCAGATTGGATTAGGGTTTACCTTCATAGCCACATTTTAACTTAATTATCCTTTTGAAGGCCCTAACCAAACACTATATTCAGAGGTACTGGGGGTTAGATATTCAAAATATGACTTGAGTGAATTGGTAGAGGACACGGTTTAGTTCATACAGCCTCTTATTTATTTATTTATGTACTTTTATTGTGAAAATACCATACTGAGGTGTTACAATTACATGGGCAAGGTAATGAGTTACATTTCTTTATTTTGGGGGGTTTTTTTTGGGTCTGGTCGTCGGGCCTGAACTCTGGGCCTGGGCGCTGTCCCTCAGCTCTTCAGCTCAAGGCTAGCACTCTAGCTCTTGAGCCACAGCGCCACTTCCGGCTTTTTTTTCTGCTTATGTGGTGCTGAGGAATCGAACCCAGGGCCTCATGCATGCAAGGCAAGCGCTCTACCACTGAGCTACCTTCCCAGCCCCTAATGAGTACATTTCTTACCAAGCATTGCTGCCTCCTCCTTTGTTTCCTCTTCCCATCCCTTCCCGTCCCTCCGCCCCCCCCCACACCAGCCTCTTATTTATTTATTTAGTGCTTGTTCTGAGGCTTGAACTCAGGGCCTAGCTCCTGTCCCCGAGCTTTTGCGTTCAAAGGTAGAGCTCTACCATTTGACCATTTGAGCCTCAGCTCTCTTCTGGGTGTGTGTGTGTGTGTGTGTGTGTGTGTGTGTGTGTGTGTGTGTGTGTGTGTGTGTGTGTGTGTGTCTGTGTGTCTGTGTGTGTCTGTGTCTGTGTGTCTGTGTCTGTGTGTCTGTGTCTGTGTCTCGGTCATGGTGGGGTCCCTCAGTCTGGGCGCTGTCCCTCAGTTCTTCAGCTCAAGGCAAATGCTCTACCACTTTGAGCTACAGCACCAATTCCAGTTTTCTGGTGGTTAATTGGAGATAAGAGTCTCACAGACTTTCCAGCCCAGGCTAGCTTTGAACCTTGAACCTCAGATATCAGCCTCCTGAGTAGCTAGGATTACAGGCATAAGCCACTGGTACCCAGCTTTCTTTTTTGTTTTTTTTTTTTGTGATTTTTAAGTTTTGCACAAGGGATCTAGCCCAGTGCCTTGTACTTGCTAGGCAAACATTTTATCACTCTACCACTGAACTATACCTGTTTGCTCATGGCTTTTTTTTTTTTTTCTTTTTTTTGTCAGTCATGGGCCTTGAACTCGGGGCCTGGCACTGTCCTTGAGCTTTTGTGCTCAAGGCTAGTGCCTACCACTTTGAGCCATAGCTCTACTTCTGGCTTTTAGGCAGCAGCAAGTTGGAGATAAGAGTCTCAAGCTGGGTTCTGGTGGCTCATGCCTGCAATCCTAGGGAATCAGGAGGCTGAGATAGTGATTCATAGCCAGCACAAGCAGGAAAGTCTGAAAGACTCATCTCCAGTTAACCACAAGAAAACCGGAAGTGGCACTGTAGGTCAAAGTAGTAGAGCCCTAACCTTGAGTGAAAGAGCTCAGGGACAACACCCAGGCCCTGAGTTCAATCCCCACAACAGACAAAAAAAGGGTGGGGGGGCACGAGTGGCTCACGCCTGTAATCCTAGCTACTCAGAAGGCTGAGATTTGAGGATTGCAGTTCAAAACCAGCCTGAGCAGGAAAGTCCGTGAGACTCTAATTTCCAATAAGCCAATAGAAAACCAGAAGTGACGCTGTGGCTCAAGCAGTAGAGCGCTCACCTTGTGCTGAAGAGTGCAGGGACAGCACCCAAGCCCTGAGTTCAAGCTCCACAACCAACCAAAAAAAAAAAGGGGGGGGGGAAGAACCTGGGAATGTGACTTAGTGGTAGAGTGCTTGCCTTGCATGCATGAGGCTCTGGGTTCGATTCTTCAGCACCACATAAACAGAAAAAGCTGGAAGTGAGCCTTGGCTTAAGTGGTAGAGTGCTAGGTTTGAGCAAAAAGAAGTTCAAGGATACCATCCAGGCCCTGAGTTCATCAAGCTCCAAGACTGTCAAAAAAAAAAAAAAAAGTCTCATGTACTTTTCCTGCAGGATTTGGCTTTGAACCATGATTCTAAAATTTCTGGGGGCTGGGAAGGTGGCTTAGTGGTACAGCGCTTGCCTTGCATGCATGAGGCCCTGGGTTCGATTCCTCAGCACCACATAAACAGAAAAAACCGGAAGTGGTGCTGTGGCTCAACGTGGTAGAGTGCTAGCCCTGAGCTGAAGATCTGAGGGACGGCGACCAAGCCGAGTTCAAGCCCCGCAACTGACAAAAAAAAAAAAAAAAAAGTACTTGTGATAAATAAATAAATACATAATTGAAAGCTTATGAAGCCAGGCACTACTGGCTCACGCCTGTAATCCTAGCTACTCAGGAGGCTGAGATCTGAGGATTGTGGTTCAAAGCAGGCAAGTTCAGGCAGAAAAGTCCATGAAACTCTTCTCTCCAATTAATGATCTCAAAGCCAGACATGGAACTGTGGATCAAGTGGCAGTGCTAGCCTTGAACACAGAAGTTCAGGGAGAGTACCCAGCCCCTGAGTTCAAGCACCACAATCAACAAAAATATCAAACAGCCAGTTGCCAGTGGCTCATGCCTATAATCCTAGCTACTCAGGAGGCTGAGATCTGAGGATCTTGGTTCAGAGGCACCGTGGGCAGGAAACTCCTTGAGACTCTTATCTCCAATAAACCACTAGAAAACTGGAAGTGGAGCTGTGGCTCAAAGAGTAGAGTGCTCGCCTTGAGTTGAAGAGTGCAGGAAAAACGCCCAGGTCCAGAGTTCAAGCCCCATGACCGACCAAAAAAAAAAAAATCAAAATCTTCTGAATCCAGAGTCTCATCCTTGTTAGGGAAATGCTCTGTTGCTGAGCTTCAGTTCCAGGCCACTGTCCTTTTTGGAGCTCCACTGTCCTGTAGCTTTCCTTTGCGGAAGGAATTTAACAAGGTGCTTGAACCCTCCTCCTGGAGTCAGGATATCAGGATGTGTTTTTGGATGCTGTAATTCAGGGGTCTGCCACAGCCTCCTCTCACTATGTAAACAGCTCCCCATCCATGGATCTAATGTAGCTTCTATGTTTCAGGCACTGGCCAGGCATTTATCTTTGTGTGTGTATATGTGTGTGGTTTTTTTTTGTTTTTGTTTTTGGTTATGGTGCTTGAACTCAGGGCCTGGTTGCTGTCCCTGAACTCTTTTGCTCAAAGCTAGCATTCTACCACTTGGAACCATAGCTCCACCTCTGGTTTTTTGGTGGTTAATTGGAGATAAGAGTCTTTTGGGCTTTCCTGCCTAGGCTGACTTTGAACCATGATCCTCAGATCTCAGCCTCCTGAGTAGCTAGGATTACAGGTGTGAGCTTCCAGTGCTGGGCTGTATTTATCATATTGATGGTTCACTGTAACCTTATCATATGGATGTGATTTTGTTATCCTCACTGTATAGATGAGAAAACTGAAGTCCATCTAGTCACAGTTTGACTTTTCTGCAGTCATGGTGGGTTCCTGTCTTTGAACCTGTCCCTTTCTTACACTGACCCATATACTGCTGAGATTTTCTGAGGTCTCTGGGTTTCCATCCCCCAAAGATGCTATTAGATGTGATACCCTGTTGAGCACATGTCCCAGAATCCCTGTCACTTCAGCACCTCAGAGAAGAGAAGAAGGAGACTGAGAAATGTGAGGAAGGCTAGCACTTAGGAGGGGTTATTAGAGAGTAATCTCAGGGATCCTTGGTGTGTTCTATAGCCCACAGTAAAGTATGAGCTAATAGGCTAAAGCAGGAAGATGATGAGTTCAAGGCCAGCTTAGACTACTACATCATGAGACCTACCTCAACCCCCAAACCTAACAACAACAAAAAACCCTGCTAATATCTAGAGCACACTTCAGGTTTACCATTGTGCTATTCTGAACCATTTATACGGTTAACTCACTTAATAATCACAACTAAGGTTGGCATAATTGTATCCATTTCTCCAGGAGTTCAGTGGCTTGCCCAAGGTCGAGGCTCATCTGATTCGTGTGTGAGAGGAGGGAAGGGCAACGGAGGGCAGGACTTGCAGAGAGGGAGAAACAGTGCCCAGGGGTAAGCAGGGTGGGGCTGGTGATTTATGGGCTGTAAGGTTCCCTCTCCCGGACCATAAACTGGGAGTCATGGGTCCTGTGCACAGTGGGAAGGGAGATAAGGTGATTCCGGAAGGCAGGGTGAGTGGCCCTTCCTGGGATGGAGGCCTTCAGGTCATATCACTTTGCCTTGGCTCTGTGGGAAATTCACAGACCTGAGCGCTGGTAGCAGAGTGCTGCACAGAATCTCAGTGCAGTCACCCCAGCTGGGCTGCCCTGGGGAGCTGCCAGCCACACCCAGAACCTGGCTGCCCAAGACCTAGAACATCTTTGAGTGGTTAGCAGCCCACAATGCCCAAGGAAAGGTGCAGATCCAAGCTGTGGAAGAGGCTGCATGGGCCCCGATGGCTGAGGCTCTGAACCCTTCTTACCCTCTGAAGCTCAGGTTCTGATCACATGTGTGCGGTGTGAGCACACGCATGCTCACACACACACACACACACAGAGTATTTTTCTTTACTCTTGGAGATTTCTCATCTAAAAGGAGGACATAACTCCAGTCAGGCCATGAGTAGGTTTTCAGACCATGACTCATCTGAGAAAAGGCATGGGAGGTTGACAGTGGTAAAACTGAATGTCTTTCATGTTAAAAATAGAGAGAGAGAATGGAAAGAGAAAGCGAGAGAGAGAAAGACAGAGAGAGAGAAAGGGAGGGGAAAGGGAGGGAAGAAAAGAAGTCTTCAGGTTTCAAGTACTCTTTGATGGAAGGGGCTGGGAAGGTGGCTCAGTGGTAAAGCGCTTGCCTTCATGCTTGAAGCCCTGGGTTCGCTTTCTCAGCACCACATAAGCAAAAAAGAAAAAAGCCAGGAGTGGCGCTGTGGCTCAAGTGGTAGAGCGCTAGCCTTGAGCTGAAGAGCTGAGTGACAGCGCCCAGGTCCAGAGTTCAGACACCATGACTGGACCAAAAAAAAAAAAAAAAAAATCTTTGATGGAGGTTACAGGCATGTACCACCTTGCTAGGCATTTCTTCCTGGGTTACCATTCATCTATCTGCATGCTGTCTGTATTGTATAATCCACGGCATAGAGATTTTACTATTCCTTTTCTCCTTTGGTTGGAGCCTGGTAAATTAGAGACAAAACTGGTATAAGAGAGTGAAGAAAACTAGTTCTGAGCTGTATCTTGAAGGAGCAGTTAAAAATGAGGTAGGCCAGGGCTGGGAAGTTGTCTCAGTGGTAGAGTACTTGCCTTGCATGCATGAGGCCCTGGGTTCAATTCCTCAGCACCACATAAGCAGAAAAAGCCAGAAGTGGTGCTGTGGCTCAAGTGGTAGAGCACTCGCCTTGAGCTGAAGAGCTGAGGGACAGCGCCCAGGCCCAGAGTTCAGGCCCTATGACCGGAACCAAAAAAAAAAAAAAAAAAATGAGGTAAGCCTCATTTGGGGTGTAGCTCAGTGGTAGAGAGTGTTTAGCTTGCCCAAATCTAGGTTGAATATGGAAAAGCTCCCACCTCCATAACTGCTGCAAAATAAATACATAAATAAAAAGCTAGATTAGAGGATCATAATGGGAGTAGATGGGTGACTCGCAGAGAACCTAGGATGTAGCACCTTTGGCTGTGGGGCCAGGCTGACAGAGCATCCGGAGAAAGGTCTCTGCCTCCTCATCTCTGAAACACTTTCTGGTTCAGAAAAGCTTGGGAGGTACCAGTGAACAAGTAGGTGGAAACGAAAGGAACAGATCTGACTCGTAGCAATCCCAGCTGAGTGCGCACTGTGCACCAAGCTTCCAGGCATTGTTCGAATACTCATAATTGCCTTTGAGGTAGGCGTCATCCATTGTGCTTTGTGAAGGAAGGAACTGAGGTTCAGAGAGGTTAGGTAACTTGTACAAGGCTACAGAGAGCTGAAATTCAGACCTATATAAGCCCAAGCTTATAACCACTTGTCCACAATTGTTATTTATATTTTTGTTTTTTGTCAGTCCTGGGACTTGAACTCAGGGCCTGGGCGCTGACCCTGAGCCAGTGCTCAAGGCTAGTGCTCTACCATTTGAGCCACAGCACCACTTCCATTTTTTTCCACTGGTGCTGGGCTTCCATGCTTCCTCTTTTTAGGAAATGCTTCATGGGTGATGATTAGCTCACCGTGTAGGGAAAGAGATACCTAAAACAGGTGGGAGGTGGGAACAAAAGTCCTGGGATTTTGCAAATGACTTGAGCACTGAGAAAGTACAGTAGCTACCTCGATCTCAATCTCTTCCTGTTTTTATTATTTATTTATTTATGCCAATTCTGGGGCATGAACTCAGAGCCTGGACACTGACCCAGGCTTTTTGCTCAAGACTAGGCACTCTACCACTTGAGTCACAGTGCCACTTCCAGCATTTTCTGTTTATGTGGTACCGAGGAATCAAACACAGGGCATCATGCATGCTAGGCAAGCATTCTACCACTAAGCCACATTCTCAGTCCCTGGTTTGTTTGTTTAGTCAATCATGGGGCTTGAACTCTGGGCCTGGGCACTGTCCATGAGCTCTTCAACTAAAGGCGAGAGCTCTACTACTTGAGCTACCGCATCACTTCCGGTTCTCTGGTAGTTAGGGATAAGAGTCTCACCGTCTTTCCTGCCTGGGCTGGCTTTTAACTGTGATCCTCAGATCTCAGCCTCCTGAGTAGCTAGGATTACAGGCTTGAGCCACCAGCACCCAGCCCTGGTTTTATTTTATTATTATTCTTTTTTGATGTGGGTGCCAGGACCTGAACTCAGCCTCACACTCTTGCTTAGCTTTGTCACTTAAGGCTGGCACTCTGCCACTTGACTCAAGTTCTACTCTCGGGCTTTTTTTTTTCTGGTTAATTAGAGATAAAGGTCTTGTGGGCGGGGGAGGATGGGATAGGAAGGGGAAACAAAGGAGGAGGCAACAATGCTTGATAAGAAATGTACTCATTACCTTGTCCACATAATTGTAACCCCTCTGTACGGTATTTTCACAATAAAAAAAATTTTTTTTAAAGGTCTCTTAGATTTGCCTACCAGGATGGATTAAAACCATGATCCTCAGATCTTAGCCTTCTGAGTAGCTTGGATTACAGGCATGATCCACCAGTGTCTGGCTGGGGGTTTTGTTCCTAATTAGGTCAGTGCCTTCTGTGTGACAGATAAAGAAATGGAAGCACTTTGAAATTTTGTCTCAAAAACAAAGGGAGAAAGGAGTAACAATGCTTGAGAGGAAATGTATTCATTACCTTATTCATGTAACTATAACCCCTGTGTATCTTTTTTTTTTTTGGCCCATTGTGGGCCTTGAACTCTGGGCCTGAGCACTGTCCCTGCACTCTTCAGCTCAGGGCCAGTGCTCTTGAGCCACAGTGCCACTTCCGGTTTTCTAGTGGTTTATTGGCGATAAGAGTCTCATGGACTTTCCTGCTCGGGCTGGCTTTGAACCGTGATCCTTAGATCTCAGCCTCCTGAGTAGCTAGGATTATAGGTGTGAGCCACTGGTACCCGGCTACCCCTCTGTATCTTTACAATAAAAAATATATTAAAAAAAAAACAAAGAGAGAAAGAAAAAAGAAAGAGAAAAAGGAGAGAAAGAAAGAGGAAAGAAAGAAAGAAAGAAAGAAAGAAAGAAAGAAAGAAAGAAAGAAAGAAAGAAAGAGGAAAGAAAGAAAAGCGAAGAAAAGAAGGAAGGAAGGAAGGAAGGAAGGAAGGAAGGAAGGAAGGAAGACAGTCTCTGGGCACAATTAGGAGTCAAGATGTTGGACATGGCACTTAAAGGTGTGTGTACTAAGAGCCTGAGTTCCAAGATTTGTGGCCTTGTCAGGCCTGTGACAAAGGGCTGGGGAAAGAGCCTTTAAAGTCCACCAGCACTGGCTTCGACTCTTGTCTCCAGCATGACCTTGCTGTGTGATGTGACTATGGGCAAGTCATTCATCTCTTGGAGCCTAATCTGTGAAGTGGGTTGACTCCTACCTCCTGGGGTGGATGAGGATTCTGGGAGAGGGTGATAGGGCAGTGCCCTTCTCAGTGCTGTGATCATCAGCTGGTATTTTAATAGTTTATCCTGAGTCTGTCTTCTCAGGATGATCGTTATCGCAGTCACACTGACTTGAAGGACATAGGGTCATCTGTATTGAGCTGTGGAGTCAGGGAAGATGGCACTTCTGCCACCCAATGACCAGCCCCACCCTGCAGGAGTAGGAAGACAGCCAAGTTCCCAGGACCAGGGGAAGTTGGGTGACAGCCTCAATCCATCAATGATAACCTCATTCCAGTATAACTTTATGGATCCAGTAGATACTTAAACTTGTGAGGAGTGAAAACTGGTTCAGTTTTTCCAGGCTGCTGCGCTGAGAAGGTAGGCAGGATGAAGGGAGATGAATAGGCTCTAGGCTTTGAGAGACCAGATATGCAGGTTCCAGAGCAAAGCCCCAGGGAAAAGTGTGGTTCTAGGTTGGAATGGAATTGGGCCTTTTTCTTTTCTTTTTCCCCTTGAGTCAGGGTCTTGCTATATAAGTCAGGCTGAACTCTGACTCAAGATCCTCCTGCCTCAGCCTTGCAAGTGCTAAGGTTACAGGTGTGTGAGAAGCTTGGGGCCTTGCTGTCAGTTCAGGATTTGATTACTTATTTCTACAGGTGGAAGAACTCAGGCTCATTTGCCCAACTTCATCCTGGCTTCACCTTTGCTCTGCAGGGGATGGGTTGTACTTTGTCTGCCCTGCAGCTTTCTGCCCCCAATGTCTACAGACAGAGTAAAGGTTGGGATGTGGGTAACAAGAGGTGACAAGCATGGCAAGCTAAGCTTAGTGATGTCCTCAGAGAGGACAGATCTGTGACCTCTTGCCCTAGGCACCAGCACCATGACGGTTTCATACACCCTTAAAGTGGCAGAGGCGCGCTTTGGAGGCTTCTCGGGCCTGCTCCTGCGCTGGAGGGGCAGCATCTACAAACTCCTCTACAAGGAGTTCCTGCTCTTCTCTGCCCTGTATGCCATACTCAGCATCGCCTACCGGTAAGGGAGACTTTCAGGGCTGGACTAGCCTGTGAGGGCCTAGGCTGCCTGTACCCTCTAACCCAGCCTTACATCTGTTCTTCTTTAGGCTGCTGCTGACCCAGGAACAGAAGCATGTGTATGCCCAGGTGGCCCGGTACTGCAACCGCTCAGCAGAGCTCATCCCCTTGTCCTTTGTATTGGGTGAGGCCCCCTTCTGGTTCTCTCTAGTGTCCTGTTTCCCCTGACTCTAGCTAACAGCAGTGAACAGCTGGAGTCAACTAGTGCAAGCAGGCCTAAGTGAAGGGCCCAGGGGGGCTACAGCCTGCTGGTCATTTGCTAGATCATCACTCTGCACAGACATGTACACCTGCTCATCTCAGAACCCCACTCAGGGTACTGAAGAGCAGCTGGGAAGAGGTGACAGTCCCTTCCCACGCTGACTGGAAACAGATGTCAGGGTTAACTGTCCCCTGGCCTTGAACTCCTCTACTTCCCCTCTTCCCAAGAGGTTTGCCCTTCCCTCTCCTGTCCTGTCCCAGCAGGGTGGTGGGACCAGAGACAGAGTTGCTGAAGCTGAAAATGTCCTCTCTGGGTTCAAGACCCAGGCGAGGGCCTCTGTGGGTGGGGGTAGGATAGGGTAGTGCAGGGTGGGCGAGGCCCTCCTCGTGGCCTGCTTCCTGTCCCCACCACCCATGTGGGCTCCCCAGGTTTCTACGTGACCCTGGTGGTCAACCGCTGGTGGTCTCAGTACACCAGCATCCCGCTGCCAGACCAGCTGATGTGCGTCATCTCAGCCAGTGTGCACGGCGTGGACCAGCGTGGCCGCCTGCTCCGCCGCACCCTCATCCGCTATGCCAACCTGGCCTCGGTGCTGGTGCTGCGCTCCGTGAGCACCCGCGTGCTCAAGCGCTTCCCTACCATGGAGCACGTGGTGGACGCAGGTTCGTGGCCGACTGGGGGTGGGGGGGGGGCGGGGGGAGTTTTGGGGCAGGAACCCTCTGGAATCTGGAAGTCTGGCGGGGTGGGGTGGTGGGAGGGGAGGGGGAAGGGGGCGTTTTAGGGCCCCCTGACGGCAAGCTCCGGGACTGCGGGTGGATGCGCAGGAGGGAGGGCAACTGTACAATGCTCCCCCTGGTGGCAGAGGATGTGCCTGCACCCACTTCACCCTGGCAGGTTTTATGTCCCAGGAGGAGAGGAAAAAATTTGAGAGCCTGAAATCCGACTTCAACAAATACTGGGTCCCCTGTGTCTGGTTCACTAACTTGGCGGCCCAGGCTCGCAAGGATGGGCGAATTCGTGATGACATCGCTCTTTGTCTTCTTCTGGAAGTGAGTCAGTCCAGGATCAGGGCTCCTGGCCTTCCATACTCCAGTCATACGAATAATTTTGGAATGATTTGATACTTAACACTTAAATGGCACTAATTATATAGTGTCAAACACTCTTGGAAGCATGTACTTATATTAACTTAGCTCTGGAAACAACTCTTGAGCTGGGTACAGTTACCATCCCCTTTTCCCAAACCAAGAAACTGAGGCACTAGTAGAAAAGCTAGTTAGTTGTCTCCACAGCTAGTTAGTGGAGATGTGATCCACAGTCATTCTGGCTCCAGGACCTGTGTTAGCCAAGACGTTGTTAATTACTTCCTATCACAGGCACCCCAGATTGATAACCCCAGATTGAGCCTCAGGTTTGCCCAGGTCTGCTTTATGCTCCCTGTTCTCTTCCTATCTTCCTCCTCAGCTCTGCTGACCTCCTTTTCCTGCTGTTCCACCAGGAGCTGAACAAGTACCGTGCCAAGTGCAGCATGCTGTTCCACTATGACTGGATCAGCATCCCACTCGTCTACACCCAAGTAACTGCTTCTCCCCTGTTCAGTCCCAGTGCTTCTGCATGTCCTGGGCCTTGTGAGATACCAAGGAGGATTGAGAGATGGTCCTTGCTAGTTCAATATTGCGAGGCACTTTATAGTCAAGGGCTTATTCCTCAAAGTATCTCTTCCTTCTTGGCAAGATGATCCTATCTCCATGGTTGCCCCTACCCCATTATATGTTTAATTACTTATCAGATTCCCCCCAGGTCAAGGCAAGAATGGTACTCCTGGTTTTCCCTTCTCTAGGTGGTGACGATAGCTGTATACTCCTTTTTTGCTCTCACTCTGGTTGGCCGGCAGTTTGTAGAGCCAGAGGCAGGGACTGAAAAACCTCAGGAGCTTGAACCAACGCCAGCCCTGGGGAACCTGGACATGTATGTCCCTCTCACTACACTGCTGCAGTTCTTCTTCTATGCTGGCTGGCTCAAGGTGGGCACTTCAAATGATCCTATCAGCCTGCTCCAGAGATGTGGGCACAGATAACCACTGTCACACTCTTAACACTGGGGACAGAGGGACTCTGGGCCCAGATACACTGTTTCTGCATGTAACTTACAGGTTGCAGAACAGATCATCAATCCCTTTGGTGAGGATGATGATGATTTTGAGACTAATCAACTTATAGACCGAAACTTGCAGGTGTGTGGGGCAGGGATCGAGGTGTGGAGCTGGGGTCTAGGGGTGGCTGCTTGGCTCCCTCACCCCAGTAGCTCAGTCCAGGTGGAGGAAGAAGGAAAACCCTTGCCATGTGCTGCCTGCCCTTCTGCTGGTCCAGGTGTCCCTACTGTCTGTGGATGACATGTACCAGAACCTGCCTCCAGCAGAGAAGGACGCATACTGGGATGAGGACCAGCCACAGCCACCCTACACAGTGGCCACAGCGGCCGACTCACTGCGGCCTTCCTTCCTGGGTTCCACCTTCAACTTGAGGTAAGTAGCCTGCACTTTCCTGGCCTCCCGCTGGAGCAATAAAGACTCCACCAGAAGCCAGTGTCAGAGGCTCACACCTGTAATCCTAGCTATTCAGGAGGCTGAGATCTGAGGATCATGGTTCAAAGCCAGCCCAGGCAGGAAAGTCTGTGAGACTCTTATCTCCAATAAACCACCAGAAAACTGGAAGTGGCACTGTGGCTCAAGTGGTAGAGCTCTTAGCTCTTGCTTTGAGATAAAGAGCTGAGGGATAGTGCCTAGGCCCAGAGTTCAAGCCCTATGACTGACTACTACCCCCACCCCCCCCCCCCAAAAAAAAACAAGAGTGCAATCCCCCATTGCTGGCTGGACTCAAGATCTACCCTCCTGTCCTCAGAATGAGTGATGAACTGGAGCAGAGCGTGCAGGTGGAGTTATCCCCGAGGTTGGCTGGGCCAGCGCCCGCAATGCAAACCCCATTGCTCAGCCGCTTTCTGGGGGCAGGTGCACCCTCTCCTGCCATCAGCCTCCGGAACTTTGGCCGCCGGGTTGTCCCCCGGACTCCCCATCTGCTGCGCTTCAGAGGTGAGGAGGGAGGAGACTCTGAGACTGCTGAACGCATTGAGGAAGAAGCAGTGGCAGAGTCCCCAGATGAACCCCTGGGACCCTGAGACTTACATCCCTGTGGTTTAGAGTTGCCCCCCAAGACAGGCCAGCCCAAGGTGTGCTGGCCAGGGTGAGGGAAATGGAATTTGGCACAAAAGACCGGTAACTGGCCTACAAGGAGTGAGGCCTGTATTGCCTGGGGCTTGTCCACTGCTAGACGCCCCTGAGGTTTCCTGATACTCATTTTGAGATGGGGCACAAGAAGTGTCACTGATAGCAGCTGTGTTGCTGGTCTTGGGGTGACAGCTTAAGTCATGTATGAAAAATGTATAGAAGGATATACTTCTGCTTGATAACCTAACTAGAAAAGGCACAGAATGTACTAGAACTTTTTAACTGTTGTGAGAATATAAATATGCTGATTAGTTATCTTTGAAGGGCCTGGAGGCTGATTTAACTCCGATGGGAAGCAGTCCCACTAGATTGGTTTTAAAACCTTGGATAACCAAAGCCATAACAAGGGCTCGGGAGGGGCTGGGAAGGTGGCTCAGTGGCAGAGCGCTTGCCCCACCGGACCCCCCCCCCCCCAAAAAAAAAAACAACAAAACAACAAGGGCTGGGAGTAGGGGATAGGGAGTAGGCTGCAGCCACTGGCACTGCTATGCAGGTTAACTTTGACTTTTCCAAACCCGCAGTGTAACACCTCCAGATATATCCCAAGGCACTTAGAAGCTTCTAGGTGCAGCTAGCCTTACTACATGGAAATGGTTATCCAAGAAAGTAGTACAGGCCAAGAATATAGAATCAGGGGGCTGGGAAGTTGGCTCAGCAGGAAGTGGCACTGTGGATCAAGTGGTAGGGCGCTAGCCTTGACCTGAAGAGCTGAGGGACAGCAATGAGGCTGAGTTCAGCCCCCACAACTGACGAAAAAAAAAAATGTAATATAGAAGCAAGACCAAATGATTAGTTGAAACCCCTTTGTACAACTATTTGAAAAACAAACAAAACCAAAAGGTAGAACTGAATCAGGTTTCCTTTGATTCAGGGTCACAGTTTAAGGCCAGCCAGGGCAGGAAAAGTACAACTAATCATCAAAAAGTTGGTAAGAGTGGTTCAAGAGCACTAATGTCCAGTGCACTTACCTGGCATACTCAAGGCCAGCTTAAACAGAAACACTGCAAAGAAAGATGGATGTCTAGCTGAATACAAGTGGCTCACACCTAAATCCTAGCTACTCCAAGCTGAGATCTGAGGATTGCAGTTTGAACCAGCCTAGGGAGGAAATTTTGTGAGACTAATCTCCAAGTACAGCAAAAAAAGCCAAAAGTGAAGCTATGGTAAAGCAGTATACTAACTTTGAGCAAAAATGAAAGCACAGCACCCCGACTTAGGTTCAAGCCCCAGTATTGACAGAAAATGGGTAAACTGTTGACAGATTAATAGCTCTTGGGGAATTGACTGTAATTTAAAGGTCTTCCCGCCCCCCCAACCCCAGTCCTGGGACTTGAACTTGGAGCGCGGGTATTGTCCCTGAGCTTGTGCTCAAGGGCAGCACTCTACCACTTGAGTCACAATGCTACTTTTTTTTTTTTTAATGTATATGGTATTGAGAATCAAACCCAGGGGACTTCATGTATGCTATGCAAGCACTCTACCACTAAGCCACATTCTCAGCCCATGCAATTGTTTTGTGACTGTACTTGTGAGGTTGACACGATCTGCCTCTCACTACTACTCATATTGAGATTGGGGAGTCTTGGTGGACTCTATATGCTGGCAGCAGCTAGAAAAAGCTGTAAAGCAGAACCGGCTATTTCTTGGATGTAGGCTAGTCTTGAGCAAAGAAACTCAGGGACAGCTCCCAGATTTGAGTTCAAGCCCCAGGACCCACACCACACACACACACACACACACACAAATTCATGGCCAGGTATTGTGGCTCATACCTGTTAATCCTAGCTACTCAGGAGTCTGAGATATGAGGATCACAGTTCAAAGCCAGCACAGGCAGGAAAGTCCGTGAGACTCTTACCTCCAATAAACCACCAGAAAAGTGGAAGTGGCCCTGTGGCTCAAGTGAGCTGAAGAGCTGAGGGACAGTGCCCAGGCCGAGTTCAAGCCCCACAACCGACCAAAAAAAAAAAAAAAAAAAAATCCCCAGAAACACAGAAAATTCCTAACACAATGTTCAAAAAAGCTGGCCCCCAGCAGAAAAGTCCCTGTGAGACTCATCACCAATAACCACTAAAAAAAACCTGGGAAGGTGGCACTGTTGCAAAAGCGGTAGAGCACTAGAGCACAAAGAGGCTCAAAGACAAAGCCTAGACCCCAAGTTCAAGCTCCAGGTTGTATAGCTTCTTGTGAATGTTTAGTGCCACTGAATTCAAAGTGATGAAAGCTGGGCACCAGTGGATCACGCCTGTAATCCTAGTTACTCAGGAGGCTGAGATCTGAAAATCACAGTTCAAAGGCAACCCAGGCAGGAAAGTCCATGACTTTTTTTTTTTGGGGGGGGGGGGGGGGTCTGGTCATGGGGGCATGAATTCTGGGCCTGGGCACTGTCCCTCAGCCCTTCAGCTCAAGGCTAGGACTCTACCACGTGAGCCACAGTGCCACTTCCAGCTTTTTTTCTTTTTGCTTATGTGGTGCTGAGGAATTGAACCCAGGGCCTCATGCATGCAAGGCAAGCGCTCTACCACTGAGCCACCTTCCCAGCCCCAGCCCATGACTCTTATCTCCAACAAACCACTAGAAAACAATGTGGTGCTGAGACTCAAGTGGTAGAGCACTAGCTTTGAGCTAAAGAGCTGAGGGACAGCACAAGGCCGAGTTCAAGCCCCATAACTGACACCCCTTCCCCAAAGAAAGCCATCAGATTCAGAACAGAGATATATCAAATGGAAGACATAGAACAATAAACACTTTTATTACATGAGCTAAGGATGGTAGATGACTTTATTTGCCTTTCCGGGCCTTGATCTTCCTCAGATAGAATTCCAGCTCCTTGCCTTCTAGCACATAGCCATCTGCTCGGCCACACTGGCCTGGTCGGGATGCAATGCAGGCTGAAAGAATACATGGTTCTTAGAAACAAATGGCAACAGGCCTCACCTCACCTACTTAACCCCCCTCCACCCACTTACTGACACCTGCCATGCATTTAAAGCCCATTGTCTCCTCAGATATACTTTGTCGTCAATTTAAATTCAGTAGCAGAACTGGACAAAGTTTTCATCACTGAGACATCTCCCGGTAGATCTGGACACTCTTTCCAAGCTATCCATGACTTCTCATTTTTGCTTTCATACCAGGTACAATACAACACCCCACCCCACCCCCATGCACGTTTGTACCCAGTTCTTTTCCACAAAACGGAACAGCCAGTTAACTCACCAAGAAGCTTCCCTTGTTGGAATTGCTCCTCTAATAGACTGCTGATTTTGGCATTCTTTTTTCTTTCATCATATTTCTTCTGAATTTTCTTGGATCGCTTTTTGTTTAAAATCTCTTCCTCCTCAGGAGTCTGAGTAAAGAGAACACTTATTAGTTTAAGGAAGAAAGGTGATTAGAGCCCGTGAGCCTTGTACTAATGCCTGCTTTTTTAGCTCTAAAGGCATGGTTCCTCCATTCAGCAACAAGTAGTTTTATCACAACAAAATCCCAGTCATAAAGGCAGCCCCCCACCTTTACACAACGTACAGATTGGCCTACAACTCACCAGCTTGGCCCCCTTCTTGCGGCCCAGGGGCAGTGCATAATGGGATTCATACCACAGCCGGTATGGTGTGCTGTCGATGAGCACAATGCAGTTCTTTACTAGGGTTTTGGTGCGGACCAGCTCGTTATTGGATGCATTGTAGACAACATCAATGATCCTTGTTTTACGAGTACAACCTGCTCACAAAAGACATAGAATTAAGTGGCTGGGGTGTAGCTCAGTGGTAGAACATTTGCCTGGCACACACCAACGAACCAGACCCTGGCTTCAATCCTCACACCTAAACCAAAACACACCGAACCACTATCACTTCAAAGATGGAGTCCAACCTTTCGGTGTCAAAGATACAACAAGCTAACCTTCACCCCCAACTACTAATCCTTTTGTAGAGGTGGTTGGTAATTGCGTGCCTGGACTCACCCCCAAATGCAGAAGGTTGGGTGGGCTCAAGTCTGACTACCTCAGTGTTTCTGTAAGGAGAAACTTTAAGAACTGGTCTAGGTGTAGCAAACTTAGTTGACCTTGTCACCCACCCATCCCGGAAGACCTACTCACACTCAGAACCCCAGGAAAAGTTGCCCACATCCAGCCTCAGAGCACGGTATTTCTTGTTGCCACCCCGAACTCGGACTGTGTGTATGCGACGGGGGCCGATCTGGAAAACAGGAACCAGGTTATCAAACTGAACGATTCTGAAAGGAAAAAGACACGTGGGCTGGACTGAGGTAGCTCAGTCAGTGTAACTATGACAAGTCCTCGCATTGGCAAGTGGTAAATAAGCAACCAAGACGGCCGCAACCACGCCTAAGGAAACTTCCTCATCACTCTAGCCACCTCCAAAGGAAAAAAAAAACCCGCAAACACTGACATCCGTATCTCCAGGCAGGCCACAATCACAAGCCTTCTGATAGTACCTGGAGCCCACCCCTGCAGTTTCCACACACAGCACCAATCTCCACCACACCAAGTCCTGGATGCCGGGCGCAGAAACCACCTTGCAAGGCTGGGAGGGCGAGGGCCCCTCCCCACCTGCATCCAGAACCACGCACCTTAGTGTTGGCGGCAGGGCGTCCCAGCTCATACTTCCGCTTCTTGTGGTAGGGTTTCCTTTTACCTCCGGTTTTGCGGCGCTTGTGCCAGTTATCCCGAGAGATGCCTGTATATGGGAGCAGGGACGCAAGCTTGAGCCACTGGGACTCGGCCGAAGTTCGCCCGCTCCAGATGCCCGCGCCCGGCGGGCCGCACGCTCAGCTCTCCAAGGTTGGCTTCCCCACAAGGCAGTCGGGAGTCTGCAGCATTACCGAATTGTCATCATACACGTGCGACCGGCCCGGGCCTCTTGACCGCGGCAGCCATGTTGCTGCTGTTTGCAACCCGGAGCCCTGGCGGTCCCCTCAGTGGGCTTCGACAGCCCAAACCTCAGGATCACCCTTTCTCGTAGCTGTTCGGAACCGAAGGCCGGCGTTAATGCACTCCTAAACTGGCTGCGGGACAGGATGGCTCCGGATTGAGGTCATCCTCCCTCCCGGGTCCCCACACAGAGAAACACTCACCCATCGCTCGGCGCTGGCTGGAAAGAGGAAACGCAAAGCCTCACGGTCCCATTTGTGATACACTGTCCCGCCCCCTTTGCGCAGCTTCCGGCCGCGAGGAAAAGGAGGTGGAGCTGCTGAGCGGCGAGCTGTAATTGGATGCCGCAGTTGGGCGATTCCGGGGCACGTCGTGGGTTTAAACGCCTGCGAGCGGCTGCCGGGCCCTGACTGCGCAGTCTCGGCCGAGAAGCCTAGTCTTTTTCCTCGCTCAGTGTAGGTCATTCGGAAGCTTGGTTCTACTTAAACCTTTAGACAGATTGCTTCCTGCAGCCGGACGCTGGTGGCTCACGCCTGTTATCCTCGCTACTCAGGAGGCTGAGATCTGGAGGTTTGAAGCCACTTAGGGCAGAAAAATCGTAGAGACTTCATTTCCATTATAACCAGCAAACTGCTGGACTGGAGACTTGGCTCAAGTGGTAGAATGCCAACCTGCCAAGCAGACTGGACAGAAAGCCCTGAGTTCAAACCTTGGTACTGACAAAAAACAAAACAAGCAGTAGACAGTCGTAAGTGGTTGGATGGATGCCAGCCAAGCAAATCCTGTTGGTAGTGGGTTTTTTTTTTTGTTTTGTTTTTGGTGGTCTTGGTCGTGAGGCTTAAACTCTTGAGGCTGGGCACTGTCCCTTAGCAATTTTGCTCAGGACTAGCACTCTACCACTTTGAGCCACAGCACCACTTTTCTGGTGGTTAATTGGAGTAAGAGTCTCATGGACCAATTTGCTCATGACTGGCTTTGAACAGTAATCCTCAAATCTCAGCCTCCTGTGTAGCTAGGATTACAGTCATGAGCCACAGGCATCAGGCTTGGTGAGACTTGTTAATCTGTCTCCAATTAACCACTACAAATCCAGAAATGGATCTGTGGTTCAAATGGTAGGGTACTAACCTTGACCAAATAAGCCCAAGGACAGCCCCCAGGCTCTAAGTTCAAACTCCAGTATGACACCAAAAACAGTTCTTTTCCAAGAGGACATCATTTTGCACTGAGCTCCAGCACTAAAGACCCAACACACCAGACTAAAATTCGCAATGGAGGGACTAAGTTTGTAACGTAAGTGGAGGAGTGCTTACCTAGCATGCCCAAGTGAGTTCTCTGGCAGAATGAAAATAAAAATGAAGTCAGTCATTCAAATGCCTGGGAAGGTGACTCGGTGGTAGAGCGCTTGCCTTGCATGCAAGAGGCCATGGGTTCGATTCCTCAGCACCACATAAGCAGAAAAAGCAAGAAGTGGTGCTGTGGCTCACATGGTAGAGTCCTAGCCTTGGGCTGACTAGCTGAGGGACAGCACCCAGGTCCAGAGTTCAGACCCATGACTGACAAAAAAACAAAAAAATTTACCTTTAGAGAAAGCAGAACAGAGACAATAGCTAAATTTTGGAAATAATCCAGTTTATTTCCCTTTTTCTTTTCAATTTATTTTCTGGATGGTGGTAGAACTGGGTTTTTGGCATTGGGCTTGTAGGTACTATACATATTTGGCCACACTTCCATCCCATTTTGCTTTATTTTGGTTGGTCGTGGGGCTTGAACTCTGGGACTGGGCAATGTCCCTAGCGCTTTAGCTCAAGGCAAGGGCTCTACCACTTTAGCTACAGTGCTACTTCTGGTTTTCTGGCTGTTAATTGAAGATAAGAGTCTCATGGATTTTTCCTGTCTGGGCTGCCTTAGGATTACAGGTGTGAGCCACTGGCACCCAGCTACTCTTCTTATTTTTCAAAGAGGATATGCTTTTTTTTTTTTTGGTCCTGGGATCTGAACTTGGGGCTGTTAACTATTATCAGCTTTTCAGCCTCAAGGCTAGTGCTCTACCACTGGAGTCACAGTGCCACTTCCAGCTTTTTTTCTGCTTATGTGGTGCTGAGGCAAAGCACTCTACCAATGAGCCACCTTCTCAGCCCAGGATCTGCTTCTTGCCTGTGCAGGCCTGGTCTGTGATCCTGGTTTTTAGTCCATTTCAAGGTCCAAAGTAAATAGGATTATAGGTTTGAGCCACCAACAACTGGATTTTTTTTTTTTTTTTTGGCAGCCATAGGTCTTGAACAACTCTGGGCCTGGGTTTTGTCCCTGAGCTCTTCAGCTCAAGATGAGCTCTCTGCCACTTGAGCCACAGTGCCACTTCTAGTTTTCTAGTGGTTTACTAGAGATAAGAGTCTCATGAACTTTCCTGCCCAGGCTGGCTTTGAACTATGATCCTCAGATCTCAGCTTCCTGTGATTTAGGATTACAGGCGAGTCACTAGTGCCCAGCTGGCATTTCTTTAAGTTTTGCTAATGAACATATTTTAAGTGATACTTTATAGATTAAAACTGAGTAAAATTAAAATGTATCTTTTTTTTTTTTTTTTTGCCAGTCCTGGGACTTGACTCAGCCTAGGCACTGTCCCTCAGCCTTTTTGCTCAAGGCTAGTGCTCTACCACTTGAGGCACAGCACTACTTCTGGCTTTTTCTGTTTATGTGGTACTGAGAAATTGAACCCAGGGCCTCATGTATGCAAGGCAAGCGCTCTACCACTGAGCCACCTTCCCAGCCCTATACATCTTCTTATAATCAAGATATAAAGAGTCATGAGTGGCTTAGACAGAGACCTAGAAATTCTTTCTAGTACTTAAAAAAAAAAGTCAGGCACCAGTGGCCTACTCCTTTAATCCTAGCTGGTTTGGAGGCTGAGATCTGAGGATCAAGGTTCAAAGCTAGCCAGGGCAAGAAAGTTCTTGAGAATCTTATCTTTAACTAACCACCAAGCCAGAAATGGAGCTGTGGCTAGCTAATCTTGAGCTCAAAAGCTCAGTGACAGTGCCTAGGCCCTCAATTTAAACCCCAGGACAGGCACCCACACACAAAATATTACTGATCCCTGACCTAATACATTAAATGGCAGTACTGTAATTTTCTAAGAGATAATAGCCAGGCCTGTGAAACTTTTTTTCTTTTTTTTTGTGGGTTGTGGGACCTGAACTCTGGGCCTGGGTGCTGTCTCTGAGCTGTTCAGCTCAAGGCTAGCACTCTACCACTAGAGCCACAGCACTACTTCTGGCTTTTTCTGCTTATGTGGTGCTGAGGAATTGAATTCAGGACCTCATGGACACAAGGCAAGCACTGTACCATTGAGCCACATTCCCAGCAGGCTATTTATTTATTTATGTCCGTCGTGGGGCTTGAACTCTGGGCCTGGGCACTGTCCCTCAGCTCTTCAGCTCAAGGTGAGCGCTCTACCACTTGAGCCACAGCATCACTTCCGGGTTTCTGGTAGTTTATTGGAGATAGAAATCTCACGGTCTTTCCTGCCCGGGCTGGCTTTGAACCTCGATCCTCAGATCTCAGCCTCCTGAGTAGCTAGGATTACAGGCGTGAGCCACCAGCGCGAGGCGAGCCCTCTGTTACTTGAGCCACAGCCCCACTTATGGTTTTCTGGGGGTTTATTGGAGATAACAGGCTCACAGACTTTCCTGCTGGGGCTGGCTTTGAACCATGATCCTCAGATTTCAGCCTCCTGAGTAGCTAGGTTTACAGGCCTGAGCCACTGGTGCCTGGCCCGCTGAACTCAGCTCAAGCCCAGGACTAGCAAGAAAGGAGAGAGAGAGAGAACCTCAAAAAGATCTTTGTACTACAAGAATAGCCTGGCATTTATTCAATAATGAGTAAAGGTCAAGGTCAAACACCTTACCTTGGTGAGATATTTTGGGGCAAGGAAATAATATTTTCAGCAAATATTTCTGAAAGTTAATTTATTTTTGTTGGTTCTGGGGCCTGGGTGCTATCCCTGAGCATGTTTGCTCGAGGCTAGTGCTCTACCACTTTGAGCCACAATGCCACTTCTGGTTTACTGGTAGTTAATTGGAGATAAAGAGTCTCAAGGAGCCGGGTCCTAGTGGCTCACACCTGTAATCCTAGCTACTCTGGAGGCTGAGATCTGAGGATCACGGTTCAAAGCCAGCCAGAGAGACTCTTATCTCCAATAAACCACTAGAAAACCAGAAGTAGTGTTGTGGCTCAATTGACAGAGGGCTGGCCTTGAGCTGAAGAGCTCAGGGACAGAGCCCAATCCCAGAGTTCAAGCCCCACAACCAACCAAAAAAAAATAGTAATAATAAGGGGGGGGGGGGGCTGGGAAGGTGGCTCACTGGAGAGCACTTTCCTTGCATGCATGAGGCCCTGGGTTCGATTCCTCAGCACCACATAAACAGAAAAAGCCAGAAGTAGTGCTGTGGCTCAAGTGGTAGAGCACTAGCCATGAGCTGAAGAGCTGAGGGACAGCGCTCAAGCCAAGTTCAGGTCCCACAGCCAACTAAATAAATAACCTTAAAAAAAAAAGTCTCAAGGACTTTCCTGCCCAGGCTGGCTTTGGACCTTGATCCTCAGAGATCTCAGCCTCCATAGTAGCGAGTATTATAAGCATGGGCCACCAGGGCTTGGATGAAAGTTATTTATTTTAAAAGCATAAGGAAAGTATTCTTGGCTATGTTCTCTTAATATTTCACACCATTGGGGAAATGGCTGTTAAAATGCTATTCCTTTAGTCTTTTCTTATGTTGCTTATAAATCAAACAAGTTGGGCTGGGAAGGTGGCTCAGTGGTGGAGTACTTGAGGCCACATGCATGAGGCCCTGGGTTCGATTCCTCAGCACCACATAAGCAGAAAAAGCCAAAAGTGGATTTTGTTGTTGTTGTTGGTCGTGGAGCCTGAACTGTGGGCCTGGGCACTGTCTCTCAGCTCTTCAGCTCTAGGCTAGTGCTCTACCACTTGAGCCACAGCGCCACTTGCGGCTTTCTTTTTGCGTATGTGGTGCTGAGGAATCGAACCCAGGGCCTCCTGCATGCAAGGCAAGCACTCTACCACTGAGCCACCTTCCCAGTCCTCCTTTATTTTTCTAATAGGGTCTTACATTTATCTTGGAGATAGAATCTTGAGGACTTTTTTGCATGGGCTGAGGAATCAAACCCAGGGCCTCATGCATGTAAGGCAAGCGCTCTACCACTGAGCCACCTTCCCAGCCCCATTTCTCTCTTTTTTTTTTTGTTTGTCGGTCGTGGGGCCTGAACTCATCATGGGCGCTGTCTCTGAGCTCTTTAGCTGTAGACTAGCGCTCTACCACTTGAGCTTCAGCCCCACTTCCGGCTTTTTTCTTTTTGCTTATGTGGTGCTGAGGAATCGAACCCAGGGCCTTGAGCATGCAAGGCAAGCTCTCTACCACTGAGCCACCTTCCCAGCCCTTTTTTTTTTTTGTACTGGAGATTGAACCCAGGTCATTGTACTTTCTGGACAAGTACTTTGCCACTACATCCCAGGCTTGGATTTGACATTTTTATTTTTGCCAGTCCTGGGGCTTGAACTCAGGGCCTGGGCACTGTCTCTCAGCTCTTCAGCTCAAGGCGAGCACTCTTACCACTAGAGCCACAGCATCACTTCCAGTTTTCTAGTAGTTTATTGAAGAGTCTCTTGGACTTTCCTGCCTAGTCTAGCTCTGAATCATGATCCTCAGATCTCAGCCTCCTGAGTAGCTAGGATTATAGGTGAGTCACTGGCACCTGGCTGACATAACCTTTTTATTTAAGGACACTTCATTACCATTTGGTTAATGCACACTCCTGGACACAAAATCTAAGCCTGCCCATGCCTTAAACTTGGTCCTTTAGTCCATCTAGCACACACATTTTTTTTTTTTTTTTTGGTCAGTTGTAGGGCCTGAATTCTGGGCTTATGTGATGCTGAGGAATCAAACCCAGGGACTCATGCCTGCAAGCCAAGCACTGTGCTACTGAGCCACCTTCCCTGCCCCCACAATTCATTTTTCTTTTTTTTGTTGGTCGTGGGGCTTGAACTCTGGGCCTGGGCACTATCCCTCTGCTCTTCAGCTCAAGGCGAGGGCTCTACCGATTGAGCCACAGCGCCACTTCTGATTTTCTAGTGGTTTATTGGAGCTAAGAGTCTCACGAATTTTCTTGCCTGGGCTGGCTTTAAACTGCGATCCTCAGATCTCAGCCTCCTGAGTAGCTAGGACTACAGGCGTGAACCACCAGCGCCTGGCTTCACAATTCATTTTTCAATACCAAACTGGTGTTTTTTCTTTTTTTTTTTGCTGGTTGTGGGGCTTGAACTCTGGGCCTGGGCACTGTCCCTCAGCTCTTCAGCTCAAGGCTAATGCCCTACCACTTGAGCCACAGTGCCACTTCTGGCCTTTTTCTGCTTATGTGGTGCTGAGGAATTGAACCCAGGGCCTCATGCATGTAAGGCAAGCGCTCTACCACTGAGCCACCTTCCCAGCCCTGGTGTTGCCTTTCAGATTCTTCTTGCTCCAGCAAGGCAAGTGCTTTCTAGTTGGTGGTTCCTAAGTAGACTTATGTAATGTAGAGACTGGAACAGAGTAGTTCCTGTCCCTATGGAGGACCTGGGTTCAAGCTCCAGTACTGCTAACAAGTCAGAGGCTGGGTCTTCAGCTGGTCATGAAAGCTGTAGGCATGGGTCTGGCCTCCAAGAAGAATATAGAATAAGCACTAGCTAGAAGCCAAAAGCACAATAGTGTTCTTGGTCTGGCAAAAGGCTCAGATACATCCCAGGCTCATTACCCACATCACTCAAGAGGCTGATTTTTTTTCTTTATTGTTAAAGTGTACAAATATATAAAGCATCTTGGGCTTCAAAAACAGAAAGGAAGAAAGAGGTCTCAGAAACAGTTTACAAAGTATAAAACATGCAACTACATAATCTAAGGGTGTACAGAACAGCCAAGAGATAGGATAAGAGCTCCTTCTCTTTCCCAGAGCTAAGACAACCTTGGGGAGCCTCCTGAAGCAGCTAGTCCACTGCCAGGGAAAATACAGTACCCAGTCAGCGTGCCCCTCTCAATGGAGAGAAAAGGGCAACATACAGCTTACCTAAAAGCTCTTTCCTCCTGCTCCAAATCGAAGAAAAGCAAAGTCGTGTCCCTTTCCCAGCTGCCCTAGGCCCAAAGCCTACACTTGGCATTTACCAAAATGTGTCCCTGCTCAGACCCTTCGTGTGAAACCAAACATCTTTATTTCAGTCATCACAGGGGCCGTTTCTTGCTGCTTATTTGTTTGCTAGCTTGCTCTTCCAGCTGCATGGCCAATCGCAAGGACTTGATGACATCTGGAATGAATTAGAAGTGATGCACAAGGGATAAGAGTCTCAGAGGCACCCACCCACTCAGTGCACACATGCAGCCACACCTACCTCGCAAAGCTGAGAAGTGCTTGGCTTGCTGGGAGAGAGCAGATTCCGCTTTATTTACAAAGGTCTCCAAGTCATAATCTGGTTGCTCTGTCATCTCAGAGAGCTCAAGCCAGCCTGGTCCTTGCTGCAACAAGTAGTAACACCAAAACACTTCAAATTATCCCTGCTTGCCGGGCACTGGTGGCTCACGCCTGTAATCCTAGCTACTCAGGAGGCTAAGAACTGAGGATCACGGTTCAAAGCCAGCCCAGGCAGGAAAGTCTATGAGACTCTTATCTCCAATAAACCACCAGAAAACCTGAAGTGGTGCTGTGGTTCAAGTGGTAGAGTACTTGCCTTGAGCTGAAGAGCTGAGGGATAACGCCCAAGCCCAGAGTTCAAGCCCCACGACCGACAAAAATAAATAAATAAAATTATTTCTATATTCCAACTGCCTGCAATGCTGTTGTCTGTATGAGAGGCCGTTCCTCATCTATGCCCTATATCCTGCCTCCTGACCCTCTTCCCCTGAGAAATATTCAACTGGCATTCATCCTCCTTCTACCCAGACTTCCCTACACTCCACCAAATGAGTAACATCATTGCTTCTGCTACCCAAACCAAAAGGTAGAATAGCAACTTCTACTCTCACCCAATCCTGTCAATTCCACTCCTCTAATGGTTCTTGAATCTCATGCCCTCACTCTAATCCCAAGACCATGGAACTGCCCTGGTCTATGCACCATCATCTTTCTCGAACTCTTCCTAATTCCTAAGTGCTTCTACCTCCCAAGCTCCCAAGCCAGACTCCATATTGTGGCCACAGTGATACACCATGTGTGTATGAGTGTGACTGTATGTATGTGTGTACAAACCAGTACTGGGACTTAAACCCAGAGCCTGGGTGTGGTCTCTTTTAGCTCTTTTTTTGGCTTGGTTGTGGGGCCTGAACTCTGGGCCTGGGCATTGTGCCTGGCTTAGTGAGACCCTATCTTAAAAATAAAGGGTGAAGCCAGTGCTGGTGGCTAACGCCTGTAATCCTAACTACACAGAAGGCTGAGATCTGAGGGTCTCGGTTCAAACAGTTCAAAGCCAGCCTGGGCAGGAAAGTGTAAGAGACTCTTATCTCTAGGTAATCACCAAAAAACCAGAAGTGGCTCTGTGGCTCAAGTGGTAGAGTGCTTGCCTTGAGAAAAAGAAGCTCAGGGACAGTGCCCAACCCCAGAGTTCAAAGTCCCAGGACCAGCAAAAAATGAAATAAAGGGTGGAGATGAAGCTCAGTGGTTGAGTGCTTACAAGAGACTGGTATAACCAACCATGTCACTACTTTGCCAAGTCCCTTCAAAGGCTTCCACTGCCTTCATAATGAAGTCCAAGCCTTTCGTACAAGCTATATATATAGGCCCTTTAGCATCAGGGTCCTGCTGATCTGTCCAGACCTGGGATCTTCCTTTAATATCTCTTCAAAACTTTTGCTTGGACAACAGTTCATCCCTCGTTTATCCTAAAAGTGCCATGTCCTTTAAACCTGCATACCCAGAACAGTCCAGGGAGAAGACATGCTTAAGCACTTCGCCATAGTCCCATATCACAAGTGCTGCAAATTCTTCCTTTCTGCTCTGCAGTTCCCAGAATGCCAATGTGTTGAGATATTTTGTGTGGTTCCTCAATAGCAAAAGTAGCACCTCCCACTTACTCAGCTCCAACCACTTAATCATCAAAGACATTCCTTCTCTCCCAATTTAGGGATGAAAAAACTGAGGCCCAGTGAGGCTGACTTTCACAAGGAAATCAACTCACACCTAGAAGGGTCAGGATTGACCTCAAGTCTACTTAGAGCTTACTACATGGATCTGCTATTTTAGGTCCATGATTGTAGCATAGGAGCTGGAACATTTACTGAATAAAAAAGCAAAGATTCCTGAATTACCCTCAGCATCTTCAATAAAGGGAGCAGGAGGAGGCTTAGTAGTTCTAGCTGGGAGGACACAGAAAGGCCTATTTGCGCCAGATGGTGTGATCACTGCCTGCCCTAGAACAGCTAGATTGTCAGGTAGAGATTAAGGAGTGCTAGTATAGGGGGCCTCTTGCCATCCCAACCCAAGGGAGCCAGTATGGATATGCAGTTCCTCCCTGGCCAGGGCTAGCACCTACCTGTATAATCTCCTTAAGCTCTTCCATAGCTCTCTCCTCCAGCTCCCTGATTTGTGTCATGGCTTCATTAAAGCTGGACATCTGGGAAGACAGTTCATCCTCTTCCTTGGAGAACTGAGGTGCCAAAAATAGAGAAAAATATAGACTACACGGCCTGGGGTTCCTACCTCAGAGGCCACATTTTCACTTTCCATCCCTTCCCTGTAGCCCTCTTACACTGCTTGAGATCAGAGCCCTATTACAGTTGGTTTCCATCTCTTCTGTTTCCATTTGAATTGGCTGCTCTCCACTGGGCCCGGTGTGGGGGCTGAGCTCCTTGACTCTGAGGAAATAAGGAAGTCTTGATCTCACAGCAGCTCCCTTGGCACTCAGCATGGAGTACAGAGACACACAGGTTACAAGGCTTGAGATCCAAGGTTGATGAGCAGTAGTTTTGCCATTGGGCAAGAGAAAATAAACTGGACAAAACCCTCAAACAATGCTAAAGGGAGCTGGGAAAGGTCTAGCACAACAGCTGAACTCTCATGACTTACAGTCACTGAATCATAGGGAGTATACAGCAGGCACTGGTATCCCAGCCTCCCCCATCCATTCCCCATCCCATTAGGCTGGAGGTACTAGTACCTGTCTGCATATCGTAGTGTGTTTAAAGTATATTCACAGGAGCTTATGCCTGGTGAGATCATAGCAATCTGAAAAGAGGCAAAAGATAGAAGTTGCATATCACAGGTAGAGACGCTAGTCAGTCTGCTCCTGGAGTTGCTGCTGGGAGGAACCATTGAGCTGATGACATTCACTTGGTAAGGTGGAGGGAGTCATTAGGCACCCATGCTATGCCAGGCAACTTGCCCAATATGCAATGCATATTTAAAAAAACAAATTTTTTTTTTTTTTTTTTTTGTCGGTCATGGGGCTTGAACTCTGGGCCTGGGCGCTGCCCTCAGCTCTTCAGCTCAAGGCGAGCGCTCTACCACTTGAGCTACAGCGCCACTTCCGGTTTTCTAGTGGTTTATTGGAGATAGGAGTCTCACGGTCATTCCTGCCCGGGCTGGCTTTGAACGGCGATTCTCAGATCTCAGCCTCCTGAGTAGCTAGGATTACAGGCGTGAGCCACTGGCGCCCGGCAAAAAAAAAAAAACAAATTTTTAACAAAATAATTTTTTTTCTTTTTTGGTGCCAGTCCTGGGGCTTGAACTCAGGGATGTGGTGCTGCCCCAGAGCTTCTTTTGCTAAAAGCTAGCGCTCGACTACTTGAATCATAGTTCTACTTCCGGTGTTTTGGTAGTTCATTGGAGATAGTCTCACAGACTTTCCTGCCTGGGCTGGCTCAGCGCAGATCTCAGCCTCCCGGGTAGGTACTGTATTCAAGGTGTGAACCACTGGCGCCCAACAGAAAAAAAAAAAAAAAAAAAAAATCAAGGTTTTTTTGTGTTGGTTTGTTGGTCATGGGGCTTGAATTCTGGGCCTGAGCGCTGTCGCTCAGCTCTTCAGCTCAAGGCTAGTGCTCTACCAGTTGAGCTACAGTGCCACTTCCGGTTTTCTGAGTGGTTTATTGGAGAGAAGAGTTTCACGGACTTTCATGCTGGGGCTGGCTTTGAACCGTGATCCTCAGATCTCAGCTTCCTGAGTAGCTAGGATTACAGGCGTGAGCCACCAGCACCCGGCCAAAGTTTTTTTAAAAAGCCAGAATTTTACTATGTTGCCCACACTGGTCTCAAACTCCTGGGCTGAAGTGATCTTCCTGCTTCACTCTCCCTGGTAGCTGTGACTACAGATGAGATATTCTTATGTCCAATGAACTAGCAAAAAGCAAAAACGAAGTATGGCTTCAGTGGAAGATCTCTGGCCTTATGTGAAAAAGCCAAGTAAGAGTGTAAGACCCTGAATTCAAGCCCCAATGCTGACACTAAAAAAAAAAAAAAAAGGGGGGGGGGGAAGGGCTGGGAAGGTGGCTCAGTGGTAGAGTGCTTGCCTTGCATGCATGAGGCCCTGGGTTCAATTCTTCAGCACCACATAAGCAGAAAAAACTGGAAGTGGCACTGTACCTCATATAGTAGAGTACTAGCCTTGAGCTGAAGAGCTGAGGGACAGTGCCCAGGCCCAGAATTCAGGCCTTATGACCCGTGCGTGTATTAAAAAAAAAAAAATCACTGCAGGCTTGTAGCTTGTGCTCCAGCCTATATACTAGGCTGGGAACCAATGAATCTGAAGGGAAGCCTTGGAAGAGATAAGGATTTTCCTTGTTTGCATCCCCTCAGGTTTTGCAAGTCCCTTTTTTTGGGGGGTGGGGGGGTGGGGGGTCCGGTTGTGGGGTCTGAACTCTGGGCCTGGGCGCTGTCCCTCAGCTCTTCAGCTCAAGGCTAGCGCTCTACCACTTGAGCCACAGCGCCACTTCCCGCTTTTTTCATTTTGCTTATGTGGTGCTAAGGAATCGAACCCAGGGCCTCAGGCATGCATGGCAAGCGCTCTACCACTGAGCCATCTTCCCAGCCCCTTGCAAGTCCCTTTTTAACCAGATAAGGGACTCTCCGCCAGCCAGCCAAGAGATGTGCCTACATCTGGTAAAAGAGCAGGTTCTTTTTTTTTTCCTTTGGTTTGTTGTGGGGCCTGAACTCTGGGCCTGGGCACTGTCCCTTGGCTCTTCAGCTTATGGCTAGCACTCTACCACTTGAGCCACAGTGCCACTTCTGGCTTTTTCTGCTTATGTGGTACTGAGGAATCAAACCCAGGGCCTCATGCATGTAAGGCAAGCATTTTACCACTGAGACTCCTTCCTAGCCCCAGCTTTTTTTTTTTGCTCAAGGCTAGGACTCTACCACACAGATCCACTTCTGGTTTTCTGGTACTTCGGGGGGGGGGGGGGGGGGGGGGGGGAGGTGGTAATGTGGAAGCAGCATCAGTAAAGGAGGGTGGAAGTCCAGTCAAGAGCCTGGAAATGGAGGCAGCCAGGAATGAGCCTGCTATCCAGCGACAGAACTAAATGTCTCCTCTGTACCAAAGTAACTCTACTCACCATGCAAGTCCTTGAGTTCTCCCCAATAAAGGAGTCTCTCAGCACCTGTGTCAGTTTACTCTCTCGGAATGGGGTGTGAGCTTTGTTCTGTCCTAGGGCCCTGATACACTCCTGTGAAGCAGCAGGAACAATTAAAGACCCATTTTTCCCTCCCTTCCCTCCAGGCCCTACCACTAGCTGGCCTCTGTTACCTTCAGGGCCAGAAGACTTTTGTTGATTTCTGCACCCTCCATTCGGGTTTGCCGGTCAGCACTGGAAGTATCTGCCCCTCGTTCGTTTCCTGCCAGATCTACCAAAGAAAACTTGCCATATAGTTTCCCTTTGACTCGAAGAAGTATCTGGAAGCAGGCATGGGAGCGGGAAGAGTTGGAGTTGGCAAATGTTTGCCCAGAGGTCCTGTGGCAAAGGTGATGAGGGAGGCAAAGAAAGGTTATTATGACCTTCTGGGATCCAGTCCCCAAGACCCTCCAGTGTTTAGGTCAGATCAGGATTCTAATAAGTGTGTGTCTTCCTTTCTCAGACTTTCATTCTGGACAACAGCCATCTCCAACTTTGGACATAATAATTTTCTACGTAGCCAAATCAGTAGGCTTTAGGTAGATCTGCGGAAGGATGAGCTATGTCTGCTCCAGGGCACATATAAACTACATGAGAGCATTTGAGGGGCCTGAGGAGGGTAGCCTCTCCCTGACCCTCCATAATACCACATCAGTACTTCCTTACTTCTGTGTTCTATCCCAGAACACATCCAGCCAGGAAGCTCCTGAATTTCACAAGGGAAGGACCAAGACAGTCTTATAGATGTGGAGAAGCATGCCTGTGAATAAAACCTGCCTTGGTTAGAGTCAGACTACTTTGACTTGAGTCTGAGAAGCCTTTGGCCTTGGGTTCTGTCCTACTGTGAGCCCTTAAAGCAGAGACCCTCACAGCCTTTACCAAGCTGGCAACAAGTAGCATTATGTGGAAACAAATGGCACGAGTTAGGCTAAAACCAGTCATTAGAAGATAGCCCCTTCTTTAATAAAATTCCGACCTGCAGGCGCTACCCAAGTTGATCATCTTGATGACATCATCAGCAGAGTTAACCAGGTACTCCTGCAGCCCCACCACCTGCACCTGTTGCTTGCCGTCCTCCAGCACACGTAACTTGGCCTTTTTGTTGAGCAGATCAAACAGCTGTGCAAGGCAGACAGAATAAACCTAAGGGCACAGGTGCTAGGTACCCTGTCCAGCTCTTCCAATCTCCAGATATCAGACTAGTAGAGGGTGTTGTACTTGGAATCTGAACTAGTTTACCTTAGTTCAATTTGGCTCTGCTCCTTTACTAGTTGCAAGAGCTGAGCAAGTTACTGAATCACTCTAATCTGTTTTTATTTGTAAAGTCAAGATAAATTATGTGCTTAGATAGCAAGGTGCCGGTGGCTCATGCTTGTATCCTAGCTACTCAGGAGGCTGAGATCTGAGGATCATGGTTCAAGGCCAGCCCTGGCAGGAAAGTGAGACTCTTATCTCCAATAAACCGCTAGAAAACCAGAAGTGGCGCTGTGGCTCAAGCAGTAGAGCGCTTGCCTTGAGCTGAAGAGCTGAGGGACAGTGCCCAGGGCCAGAGTTCAAGCCCCACAACTGCTAAAAGAAAAAAAAAAAGTGCTTAGAATAGTGCTTAGCAGTGGAAACTGGTGGCTCATACTTGTACTCCTAACTACTCAGAAGGCTGAGATCTGAGGATTATATGTTTCAAATCCAGCACAAGCAGATAAATCTGTGAGATTCTTTTTTTCTTTTTCTTTTTGGTTGGTTGTGGGGCCTGAACTCTGGGCCTGGGCGCTGTTCCTCAGCTCTTCAGCTCAAGGCTAGTGCTTTACCACTTGAGCTACAGCATCACTTCTGGCCTTTTCTTTTTTTTTCTTTTTTTTGGGTCCAGTCATGGGGCCTGAACTCTGGGCCTGGGTGCTGTCCCTCAGCATTTCAGCTCAAGGCTAGTGCTCTACCACTGGAGCCACAGCGCCACTTCCGGCTTTTTTTTCTGTTTATGTGGTGCTGAGGAATCGAACCCAGGGCCTCATGCTTGCAAGGCATGCAACTCTACCGCTGAGCTACCTTCCCAGCCCTCTTCTGGCCTTTTCTGTTTATGTGGTGCTGAAGAATTGAACCCAGGGCCTTATGCATGCAAGGCAAGCCTTCTACCACGGAGCCACCTTCCCAGCCCCAAATCTGGGAGATTCTTATTCCCAGTTAACCACCAAGAAGCTGGAAATAGACATGTGGCTCAAGTGATAGTGTGTGCCAGCTTGAGCAAAATAAGCCAAGTGAGAAAGTGTGGCTCTGGATTCAAGCCCCAATACCAGCACCAAAAAAAAAAAAAAAAGAAAGCACAAGGCCCCAAGTTTAAATCCAGTACTAAAACACACACACACACACACACACACACACACACACACACACACACACACACACACACACACACACACACACACACACACACACACACACACACACACAGCTTAGTACATACTAGGAGTAAATATTAGCTACTTTTATAATCTGTTTTCTAAGGAAGGCAACCCTATAAAAGTGTATAGAGGGCTGGGAAGATGGCTCAGTGGTAGAGCGCTTGCCTTGCAAGCCTGAGGCCCTGGGTTTGATTCCCCAGCACCACATAAGCAAAAAGAAAAAAAGCCAGAAGTGGCACTGTGGCTCAAGTGGTAGAGTGCTAACCTTGAGCTGAAGAGCTGAGGGACAGTGCCTAGGCCCAGAGTTCAGGCCCCACAACTGGACCCAAAAAACAAAACAAAAAAAGTGTATAGAGACTACAGAGAAATCAAAAGTATTCACATGCCAGGTGCTGGTGGCTCATGCCTATAATCCTAGCTACTCAGAGGAGATCTGAGGATCATGGCTCAAAGCCAGCCTGAGCAGGAATGTTTTTGAGACTCTTATCTCCAATTAACCACCAGAAAACAGGAAGTGGCACTGTGGCACAAAGTGGTAGAGTGCTAGCCTTGAGCAAAAAGAGCTCAGGGATGGTGCCCAGGTCCTTAGTTTGAACAAAAAGAAAAATAAGGAAGCAAAAAAAAGTCTCATGGAATTTCCTGCCCAGACTGGCTTTGAACAATGATCCTCAGATCTTAGCCTCTAAGTAGATGCCAGTTCTTATTCAACTTTGGTGCCATTTCATCATCAGATTTTCACCTCCCTATACATGCCTGGGACGAATAGCTCAAAGGTCTAACCTATAGCTAGTAAGTTATTTGTCTTCTGTAACTTGTAGCCAACTTTAAGGTATTGGAAAGTCAGGAGCTCCCTCAGCATAGACAGGGGCTCCCTGACTACTACCTTCCCATTGTAGATCTCAAAGAAGGTCACATAGACTTCCAGGCCCAGGTTCCGGTAACGGGACTGTTTCTTCAGGAGGAAGACATCCTGGGCTGAGGAAGAGAGCCTGGATAAGTAACAGCCTACCTTTCTTCACCCAATCCCAATGAGACAAAACGTATTACTCACAGGCCATTGCATAGATCCCTTTGGATGCATTCTGAGCTTTACCAGACAGGTCTCCACCCATAGTCTGCAAAAGGAAAAGTAGACAACTATGGTTAAACTTGGTCTAAGCCAGGTCTACTGGCTATATTGCTAGAGTGGGCCATACCAAAGCCAGGAGACTAAAACTGCTGAGGCCTCTCTGTGTCTGGTATAGTGAGTGTCTGGTGATGGGGCATCTGCACTGAGAGGACTTTTTGCAAGACATTCTCTTCCTTTTCAGGAGTCCAATATTACACTTGAATACTCACATGTGTCTTGCCACTTCCTGTCTGCCCATATGCAAAACAAGTTGCTTTTCCTCCTTCAAAAATCGTCTGTACCAGTGGCCTTGCTGTAAATCTAGGAGAAAGGATAGAAGGGGTGGGGAGGGGTGGCATTTGTACAACCAATAATTCTTGGGTTCTAAGAGGCACTGGAAATGTTAGGATGCTCTGCAATACTATCTCCCCACCATCACCAGGGTTGATTTGGTTGACCTGGCTGGTTAGGTGGGTACTCCTTCCCTTAAAGTTCCATATGCATCCCTCCCAAAGCTACATGTGTGGTGGAAGATCATTTTCTCTGGTAGAAACTATTCTTTGGTCAAGAGTTTATTAGTAGCCATGTTCCCCTGCTAGAACCTCCAAAGAGCTCTCCATGCAAATGGAGATGTTCCATCACTATTGGATTCGAATGTTCCAGGAACCCCTCAAACAGATATTAAGCAAATTTGTAAGTCCATTACTCTTATTTTTCAATTTTTATTTTGCTAGTGATGGAATGGGGCATCACACTGGCTAGCAAGTACTCTACCACTAAGCTACTCCCAGGCTTCAAAGTCTTTATATGTAACATGGCATAGGACACATTCCCCATTTTTGCATAATTTCTAGGTTATTAGTAATAGTTAAGTGCAAGATAGTTATTATGCTGCATTGTAAAATGTCTGCATATGCTCAGTACAGAACCAGTCTTTTGAGATCTGTGGATGGCTAAATACACAGCTATGTAATCCAAGAATATAGAGGGCCTGAGATCCCCAATACCTTCTAGGTATACTTCCTTTCCTGCCTCAGTAGTCCATCCTCTTCTTGACCCACTAACAAAATCCAAAATACTACTGGCTTATTGTCAGGGAGGGGATGAGGGATAGTTACCTACCAGGAGCAGGCTGATGGTATACATTCTAAACTGCCCAGCCTATCTTCTGACACTGGAGATAAAAGTGAAAACCTGAGCTTGGCAGACAGCCTCCAGCAGCACCCAAGGGAAATCAGATCTAAAATATTTTATGCTCTGTGGCCTAAATAAGGGTTTCTGTCACATTTTTCTGTTTGAGACAGGGTCTCAATAAGGAGCCCTGGCTGGGTCTTGAACGCTCTCTATGCTCCTACCTTGGCCTTCTGTGTGTTAGGATTATAGGCTGTTTTGAGTGTGTGTGTGTGTGCGCGCGCGCGTGTGTGTGTGTGTGTGTGTGTGTTTTGAGTGTGTGTGTGTGTGCACTGGTACTAGGCCTTGAATTTAGGGCCTCACATTTTCACTGAGCTTTTTGCTCATAAATAGCAATCTACCACTTGAGTCATGCCTCCAAGGCTAGCTTTTTCATTTTCTTTTTTTTTTTTTGTAGGTCATAGAGCCTGAACTCTGGGCCTGGGCGCTGTCCCTCAGCTCTTCAGCTCAAGGCTAGTGCTCTATCACTTGAGCCATAGCGCCACTTCTCAAAAACCATAGGCTCGGTAGTTATGTGAATATGATCATGTAAATATGATCGCATAATATTTCGAAATGAACTCTAAGAAATGGAAACAAGAGGGTTCTTTTTTTCTTTGTTGCTGTTTTTGTTTTCTGTACTTTTGCTTGTAAGTTTATCTGTTTGGGAGGGTAAGGTGGAACACAGAAAGGGTAGGAAAAAAGGTGAATGCAGCAGTGGCAGGCTGGGAAGGTGGCTCAGTGGTAGAGTGCTTGCCTTACATGCATGAGGCTCTGGGTTCGATGCCTCAGTACCCTATAAACAGAAAAGGCTGGCACTGTGGCTAGAGCGCTAGCCCAGGGCCCAGGCCCAGAGTTCAGGACCATGACTAACACACACACACAAACAACAATGACAACAAACAAATGCAGCATTGATACTCACTAAACATGTTGAAAATGTACTACATAACTTGTGGGTAGAAATAGGAGGGAAAAAACTGGGAGAGAAAATGGAAGGCACTGTTCAAAAAGAAATGTACTTATTGCCTGACTTATGTAACTGTAACCCTTCTGTATTACCTTTACAAAGACTATATATATTACAATTACATAATTATATATAAAATATATTAAAATTATATAATTATATATATATATAATATTAAAAATAGAAGCCAGGTGCTAGTGGGTCATACCTATAATTCTAGCTATTTGGGAAGTTGAGAATGAGATTATCATTTGATGCCATCCTGGGCAAAAAATTAGTGGGATTAGACCAGGTGGCTCCCTAAAGCCACTAGAAGAAGCAACATCCTATCCTAAATAAAACCAGTGAAAAGCAGGGCAGAAAGTTTGGTTCTGTGGTATTAATAACAGCCAGCAAGCACCTGAATTCAAATTCAGTACAATCAATCAGTAAATCAATCAAATAGAAGACAGACTAACCTGTAGACAACTTCATTGGTCGCTGTTTCATCAAATGCAAAGTCAAAACAGAATGCCTGGTTCTCTAGATACTTTGTTAAGTCCACTTTTAATTTGGGTTCATGCACCAAGAGGAGGCACTTGCTAGGAACAGAAATCACATCGATTTCTTTCTTGGCCAGTTCTGCAGAGGGAGAGAACTTCAGGGGGTTGCTCCCTGGATACAGGGGACCTTCAGTCAGTCTGAAGCCTCTTTCTGACTGACTGAATGGCTTACCTTGCTTATTTAAAGGGCGTTTCCTAACACAGACACAGATCCTGTGTTCTTCGATCTGTAAGAGGGTAAGAGGAGAAATCGAAAGGAGAAAATTCAGAGCAGTATCGAAAAGTTGTTCAGGGGCTGGTAGAGTGTTTGCCTTACATGCATGAGACCCTGGGTTCAACTCCTCAGCACCACATAAGCACAAAGATCTGGAAATGGTGCTATGGGTCAAGTGGTAGAGCGCTAGCCTTGAGCTGAAGTGCTGAGGGACAGCGCCCCGGCCAGAATTCAGACCCCACGACAAACAAACAAAAACAAACAAAAAGTTTGTTCAAACCTCCCTGCCCTGCCCAGTCAATAGACAAAATCTTAGTGATCCTGTTAGTCACACTAGAGCATAGGAAGTTGTATTGTATATTCCCCAATTTCCTTATTTCCTTACTCTGCTGCCCACAAGAGTTTCCAGCACTATTTTTATAATTTTTTTTTTTGGTGTCGGGGGTGGGGGTGGGGGGGCAGTCCTGTGGCTTGAACTCAGGGCCTGGGCATTGTCCGAGTTTCTTTTGCTCAAGGCTAGCACTCTACCATTTGAGCCACAGAGCCACTTTTGGCTTTTTCTGTTTATGTGGTACTGAGGAATCAAACACAGGGCTTCATGCATGCTAGGCAAGCACTCTACCACTAAGCCACATTCCGGCCCTATTTTTGTAATTATTAGCAGCAATCTAGCCAATCTATACTACAGAGGATAGGATTCAGTTTGTAAAGATCAGACTCACTCTCCTGAATCTCACTAGCTGCATCCCACCAGAGTTTTAAAAAAAGTGGCCAGAGCCAGGTGCTGGTGGCTCATGCCTGTAAGCCTAGCTACTTAGGAGGCTGAGCTCTGAGGATCGCGGTTCAAAGCCAGCCTGGGCAGGAAAAGTCCGTGAGACTCTTACCTCCAATAAATCACTCAGAAAACCGGAAGTGGTACTGTGGCTCAAGTGGTAAAATGCAAGCCTTAAGCTGAAGAGCACAGGGACAGCGCCCAGGCCCAGAGTTCAAGCCAGGCATGTAATCAGCACAGAGTAGACAGGTTAGATCACCAGTGTGAAGCCAGCCTGGGCATCTCAAAAAAGGGAGATGAAGAGTGGGCTACGGGCATAATTCAAGTAGGAAAACCCTTGCCAAGCCTTCTTGAGACCCTGGGTTCAATTGCCATACTACAAAAAAGGGCGGACTGCTGGACACCAGCAGCTCTCGCCTGTAATCCTAGCTACTCGGGAGGCTGAGATCTGAGGATCTCCATTCAAAAGCAGGAAAGACCATGAGAATGCTATCTCCAATAAACCACCAGAAAACCGGAAGTGATGCTGTAGCTCAAGGTAGAGCACTAACTTGGAGCTAAAGAGCTGAGGGACATGGGGCTGGGAAGTTGGCTCAGTGGTAGAGCGCTTGCCTTGCATGCCTGAGGCCCTGGGTTCAATTCCTCAGCACCACATAAGCAAAAAGAAAAAAGCCGGAAGTGGCATTGTGGCTCAAGTGGTAGAGCGCTGCCTTGAACTGAAGAGCTGAAGGACAGCGCCCAGGCCCAGAGTTCAGACCCCATGACCGGACCCAAAAAAAAAAAAAAAAGAGCTGAGGGACAGCGCTCAGGCCCAGAGTTCAAACTCCACAATAACAAAAAAAAGGGGCAGGGCAGGGGTGATACATAAGAAAGGTAGGAATAGCCGGGCGCTGGTGGCTCACGCCTGTAATCCTAGCTACTCAGGAGGCTGAGATCTGAGGATCGCGGTTCAAAGCCAGCCCGGGCAGGAGAGACCGTGAGACTCCTTCTCCAATAAACCACCAGAAAACCGGAAGTGGCGCTGTAGCTCAAGTGGTAGAGCGCTCGCCTTGAGCTGAAGAGCTGAGGGACAGCGCCCAGGCCCAGAGTTCAAGCCACACGACTGACAAAAAAAAAAAGAAAGGTAGGAATATGATTCAGTAGTAGATTTGGTGCTCAACATACATGAAGTCCAGGGTTTAATCTCCAGCAAAAGCTGTTTAATCTCCAGCAAAAGCTGTGTGCTGACAGCTAACACTTGTAATCTTAGCTACTCAGGAGGCTGAGATAAGGAGGATCAAAGTTCAAAGCCAGACTAGGCAGAGAAGTCTGGGAGATTCCATCTCCAAATAACCAGCAAAAAGCTGGACTGGAGATATAATGCAGGTGGTAGAATACCAGCTGTGAGCAAGAAAGCTGAGAGTATGAGACCTGAGTTCAAGCAAAAAGAGCTCAGGGGTAGTACCCAGGTCCTGGGTTCAAGCCCCACAATATAAACAAACAACAAAACCCAATGGACTAAGCTGAGTGTTGATGGCTTAGAAGGCTGAGATCTAAAGACCATGGCAAGAAAGTCCAAGCCAGCCTGGGCAAGGAAGTCCATGAGACTCTTATCTCCAATTAACTTCCAGAAAAATGGAAGAGATGCTGTGGCTCAAGTGGTGGAGTGTTCACCTTGAACTGAAGAGCTCAAGGATAGCACCCAGGCCCAGAGTTCAAACCCTATGGCCAACAAAATAAATAAATAAATAAAACTGAACAAACAATGGACTGGAGCTGGGAATGTGGCTTAGTGGTAGAGTGCTTAAAGCCATGGGCTTGGTTCCTTAGTACCACATAAAAAAAGCCAGAAGTGGCACTGTGGCTCAAAAGAAGCCCAGGAACAAACCAGGTGCTGGTGGCTCACGCCTGTAATCCTAGCTATTCAGGAGGCTGAGATCTGAGGATGGTTCAAAGCCAGTCCGGGCAGGAAAGGGCAGAAAAGTCCGTGAGACTCTTACCTCCAATAAACCACTAGAAAACTAGAAGTGGCACTGTGGTTCAAGCAGTAGAGCACTTGCCTTGAGCTGAAGAATGCAGGGACAGCGCCCAAGCCCAGAGTTGTTTTTTTTTTTTTGGGTCCAGTCGTGAGGCCTGAACTCTGGGCCTGGGCTCTGTCCCTTAGCTCTTCAGCTCAAGGCTAGCACTCTACCACTTGAGCCACAGCGGCCCTTCTGGCTTTTTTCTTTTTTTGCTTATGTGGTGCTGAGGAATCAAACCCAGGGCCTCATGCATGCAAGGCAAGCTCTCTACCACTGAGCCACCTTCTCAGCCCCCAAGCCCAGAGTTCAAGCCCCACGACCGACCAAAAAAAAAAAGAAAAAAAAAAAAAAAAAAAAGCCCAGGAACAGTACAGGGCCCTGAGTTCAAGCCCAAGGACCGGCAAAAAGAAAACAACAACAAAAACCCAATGGACTTTCAAAGCTAAGTGTATATATTTATTTTATTTTTTTTTTTTTTGGGTTGGGTCATAGGGCTTGAACTCTGGGCCTGGACGCTATCCCTCAGCACTTCAGCTCAAGGCTAGCGCTCTACCACTTGAGCCACAGGGCCACTTCCGGCTTTTTTTCTTTTTGCTTATGTGGTGCTGGGGAATTGAACCCAGGGCCTCATGCATGCAAGGCAAGTACTCTACCACTGAGCCACCTTCCTTGTATTCTATGCCAGAACTGGGGCTTAGAACTCAGGGCCCAATTGTTCTACCACTTAAGCCACACTTCCAGTTCTGGCTTTTTGCTGGTTAACTGAAGATAAGCATCTTGGAGATTTGCCCCAACTAGCTTTGAATTACAAACCCCATATCTCAACCTCTTGAGTAGCCAATCCCGTGTATACTTTCAGTCTTGTAAAGGTAAGTTTTCTGTCTCTCAATGTACTTACAGGATCAGTCATAGTAAGTGGATGACATTCCAGAGTAGCTCGATATTCCTTAATCATCCGGGAAAATTCCCAGTTTGGAAAACTGTTGTCATACTCCTATTTGAGAAAAGAGCAAAATGTTGAGATATAAGCTCTCTCGGACTCAGCACTAAGAGGCAGCAATGACAGCTCTTTGGTACAACTTCACAGTTAAAGTCTTCACCCTGACTCTAGGGTATAAAAGTCTTGGGGTGCAGATTGGCAAGGGAGCCTAGGCATGTGTCATAACCAGCTAAGAAGTAGGACAAGCTCATCATTCCACACTTATCTCAGGAGGCACAGCAGCACACTGTACCTCTCCAGAGCAATGAACCCATCTAAGGAGTCTTCACTACAGTCACTCCCATCCTGCAGTAGGGAAAGCAAATGTCTGCCCAGCGCTGTGTTAGTATGTGATGGGCTTCCTCATTGAGTGGCATCAAGAGCTGTTAATCTGAGGGCCTTTCAGATAATTTCTGAATCATGTATTTACTTTATGAACAAATCTGATGAGAAATCAATTAAATTTCCTGGATAGCAGAAGTGGCATCTCAGAAATGCTAGGGCCCAGTGAATTTCTGTTGCCCATGGTGCTTTAGTTCAGGAGGACCATATAGGCCTGTTCCAAAACCCTTGCCCAAATCTCCCATGAAAGGTACCTGGGCTCGCTTTATTCTTATTTCAGAGTTTTGGGCCCTCTTCTCTTCCCGCTTGGTCTTCATTTTTTCAATTTCTTTCACAATACATGATTTCCTCCGAACTGGTGGGGGGGGCGGGGGGGAAGGAAATCAGTCTTTTACTTTTCTAAGTCAGCCTACTGTTCTCCAGCTGTTTTGCTGTTTGGCCTTTCTCATGAACAGGTCTTAAATCCTTGGTCTGAAATCACTATGCACAGCAAACAATACATGTGACTCTTGGATCAGTAAGTGAACCGAGTAATGACTTGGCTAGTGTGAGGTGAAAACAGTGACAACAGTACTCTGGTTCTGACCCAAACTCTCTTTATGCCTCCATAGCTATTTTCTTAACCATCCAAAAGATGAGGCAGCCCTGTTTGGTTTTCAGAGTTAGTGTGATAACACCAGATTCCTCTCAAATCAGGGGGCTTCTGCCCAATCTTGTAACAGTCTATGTTCACATGAAAACATGCCTTCATGATGACAAAATGAATCTTGTACTCAGGTATCCAGATATGCCAGATGTTAACTACCTGCTCTATACCAGGAGCAGAATAGCAGATAGCTCATTGTATGTACCTGAGTTCATAGGGTGTGCAGCAGAGCTGCCTCGGATGGCATGGACTGGCTCTTGCACCTCCTCGCTGATCATCGTCAATGGTATTTCAGTTACTGCAGGGCATGAGGGCCTACCAGAGCCAGCTGTGAGGGAACAAGAGTCACTGAAGAAACAGCAGGCACATCATAACTGTCCTCACTGGGGCCTTGGCAGGTCATGGGCCAGGAGAAGGCTACCGCCAGCTTAGCAAGGGCTCAAACTCTTCCAGCATGAGCAGAACTTAGGCTTCTCCCTTCACCTTGGTCCATACCTGAACCCAATCATTTCTATATTTTTTTTTTATTTTTTATTTTTTTTGGTACCAGTCCTAGGGCTTGAGCTCAGGCCCAGGGCACTGTCCTACACTTTTTTTGCTCAAGGCTACCATTTGAACCATTGCTCTACTTCTGACTTTTTAACTAGAGATAAGAGCCTCATGGAGCTGGGTGCCAATGGCTCAGGCTTGTAATCCTAGCTACTCAGGAGGCTAAGATCTGAGGATCGCAAGTTCAAAGCCAGCCCAGGCAGGAAAGTTCCCATGAGATTCTATCTCCAATAAACTATCAGAAAACCAGAAGTGGCACTGTGGCTCACGTGTAAAGCCCTTGCCTTGAGCTGAAGAACTTAGGGATAGCGCCCAGGCCCAGAGCTCAAGCCCCATGACAAACACACGCGCACACACACAAAAAGTCTTATGGACTTTCATGCCCAAATTGGCTTCAAACTGTGATCCTCAGATCTCAGACTCCTGAGTAACTAGGATTATAAGAAAATATTCTCGGGGCTGAGAAGGTGGCTCAGTGGTAGAGTGCTTGCCTTGCATGCATGAGGCCCTGGGTTTGATTCCTCAGCACCACATAAGCAAAAAGAAAAAGCCAGAAGTGGTGCTGTGGCTCAAGTGGTAGAGCGCTAGCCTTGAGCTGAAGAGCTGAGGGACAGTGCCCAGGCCCAGAGTTCAGGCCCCACGACCGGACCCCCCCCCCCAACACACACACACACAAAAAAAAAAAAAGAAAGAAAAGAAAAGAAAATTCTCCTTTTTGGCAGTAGGAATTAAACTCAAGAGCCTCACATTCTTGCTTATAGCTTGTGATCTATCATTTGAGTCAGGTCTCCAGTTTAGCATTATATTGGTTATTTTGGATATGAAGTCTTGTGAACTGTTCTGTCTAGATTGGTCTCAAACTGCAATCCTCTAGGTCTCAAATACCTGAGTAGTTAGTATTACAAGTATAAGCCACAAGTTGGCTCAAAAATTCTAAAGGATGTTTGAATAACTTAGAATGGGCGTTGTTATAAAGGGAAAAGGTCTTTGGAGACTTGACTCTGTAGACTTGACCAAAGCATGGGTTCTCAGGCCAGGGTAGCCCTTTCTACTCATGTGAAAGTTCCAAACTTGTCCAAAGCCTCAGAAACTCAGATGGTTTCTGAAAGAAGAAGAAGAAAAAAAGCCAGGAATGACAGAGAATCTGGGCAACAACTAACCACTTTGAATCAACAAAGGGATGCAACTCTAGTGCCTCATTATCTCCCATACAGCATACAGGGTCATCACTCTTTCATTTACCTTCATCATATTAGAGTTGACTTTGGTAATATAAAGTATAATGACTTATATTTTACAAGTACCTGAGTCTACTTTAGCTATTAGAACATTTAAAACTTTTAAATTCCACTTGCAAAAATTTTTTAAAAAGGGGAAAAGGTAATTAGGTGTTGGTAGCTCATATCTATAATCCTAGCTACTCAGGAGGCTGAGATCTGAGGATCCCGGTTCAAAGCCAGGCTGGGCAGGAAAGTCTGTAAGACTCTTAATTCGAATTAATCACCAAGAAGCTAGAAGTGGAGCTATGGCTCAAGTGATAGAGTACTAGCCTTGAGCACAAAAGCTCAGAAACAGCTGGGTGCTGGTGGCTCACGCCAGTAATCCTAGCTACTCAGGAGGCTGAAATCTGAGGATCACGTTTTAAAGCCAGCCTGGGCAGGAAATGCTATGAAACTCTCCAATAAACTACCAGAAAACCAGAAGTGGCGCTGTGGCTCAAGTGGTAGAGCGCTAGCCTTGAGCTGAAGAGCTGAGGGACAGCACCCAGGCTCTGAGTTCAACCCCCAAGATCAGCACCCCTACTAAAAAAAGGGAGAAAGCTAACTTATGCTATTAGAGATCAGGATAATAGTTTGTAAGTGGGAGGCCCTGAGTTCTTTCACTGCTAAAAGTGAGAAAAAAGAAGTTAAGATTATAGTTAGCCAAAGAAGGTAGGAATGTGAGCATTTCTGAGGGAAATGTTTGGAGTGCTGCTAGTGCTCTGTCCATGTGTTAGGAATACTCTATCCATGAGTGTATTCAGTTAGCAAAAACTCATTGAACTATGAACACAATGATATGTGTATTCTTCTGTATATGTTTCAATTGAGTTTTTGCTTTGTTTTGTTTTTGGGTCCAGTTGTGGGGCCTGAACTCTGGGCCTGGGCGCTGTCCCTCAGCTCTTCAGCTCAAGGCTAGCGCTCTACCACTTGAGCCTCAGCGCCACTTCCGGCTTTTTTCTTTTTGCTTATGTGGTGCTGAGGAATCGAACCCAGGGCCTCAGGCATGCAAGGCAAGTGCTCTACCACTGAGCCACCTTCCCAGTCCCTCAATTGAGTTTTTTAAAGTATAACTGTAGAAGAGTAACTGTTTTTAAAAGTACAACACTGTTTCCAGTTCTGGAAACAATGTTGACAGGGTAGCCGGAGAACAGTACTAGCACTAGGGTAGTGGAGGAATCCTACGATATTCTAGCACAGACACAGATAATGTGTGAGGAACCCTCACCAATGTCTCAAAAAGGGACAGTACATTCACTACTCACTGGAAACTGAAAACTGCTTGCGGGTGTTTGTAGACACAGGTACCTCCACTTCCATTTCATTCTCCTGAGTGGTGATACGAAGCTCTGAGATAGTAGACATTCGAGTGGAGCGTCTTCGAAGACCTGAATATTTGAGAACAGCAACCAATCAGTGCTGAAAAATCAGGATGGCAGGATGAAGACAAGGCCAACCTCTAACATCCTGTACAAGGTAGCAGAGGATGAAGTACTGGCATCCCTCAAATATTTGTGTATGTCCTGAAAATTCAGGACCTCAGGGCTGGGAAGGTGGCTCAGTGGTAGAGTGCTTGCTTTGCATACATGGGTTTGATTCCTCAGTACCATATAAGCAGAAAAAGCCAGAAGTGGTGCTGGCTCAAAAAGTAGAATGCTAGCCGTGAGCTGAAGAGCTGAGGGACAGTGCCTAGGCCCAGAATTCAGACCCCACAACAGACAGACAGACAGACACACAGACACAGACACACACATACACACAGACACACAGACACACACACACACACACACACACACACACACAAAATTTAGGACCTCCTTAAGGCAAAGATACCGTCCATAAGAAACCTAGTTTGGCATATTTATAAGATTATGTCTTTGTTGCCTTGTATGTCCCTCTCCCATGGTATAACCCCTGCTTTCACTATATATGATATTGGTATATGTGGAGGGGAAGGAAAAAACAAATTGTTAAAACAGGGACATAGGAGGACCTATTGCAACAATGAGATGTATAAGTCGTTATGTCGAAAAATGAACTTTACAACTTCGGAGGGGGGGACAGGAGGGGGGAGAGGATATGAAGGGATGGGAAGGAGAATCAAAGCAGGAGGCTACAATGCTTGATAAGAAATGTGCTCATTATCTTACCCATGTAATTGTAACCCCTCTGTACAGTATTTTCACAATAAAAAATATATATATAAATAAATAAATAAACAAGAAACCTAGTTTGGGGGCTGGGAAGGTAGCTCAGTGGTAGAGCACTTGCCTTGCATGCCTGAGGCCCTGGGTTAGATTCCTCAGCACCACATAAACAAAAAGAAAAAAGCTGGAAGTGGCGCTGTGGCTCAAGTGGTAGAGGGCTAGCCTTGAGCTGAATTGCTGAGGAACAGCCCCCAGGCCGAGTTCAGGCCCCACAACCGGACCAAAACAAAACAAGAAAAAAAAAAAAAAAAAGAAGCAGCTCGAGACAACACCCAGGCCCTGAGTTCACAAGCTCCAGGACTGGCAAAAAAAAATCTCATGGGGACTTTTCTGCCTGGGCTGGCTTTGAACCATGATCTTCCTGAGTAGCTAGGTTTGTAGGCATGAGCCACAGGTGCCTTGCTAACAATAAAAAACTTTAAGGGCTGGGAAGCTGGGAAGATGGCTCAGAGGTAGAGTGCTTGCCTTGCATGCCTGAGGCCCTGGGTTCGATTCCTCAGCACCACATAAGCAAAAAGAAAAAAGCCGGAGGTGGCGCTGTGGCTCAAGTGGTAGAGCGCTAGCCTTGAGCTGAAGAGCTGAGGGACAGCGCCCAGGCCCAGAGTTCAGGCCCCACGACCGGACCCCCCCAAAAAAAAAAAAACTTCTTTAAAAAAATAAAATAGGTTGGGCTGGGACGGTAGCTCAGTGGTAGAGCGCTTGTCTTGCATGCATGAGGCCCTGGGTTCGATTCCTCAGCACCACATAAGCAAAAAGAAAAAAGCCGGAAGTGGCCCTGTGGCTCAAGTGGTAGAGCGCTAGCCTTGAGCTGAAGAGCTGAGGGACAGTGCCCAGGCCCAGACTTCAGGCCCCACGATCGGGAACCCCCCCCCTCAAAAAAACAAATAAATAAAATAAAATAGGAAGCTAAGCAAGAGTTGGACATCCTGAGTTCAAGCCCTAGTATCACATACACACATGAAAAAGCTTAAGAGAAACGGTTGAGTTTTACAGGTGCCCTTATCAATTTCTAGGAATATAAATACTTCCTAGAAGTAGGTGCCTTGCCACCTATATTTGAAGTCATAAATGTGGAAACAAAACTTGGTTTTATATAAGCAAGTACAAGTACCAATTTGTACCAAGTATCTATCATTCATTTTAACCATCCCGACTCACCAGTGGTTTGATGATGTGAAAGTGATGAACATTCATTAGATACTGAATTTTGATCTTTTCCCAGGCTACCTATATGCTGTACAATACTCTTTTAAGACACTGGGCAGGAACAGCAGGCTGCAGCTCTCACTGAGCCATGAGATCACAAAGATAGGCAACTCATACCCTAAAGTGTACTATGTTGCTTAGCTATGATGTTCCTGAGGCTAGGTATTTTAAGTGCAGTTTTGACTTTATAGTTATTTTCAACTTAATGCACATGTCAGGAGATAACCCATTGTTAAATTGAGAAGTGTCTATAATCCATTTATTTCACAAGAACAACTATGGTAGTTTTCTTATTTCACAAATAATTTGTCATCTTGCAGGGTTTTTTTCTTTGTTGTATTTTTATTTATTTTTATGCCAGAATTGGGGCTTGAACTCAGAGCCTGGATATTCACTGTCCCTTAACTTTTTCGCTCAAGGCTAGAACTCTACCACTTGAACCACATGTCTATTTCTAACTTTTTTCGGTGGGTAATTGGAGATAAGTCTCTTGGACTTTCCTACACAGGCTGGTTTGTACCTTGATCCTCAGATCTCAGCCTCCTGAGTAGCTGGGATTAAGATAAACTAGAGTGCTAGTTTTGTGTGGAAAAAACTAAAGAATAATGCTCAGAGATGGGTGCCGGTGGCTCCTGCCTGTAATACTAGCTACTCAGAAAGCTGAGATCTGAAGATCAAGGTTCAAAGCCAGCCTGGGCAGGAAAGTCAGTGAGACTTATTTCCAATTAATCACCAGCAAACCCGAAGGGGCGCTTTGGCTCAAAGTAGTAAAGTGCTAGCCTTGAGTGAAAAAGCTCAGGGACAGCTCCCAGGCTCTGAGTTCAAGTCCCATGACTGACAAAAAAAAAAAAAACAATGCTCAGGCCGAGTTCAAGCCCTAGTACTAGCACATGCACACATATACAGACAAAAAGATTCTTGGGAGTTGCCCATGAGGCTCACATGGTAGGCATTTCTTTGCAAGTTCAAGTACTACATTCAAACACCAATATTCCACCTGCCATACTTGGCACACAAAGACAGAGTTCATATACAAGCCACATGCTGAAATTGGAGCAACAAATCTGCTTCAATTTCCACAACTCTGAGCCCTAGTATCATCTCATCTAGCACAAATGCAATAACAATTACAGTAAAAACTTTTTACCTTCTTTTGGGGCAGGAATTTTGGAGTTGACTGATTTGCGCTTTTGTTTCTGAAAAACAAAACAAACCACCAATATATATATTGGCTCTTATTAATTCAATAGAGCCGAGTGCTGTGCCGAAGCTCTAGGCAGATTCCAGAAATCAAATCAGCAAAGAACCAGTAAATGCAGTTCTAGATCATTAGCTACAGCCAGATGACTAGTACCTACCTGGATGGTTACATTTTCCTGCAGTGGCAAATTGTCCTTCTGGTGTAAGGGAAGATGTTGTAAGAGATCTGGGTTTATTGCAGCCACATCATCAAAATCAATCTATAAGGAGCAAGTAAGAGTTTCAGTAAACAACTCAGTGTTCAATCTAAATATACCTCTGAATTCAAGGCTACCTTTCCATTCAAATATTACCTTAAATTCTAATAAGTATAAAACAAATAATCCTTTTTTTTTTAGGGGGGGTGGGTCATGGGGCTTGAACTCTGAGCCTAAGGTGAGCACTCTACTACTTGAGCCACAGTGCCACTTCCAATTTTCTGGTGGTTTTTTTGGAGATAAGAGTCATAGGGACTTTCCTGCCTGGGCTGGCTCTGAACCTCGGTCCTCAGATCTCAGCCTCTTGAGTAGCTAGTATTACAGGGTGTGAGCCACCAGCACCCACCAAAACAAATAATCTTTAATAACGATTTACCATCTAGATGGCTATGAGATTCTGATATCCAAGCCAAAGGTAGTCTGTCAGTGATGAGAGGGAAGTAAAGAGGAAGGAAGACAGGCAGGCAAACAGTCAGGTATTCCTCGATAGATCTAGGCCACTCGACTCTACCAATCGCTAGGTGGTGAGAATCTGGTGGGACACAGGATCACTTATTGCTGGCTGACACAAAGGAGGAAACAAGTTCTAAGTGACTGGAGATTGTCAAAACAGAAGGCCCTTCAGGATCTTACGGGCAGGAACAAGTTTCAGAAAGCTGCTACCTAAGTCTATCTACATTTTCTACTGGATCCAGAAATTTCTTCCCCAGTCACAGCTTCCTACTCACACCTGCACCGAGGTCACAATTCTTGGTTTACATCATCAGTCTTGCAATCCTTCAGGAACAACTCAAACTTCACCAGCATAACTTTATAGCAGGTTCAAACACACTAAGCTGTGCTAGAGATGTAGCTCAGTGGTAAAGTGCTTGCCTAGCATGTTTGAGGCCCTGGGTTTGTTTCTTCACAGAGAAAGAAAGCCAGCAAATGAGTCCCATTTTGTTATATTTTGAAATGTGTCAGAGCTAAAGCATTTACTCTAGGATATAAAAATTTATATTTACACCAGGAGCTGGTGGCTCACACCTGTAATCCTAGCTACTCAGCAAGCTGAGATCTGAAGATTGTGGTTCAAAGCCAGCCTGGGCAGGAAAGTCTCCATGAGACATCTCCAATAAACCACCAGAAAACCAAAGTGGCACTGTGACTCAAGTGGTAGAGCGCTTGCCTTGAGCTAAAGAGCTCAGGGACAGTGTTCAGGCCTAGAATTCAAGCCCCATGACTGACCAAAACAATAAAAAATAAATTTTAAAAATCTATTATTTACTTAGTTTTACAGGCAAGTTTATTAACTTGCCTATTCAAACATTAGGCACAAATAAGATAGTAGCATGCAAAGATAAGTTAATCAAAGATAGATTAAGGTACATATCACCTTAGCCATCAGTGAGTTCAAACTGTAACAGGAAAGAGAAGTCTAGGAAATGGCACTGTGGCTCAAGTGGTAGAGCGCTCGCCTTGATCTGAAGAGCTGAGGGACAGCGCCCAGGCCCAGAGTTCAAGCCCCATGACTGACAAAAAAAAAAAAAAAGATAAGTCTACAAAGGAGTAGATAGGATAAGGCATGAAACACTGCTGCAAAGCTGTCAGGTGCTTTAGTAATCACATTTCTGTTCTTATTTTGGGGGGGACTAGTCCTGGGGCTTGAACTTAGGGCCTCGGCACTGTCACTGAGCTTTTTTTGCTCAAGGCTAGCACTCTACCACTTGAGCCACATCACCACTTCTGGCTTTTTCTGTTTATGTGGTGCTGAGGAATCGAACCCAGAGATTCATGAATGCTAGGCAAGCACTCTACCTCTAAGCCACATTCCCAACCCTTTTTTTTTTGTTTGTTTTTGTTCGGTCATAGGGCTTGAACTCTGGGCCTTGAGCGCTGTCCCTCAGAAATTCAGCTCAAGGTGAGCGCTCTACCTCTTGAGCTACAGTGCCACTTCCGGTTTTCTAGTGGTTTATTAGAGATAGGAGTCTCACGGTCTTTCCTGCCTGGGCTGGCTTTGAACTGCGATCCTCAGATCTCAGCCTCCTGAGTAGCTAGGATTACAGGCGTGAGCCACCGGTGCCCAGCTTCTTCACATTTCTTATATAGCTGTAGACCCTTAGTCCACATGTTTCCCCATTTCTAGTCCTCAAAGTACAGAGAGCATAAACAACATGGAACACTAGGTGAGACTGACTCACTAATCCATGTTATACTGAACATCCTGGGGGAAAAGAACAAGAGTATGAAGGAGAAAGACGACCAGATAAGGCTACAAGGGTATGCTAGCTTTGAGCAAAAGAAGCTCAAGGACAGTGCCCAGGCCCTGAGTTCAAGCCCACAATTGACCAAAAAAAAAAAAAAAAGACAGAAAGAAATGTACTTATCTGACTCATGAAATGGTAACCCCTCTGTACAATACCTTTATAATAATACTAATAATAATAAAAAAAAGGCTCTGAAGATGGGGATACAACTAAAAGCAGAATGTGGGTGAGGCTTTGGGATAGCTCTCCAGCACAGGGGGAAAAAGTTTAGCCCTTATTCCAATGCGAATATTTGAGCTGAGACCTCCCCACTCCAAAAAATATATGTGTGTGTAATTGTTTTGTTTGTTGTTGTTTTGGGACAAAATCTTACTATGTAACCTGGGGAGACATTTGTGATCCTCGTGCTTCAATTTCCAGAGTACTGGGATTAAGATATACATTTCAGCTGGGCTCTAGTGGCTCATGCCTGCAATCCTAGCTATTCAGGGGGCTGAGATCTGAGGATTGCTGTTCAAAACCAGCCCAGGCAGGAAAGTCCTTGAGACTTTTATCTCTGATTAACCACCAGAAAACCAGAAGTGGTGCTCTATAGCTCAAAGTAGTAGAGTGCTAGCCTTGAGCAAAAGAACTCAGGAAAGTGCCCAAGCCCTGAGTCCAAGCTCATGACCGACCAAAAAAAAAAAGACATAATTTCTTAGTTGAGTGCAGGTAACTCATGTCTATAATCCTACCTACTCATGAGTCTGAGATCTGAGGATTGCAGTTTGAAGCCAGGCAATGATGAGTATTTTCATTCTATGCAAATCTTTGACTCTTATCTTCAATTAACTAGCAAAAAACTGGAATTGAAGGCAGGTTAGAGCACCAGCTATTAGTGGAAAAACTGACAAAGGGCATGAGACCCTGAGTTCAAGTATCAGCAGGAAAAGGGGGGGGAGGGCGGCGGATATTTCTTGATAGTCATGGTGGCTCACACTGGTAACTCCATCAACTTAGGAGGTAGAGATCAGAGGACAGAAAGTCTGCAGTTTGAAGCCAACCTGAGCAAAAAGCTAGTAGACCCACACCCAACCAGTATACTGGGAATGGTAGTACATACTTGTTATCACATATAGAAATCATAAGTAGGAAGACTATAACGCAGATTGGCTGGGGCAAAAATGAAAGACCCTGCTTGAAAAAATAAAGCAAAAAGAGAGCTCTACCACTGGAGATCACCTGACTAACAAATACAAGGTCCTGAGTTAAACAGATTAGCCACCATATAAGCTGGGCTCTGGTGGCTCATGCCTGTAATCCTAGTTCAAAGCCAGCCCAGGCAGTAAAGTCCATGAGACTTTTTTGTTGTTGTTCATCTTGGGGTTTAAACTCAGGTCCTGAGCACATCAGGGTAAACTATCTACTAGTGCGGACATTTGGGCCCGTCTGTATCCCGGCACTTTCTGTCTGACAGTCTACAACGCGCATGCAAATGTGTTTTGTCTCAATGTTTGTGTGTATGTATTCTGGAATTCTTGGAATGGTTCTCCTCTCAGATTCATCCTGATGCGAGAGCCTGGAAGAGACTGGCTAACACCCCCTTAATATCTGTTTCTCTCTAGTTCCTTCTTTTTTACTTACACTTTAAACTGACCCCCCTTTCTACCCTTCACTGCCACCTTCTCCACCCTCTCTGGATCCAGAAGTAGAGGGGGTGTTGGGGGTGAGAAACCTGGAGGATCTAACAATAACTTAGAATGGCCGGCAGGGAAACTTGCAGCTGATGAAACTGCCACTGACCACCTGCAAGTGACACCTGAAAGATCTTAGCCTTGGGCCTTGGCCCAGGTGGTCTGAGCATGGGGGAGAACCTGTCAGTCTGAAGGGACGGCCACTAGGGACTTCTTTCCCTTGCCCCAAGATGACTGGGAATTCTCTACCTTAAAAGGCCCCTGGGTCAACATTTACAGGAATCTAAAAAAAAAATCCTCCGGAGGTGAGTAGAGGGGGTTCGAGTCCCCTGATAAGTGGATTTGAATCCCACTTGTGAATGGAGGTGAGATGTCGCCCCATTCACTGAGACCTGATTTTGTCTTTGTGGCCACTTGTTTGTCTTGTTTACTTCGGTGTGTTTTCTATGTTTTCTGAGGTAGGGATAAACTGGGGGCCCATTAGCCCCCAACTTAGCCTTTGGTTGTTGTCTTGTCTAGTTCTGTTTTAGAATTGGTACCAGTTCTAAATGTACGTACAACTGATTTTGATTTTGGCCTACTTCAAGATCTGTGTGTGTTTTGTATGTGTTTGTGAACATGTTCAAGATAAGAATTGTCAACATGCTGTAACAATTGGGTGAATTTAAGTTTAAAATTCAAAAGGTTATGAGGTTTGGACATTACCAAAAATTTTAAAGAATTTTCACATTGTTTTAAATGATTTTTTTTTTTTTTTTGGGTCCAGTCGTGGGGCCTGAACTCTGGGCCTGGGCGCTGTCCCTCAGCTCTTCAGCTCAAGGCTAGCGCTCTACCACTTGAGCCACAGCGCCACTTCCGGCTTTTTTACATTTTGCTTATGTGGTGCTGAGGAATCGAACCCAGGGCCTCAGGCATGCAAGGCAAGCGCTCTACCACTAAGCCACCTTCCCAGCCCTTTAAATGATTTTTTAAGGATTTTTTTTTTTTTTTTTTGCGTCCGGTCGTGGGGCCTGAACTCTGAGCCTGGGTGCTGTCCCTCAGCTCTTCAGCTCAATGCTAGCGCTCTACCACTTGACCCACAGTGCCACTTTCGGCTTTTTTTCTTTTTGCTTATGTGGTGCTGAGGAATCTAACCCAGGGCCTTAGGCATGCAAGGCAAGTGCTCTACCACTGAGCCACCTTCCCAGGCCCATTTTTAAGGATTCTTTAACTTAAAAAATTAAAAAATCTGGTATTTTAAAATACATAAGACTGTTTACACTGTAATCAAGTTATCTGGATTAACAAAAATGCATTGGCTGTTTAAAATTTAGTTCCCTTGGCTAAAATTTGGGGATAAATATTAGAAGTTTAAATATAAAAGTTTGTTTAATGCTGTCAAAGACATTACCTGTTCTGCCTGTCTAAAACTGTGTATTTTCATTCAAAAACCAAGAGATAAGAAAAGGAAAAAACTTAAAAGTCAACAAAAGACCTATCTTTAGGGGTAAGGGATAAACAGACAAAAATGCAGTTCAGCTGGCATACATGGTGGGACGGGCCATGGGAGGAGTCCACGCATGGTAAAAGGGGGCAAGCTGGCACAAACGCAGTTCATCTAACCCTAAAGAGTTGGATTGGGTGCGTGCCAATTCTATAGGAGGGGCCAAGTGGCCCATCTTTGTTCTGTCCTTTTTCTCTACAGATAAATACTAGAAACATGATGGTAAAAATCAGTGATGTGACGATCTGATTAGTATTGCTAAAACTGCCCCTTGGACTTAAAAAGAGGGTTAAAAAATATATTTGTAGGGACTGGGAAGGTGGCTCAGTGGTAGAGCGCTTGCCTTGCATGCATGAGGCCCTGGGTTCAGTTCCTCAGCACCACATAAGCAGAAAAAAAAAGCCGGAAGTGGTGCTATGGCTCAAGTGGTAGCGTGCTAGACTTGAGCTGAAGAGCTGAGGGACAGCGTCCAGGCCCCAGTTCAGGCCCCACGACTGGACCCAAAAATAAAAATATATATATATATATGTATATTTGTATAATGTGACTTACTTTCAATGATGTTCTACAATTAAGATATGTTTTTAAAAGTCATAAAGGTGTTAAGTCTAGCTTCTTGGTACAGTGATGGTGATTGTAATTCTTACACTGCTGTAACCAGGGAAAAAGGTCTGTGCATTTGTCAAAAGTTAAAATATTGTTCTTAATGACATCTAACCCTGGTAACCTCTTTGTAAAATAGACTAAGGTTATAGGTTCCTGGCTAGGTAGGATCAACACCCCTGAGTCAGCTTGAAGAAGTTACAGAAGATAAATCTTTGCCCATCATCCCCTTTTTAGAACAAGGACCAGAGTCATTAAAAAAAAAAAAAGTGACAAAATAGACAGGAAAATAGTAGTACAGGCCTGAGCCCTCTATATCTGCCTAGAAAATCAGTCTTATTAAAAGAACTATCTAGTTAAAAAATTGTCATCTTGGTAAATTGTCCTGGGCTACCGTCTAAATAATCTTAAAAACTAGTGGGGCCACAGCCTGCCAAACCTATGTATTACTTGTATCCTTAACCAGTCTGTGTAGAAATTTATAGCTCAGCACGAGGTGTGACAGTCCCTTGGAGCACTGAGAGACCCTGCTGCTGCTGCTGCTACAGCCTGACAGTCACCTGGAGAAAATCTACATCTTTACCCTGACCACCTCCACCATGGAAAAAGTAGACTAAACTCCTGCCTGATTCCATCTTTTGGATGGCTTTGTTTTGTCCATGTTACCATATATCTACTCTAATTTTATTATGGCTACTCCTCTTACCGGGGAGACTACCAAACATTGTATTGCTCATTCCCTACACTGCTTTGCCACTATAGGACTTCCTAAATATATTAAAACTGATAATGGTCCAGGATATGTCTGACAAGCTTTTCAAATTTTTTGTAAATCTTACCAGATTGTTCACTCTACAGGTATTCCCTATAATCCTCAAGGACAAGAAATTGTTAAGCAAGCCAACGGGCTGTTAAAACACCAAATTTTTAAATTAAAAGGGGGGAATTATACCCCTTCTCTCCTGTTAAGATTCTTCTCATGCTTTATTTGTACTAAATTTTTTAAGTTTAGATTGTAATGGCCTTTCCACAGCACAGCGGTTTTGGGAAAAAAAGAGAGCAAAGAGCTTTTGCCCAAGTTAAGTGGAAGGATCCTTTAACAGGTGATTGGCACAGGCCCAATCTGGTTTTAACATGGGGTCGAGGACATGTTTGTGTTTTTTTTTTTTGTCAGTCATGGGGCTTGAACTCTGGGCCTGAGTGCTGTCCCTCAGCTCTTCAGCTCAAGGCGAGCGCTCTACCACTTGAGCTACAGCGCCACTTCCGGTTTTCTGGTGGTTTATTGGAGATAGGAGTCTCCCGGTCTTTCCTGCCCGGGCTGGCTTTGAACCGCGATCCTCAGGTCTCAGCCTCCTGAGTAGCTAGGATTACAGGCGTGAGCCACCAGCGCCCGGCTGTTTGTGTTTTTTTGCAGGAAGAAAATAAATCCTGGTGGTTGCCTGAGAATTGAGTTAGGATTGTGGAGGCTCATTCAGATGACACAAACCCTGACACATTGGGCTTACGTGCCGGATCCCCCGACTGTGCACCCTACAACTTGGGAGGGAGTTAAAGTACTCATTCACGTCAATAGATCAACATACAGTACAACTCCCCATCCCTTCATCTAGCATACCAAGATGGGAGATATCTCAGCTTCAGGCATTGGAACTCCTTTAAGCTTTACCACCAGCTCTAAAGGCTCCATTCCAGTCTGTATTATAATGCTATCCATGACTCATAAAATTTGGATCCCGGACAAAAATCAAATGTACAATATGCAGATGACATACTTGCCAACTGGGCACCCAGTTTATGCAAATTCTACTCCATCCTATATGATACCCCATTACATTAATTCTTCACAAATAGTAGAATCTACAGGAGAGCCTCATCCAATAAGGTACAGGCATGTACAGCCATTTGTTACCAATATTTCTGGAACTAACTCAATTAATGGACTGGTCTGGAGCTAATCTTACTAATAAGTACAATCTTGGACTGTGGTGGATGAATGGGCATCCTCAACATCATGTTTGGATGCTGGTGGCTGCACTCAACAACATAACCTGCCCCAATTCATCCTTTAAAAAAAAAAATTATTAGTTGTATATCACCACCCTATGTCATTATGTATGGACCATTTAATATTTCTGTAGGAGCTAATTATTTTTTTTAATGCTACCTGCTCTAATTATTCTTTTACTAATTGCTTGCATAGCAACATAACTAAATCCATACTTATTGTTAGACAACCACCTTTTGTTATGCTTCCTGTAAATATTTCTAAAACTTGGTATAAAGATTCTGGCATTCAGGTGCTAAAACAATTAAAAGAACTAATGCGCCCTCATCGATTTGTTGGCTTGTAGCTGATGTTTTGGCCTTTATTTCGTTAGCTGTCTCCGCAGCTGCAGCTGCTGTGGCACTAACACAAAAAGTACAAACTGCCCATTATCTTAATTAGCTTGCTCATAATACAATCTACACTTTCAAGGCCAGGTTGATGACAAGGTAAAACAAAAACTAGAAGCACTGTGTCAGTATTATCTTTATGAAAACAAGTCCGTGCTCTGCAAACTTTACAGCGAATGCGCTGTCATGCCAGGCTTGATTTTTTTTTGTGACCCCCTCATATATATAATGAATCAAATTACTCATGGGAAAAACTTGTAGCATATCTCAATGATATTTGGCACCATAAAAACCTATCATTAGATCTTTTTCAACTGCACAGACAAATAGCCAGATTAAAATAAGCCCTGTCTCTGGACTCTAAAGTGGCAAAAACTGCTAAAAAACTGTTTAAACAATTTCAGTGCTATATCCCTTCCCTGACTTATGTTAAAGGATTGCTAATGTCATTGCTTGGCCTGGGAATGTTTTTGCTGATGGTTTTTCTGTCTTTCTTGTATTATACATGTACTGCAAAACTCTCTTATGAGTTTAGCCAGCCAGCTACATATAAATAAATTCCCCCCAAGAGGAACTGCAGCCAGAGACAGGTAAGAGGGGGTGCCAGTCTGACCAAACTAAGACAGGGCCTTCAGCTTCGCTCTAAAAAAGGTCCCAATGATGGGTAAGACAGACAAGACTACCCACCCAACCTAAGACAGGAGGGTTCGCTTCTTTAAACAAAGATGGGGGAGATGTTGGGAACAGACAGTAAAGTTTAAAGGTCATCTTGACCCCGGTGCTCATTTAAAGACACATACAAGAAACTGGCTTACTTAAAAAACACCAGGTTAGGGCTGGGAAGGTGGCTCAGTGGTAGAGCGCTTGCCTTGCATGCATGAGGTCCTGGGTTCGATTCCTCAGCACCACATAAGCAAAAAGAAAAAAGCCGGAAGTGGCGATGTGGCTCAAGTGGTAGAGTGCTAGCCTTGGGCTGAAGAGCTGAGGGACAGCGCCCAGGCTCAGAGTTCAGGCCCACGAACGGACCTCCCCGCCCCCCCCCCCCCCAAAAAAACCAAGTACCCGAGATTGCTTTGCTATGTCTGCAGAGTTTGTTTTCCTTTTTACCAGTTGACCTTGTCTTGTTTTTACTGCACTCTGTTTTTACTAAAATTCTCTTGTTTTTCTGGACTATTGTAACCTTATGTTACCTCTTGACTTCTAATAGTATATATTAGGGAAAGTTAAAAATAAACAGGGCTGCAGTCTTGAGCTGCAGACCTCTCAACCCTATCCTTTGTCTTATGTCTTTTTCCTCATCCTTGCCCCCTAAATCAGGATTCCCTTTAGGCTCCGGCAGTGACTCAAGTCGTAGAGTGCTCTGCTTGAGCTGAAGAGCTAAGGCCCACGACCTACCAAAAAAAATAAAAGAAAGAAAAGAAAAACTATGCTGGGCTGGGAATGTGGCTTAGTGGTAGAGTACTTGCGTAGCATAAATGAAAACCCTGGGTTCGATTCCTCAGTACCACATAAACAGAAAAAGCCAGGCCAGGCACTGGTGGCTCATGGCTGTAATCCTAGCTACTCAGGAGGCTGAGATCTGAGGATCACGGTTCAAAGCCAGCCCAGGTAGGAAACTCTGTGAGACTCTTATCTCCAATAAACCACTAGAAAACCAGAAGTGGCACTGTGGCTCAAGCGGTAGAGCGCTCGCCTTGAGCTGAAAAGCACAGGGACAGTGCCCAAGCCTAGAGTTCAAGCTCCATGACCAAAAAAAAAAAGCCAGAAGTGGTGCTGTGGCTCAAGTGGTAGAGTTCTAGCCTTGAGCAAAAAAGCTCAGGAGCAAAAAAAAAAAAAAAAAAAAACTCAAGGACAATGCTCAGATACTATGTTCAAGTCCCAGGATTGGTAAAAAAAAAAAAAAAAAGAATAAAATTTTTAAAATACATGCTTTTGGAAATATAGCAGAGGAGGTGAATGTATACTGTGTACATGAAGGGAAATATCACAGTGAAACTTCCTTATTACAAATATATGTTATCTCAAAAATTACAAAAAAAAGAACCAAATATATTCTTGTCTCCTCACTTTGGTTGCTGATTTTGTTATTCAAACTGTGATTACTGCTCCTGTCCACTTAGAACCTGCGTTGGTGAGTGGGCAAGGCTTTAGCATCTTTTGCTTTCTAAAAACACCAGAAGCTAAGTTCAGAATAGGTGTACATGATGTTACATGTGTAGAAGCATTTTCATAGAACCTACCTCTTTGCCTTTTGTGGCACCTCCTTCTGTCCATTCCACTGAAACAGAAGCAGCCTCCAAATTCACAGTGCTTATGTTGGCACTGTGAATTAAGCCTATGTAGGAAAAAACAAAACAAAACAGGGTTTTATCTAGCTATCAGTTTCCCTTTGGGTTCCCACAGAGATTCTCCATGTGGAGCTTACCTCGGAGGGACAGTTAATTATTTTTTTTCCTTTCTTTTTTTTTTTTTAATGAAACAAAAACAGAGAGTCTAACAGACACAATAGACCAGTGGGTCTTCACCCTTTTAGAGTATTTTACAATGAGGTGGGTTGGAAAACGTTCTTAAAACCCAGCTACATGAGGTAAGGACTTCTCCCTACTGAAGAGTCTTGCCAGACGTCGGTGGATCATGTCTGTAATCCTAGCTACTGAGGAGACTGAGATTTGAGGATTGCAGTTCAAAGCCAACTTGAGCAGTAAAGTCCATGAGAGTTTTTTAATTTTTTTTATCGTGAGAATTACCGCACAGAGGAGTTACAATTACATGGACAAGATAACCAGTACGTTTCTTATCAGGCATTGTTGCCTCCTCTTTGTTTCCCCTTCCCATCCCTTCCCATACTCACCCTCCCCCCACCCCCATGAGAGTTTTTAATCTACATTTAACCACCACAAAGCCGGTAGTGGAGCAGGGGCTCCCGTGGTAAAGCACTAGCCTTGAACAATAAAGCTAAGGAATAGAGAGTAAGGGCCTAGGAGGCCGAGGGTCCCCAGACGCACAGTGGTGTGGGAGAATTTGGGAAATCAGTCAATCTACACGCCCCAATTTCACCGAGAAAGCCTTCCCTGTCGGAGGACAGGAAAGGGACCCCCGCCCCCAATCGGAGCAGTTCTGCCACAGAGTAGGGGAAGACGGACTGTCAGTGCAGACACCCGGACGGTGTGTTTACACGCGCGCGGCCCGCGCGGGCGGGGGAATCCCCAAGCCTAGCCCCCGGCCGTGCCGTTCAGGGGCGGGGCAGCAAGCTCCCAAGTCCTAGGGCCCACGCGTCCCCCACCCCCGGCCTCGGGACCCGCCCCTCACCATTACTGCGTTGGATCTTGATGGCGAGACCAGGGAACAGGCGGGCCTGAAGCGCAGAGTCCATGGACATCCGGAAGCCTGCCAGGAAAAAAAACTCTTACCAGGGCGAAAAAACACACGACTCTGACAACCAAGCCGTCTCAGCGCCGCGTAAACCGCCGCAGTTTAAATCCCGCGCGCCAGCGTCCCTGGCAACGTCATCACGCTAGCGTGGGCCTCACTTCCGTCAGTCAGCAGCGCCCTGCGGAGCCTTGTGGGTGATGTAGTCTCTGGCCCAGCTCCTGGCACCGCCCCCCTATTTGGCCACACGCCTGAGCACCCAATCAGCTTGTACCGGTTCTTGTTTTTTGTTTTTTGTTTTTTTTTTTTTTGTCGTTCTTGGGGCTTGAACTCAGGGCTCGGTCACTGTCCCTGAGCTCTTTCTCTCCAGGATAGCTGTCTACCACTTTGAGCCACAGTGCCACTTCCAGTTTTCTTATGGTTAATTGTATCTTTCCTGGCTTTGAACCGCGATCCTCAGATCTTAGCCTCCTGAGTAGCTAGGATTACAGGTGCGTGGCCTGTTCTTGTTCCATTTTTCTTTTCGTTGGTCGTGGGGCTTGAACTATGGGCCTGAGTGCTGTCCTTGCGCTCTTCAGCTCAAGGCGAGCGCTCTACCGCTTGAGCCACAGGGCCAGTTTTCCAGTGGTTTGTTGGAGATAAGAGTCTCACGGAGCCGGGCGCTGGTGGCTCACGCCTGTAATCCTAGCTACTCAGGAGGCTGAGATCTGAGGATCGCGGTTCAAAGCCAGCCCGGGCAGGAGAGACTGTGAGACTCCTATCTCCAATAAACCACCAGAAAACTGTAAGTGGCGCTGTAGCTCAAGTGGTAGAGCGCTCGCCTTGAGCTAAAGAGCTGAAGGACAGCGCCCAGGCCCAGAGTTCAAACCCCATGACCGACAAAAAAAAAAAGGTTCTCATGGAGTTTCCTGCTCAGGCTGGCTTTGAACCGCGATGCTCAGATCTCAGCCTCCAGGCGTGAGCCCCGGCGCCTGGCTGTTCTTGTTCTTTATACCCAGTCCAGCTTCAGTGATTAGATTCCTGAAACTTGAAAATGTGTGTGTGTGTGGTGTGTGTGTGTGTGTGTGTGTGTGTGTGTGTGTGTGTGTGTGTGTGTACTGGTCCTGACGTTTGAATTCAGGACCTGGGCTCTGTGGGTTAGCTTTTTGCTCAAGGCTGGCACTCTACCACTTATGCCACAACTCCATTTCTTTTTGCTGGTTGGTTGTATATAAACGTCTCATGGACTTTGCTGCCCAGACTGCCTCCGAATCGTGATTCTCAGTTCTCAGCCTGAAAAAGTAGCTAAGATCACAGCCGTGAGCCACCAGCATCTAGCTTGGAAATCTAGTAACTTAGCCAAATGAGTTTTTATTTGAAACTGGGTCTTGCTGTGCTGCCCAGGCTGGTCTCTAATTTCTGAGCTGAAGAGATCCTCTGACTTCTACCTCCTAGAATCACAGGCATGGGCCACTGCACCCAGCTCAATGACATTCCTTAAACTAGCAATGCACAGTGGAATACAGCTGTGATTCCAGCCCACAAGAAGCAGAGGCAAGAAGATTATGAATTTGAATCCAGCCTCAGCTACAAGGTGAGTTGAAGAACAGTCTAGGTTACCTAGAAAGACCCTGTCTTTGAAAAAGAAAAATCCTTCAACTAAATTTGTTGTAATTTTTGTAGTTATTTATTTAGAGACAGTCTCCATATGGACATGTAGTCCATACAAAAAATTATCCTGGGGCTGGGAATGTGGCTTAGTGGTAGAGTACTTGCCTACCATGTATGAGGCCCTGGGTTTTATTTCTCTATACTACATAAAAAATAATAAAATTATTTTTTTAAAAAGGTTATGCTGTGAGCCTTGAGCTGAATTGCTCAGGGACAGCTCCCAGGCCTAGAGCTCAAGCCCCAGGACTGACAAAAAAAAAAAAGAGAGAGAGAGAGAGATCTTTCATGCGATTGTTTCTAACATATTTGTAAGAGTCTATCTTTGTTGCTTTGTATGTCCCTCCCCCATGGTATAACCCCTGCTTTCACTATATATGATGTTGGTATATATGGAAGGGAAGGGAAAAAACAAATTGTTAAAACAGGGATACAGGAGGACCCATTGCAACAATGAGATGTACAAGTCATTATGTCAAAAAAAACGGACTTTACAACTTTGGTGGGGGGGACTGGGGGGGTATATGAAGGGATGGGACGGGGAAACAAAGGAGGAGGCTACAAAGCTTGATAAGAAATGTACTCATATGGGCTGGGAAGGTGGCTCAGTGGTAGAGCGCTTGCCTTGCATGCCTGAGGCCCTGGGTTCCATTCCTCAGCAACACATAAGCAAAAAAAAAAAAAGCTGAAAGTGGCGCTGTGGCTCAAGTGGTAGAGTACTAGCTTTGAGCTGAAGAGCTGAGGGACAGCGCCCAGGCCCAGAGTTCAGGCCCCATGACTGGACCCAAAAAAAACCCAAAAACCAAAAAACAAAGAAATGTACTCATTATCTTGCCCATGTAATTGTAACCCCTCTCTGTACAGTATTTTCACAATAAAAAAAATTAAAAATTAAAAAAAGGTTATGCTGACCTAGCCCTGTGTGATGACAATTAAATGTAGCTACAGAATGGAAGTCAAGAAGCTTTTTTTTTTTTTCTTTTTTCTTTTCAATTTTTTGGTGCCAGTACTGGGGCCTGGAAGCTGTTCTTTAGCTATTTTGCTCAAGGTTGGTACTCTACCTCTTGAGGCACAGCTTTGCTTCTGGTTTTTTGGTGATTTATTGGAGGTAAGTAGCTAGGATTACAGGCATGAGTCACAGAGGTGGTATTATGGAATACTTTATTGGAGAGCAGAAGGCCTCCTAAATATTAGTACCTTAGCAGTGGCAACAAAACGAACCACAGGCATGCCAAGTAATACTGGGCTCATAGGCAAGGTTTGGCTCAGTTTCCTGATTTCCTGCTGGTTCAGTTCTCACAGGGCCAAGAGAGGTTCTGTCTTGGCCAGAAGATGGAGGAAAAAGAAGATGGAGGAGGTGAATCAGTGGGATGATGGAACAAGGAGCACTTCCATAAATGATCATCATTGGAGTGGGGAGATTCCCACCTTAAATGTATGCCACCGTCCCCCTATCTTCCCATCCCTTTCAGGATATTATTTCTACTCATGGAGCTTCATTCTCTCCCTCTGTGCTGGCTTCCTTTCCATCAGCCTTTAAACATGTTAACCACGTTATTTCCTTATTTATGGTGAACACAAGGCCTCTGGCTAAGTAAGCATTCCTTTATGAAATTTCTGGCTCCCTAGAGCTGGTCTTTCACTTTCAAGACAATTGTTATTGTTGTTGTTGTTGGTGGTGGTGGTGGTGGTGGTGGTGGTGTGTGTGTGGTTTTGTCCTCCTTTTCTATCTTCATGCTGGGGAAGGAACTCACAGCCTCAGGCATGCCAGGTAAGTGCATTACCACTGAACCATATTTCCATAGCTAACTGACCTTTTTTTTTTTTTTTTTTTTGGTCAGTCATGGGGCTTGAACTCTGGGCCTGGGCGCTGTCCCTCAGCTCTTCAGCTAAAGGCGAGCACTCTACCACTTGAGCTACAGCGCCACTTCTGGTTTTCTCGTGGTTTATTGGAGATAGGAGTCTCACGGTCTCTCCTGCCCGGGCTGGCTTTGAACCGCGATCCTCAGATCTCAGCCTCCTGAGTAGCTAGGATTACAGGCGTGAGCCACCAGCGCCCGGCCTAACTGACCTTTTTAAGAATTCCTGCCACATGGGCTGGGAATGTGGCTTAGTGGTAGAGTGCTTGCTTAGCATGCATGAAGCTCTCGGTTTGATTTCTCGGTACTACACACAGAGAAAAAGCTGAAAGTAGCACTGTGGCTCAAGTGGTAGTGTGGTAGCCTTGAGCAAAAGAAACTCAGAGACAGTACCTAGGTCCTGCGTTCAAGCCCCATGACTGGCAAAAGAAAAAAGAAAAAAAAAACCTCTTCTATAGTTGACCAGCATGCTCCACCTCCACTTCCTCCCGTGTTACCACCCCCAGGCTGACCTTCCTTATCCTCACAGAAACAGCCTGGCAGAGGCCACCAGTGACTTCCCTGTAGTGAATTCATGGACTCTGTGGCCCTCACCTCATTTGAACTCTCATTTACAATCTTGATCACTCCTTTAATGTCTGCTGCCCACATGCCTGGTTTTCCTCCTGCCTTCCTAATTGCCTTCACATGCTCCACATATAATTGCTTTTGAAACAAGGCCTCATCGTGTATGTACCTCAGGCTGGCCTGAGGGGAAAAAAAAATTTTTTTTTTTGGTTGGTCAGGTGGCTTGAACTCTGGGCTTGAGCACTGTCCCTGAGCTCTTTAGCTCAAGGCAAGGGCTCTACCACCTTGAGCCACAAGGCCACTTCTAGTTTTCTGGTGGGTTTATTGGAGATAAGAGTCTCACAGACATTCCTGCCCAAGCTGGCTTTGAATCACTTTCCTCAGAGCTCATCCTCCTGAGTAGCTAGGATTACAGGAGTGAGCTACTGGCACCTAGGTTGGCCTGAGGAATTTACTATGCAGATAGACTCAAACTCTACCAGATTCTACTCAGACTTTGACCTCTGACTCCCTTTGTGTCACTGCTTTGTAGGGACCTAACCTCAATTGTGTTTTTCCTCACTTTATATACTTTCCTAGGGCAATCCAGACCCCCTCAAAATAAAGCATATTCTGAAATTAGGACTTTAACACATGAAATTTTTGGGAGGAAAGATAGGAAAACTTTACCCCTATGACCAGATGTTGCTACTTTGAAATACCCAATCTGAAAAGAACAAAAAAACAAACAAACAAAACCTTACAACGAATCTGATAGTATTTTCCTTTAGAGCTTTTCAATTGCTCCCCATTGCTTCCAAAGTAAATTTGAGTTGGGGTAAATGTTAAGTGACTTTATGTCTATACTGCCTTACATTTTTGGGATCCTTTAATGTTCACCCAATGTTCTTTTTTTTTGGGGGGGGGGGGAGGAGGTCCTGTTGTGGGGCCTGAACTCTGGGCCTGGGCGCTGTCCCTCAGCTCTTCAGCTCAAGGCTAGCACTCTACCACTTGAGCCACAGTGCCACTTCCAGCTTTTTTCTTTTTGTTTATGTGGTGCTGAGGAATCGAACCCAGGGCCTCATGCATGCAAGGCAAGCGCTCTACCACTGAGCCACCTTCCCAGCCCCAACACCCAATGTTCTGTATCATACATTTCTCAGAAGGAGTGCTGAACAAATCTTTGTTAAATAAATGTACCTAGACAATTTTCAATATATATTTATATATATACTTTTTTGTCATTTGTGGGTCTTGACCTCGAATCCTGGGCACTGTCCCTAAGCTCTTTTGCTCAAGCTTACATTTGAGCCACAGCTCCACTGGCGGCTTTTGAGTGGTTTATTGGAGATAAGCTTCTCTTGGACTTTCCTGCTCAGGCTGGCTTTGAACCGTGACCCTCAGATCTCAGCCTCCCGAGTAGTTAGGATTTCAGGTGTGAGCCTCTGGCTCTTGGATTCAAATTTTTTATTATTTATTGATACTAACGACGAAACCAAGAGTGAATGTTGTGCATGCTAAGCATGTGCTCTACCACTTAATTACATCCGAGTCTTTTTTTTTTTAAATTCAGGAGAATATTTTTCTGCAGTCTTTTTTTTTTTTTTTTTTTGTAGGTCGTGGTGCTTGAACTCTGGGCCTGGGCGCTGTCCCTCAGCTCGTCAGCTCAAGGCTAGCACTCTACCCTTAGAGCCACAGCACCACTTCCGGTTTTCTGAGTGGTTTTTTGGAGATTAGAGTCTCTCGGAGTTACCTTCGGGGGTGGGCTTTGAACCTCCGATCCTCAGATCTCAGTCTCCTGAGTGGCTAGGATTACAGGGGTGAGCCACCTACACCGGGCTTTCTGCAGTCTTAATTCTCCCTTCCATGTTGGACCAGGTATATTTCTGTAACTCCAGCTTCCTTTTCGCCCTCTAGTGGTGGCTCAACGCCTCGCGGGGGAAACAAATCGAACTATTTAAGGAATTTCCGGAAACGGGTGTGTGTGGCTACGTATGATAATTTACATACCCACAATGCATTGCACTCAGGAGTTTGCTTAAATTAAAACATGATTATTTTTCTTTTTAGATTTTTTTCCCTTAAAATAAGAAAAAGTCACAGAATTATGTGACATAAGAGCAAAGGTCACCATCTATCTTGGGTAAATAATGACCGTTGGTGATGAAGGCGTTGCAGTTACCCGAGTACTGGGTGATCAGACACAATCGCATACTCTGGTTTCTTTTCAGATCGTATAAATGTTTCTCCTTTTACTAAAGATTTCTGACGCGAGGAGCAATTCTGAGTCTTCACCCAGTTCTTTGAGGCCTTGCTTCTAGCAGGGCTAACAATGATGTTTGAAAAACAGAAAGCTTTGTAGTGTTTTGGATATTATATATGTCTAGGACCTATTAAAGTCTGAGCGAATTTGCAAAGCATGCAGGACTTTTTGGTTTGATTTGGTTTTTGACTTGGCATTAGAAAATATCCCGATGGTTGAGTTTAAAAACTTTGGACAAGCAGTTTGTCGGTGGTTGAGGTCTGAGGATCATGGTTCAAAGCCAGCCCAGGCAGGAAAGTCTGTTAAGATTCTTACCTCCAATAAACTATCAGAAAACCGGAAATGGTGCTGTGGCTCAAGTGGTAGAATTCTAACCAGGAGCTGAAGAGCTGAGGGACAGTGCCCAGGCCCAAAGAGTTCAAGCCCTATGACCGACAAAAAAGAAAAAGAGTTCAAACAGGCAGGTGGCCAGGTATCTGTAATCCTGGCTACAAGACCGAGATCTGGTGATCATAGTTTGAAGCTAGCCAGGCAGGAAAGTCATTGAGTCTTATCTCCAATTAACCACCAGAAAACCGGAAGTAGAACTGTAGCTCAGTAGCTCAACGTGATAGAACAGCACTAACTTGGGCAAAAAGCTGAAGTATAATTGGCCTCCTCCCCACCCCTGCCCGGGACTGCCTTTGAACCATGATCCTCAGATCTCAGCCTCATGAGGAGCTAGGAATATAGGTGTGAGTCACCGGCACCTAGGTATAGTAGTGTCAGCATACAGTAATGATAACTGTACACTCATGTTTTAGGAAGTATTTTTATTATAAAGGTGATACACAGAGGGGAGTTACAGTTACATAAGTCAGGTAAATAGTACATTTCTTTTTAGAAAGTGTCACCCCTTCACTCACTCTCTCCCCACCCACAAGTTATATAGCTCATTTTCAACATGGTGTTCACTGAAGTACCATTGCTGCATTTATTCATCTTTTGTCCATTTCTGTGCTTCCCTTTATGCTGTCAAAGACATATAAATGAACAAACAGAACAAAAAGAAACAAAAAAGATGCCGGGCGCTGGTGGCTCACGCCTGTAATCCTAGCTACTCAGGAGGCTGAGATCTGAGGATCGCGGTTCAAAGCCAGCCCGGGCAGGAGAGACCGTGAGACTCCTATCTCCAATAAACCACCAGAAAACCGGAAGTGGCGCTGTAGCTCCAGTGGTAGAGCGCTCGCCTTGAGCTGAAGAGCTGAGGGACAGCGCCTAGGCCCAGAGTTCAAGCCCCACAGCCGACAAAAAAAAAAGAAACAAAAAAGAAAAAAAATCTCTTGATTTCATTTCCTGGAGTTCATTTTGATATGTGTGTGTGTGTGTGTGTGTGTGTGTGTGAGTCGTGGGGCCTGAACTCTGGACCTGGGTGCTGTCCCTCAACTCTTCAGCTCAAGACAAGCACTCTACCACTTGAGCCACAGCGCCACTTCTGGCTTTTTCTGCTTATGTGGTGCTGAGGAATTGTACCCAGGGCCTCATGCATGCAAGGCAAGCACTCTACCACCGAGCCACCTTCCCAGCCCGAGACCTGTATAATTTATGTCCACGTATTTTAGCTGTAGCTTCTGCATATATGAACAAACATGTGCTATTTGTCTTTCTGAGCTTGGCTTACATCAATTAACATGATTTGTTCTAGGTCCATCCATTTCCCTGCAAATGACATAATATTCTTTCTAATGGCCGTGTAAAATTCCATTATGTATAGGGACCACATGTTTTGGATCCACTCATGCACTCATTTGGGCTGTTTCCACAACTTGAATAATATGAATAGTGCAGCAATGAACATGGATATACAAGTGTCTTTATGTGCACACTCATGTTTATCATAACATGATTCACAGTAGCCAAGCTATAGAGTCAACCTGATGAATGGATAAAGAAAATGGCATATTTTCAGCCACAAAATACTACATGAAGAACAATGAATTGGGGTTGGAGGTGTGGCTTAAGTGATAATGTACCTGCCTAGCAAGAGCAAGGCAAGGCCTGGAATTCAAATGAATTAAGTCATTTGCAGGAAAGTGGATGGAACTGTAGATCATAATGCTAAGCAAAATAAGCCAGACTCAGCCAGGGGCTGTTGGCTCATGCCTGTAATCCTAGCTACTTAGGAGGCTGAGATCTGAGGATTCTAGTGCAAAGCCAGCCTGTGCAGAAAAGTCTGTGAGACTCTTCTCTGCAATTAACCCTCAGAAAACTGGAAGTGAAGCTGTGGCTCAAAGTGGTAGAGCGCTAGCTTGAGTGACAAGGCTCAGGGACAGCACCCTAGGATCTTAGTTCACACTCTTGGTACTGGAACAAAACAGACTCAGTGGATTAGTGTTTTGGAGGCCACCTGGGATTAGGCAGGCCCTATATTCAGTCCAGATGATGTCCTGAGCTTTCCAGGAGGCTAATTAGTGGCCCTCTCCTCCAGACCTGCGTTTTGGGAAGCAAAGGCATCCTCCTCCAATACATCACTCTAGGGCTCATCTGATGATCTCCCTTCTCCACACCGTGCACAACAGACAGATGTTGAAACTGTTTATTGAAGTCTTCCCAGACAGCAGCTAACTCTCTCCCCACCCCCAACTTCCCACCCAGGAAGCCGGGGGAGGTTCCCGATAAGGAAAGACCTTGGCCTGGGTTTGACATAGGAACAATTACTCTTTTCATTCCATATCCTTCTTCACTTTCTCCTCTTCCTTTTCCTCCTCTTCTTCCTCTATCTCTTCCTCCTCCTCCTCCACTTCTTCTTCTTCCTCCTCCTCCTCTTCTACCCTCCCTTCCTCTTCCTCTTCCATGGCTGTGATGTATTCCATCTGATTGGAATCATCAAAGTCGGGGAGAAAGGCGAAGTTGCGGCCGCTGGAGCCTCTGTGGAAGTGTAACGCTGCAGGCCCACAGCGGTGTGAGCTGGGGCGCTGGCCGGGCCCCGCACCCTGGCAGCCAGGGCTCCTCACCCCCTGCTCACCTTTGGTAACATTGACCTTGTTGGCTGCCAAGATGTCCGCCTGGATGCTATCGATCTTCCTGTACAGGTCCTCAGCGCTTTCCTGAGGACGGGAGCCGGAGGGGCAGGCAGGGGTGAGGCAGGGCGGGGTGCACTCTGCCACTGGGGTTTGAGCAGAGGGGTGCTGCAGGCAAGGCTTCCTGGGGTGCAGCTCCCAGCCCGACTGCCAGGGTGCAAGAGCGGTTGTGGGGACCCGGAGAGCGCGGACGGCCAGGCCGGTGCTGGGGGGGGGGGGAGGGTTGGGAGGTGGGGGAGGGGAGGTGGGGGAGGGGAGGTGTCTTTCTGACCCCCCACCCCCACCTCCGCACCTGGGCTGAATCTAGGGGGCCGGGAGGGAGCACTCACGAGGAAAAGCTGGAAGAGCTCTTCCCCCATGGACTCGCGCACGTGCTCCTCCACCACCGGGAACATCTGCACGAAGACCTGCGGCCCCCCCGCCCCCCGTGTCCATGTCCATCCGTCCATCGGTCCGTCGGTCCGTGCCGCGGACCGTGACCCTGGCCCCGCAGCCCTGCCCGCCCCCCCCCCGTCCCCCCCCGCCCCCCCCCCCCCCCGCACCTCCAGCGTCAGGCTGGCCAGCCTCTGGCTGTTGCTGTGGTCCGTGTTGCCCATGGCGGCCAGCAGGCTGTGCACCACGCGCATGTGCAGCAGGTCCTCCGCGACGCTCAGGCTGCCGCGCGCCAGGACCCTGGCAGGGGGAGCGGGGCCAGGCCCCGGCCGGCTCGGGTCTCTCCCGCCGCCGGCGGCTGGGGTGCCGGACCCACCTTCCCTGCCCGCTTACCCGATGGTCTTGGCGGCCGCAGCCTGCTGCAAGAATACTGGCAGGTGGGTGGTGAAATCGAGAACCGAGGACTCTGGGGGTGGCGGGGGGAGGCAAGCGGCCTTGAGGCCCAGGGCCCCTTCCCCGGCCCCGGCCGGACATCCGACCCGCCATCCTACCCGCGAGGATCTTGGAGCGCAGTTTGGACTTCTCCAAGGATGGTGTCAGCAGGGCCACCAGGCCCTTGAGTAGAGGGAAACGCACGTCGTAGTTGACCAGGTCCTTGATCAGCTCGATGGCTAGGAAAGAGCGGAGACGCTGGAGAGGCCGCGCCCCTGCGTGCCCCCCCACCCCCCATCACCCTTCCCAACACCCAGTCGTGGGCAAGGCCCTTCCAGGCCTCCTGGAACATTGTGGAGGCCACATCCTTACAGAACCAGCCCCAAGGGAAGGGGAGGAGGAGAAAGGAGGAGGGGCTGGTGAGCCACTTCAGCCAGAGTAGAGGAGGTTAGAGGTTAGAGTAGAGGAGGTTAGAGTAGAGGTTAGAGTAGAGGTTAGAGTAGAGGAGGTTAGAGTTGAGGAGGTTAGAGTCTGGATGCGGAGGCCCCACTGGTCTTTTATTTTTAATTTTTTTATTCTGTTGGTCATGGGCTTGAACTTGGGGCCTGGGTGCTGTCCCTGAGCTCTTTTTGCTCAAGACTAGCACTCTACCACTTGGAGCCACAGTACCACTTGATTGGAGATAAGAGTCTCACAGACTTTTCTGCTTAGGTTGGCTTTGAACTGAGATCCTCAGTTCTCAGCCTAGCGTTGTCAGCTCATTTTAGAGACTAAAAGTGTCACGCCTTTAGAGGGAAAAAGTTAATTTTTGTTGGTCATGGGGCTTGAACTCAGAGCCTGGGTGCTGTACCTGAGCTTTCTTGCTCAGAGCTAGCGCTTTACCACTTGGAGCCATAGTTCCACTTCCAGTTTCCTGGTGATTAATTAGTGATAAGAGTCTCATGGACTTTCCTAACCCTGGCTGGCTTTGAACTGGGATCCTCAGATCTCAGCCTCCTGAGTAGCTAGGATTACAGGCATGAACCACCAGAACTCAGAGGAAGAGTTCATTTAAACTCTGCCTGCACATGCAGCCAATTCCAAAGTGCTAAAAGTTCTGAGAAGGCTTGTTTCATGGCAATTCTTGTTCCTAGTCTGTCCCTGTTCTTTCTCTATATTTCCAGACAAGACTGCCACCTACTGGCCAGAGTTGAGAACTATGCTTCCATTCAAGTTTGGTTCCTCTTCTAGCAGAGAGCTAGCAAGACAGATAAATTACACTCTTGTAAAGATCTCCAAATCAAGCATATTCCTGACCATTTATTTTCTACCTCTGACTCCTGTGCCTTCCATATCTCTTTCCCCATATCCTGTTCAAAGCCCAATGTTGAAACATTAAAAGTACCTTTTAAGCCAGGCCTGGTGGTTCAACCCTGTAATTCTAGTTAGTGGACAGGCAGAGATGGGGATGGGGTGAAGTAGGATGGGGGTTTTGAGGTCAGCCTATGCATAAAAGTTCAGGAGACTCCATCTCAATCAGTGACTGGGTGAGGTAGCACATGCCTATTATCACAGTTACAGGGGAAACACAATGACTGGGCACAGTGGTGTGCGCCTGTCAACCCCAGCAACATGGGGAAGCACACGTAGGATCACAGCCCAGGCCGGCTTGGGTATGTGGCTTGGGTATGAAGTGAGACTCTACCTTAAAAATAACCATTGCATGGGGCTGGGAAGATGGCTCAGTGGTAGAGCGCTTGCCTTGCATGCATGAGGCCCTGGGTTCGATTCCTCAGCACCACATAAGCAAAAAGAAAAAAGCTGGAAGTGGCGCTGTGGCTCAAGTGGTAGAGTGCTAGCCTTGAGCTGAAGAGCTGAGGGACAGTGCCCAGGCCCAGAGTTCAGGCCCCCTGACCGGACCTCCCCCCCCTCCAAAATAACCATTGCAGCTGGGCATCAGTGGCTCATGCCTATAATCCTAGTCAATCAGGAGGCTGAGATCTGAGGATGGACGTTCAAAGCTAGCCCGGGCAGGAACATTTGTGAAACTCTTTTATCTCCAATAAGCCACCAGAAAACCAGAAATGGCACTGTGGCTCAAGTGGTAGAACACTTGCTTGAGCTGAAGAGCTGAGGGACAGTGCCCAGGCCCAGAGTTCAAGCCCACAATTGACAAACAACAACAACAAAAGAGTGCAAAATGAGGCTGCAGGTGGCTGAGGTGTCCAGCAAGCAGCAAGGTTGTGAACACAATCCCCAGAGCCTCCCACCACACAAAAAAGGCCAACTCCATGTATACCTATAGTCTCAGCTACTTGAAAGACTGAAGTTGGAGGATCACTTGAGCTCCAGAATTCAAGGCTATCCTGGGCAGCATAACGAGATCCTATCTCAAAAACAAAAAGGAACCAGGCACTGGTGGCTTACACTTGTAATTCTACTTACTCAGGAGGTTGAGATCTGAGGACTGTGGTTTGAAGCCAGCCCAGACAGGAAAGGAGATTCTTCCTTCTCCTTCTCTCCTCCTAGTCCTGGGGCTTTAACTTAGGGCCTGGGCACCATCCCTAAGCTTCTTTTGTTCAAGGCTGGTGCTCTACCATTTGAACCACAGCCCCACTTTTAGCTTTTTTTTGGTCGGTCATGGGGTCTGAACTCTGGGCCTGGGTGCTGGCCTTCAGCTCTTCACAAGGCTAGTTCTCTATCACTTGAGCCACAAGTGGAGCTGTTGAGGACTCGAACCCAGGGCCTCATGCATGTAAGGCAAGCACTCTACCACTGAGCCACCTTCCCAGCCCCCACTTTCAAATTTTTGATGGTTAATTGGAAGTTAAGTATCTCATGGACCTTTCTGTCTGTGATGGCTTGGAATTGAGAGCCTCAGATCTCAGCCTCCTGAATAACTAGGATTAAAGGCATGAGACACCAGTGCCCAGGTCAGACAGTGATGTTTGACTCAAGTCTCAGAGAGAATCCCTATCACAGAAAGCTGGCTGGAACCTGCCCAGATTCTAAACCCAGCAGCACATATATGCTGAGTTGCTCAGCAGAATCTGAAGCCCCAGAGACTCCAAAGGCTGAGTTTTCCCTGCGCTCTTAGTCTCTCATAATACAACCAATATGAACGACTATAACCTTTACAAATATTGAAAAGAAACTTATTTTTAATAAATTGGTAATTTGGTAAATTAGCCATTCAGCAAATTGCTCATTTGGCCAATTGACTTCTGGCAGGCATATGTTTGGCAAATTAACTTACAGTGAATTAGTCTACTTCTAATTATCATACATAAGAATGCTCATGTTCCTAAGGTAATAATTGATCTGTCAAGGATATATATCCCTGTTTTTGCAATTTGTTGTTCTCAAACCTGAAGGAGTTCATTTTGGATCTTCTCTGGCTACTCACCTACTACATCTAAGATCTATTAGTCTCTCCTCCCCTCCCTTTGGAGGAGTTTCACCAGAAACTGAATGGTTCATTTTTTTAACTTCAGTTCTGCACTGAGCAAGTGCAACAGCTCCTCCTTGTGGACACTTCTTATATGTGCAGCCTCTATATTCAGAGTTACATCAAGACTATTTTGACATGGTAAGACATAGACTAATTCAAAGAAATGTACTTTTTGCCTGACTTATGCAACTGTATCCCCATGGTACATTAACTTTCTAATAACAAAACATTTTAAAAAGCTGGGTGCTGGTGGCTCATGCCTGTAATCCTAGCTGTTCAGATGGCTCAAAGGATTGAAGTTCAAAGCCAGCCAGGGCAGGAAATTCTATGAGACTCTCATCTCCAATTAGTCACCAAAAAACCAGAAGTGGAGCTGTGGCACAAAGTGGTAGAGCGCTAGCCTTGAGCAAAAGAACTCAGGGACAATGCCCAGGTTCTGAGTTCAAAAAAAAAAAATAGAAAAAAAGAAAAGGCTAATTCAATCAATCAATAGACATTTCTCTTCTTCTTTTGTCTGTACTGGGGCTTGAACTCTGGGCCTGGGCGCTGTCCCTAAGCTCTTCAGCTCAAGGCTAGCCTAGCACTTTACCACTTGAGCCACAACGCCACTCTGGTTTTCTGGTGGTTAATTGGAGATAAGAGTCTCACAAATGTTCCTGTCCAGGCTTTGAACCTAGATCCTCAGATCTCAGCCTCCTGACTAGCTAGCATTACACGTATGAGCCACCATGCACGGCTTTCTTGTTATTTTTTTTTTTTTAAGACAAGGTCTTTCTATGTAGCTCAGGTTGGCCTTGAACTTTCAGTCAGATTACTGAGTTATAGTCAGATAACTCAGTTTCATTGTCATCACGAGCTGACATCAAACCAAAGGGCAATGTGGAAGCTTCCTGTTCCCACTGCTTCTGACACTATTAGCTATTACTAAATAAACATAGAAAGATTCTAAACTGGGCCAATATTGAAAGAAGCTGGGGCCTGGAGGAGTTTATCAACATAACTAAAGCTAACCCATTTTGTCACAATTTTTTTTTTCCCAGTCATGGGGTCTGAACTCTGGGCCTGGGCACTGTCCCTCAGCTCTTCAGCTCAAGGCTAGTGCTCTACCACTTGAGCCACAGTGCCACTTCTGGCTTTTTCTGCTTATGTGGTGCTGAGGAATCGAACCCAGGGCCTCATGCATACAAGGCAAACACTGAATTACCTTCCCAGCCCCTGTCACAAATCTTTTCAATAGCCTGGTCCTAGTGGTTCATGCCTGTAATCCTAGCTACTTAGGAAGGTAAGATCTGAGGACTGAGATTCAAAGCCAGCTCAGGCAGGAAAGTTTTTTTTTTTTTTTTTTTTTTTGGGTCCGGTCGTGGGGCCTGAACTCTGGGCCTGGGCGCTGTCCCTCAGCTCTTCAGCTCAAGGCTAGCGCTCTACCACTTGAGCCACAGCGCCACTTACGGCTTTTTTTTCTTTTTGCTTATGTGGTGCTGAGGAATCAAACCCAGGGCCTCAGGCATGCAAGGCAAGCGCTCTACCACTGAGCCACCTTCCCAGCCCATCAGGCAGGAAAGTTTTATCTTTACATAACCACCAAAAGAGACTCAGAAGTGCCAAGCCCCCATGGATCGCACCTGTAATCCTAGCTACTCAGGAGGCTGAGATATGAGGATCAAGGTTCATAGCTACCCAAAAAAGGCAGAAAAGTCTGTGGTATGCTTATCTCCAATAAACCATTCAGAAAAAAAAAATACTGGAAGTGGTGATGTGGCTCAAGTGGTAGATTGCTAGCTTTGAGCACAAAGATGCTCAGGGACAGCGTCTGCGCCCTAAGTTCAAGCCACTGGACTGGCAAAAATGAAACAAAACAAATCCTAGAAGTAGAGCTGTGGCTCAAGCATGCACGTGCGCACGCACACACACACACACACACACACACACACAATTTATTCAATGAACTACTGAGCAGCCATTGTGTTCCAGACACTGGGCTGTTAAAGAAATGGAGCAATCCTTGTTCCTATACTGGAGTTGCTCAGAGGTTGGGAGGAGAGAGATATTCACTTATTCAGGAAAGTAATAATGCAGAGTGTGGAGTCCTCCCTGCCTCCATCCCAACATGGAAGGATGCCCTAATATATGCTTGGCACAGTGCTGAGAAAGTAGGGATAAAGACCATGACAGTTACCCAGGAATTTTGCACCATCTATGTAAAAGGCTTTTTGGAGGTTAATGCTGTCATTGAGGGACAACTTGCTGGAGGGGGCAGGGTGGTATTAAGGAAGGAGGCTGCCATCTGACAAGGGTTAAAGGCAGGGTCCAAGAAGGCCTGAGTGGCACGGTGGCTCAAGCGGTAGAGCGCTTACCTTGAGCTGAAGAGCTGAGGGACAGCGCCCAAGCCCAGAGTTCAAGCCCCACGACCGAAGGAAAAAACAAAACAAAACAGGAAGTGATGGCAAGAAGGCCTGAGAAGAAGCAATACTTAAGCTGAGAGCCTTGGGAGGGAGAAAGTGGCTGTGTTTGCCAGGTAGAGGTAGGTGGGAAGATCTGAGGCATCTAACCCAGTCTCATTGAACTTCCTATCATGATTCCACTGCTAGGTCAGCACAGGATCAACGCCAGAAACTGATCTTTACTTAGGTCCCCCTCGCTCAGCTCCTCCTCAGATAAGAGCTGCTTGGGCTGTTAATCAGAGGGTTTCAACAAGCATTACTTCTCAATATACAAGGCCCACATACCCATCGGTACCTATGGGACTAAAACAAACTGATAATGCAGTGACAGAAAAATATGGCTGATACATTCCTTCATTCCCCAATCTTTTTTTGTGCTGTTGTTTCTGTTTTTTGTTGTTGCCAGACATGGGCACCGTCCCTAAGCTTCTTTTGCTCAAGGCTAGCACTCTACCACTTGAGCCACAGGCCACTTGTGGCCTTTTCTGTTATGTGGTACTGAGAATCAAACCTAGGGCTTCATGCATATTATTTTGGTCCGATCGTGGGGCCTGAACTCTGGGCCTGGGCGCTGTCCCTCAGCCCTTCAGCTCAGGGCTAGCACTCTACCACTTGAGCCACAGTACCACTTCCGGCTTTTTTTTTTCTGCTTATGTGGTGCTGAGGAATCGAACCCATGGCCTCATGCATGCAAGGCAAGCACTCTACCACTGAGCCACCTTCCCAGCCCCGGCTTCATGCATATTAGACAAGCACTCTACTACTAAGCCACATTCCCAGTCCTGTTCCTGTTTTTTTGTTTTGTTTTGTTTTGTTTTGTCCTGGGCCTAGGCACTGACTCTGAGCTAAAGGCTAGTGCTCTACCAATTGAGCCACAGTTCTACTTCTTGCTTTTTGGTGGTTAACTGGAGAAAAAAGTCTTATAGACTTTCTTGCCTGGGCTGGCTTTGAACCATGACTCTCAGATCTCAGCTTCCTGAGTAGCTAGGATTAAAGGAATCATTGGAGTCTGGCTATGTGCTGAATATTTTTTTAAATTATGATTTATTTAATGACTTCTTCTTTTTGTTGATGTGGTGCTGAGGAATCAAACCCAGGATCTCATGCATGCTAGGCAAGCACTTTACCACTAAGCCACATTCCCAGCCTGTGCTGGTAATTTTTTTTTTTTGTCAGTGTAGGGCTTGAACTCTGGGCCTGGGCGCTGTCCCTCAGCTCTTCAGTTCAAGGCTAGTGCTCTACCACTTGAGCCACAGCACTACTTCCAGTTTTCTAGTGGTTTATTGGAGATAAGAGTCTCATGGACTTTCCTGCCTGGGCTGGCTTTGAACCTCAATCCTTAGATCTGAGCCTCCTGAGTAGTTAGGATTATAGGCATGAGCCACTAATGCCTGGCTGAGCTAGTTATTTTTTTTTAATTTAATTTTATTTGTGAACATACTGTACAGAGGGGTTACAATTACATGGGCAGGATAATGCATACATTTCTTACCAAGCATTGCAGCCTCCTCCTTTGTTTACCCTTCTCATCCCTTTCCAGCCTCCCCCCTCCCCCCCAATCCCAATCCTCCTCCCCCCCCCCCTATTTTTGAGGTAGCATCTTGCTTCTTGTCTGGGTGTGAGCCTGAAGCATTATCTGCTTATTTTAGTCTTCCCTTTGTAGGTGGGATGACAGGTATGAACCCCCACCTTTCTTAGTCCCAAGTAGATAGGATTATACATGGGAGCAACTAGTTGTCCTCACTCCTCTCCTCTTCCTATTCCTCCTCCTCCTCCTTCTACTTTTTTTTTTCTTTTTGGTCAGTTGTGGGGCTTGAACTCTGGGCCTGGGCGCTGTCCCTGTGCTCTTAAGTTCAAGGCTAGTGCTCTACCTTTTGAGCCACACTGCCACTTCTGGTTTTCTGAGTGGTTTATTGGAGATAAGAGTCTCACAGACTTTTCCTGCCCAGGTTGGCTTTGAACCATAATCCTCAGATCTCAGCCTCCTGAGTAGCTAGGATTACAGGCGTGAGCCACCGGCACTTGGCCTCCTCCTTCTTCTTGCAGGTACTAGAGCTTGAACTCTGGGCCTCACACTTGCTTGGCTTGTTTCTTTAGCTGATACTCTTACCACTTGTACCATTCCTCCAACCTAGCTTTTTATTGGTTGTTTTAAGGATGGAATTTTGAGGACTTTTTTTTTTGGGGGGGGGGGGGGGGGTCTGGGCTGGCCTCAAAATTCAATCCTCTAAGATCTGAGTCTCCTGAGTAGATAGGATTACAGAAGTGAGCCACCAGCACCTGGCTTTTTTTTTTTTTTTTTCTGCCAATCCTAGGCACTGTCCCTGAGCTTCTTTTGCTCAGGCTTTCTCTACTTTTATGCCTCCGTTTCTACCATTCTTTTCCCAGAATGTCCTCCTCTGCATCTTTCTACCTTCCAAACTCTTTCCATTCTCCAATGCTCAGTCCTCTTTCCTTGTCCCTTCCTATTGACTACAGAAAGGTCTCTGAATCACCATAGTAAAAAGGAAGGAAATCACACCCTTTGAATGTCTGCTGTGTGCTGTGTTGAGAATGTAAGTCTTACAAGTCTCTCAGGCTGCTTTGAGTCTAGGTAGCTGTGTAGTCGTGAGAAATATACTTAACTCCCTGTGTTTTATTTTGAAAAACATAAAAACCACCATTCTTTCTTCACCATTCATTCACTCAAACATTTCAAACCTGGTATATGCGCCAGGCTTTGTATTCATGGTGGTTTTGAGAATGAAGCAAAATGATGTATGGAAAATGGCTTGCATCTCCGGCCCTCATTGTGTGAAATGTATTAATACTGTCATTATCCAGTTTAATTTCCTATAGAGAGGACATTCCTCAGAGTGGTTTTTTTTCCTTCTCTTTTTCTTCCTCCCCCTTCCTGTCCTTCCCCGCCCCCCCTCCTCTGAGGATTGAAGCCAGGCCTCACCAATGCTAGGAAAGTGCTCCACTCCAGTCCTAACAGTGTGACCTCTTCTACCATAAGAGGCTTGAACAAGAGGCAGCTTTTAATCCAGGTAGATTGTTTTATTTATGCCAGTAGCCAGTACTGTTGCTTGCATTCAGGACCTGGATGTTGTCCCTTAGCTTTTTTGCCCAAGGCTCCTGCTCTATCACTTAAGCCCTATCTCCACTTCATTTTTTTTTTTTTTCTGGTTAATTGGAGATACGAGTCTCATAGATGTGTCTGCCTGGGCTGGCTTCGAACTATGATCCTCAGATCTCAGCCTTCTGAGTGTGTAGGATTATAGGTGTGAGCCACTGGCATCTGGCTAGATCCTAAGAAAAGTTAAAGCACCATCTGGCTGATTCAAAGCATGACTATGACTGTCATATCCTTAAAAAAAACTGCTGAGCGTCATGGGCTCAGCATCTTCCACACAGAATGTAGAACAACAGGCTCTGTGATTGAGGGAAGACTCTGAGGCCTAATGTACCTTCTATCACCTGGAGGTGGCCACCTTACCTTCATACTGAACTTCCAGATGCATCGTGCCCAGCACCTTCAGCACACAGTCCACGATGCTGGGGTGTGTCGTTCCAATGATTTCCTGGTGAGATAAACAAGAAGACAAGGTGGTTGTCTTTAGACCTTGTACTCCTGGAATGAAACACCAACTTCCAAATCAACAAGTGCTATGGTGAGGGATGGAGGGAAGAACCAAACCAAACAAGCCCCAAAGAGTGACAGGGGAGCTTCCCAGGTTTCTACTGAAGCATCCCAGGTCTCTACTGAAGCACTAAGCTGAAGCTACCTGGTCAATGCAGGAACCAGAATTGCAGAAGCAAGAATCAGTCACTTCTTCTCTTAGGAGCCTCACCCATCAGCTAACCCCTCTTTTCTACCTCTTCCAAATTTACTTACACTCAGCTCATGGGCTCCTGTGAAGGCTTAGAGGCTTGGGAAGTTTCAAAGGAAAAGGTATCACTACTACTGGGCACCAGTGGCTCATGCTGGTAATCCTACTCAGTAGACTGAGGTTTGAGGATCCAAGTTCAAAGTCAGCCTGGGAAGACAAATCTAGGAGACTCTTATTTCCAACTAACAAGCAAAAAGCCAGAAGTGGTAGAGCAACAACCTTGAGTAAAAAGTTAAACCTTGAGCGTGAGTCCTAGTATTGGTGCACAAGCGCATGCACGTGCATGTGCACACACACACACACACACACACACACACACACAATCACATACACAAAGAAAAAGAAAAAATCATCAGCTCTCTGTACATTATCTTTATAATGACAGTAAAAAAGTGAAACAAGGGACTGGGAAGGTGGCTCAGTGGTAGAGCGCTTGCCTTGCCTGCATGAGGCCCTGGGTTCAACTCCTCAGCACCACCTAAGCAGAAAAAGCTGGAAGGGGCACTGTGACTGAAGTGGTAGAGCGCTAGCCTTGAGCTGAAGAGCCCAGGGACAGTGCCCAGGCCCAGAGTTCAGGCCCCATGACCGGCAAAAAATAAATAAAGCTGGGCATTGGTGGCTCATGCCTGTAATCCTAGCTACTCAGGAGGCTGACATCTGAGGCTCTCGGTTCAAAGCCAGCCTGGGCAGGAAACTCTGTGAGACTCTTATTTCCAATAAACTACTCAGAAAACTGGAAGTGGCGCTGTGGCTCAAGTGGTAAAGTGTTAGCCTTGAGCTGAAGAGTGCAGGGACAGCGCCCAGGCCCAGTTCAAGCCCCACAACTGACAAAATAAAAATTAAAAAAAAAATAAATACAGGGTATTTCCTTTAAAAAATCATTAGTAAGAGTCACAGAGAGCTGTCTATGAGAGGAAGGTTCTAGATTCTGTATTTGGATCTAGCTTGGCTGCTTTTCAGATGGGCACTTGGTAACCATCAAGGTCTATCAAGTTAGTAAGCAAACCCTAACTCCTTCCAAGTCAAGGTGAGTTTTCCCTGCCCCTCCCCCCTTTTTTTCTTCTTGTCAGTTGTGGGGCTTGAAGTGAAGGCCTGGGTGCTGTCTCTGAGCCTCTTTGTGCTCAATGATAGTGGCTCTACCACTTGAGCCACAGTGCTACTTCTGGTTTTTCATTTTTTATTTAAAAATTTTTGTTTATACGGTATCACGAATCAAATCCAGGGCCTCATGCATGCTAGGCAAACACTCTACCCTAAGCCACATTCCAATTTTTCTTTTTCTTTCTTTTTTTTTTTTTTGTTGGTCATGGGGCCTAGTGGTTTATTGGAGATAAGAATCTCATGGACTTTGCTGCTCAGACTGGCTTTGAACTGTGATCCTCAGATCTCAGCCTCCTGAGTAGCTAGGATTACAAGCGTGAGCCACCGGCACCTGGCTTTCATCACTTTTGAGTTTAGTGGCACTAAGCATATTCACAAGTTGCTGTACAACCTATGCCTCCTACTGGCTCCACTATTTTTTCCGCTTTTTTTTTTGGTCATGGGGCTTGAACTCAGGGACCGGGCACTGAATCTGAGCTTCTTTTGCTCAAGGTTAGCACTCTACTACTTCAGCCACAGTTGCCATTTCTGGCTTTTTGTGTTTCTGTGATACTGAGGAATTGAACCCAGGGCTTCATGCATGTTAGGTAGGCACTTTACCACTAAGCCACATTCCCAGCCCTTCCACATTTTCTCTTTTGGTCATCCTTCCTCCTAGAGATCACCTATTCTATTCTATTCATTTGTGTGTGTGTGTGGGGGGGTGCTCAGAACCTTATTTGTCTGTTTGTTTATTTCTTCAAGGCTGGGACTCTACCATTTGAGCCACAGCTCCATCTTCTGGCTTTTTGTTTCTGGCTAATTGGAGATAAGAGTCTCATGGACTTTTCTGTCTGGGCTGGGTTTGAACCATGATCCTCTCAGATTTCAGGCTCCTGAATAGCTAGGCTTACAGGTGTAAGCTCCTTCTCTATTCATATAAAGAAGGAAACAGCCTCAGACAAGTCAAAGTTAAAGTCTTTCCTACTACGAATTATTCTCTTCATTACACAGGAAGGAAACAGAGGCCAGAGATGTCAAATAGCTTCCCAGGCTGTTTTGGCTCAGAATCCTGCCCTCCCCAGATAGTCAGATCAAAGCCACTGAACATCCTTAAGCATGAGGTCTTCCCATGACCACCACACATGTCCCAAATATGACTTCACTCAATAGCTAGGACAGAAGCCAAGGAGGAAAAAAGGAAGCAGTTCTAGTTCCACAAGTGATGACTTGGCCTGTCACTTACACACTGTCTACACATGCACCCTGGCTCTTTCCCTTTAATCTTTTCTGCAGACTTCTCACTATCCTTGTTGCTTGTCACAATCACTTTGAAGTCTGCCTTAAGTAAACAGGACAAATCACTCTGCTGGGAGGCATGAACCCTGTGACCCACCTGGGCCTTCTAGAAGAAACACTGACTGCGGCATGAAGGGCAGACATGCTGGGGGAGGCTGAGCGAAGGTAATTATAAGACTGGTGCAGCTGAATCAGGACCCCAGGAGCACACAGCCTTGGCTCACCTGGGCGGTCCTGAGGGTCTGCAGGGACAGCTGCTGAGCTTTGGGAGACACGCAGGGCAGCAAAGCTATTAGACCTTTATATACTTGATTCTGGTACTTGGGGTTTCCATGTAGCAAAGAATCCAACAGAACCTGCACTTCCTCCTGGGTTTCTTCTGACTTAGACTTTGCAAGAAATTCTGCTATGGATCGTACACCTGGGAAAAAAAGAGAAAATGTTAAGTTGGATGTGATTTATGAAAACCACCTCCACTGAAGATTGCATGATAGAGAGCTGGGAGCCAGTGGCTCATGCTTGAAATCTAGCTACTTAGGAGGCTGAGATCAGAGGTTCAAGGGGTTAAGCCAGCCCCAGCAGACAAATCCAAGAGATTTTTTTTTTTCTTGGTCGTGGGGCCTGAATTCTGGGCCTGGGTGCTGTCCCTCAGTTCTTCAGCTCAAGGCTAGTGCCCTACCACTTGAGCTACAGCACCACTCCAGTTTTCTGAATGACTTATCGGAGATAAGAGTCTCATGGACTTTCCTGCCCAGGCTGGCTTTGAACTAAGATCCTCAGATCTCAGCCTCCTGAGACGCTAGGATTACAGGCGTGAGCCATCAATGCCCAGCTTAAAACATACATTAAAAAAAAAACTGATCACACTTGGAGAGGATACAGTTTACAAAATGCTTTCAAACATATCTCATTTAACCTGAGAAACTATATGTGAGGTTTTCATCCGTCTTTTTTTTTTTTTTTTTAACTTAGCAGTACTGGTATTTGGACTCACGAGCTTCATACTTGCCCTAGAGCTCTACTACGTGATCCACCTCCCCAACCTTTCCTCCTGCCTTTTAGCTTTTAGTTTTTTTCCAGGTTGTGTCTTGTGATTTTTGCCTGGGGCTGGCCTCGGTCTGCAATCCTACTTATGGCCTCCCACATAGTTGGGACCACGGTCCTGCACCATCATGCCTAGCTTATTGAGATAGAATCTTGCTTTTTCCCTAGGCTGGCCTTGAACAATGATCCTCCTGATCTTTACCCTGCAAGTATCTGGGCTTATAGTTGTGAGCCTCTGTATCTGGTGATTCGTTCCATTTTACAGATGAAGACATTGAGGCCATGGAGGAGACAGAAGGGAGAATCCTGATGAAAGCGCAGGCTGGGAAATGCTTTGAAAATGGGCTGCCTGAGGGTGCCATTGTCTTTACATGCCTCAACCAGAACATTTGCAATTCTGGAAATTACTGGGTTGTTTGCTTTCTCATCAGATGGTAAACTATTTGAGAACAGGGCCTGTATTTTACTCATCTTTGTATTCCTCCTCCCTTTGCCAATACCTGAACTATCATAAATAATCAATAATTTTACTTCTAGAGTTATTCACAACTCAATTTCACACAAGATTTTTGGCAGCAGTGAAATCGATCTTTGTTGCAGATTTGTGAAAGAGAACATATTTAAAATGGAGGACTTCTAAAAACCACCACTGAGAAGTTTGAGCAAATGATGTATCAGGAAAGCCATAAATCCAGTCTTCCGGTGGTCATGTGGACAGAAGCTAATTGAGTCCACTGTACTAAATGCTTCTTCCTGTGCAGTCCCTTGCTGTGTGACAGATTCCCCCACAGCACAGCAGGGCAAGGAGTAAGGATGCAGCCTCCCCGCCCCTCCTGTCACACACAGTACCCACCATAGCTTTCACAAATGAGCTCCTTGTACTTCCTGCCAGAGTTTGCGATAATCTGAAGGAGTTTGATGGATTCCTTCTTGTCCTCTTCCTTGATCTTCTCCAACCCAAGGATTTCCAAGAGTGTTAGGGCACCTCCAACCTCAAGAAATTCTACCAGGTACCGGTTGCTGTGTACGTAGGGGTATGGGGAAGAGTTAATAAAAACCTGTCAGGTTGCTTGCCCCTGACCTTCAGAGGGTTCCAAGGTTCTTTCTTCAACTTTGCCTCCTATCAAAGCAATGTCCATAGGAAAGTGATATAAAGTAGTACTGGATTCGTGTGTGTGTGTGTGTGTGTGTGTGTGTGTGTGTGTGTCTGTGTCTGTACCAGTATTGGGGCTGGAACTCAAGGCCGTGCAACTCTTGCTTTTGTTTTGTTTTATTGTTGGTCCTGTGGCTTCAACTCAGAGCCTGGGTGCTGTCCCTGAGCAATTTTGCTCAAGGCTAGCAGTCTACCACTTTGAGCCACAGCTTCACTTGCAATTTTCTGGTGGAGATAAATGTCTCACAGACTTTCCTGCCTGGGCTGGCTTTGAACCTCAATCCTCAGATCTCAGCCTCCTGAGTGGTTAGGATTGTAGTTGTGAGCCACCAGTACTTGGCTTTGCCTGGCCTTTTTGCTAAAGGCTGGTGCTCTACCACTTGGACCACATCTTCCAACTTTTTGCTGGTTAACTAATGTCTCACAGATTTGTCTGCTTGGCCTGGCTTTGAACCATAATCCTCAGATCTCAGTCTCCTGAGTAGTTAGGATTACAGGCATGAGCCACCAGCCCCTGGCTCTGAATTTTTTTTTGGTTGGCCATGGGGCCTGAACTCAGGGCGTGAGCATTTGGTCCTGAGCTCTTTATGCTCAAGACTGGCACTCTACCACTTTTAGCTACAGAACTACTTCTGGTTTCCTAGTGTTCAATTGGAGATAAGAGTTTCATGGACTTTCCTGCACAGACTGGCTTTGAACCTCGGTCCTGAGATCTCTGCCTTCTGAGTAGGATTCAGGTGTGAGCCAGGGCACTCAGCTGAGATTCTTTGCAGCATTTCCATTATCTGGGCTTTTCAGGGAAGTGAGACAATAATTGTCCTTTCTCTGAGTCCAAATGTGAATTGAGTGTCTGCAATTCTAGTTAGAGTGCTGACTAGTAAATGACCAATGGGGAACAGAGGTGGAGGAGAATGCAGCAGGGGAACACCACCACTGGGCCCATCTCAAGGGTTACCATTCCCCTCCTGATACCTAGAATTCCTGGTCCCCTGCAGTCTGAGTGCTGTGGACACCACAAGCCTGATACGCTATTGAGCCAGGATTCACCTCTGCAACACAACTCACCTGCTCACAGCTGACAAGAAAATGCCAATGGACCTCAGGATCTTTTCTAAGCACAAGCCAGTCATGTAGCTGCCCAACAAGTTAAAGAACACTTTCTGTGATGGTTTTCATACAGGAACCTGATCTTGTGTCTAATCCCTGGATCCTGGATCCTACCCAGGGCCTAGGTTGACAAAGAAGCTGAATTTGCATCCTTTGCCAAGAGGATGCAGGATGGGAAGAGGGGGACACTGGCGTGTTGCTTGTTGTCTAAGAAGTTCCCCCAGTGTAGTTTGGTCACCTTGGCTGTGACTGTTTGCTGAAAGTGAGGAAGGCTAAATGGAGAGAGCTGAGGATTGTGTAATATATAACGATTGCATCCATGAGTCTTAGCATACTTCATTTATTTTGTGTGTATGTGTGTGTGTGTGTCTCAATCCTCGACTTTGTGTGTGTGTGCTGTTCCTGAGGCTTGAACTCAGAACCTGGGTATTGTCCCTGAGCTTTTTTACTCCAGGATAGTGGTCTACCACTTGAGTCACAACTCCACTTCTATCTTTTTTGGTGGTTAATTGGAGGTAAGAGTCTCATGGTCTTTCCTTACTAGGCTGAATTCCATCCTCAGTTCTTACCAACTTCGTTTTTTTTTTTTTTTTTTGGTTGGTGGTGGGGCTTGAACTCTGGGCCTGGGTGCTGTCCCTCAGCTCTTCAGCTCAAGGCGAACACTCTACCACTTAAGCCACAGCACCACTTCCAGTTTCTGGTGGTTAATTGGAGATAATAGTCTCAAAAACTTTCCTGCCTAGGCTGTCTTTGAACCATAATCCTTAGATCTCAGTCTCCTGAGTAGCTAGGATTACAGGCGTGAGCCACTGGTGCCCAGCTGCTCAACTTCTTGAGTAGCTGGGATTACAGGCGTGAGCCACTGGCAGCCAGCAGCTCAACTTCTTGCGTAGCTGGAATTACAGGTGTGAGCCACTGGCACCCCACCATCATTCTTAGGCTTCTATAAAAAGAATTAGCTTCATCATTAATTCTCAATTTTGTATTTGCTCAAAGTTTTGCATGGGAGGTCTCTATCCTTATGAAGAATTGCATGGCTTCCTAGTAAGAATAACATGAGATGGTGGAAAATTAAATCCTGATTTAAAACAACCTCTGTATTTAATGTTATTTTTTAATGTGCGCCTTTGCAAAAAGCCTCATTGTAATAAAGCACCCAGAGCACGCATCAGCTTGGATACAAGGTATGAAATCAAGCCACAACAGAAAGAGAACCAGTCAACAATTACTAGGCTCATAACCCATCGCACGCTCTTAGAACACTTAAGAAATTAGCTGGAATTATTGCAGCTCATGGAGGATGACTGAGAGCTTCCACGACTGATAAAGGCTAATGTAATGGGTTGGAGGTAATGGTGCTTTGTTGGGGGGAGGGTGGGGAGGGGAAGGCAAATTATCTCTGCTGCACCCTGGCTCCCAGGATGCCAATAGAGGTAGAGACAGATTGGCTCATTAGGAAAAGCTCTTTACTGCAAGAAGAGTGTCTTCTCTGGAGCCCGGCTCTCCTGCCTGTTGCCGCCATAGCTAGAGTTCGGGCTATCAGCTCTCATGAAGTCTCTTTATTCCCACCTTGTCTTCTCCCTTCTCTCCCATGCCTGCTTCAGTGTATTTTCTCCATTTTCTTCACTTACTAGCTAGGCTGACCAATTTTTGTTACTTCCCTCCCTGGCCATACATACGTGTGTGTGTGTGTGTGTGTGTGTGTGTGTGTGTGTGTGACAGCATCCTTACAGCCTAGGCTGGCTGTACTCTTGATCATCCTACCTCCTCCTCCTCAGGTGTGGCGATGCAGCGTGATCGCCACACATGGAACTATTTTTGTTTTCATAGTCGTACACTATCATCTTTCTGGTTTATTGTTTCCAGCAATTTTTCTAGAAGATTACGACGATATCAGTAGGAGCTAACAGGGATTGCATTTATTGCATGCCAGGCACTGTGCTAACTGCTTTGCTTGCATTGTTTCATATCATCTTCATCACAGTCCTCTAGTGGGCCAATAGGACATCATGTCTCAGAAAAGAAGAGAGCCACAGGGCTGGGGATGTGGATTAGTGGTAGCATGCCTACCTAACATGCATGAACCCCTGGGTTTGATTCCTCAGTACCACATACACAGAAAAGGCTGAGTGGCTCTGTGGCTCAAGTGGAAGAGTGCTAGCCTTGAGCAAAAGAGTTCAGGACAGCACCCAGTCCCTAAGTTCAAGCCTCACAATTGAAAAACAAAAGCTAGTTAGGGATGGGGATTTGGCTCAGTAATAGAGCTGTTGCCTAACATGTGCAAGTCTTCAGATCTCAAGCCTCCTGAGTAAGTAGGATTATAAGCATGAGCTACTGGTGCCTGGCTCTAACCTACATTTTAAGCCTCTTATGCACATAAGACATTAGACTCAACCTAGACATATAGTCAGAAGTATTCCCTCTGGCCAGTGTTGCAGGCCTAAAGCCTGCAGTTTACATCCCTAATTTATCAGTGACCTACATGTAAGGAACAGAGAGCTGTGTTTATTTAAACCTTGAGTCCTGACTATCTAAAGGATCTCTGGTTCACTCATTTCTTTACCCAGTAGACATGTTCCAGGCATAGTGCTAGGTGACAGAAATGCAGCATGGATGCAACTGTTGACCTCACAGAGCTTATAGTCCAGTGTGGGGAGGGAGGTAGTAAGCAAGTAAAACAAAATGCTAAGGCTATTAGGAGGAAGTTCTGTGAATACAGATAAAAGGAGAACTTTGGGCTTTTCAAAGGGCTTTTGGGGAAAGTAATGTTTAAATTGAGGCCTGAATAAAGGAGAGGAATTAGTCATATAGGAGAAGGTTTATGAAAGGGGAGAGGGTTCATGCAAAGAGAAAAAAACAACAAAGAAATCTGAGGTGATCCACCAAGTGCACTTTCAATTCAGAGCAGAGATATCTTCAAATCCATTATAACTCTTGTCACTTCAGTGGTGACCAAATCTGTCTTCCTCCCTGATCTTCCTTTAGGGCTTCTAAACACAGGCAACTCAAAATTAGCATGTCTCAAACTCAGTTTACCTACCCCCAAAACTTGCTCTACTCCCCATTCACTGAATTCTCTTCCTATTTACCTACCCAGAAATTTGAGTCATTCTGGGGCATATGAGGAGAGCCAGGAGTTGGATAAGTAGGTATGGAGTTTAGATTTCAGAGGAAGGTTTGCAGAATCCTCCAATTGGGGTGATGAAGGAATCATGACAATAGTTACTGCTCAAGAAGAAACAGAAAACACACAGGATGTCGATAGAACACCAACATGTAAGGGAAGGCTCAAGAAGAGGAGAAATGGATATAAAAGCCCGGCACAGCCAGGTGCTGGTGGCTCTTGCTTGTAATCCTAGCAACTCAGGAGGCCGAGATTTGAGGATCATGGTTCAAAGCCAGCCTGGGCAAGGAAAGTCTGTGAGACTCTTATCTCCAATTAACCACCAGAAAACCAGAAGCGGCGCTGTGGCTCAAAGTGGTAGAGCAGAGACTTGAGTAGAAAAGCAAACAGGCTCCGAGTTCAAGCCCCAGGACCCATTAAAAAAAAAAAGTAAAAAATGAAAACAAAATAAAAATAAAGAAATAGATATAAAGAAAGGGGAAAAAAACTCAAGAAATGTTATTATAGAAACCAAGACAGGGCTTGGGAAGGTGGCTCAGTGGTAGAATGCTTGCCTCGCATGCATGAGGCCCTGGGTTCGATTGCTCAGTACCACATAAACAGAAAAAGCCGGGGCTGGGAAGGTGGCTCAGTGGTAGAGCACTTGCCTTGCATGCCTGAGGCCCTGGGTTCCATTCCTCAGTACCACATAAGCAAAAAGAAAAAAGCTGGAAGTGGCGCTGTGGCTCAAGTGGTAGAGCGCTAGCTTTGAGCTGAAGAGCTGAGGGACAGCGCTCAGGCCCAGAGTTCAGGCCCCACGACCGCCCCCCCCCCCTCCCGCCAAAAAAAAAAAAGAAAAGAAAAAAGAAAAGCAAAAGCCGGAAGTGGCGCTGTGGCTCAAGTGCTAGAGCACTAGCCTTGAGCAAAAGCAGCTCAGGGACAGGGCCCAGGCCTTGAGTTAAAGCCCCAGGACGGGCAAAAAAAAAAGAAACCAAGATATTTCTTGAATCTGAATGTTTTGAGAAGTGGGAAAGGTTGATTGACAAAGGCTACTTAAAGGCCAGTAGAATGAGGAATGTAAGGAATTTGAATGTAGTCACTGGTGGTTACAATTAGAAAATCACTGGTAGGGGCTGGGAAGGTGGCTCAGTGGTAGAGCGCTTGCCTTGCATGCATGAGGCCTTGGGTTCAATTCCTCAGCACCACATAAACAAAAAGAAAAAAAGCCAGAAGTGGCTCTATGGCTCAAGTAGTAGAGTGCTAGCCTTGAGCTTAAGAGCTGAGGGACAGCGCCCAGGCCCAGAGTTCAGGCCCCATGACTGGACCCAAAAAAAAAAAAAAAGAAAATCACTGGTAACCTGGGGAGAGCTGGGTGTATCAGTGGAGGGAACAGGAGTCAGAATGCAGCAGGCAGAGAGGAAACAGGGAGAGCCAACCACCTTTTCAACGAGCTCCACCATGAAGAACAGGAGATAGGCACAACTCAGGTTTGAGATGGGAATTTAATTTTATTTCTAGAGGTAGGAAAGATTTCAGCATATATAAATGTTGATGAAAAAAGTTGGTAGCTGGGCGCCAGTGGCTCAACCCTGTAATCATAGCTATGCAGGAGGCTGAGATCTGAAGATGGTAGTTTGAAGATAGCCCAGGCAGGAAAATCTTAGACTCATATCTCCAATTAACCACCAAAAGACTGGAAGTGGAGCTATGGCTCAAGTAGTAGAGAAGTAGTAGAGTGCCAGCCCTGAGCAAGAGAGCTCAGGGTCAGCATCCAGGCTCTGAGTTCAAGCCAGGACCAGTACACACACACACACACACACACACACACACACACACACGCACGCACGCACGCACGCACACGCACACACACACACAGAGCTGGTAGTGAGGTTAACTTACAGGACAGAAAAAGTGAAGTCCCAAAGGAGATAGTCGGGAATTCAAAAGAGAATAAAAACAGATTCACCCTACAGAGAAGGAATAGCTTCTTTAGTTCTGATGAGAGAAAAGAAAGACCAGGAGAGAATAAGGACACACAGGTTGGGAAGACAGGAAATCCATAAAGCTCTTGACTTTTGGGATATATTTAGATGTCCTGTTCAAAGATATGACAGAGATTCAAGAGCAAAGCTTCTTCACCATCTCATCTCTCTCTCTCTCTTCTTTTGAAGAGTGTCTACCTTTTTTCCCCAGACTGTTGGTTAAAGGATACGTGATTCTGAGCCAGGTGGTCAAACGCACTAGGAACAAGCTGGCTCCCTGGGAAAACTCCTGCTCCAGTTCAGGGGCAGTCTTGCCTTGATTGGATTCAATGAAAATTTTAAGAATGTTATTCCTTGCAGCTTTGCCAGCATTGTCCCACTCCTGCAAAAAACTCAGGAGCCTGCTAATTGCTGCCTGCTCCTTTATAGACGTCATGGCTAATCAGTCCTGAGGCTGCTGCAAAGGGAAGAGAGACAGGTTACCAGAACATTTAGGATTATGCAAATCTGTAGCCTTGTGGGCTTTGCTTTTCTATTGATTTTCTGGAAACTTGGTGAGCCTCTGACATGACTATGGGTTACCTGTGAAATCCACCCTACGGGGCTGGGAGTGTGGCTCAGGGGTAGATTGTTTGCCTAGAATACACAAGGTCCTGGGTTTGATCCTGAACACTGGAAGTGAAAAAAAAAAGAAAAAAAGAAAAGAATCATCTATTCCAGAACTAGCCATCTTCTATTTACAGGGAAATTCTAATAAAACTGAGAATATCAAGGCAGTACAGGCAGGTGTAGTGGCAAACACCTGTAATCCAAGCTGAGGCAAGAAGATCATAACCCTCGAGGCCAGACTCAGCTGCACAATGAGACCCTCTTTCAAAAAAGAAGAGTACGGGGGCTGGGAAGGTGGCTCAGTGGTAGAGCGCTTGCCTTGCATGCATGAGGCCCTGGGTTCGATTCCTCAGCACCCCATAAGCAAAAAGAAAAAAGCCGGAAGTGGCACTGTGGCTCAAGTGGTAGAGAGCTAGCCTTGAGCTGAAGAGCTGAAGGACTGCGCCCAGGCCCAGAGTTCAGGCCTCACAACCGGACCCCCTCCCAAAAAAAGAAGAGTACGAAGGTGGTCTGCTTTTTTCTTTTAGTTCAGCTAAACAGGTACTCTACCACTAGCCACGCATCCAGCCTCTTTTTGCTTTGGTTATTTTGGAGGTATTCAAGGTAGGCTATCCTGGGCTTTGATCCTCCTTCCTGTGCTTCCCTGAGCCATTAGGGATGACAGGCCCTGGCCAGTGCACTAGTCATTGTACTTCTCCCATACCTTGGATAACAGGTGTGCGCCACTACAGCCAGTTGCTGGATGAAGAGTCTCAAGAACTTTTTGTACCTGGGCTGGCCTCAAACTGTAATCCTCCAATTCCTACCTTCCAATAGCTAGAATTACAGATTTAAGCCACTATGTCTAGCTCAAGGTAGTCAGCTTTTTTTTTTCTTTTTTTCTTTTTTTCTGATCCTGGGGCCTGAACGCTGGGCCTGGGCGCTGTCCCTCAGCTCTTCAGCTCAAGGCTAGGGCTCTACCACTTGAGCCACAGCGCCACTTCCGGCTTTTTTCTTTTTGCTTATGTGGTGCTGAGGAATCGAACCCAGGGCCTCATGCATGCAAGGCAAGCGCTCTACCACTGAGCCACCTTCTCAGCCCCGGTAGTCAGCTTTTTTAAGAGCTAAAGTTTTCTCTGCTAGGACCAGCAACTAGATGATCACAAGTTACAAATGAAAATAAGGTGATTGCTAAAATCCTAGCCCTCTTTTTTCTTTTTTTGGTTGGTCATGGGGCTTGAACTCAGGATCTGGACGCTATCCTTGAGCTCTTTATGTTCAAGGTTGGCACTCTACCACTTTGGGCTACAGTGCCACTTCTCGTTTTCTGGTGGTTAGTTGGAGATAAAGGTCTCACAGATTTTCCCGCCTAGGTTGGCTTTAAACTGTGATCCTCAGGTCTCAGCCTCCTGAGTAGCTAGGATTATAGGTGTGAGTCACCAGTACCTGGCTCTAGCCTTCTCTTATGACTTATTTTATACTAGGTTGGAAATTGGGGTCTTTCACTTTCTTTCTTTTTTCTTTTTTATGTCAGTCCTAGAGCTTGAACTCAGGGCCTGGGTGCTGTCCCTGAGCTTTTGTGCTTAAGGCTAGTGCTCTAGCAATTGAACCACATCCACTTCTGGCTATTTGTTGGCTACTTGGGAAATAAAAATTTCAAGGACTTCCTTGATCTTGCTGGCTTTGAACAGGGATGCTCAGATCTCAGTTTCTTTAGTAGCTATGATTACAGGTGAGCCATTGGTACCTGGCTTGAAATTGCTGTTTTTTGTTCTTTGTTTTTTTTTGGTCCTCGTGGTGCCTGAACTTTGGACCTGGGCGCCGTCCCTCAGCTCTTCAGCTCAAGGCTAGCGCTCTACCATTTGAGCCATTGCACCACTTTGGCGTTTTCTGCTTATTTGGTGCTGAGGAATCGAACCCAGGGCCTCATGCATACAAGGCAAACACTCTACCACTTAGCCACCTTCCAAGCTCCGAGATTGGGAGTGTGGGGGGGGGGGGTCTTTAATGACTCAGTTCCCCCCTCCTGCTAAAGTGCTGCTTAACCTTGTATGTAGAGCTTTTACACTAACTCTTCAAAACAACTTAAAAAAAGTTAGTGGGAAGAAAAACTTCATATTGTATAGTTGGGTTAATGGGCTGTGCTTTGTAGGAGTCTATGTCCTTGGGAATGTTTTCAGTGGGGGAGGGAAGGTTTAAAATAAACCCGTTTTCCAAAAATAGTTGTGATTGAAAGTGTTATTATCCATAACAAATGTTAGTCAGTGCTGATGGGAGAAAGGCGTGTGCGATTCTTTTGTCTAACAGACAAGTGAAAGTCATATTTCACATTACCATGGGGTTTTCTGTGATTTACAGAATATTTGTGAAACATTACTTGCAAAGGCCTTGATTGATATGGAGAGAACAGCTTGTGTGTAGGGAGATGTGTATTTCACAAAGACTGTTCAACATGAAATTTACAGTCCCATAAAGTGCTTCTACATCTTCGCCAGAGATCTAGTTAAAAGGACTTTACAGTCTGAAACATCCGAAAATTGATTCTAAATTAACGTTTCCTCGCATGTATTTGAGATATTGATGGGGCCCAGCTATCAGGATTTTATTAGGAAGTAGGAATCTGAGGCATGCTGAGACAGACAGACAGACAGACAGACTGGGATACACACCCACCTCCACTGCCTCTCAGATGACACCTGGGAAGGGCATCCCACACAGCTAACCCCAGGAAGGTAGACAACCACACCATCCTGTCATCCTTAACAACTAGGTGGGCAACGGTGACCAACATAAATGCAAAAATGACCAAAGCCTCTTCTGAAATGATGCCATCAATCACAGGAATGTCATTATGGTCACAAGTATGAAAATAACTTTCAGAGGCCATCACCACCTTTAATAGCCAGACTAGCCTCAAAAAAAAAAATGGGGATGGATAGCTAGCTATTCTAGATGGTGGGGAGGAGGAGGCTGACGGGCCAGCATTAGCTTTATCAGGATGGATTGTTCCCAGGGTCAAACTTCAAAACCCTATGAGAGATACAACCAGCAATTCCAGGACACCAAAGGCAGGAAACACTAGGCAGGATGCTCCATACACACTGTGGCTCCTTGGACCTGAGTCTTCCTCTACTACATGAGTACACCACTATTCCTGGTGCACATCTTTTTCTTTTGAAACAGAAAAATTATGCTAGGTGCCTGTGGCTCATACCTATAATCCTAACTACTCAGGAGGATCAGAGGATCATGGTTTGAAGCCAGCATGGGCAGACAAATCCACGAGACTCTTATCTCCAGTTATCCAGCCAAAAGCTGGATGTGGAGATGTGATTCAAGTGGCAGAATACCATCCATGATTGGAAGAAGCTAAGTAAGACTGCAAGGTCCTGAGTTCAAGCCCCAGGAATAGCACACATATGCCCACATCTAATCACACACAAATAAAAAAAAACAAGTGTCTGATTTTCTTTCTTTTCTTTCTCTCTCTCTCTCTCTCTCTCCCTTCCTTCCTTCCTCCCTCCCTCCCTTCCTTCTTTTTGTTATTCATGGGCTTGAACTCAGGGCCTGGATGCTGTCCCTGAGCTTTTTTGCTCAAGGCTTCCACTTTACCACTTGAGCCACAGCTTCAGTCTGGCTTTTCTGTTGGCAAACTGGAGTAAAGAATCTCATGGATTGTCTTGCTCAAGGACTGGCTTCAAACTGCAACCCTCAGATCTCAGCCTCCTGAGTAGCTAGGATTACAGGGGTGAGCCACCAGTGCCTGACATCACCTTTTGGTGATGGTTCTAGGTATGGAACCCAGTGTCTTTTTAGACAAGTGCTCAGCCACTGAGTTATTTTGTTTTTTTTTTTTGTCCGGCTGTGGGGCCTGAACTCTGGGCCTGGGCGCTGTCCCTCAGCTCTTCAGCTCAAGGCTAGTACTCTACCACTTGAGCCACGGTGCCACTTCCGGCTTTTTTTCCCCACTTATGTGGTGCTGAGGAATTGAACCCAGGGACTCATGCATGCAAGGCAAGCGCTCTACCACTGAGCCACCTTCCCAGCATCAGCCACTGAGTTCTATCTCCAGCACTAGTGACAGCTTTCAATATGAAAGGAAGCCAAATCAGTGAGTCCCCAAATGAATTTACCATGTCCTCATACTGCCCTGGCCCTCTGATGGTCTGATTTCAGTGACTGGATCACTATTCTCCTAGCCAGCAGTCCTGGACTAGCCTTCTTCAGCTAACCTGCTAGTTGCCAGTTTCTGCCAACTATAGCTCCTACAGTTCCCTGTTTTACTCTGTATAGTTACATCTGCACTGCCACTACAGTGTTAGATTTCAGCCCTAATCCCCCAGTCAAGATTCCAATGCTCCTAATTCCTTTACAAGGCTAACCCCACCCTAAGTGTCACAGAATTGAGATTCTTAGATTTCAGCCTCCTGAGTAGCTAGGATTATAAGGCACTAGACACGGATGCCTGGCTCAATTCTTTTTTTTTTTTTGTCAGTCATGGGGCTTGAACTTGGCCTGTGTGCAGTCCCTCAGCTCTTAAGCTCAAGGCAAATACTCTACCACTTGAGCCACAGTGCCACTTCTGGTATTCTGGTGGTTAATTGGAGATAAGAGTCTCATGGGGGCTGGGAGAGCACTTGCCTTGCATGCTTCAAGCCCTGGGTTCGATTCCTCAGCACCACATAAGTAGAAAAAAAAAGCCGGAAGTGGCGCTGTGGCTCAAGTGGTAGAGTGCTAGCCTTGAGCTGAAGAGCTGAGGGACAGTGCCCAGGCCCAAAGTTCAGGCCCCATGACTGGACCCTTCCCACCCCCCCCCCCCCAAAAAAAAGGAGTCTCATGGACTGGCTTTGAACCGTGATCCTCAGATCTTAGACTCCTGAATAGCTAGGATTACTGATGTGAGCTACCAGTGCTCTGCTAAGATCATGGTTTAAAAAGCAGCCCAGGGACTGGGAAGGTGGCTCAGTGGTAGAGTGCTTGCCTTGCATGCATGAGGCCCTGGGTTCGATTCCTCAGCACCACATAAGCAAAAAGAAAAAAAAAGCCAGAAGTGGCACTGTGGCTCAAGTGGTAGAGTGTTAGCCTTGAGCTGCAGAGCTGAGGGACAGTGCCCAGGCCCAGAGTTCAGGCCCCACAACCGGACCCCCCCCCCAAAAAAAAATAAAATAAAAAGCAGCTCAGACAGGAAAGTCTGTGACATTCTTACCTCCAATTAACCATCAGAAAACTGGATGTGGTGCTGTGGCTCAAATGGTAGAACACTTGCCTTGAGCTGAAGAGCTCAGGGACAGCGCCCAGGCCCAGAGTTCAAGCCCATGACCGACAAAACAACCAACCAAAAAGTAGCTCTGAGGGCTAGGAATGTGGCTTAGTGGTAGAGTGCCTGCCTAGCATGCATGAAACCCTGAGTATGGTTCCTCAGACCTCATAAACAGAAAAAGCTGGAAGTAGTGCTGAGGCTCAAGTGGAAGAGTGCTAGCCTTGAGCAAAAGCAGCTCAGGGACAGTGCCCAGGCCCTGAGTTCAAGCCCTAGAAGTAGCACACACACACACACACACACACACACACACACGCACGCACGCACGCACACACACACACACACACACATACACACACACACAAAACCAGCTCTGCAAGTCTACAGTTAATTATATTGTTATGGCAGTTTTTAATGTTAAGCTTTTTGTAGGGTAGGAGAAAGCTTTATATTCCCCAAATTATCTATCTAAAACTTAAAAAACAAACACATCTGTGTGATTTCCTGCTGCTACTGTGAGTAGTGTGTATGTGTTAACAAATATTTAAGACCTAGTAAGTGCTCAATAAATCATCACTGTTAATGCTATTGTTAAAGAAGTTAAGCTCTCTTATTTTTATTATTGAGATTGTTCAGAGTAGCTGGAGCAGTTTGAGGACAGAAGCAGTAGAGATGCGGCAGGAAACCCCTTCACTCAGCACTGAAGCGTCTCACAGGTGCCTCTGTAGAATGTGTTCTGTCTTGAGGGCAAGACCGAGGCAGTGGAGAGTTTGAGGAAAGAATAATTTTGTTTTAGAAATCTGTTTTTGTCTTTTTCTTTTTCTTTTTGTTAGTTATGGGGCTTGAACTCGGCCTGAGCGCTGTCCCTCAGCTCTTCAGCTCAAGGTGAGCGCTCTACCACTTGAGCTACAGCGCCACTTCCGGTTTTCTAGTGGTTTGTTGGAGATAGGAGTCTCACGGTCTTTCCTGCCCGGGCTGGCTTTGAACCACGATCCTCAGATCTCAGCCTCCTGAGTAGCTAGGATTACAGGTGTGAGCCACTGGTGCCCGGCATGTTTTAGAAATCTGTTGACTGCAGTACACAAAGATGACTGGATGACAGCTAGACTGGTGGAGGACCACTGGCTAGGAGGCCATTTTTATGATTTTGGCAAAAGATGCTGAGGACATTGGGGCAGAAGCACAGGCTCTGGTAACTGAGTGGCTGTGGAGGATGAAGCAGAGAATCAAGCAGAAAGCCGGATAACCTTGTTTTCTTACTTCACAGGCAATACAGAGTTCACCAGACAGAGAACTCCTTCCTCTCTCATTCATTCATTCATTCATTCATTCTCTATCCATCCACCTACTATGCAGGGGACAAAGCCCAGGGGTTCTGCCACTGACATCCAACCCTAGCCCTTCTTTTTCTTTCCTTGTCCCTTTCTTCCTCTCTCCTTTCCTTCCTTCCATTGAAATATAGTCTATGTTGTTCATACTGGTCTCAGACTTTTATATTCAAGTGTCTCCAAACCTCAGCCTTACAACTAAGACTATAGCATACATTATGATGTCTGCCTTTCCTCTGTTTATTTTTTAATTTTTGAGATAGTCTTACTTTTTTTTTTGTTGTTGTTTGTGGGGCCTGAACTCTGGGCCTGGGCGCTGTCCCTCAGCTCTTCAGCTGTCGACTAGCACTCTACCACTTGAGCCTCAGCCCCACTTCCAGCTTTCTCTGCTTATATGGTGCTGAAGAATCGAACCCAGGGTCTCATGCATGCAAGGCAAGCACTCTACCATTGAGCCACCGTCTCAGCCCCGAGATAGTCTTACTTGCTATGTGGCCCAGGCTGTTGTTCAACTTACACTCTTCCTCCTTTGGCTATTGAGTGCCCAGATTACAGCTATGAGTCACTATGCCAAGCTTCCTCAACACTCTTTTTTTCCTTTTGGTCGGCCGTGGGGCCTGAATTCTGGCCTGGGGCACTGTCCCTTCAGCTTAAGGCTAGCACTCTACCACTTGAGCCACAGTGCCACTTCTGGCTTTTTTTTTTTTTTTTTCCTGTTTATGTGGTACTGAGGAATTGAACCCAGGGCTTCATGCATGCTAGGCAAGAACTCTACCACTAAACCACATTGCCAGGGCAGTTTCTTATCTATTTTGATTCTATCTCCTATGACTTCCCTTAAATGCTTGTTCAATGCTCACCAAACCAAACAAATCCAGAAACAAAGTCTGTCTTTGAGAGTCCAAATTTCTCTATTAGCTTCCCTTGAATAAAGTCTATGTTCAATATAGTATTTAAGATACCCACCTAACCTCATCTCTAGTCAGAACTGAACTTTTCTACCCTAGAAGAGCTCTGTACATCTCAATACTGAATTTGCTACCAGGAATGCCCAGCCGCCCTTGTACCCTTTGGCAAATCCACTGAGCCAGTTAACTAGGGGTTTCTGGTCTTAAGGTTCCATGTCTGCCACCTTTTCCTCTACTGTACTGTAAAAATCAACCTTTCCTTCCACTTGCATATGAGTTCCTCAAGGGCAGAGGTTGGTCTTCCCTATCTCCATGTCCCCAGGGTCTGGAATAAAATAGGTGTTTAATAAATGCCTGTTGGGTAAATGAATGAAAAAGCAGCCATCTCCTGTTTCCATGGTTATATCTCAATGTCCATGATATGTAGGTTCATAAAACTACCAACTTCCCAAAGCTTCCATGTGCAGAGTGGCGGAATCTCCATTCAAGGCCAGTGCAAACCTATGAGGCATTTTACAGCCATGATAGGAAATAGCAATGTCAGCAGTGGTGTCATCTTTGGACACTCAGGACAGGGATTCAGTGCCACGAACGGTCAGTTAAATTGTAATTGGAGTGAACTGTTCTTCTGAAAACCATAATGTTCTTTAGCTGCAACCAAATGGCATCCAAGAAAGGGAGAAAATTTTTTGAAATGTCAAGGAAATTATTTCCAATTTGGTGCTCACAAGCAGACACTCTAATGATCGGTGGAAATGAGAAGCAAACAAATTAGCACTAATGGAAAATGGCTTTTGGAAAGGGGGATTTAATTTATAGTCAACCCATCATGGATGGCACCCAGCATGCAGTAAAAGTCAGCTTCACCAGCTTGATCATAAGAACTGGAGCGCACAGAGAAGGCCAGAGAAAAATGTACAGATGCCATCACGCTTATTGGAATCTCTCCATCGTAAGTGGCAGCCAATTAAAATAGTCATCATTTTACCTTGGAGAGAAAATGGTGTGAGAAATCAAAGCACATGAAATTAAAATCCAGATTAGGAACCTTGGTCCAAATTGGTTTGTTTGTAGCCTTCTAACCTTGGCAAAGTGTTCAGCAAGGAACACCGATCTACTTTGTCTTCAGCAGAGTGGACTCCCTGCTTTTAATTTCCTCTCTATCTTCAGAGGTGATTAATAAATGTAGACTCATTCATAAATCATTTCCATAGCAGCCAAATGGTTCCTCTTCATGCAGGGAAACTCAAATCACAAAAATCTCAAACACCAGCTCCCAAGCCAAGCCAGAGATCCTTAGAAACAAGCGAGGGGAAGTATTAAAAATTAAGAGGTCAACAGGTCTTGTTTCTGAATAATATTTCCTAGAGGGTGTTTTATTTTCTCCCCGAAATAAAAAACACATTTGTCAAAGCAAGAGGCCTCCAAAGTATGGGCTGTCAGCCTGGCCCATTGACCCCTGATGGCCTTAAGAGACAAGAAAGTGGTCACTGTCTACTGTTTCTGGGGGGTTCGCATGCAGAATGGGATAGAGGCCTTCTCCTTGGGTTTTCATCTTGCTTTTGTTGTTGTTGGTCGTGGGGCCTGAACTCTGGGCCTGGGCACTGTCCCTCAGCTCTTCAGCTCAAGGCTAGCGCTCTACCACTTGAGCCACAGTGCCACATCCGGCCTTTTCTGCTTATGTGGTACTGAGGAATCGAACCCAGGGCCTCATGCATGTGAGGCAAGTACTCTGCCACTGAGCCCAGTCCCTGGGTTTCCATCTCTTGACTCCCCCCCATTCCCCGTATCCATTCAGAGAGACGATACAGTCATCTATCTATCTATCTATCTATCTATCTATCTATCTATCTATCTATCTATCTATCTATCTAACATGAAGATATGTTCAGCCCTGGTAACTTATACTTGTAATCCTAGAGATTCAGGAGGCTGAGATCTAAGGATCACATTTTAAAGCCAACCAAGAAGAAAAGTCTGTAAAAATCTCTGAGAAAAAAAGCCCAGGGACAGGGGCTAGGAAGGTGGCTCAGTGGTAGAGTGCTTGCCTTGCATGCCTGAGGCCCTGGGTTCGATTTCTCAGCACCACATAAGCAAAAAGAAAAAAGCCGGAAGTGGTGCTGTGGCCCAAGAGGTAAAGCACTAGCCTTGAGCTGAAGAGCTGAGGGACAGCGCCCAGGCCCAGAGTTCAGGCCCCACGATCGGACCAAAAAAAAAAAAAAAAAAGCCCAGGGACAGTACTCAAGGACTGGCTGGCACACGCTCACGTAGACACACACACACACACACACACACACACACACACACACACACACACAGAAGATGCAGATGTACACATGGGTGTAGGCTTACAAGGATCAGGTTTGTCAATATCACTATCTTCTACCTCCACATCTCCCACTGGGACAAAGGACAATAGCACACATGGAGCTGTCACCTCCTATGACAATGCCTTCAAATCCTGCTGAGGCTCTTCTTGAGCAGGTGTCACTCTTTTCAAGAGAATCTATGGCAATTTGCAATTTGCCATTTTTGGTTTTTTTTTTTTTGGGTCCGGTCGTGGGGCCTGAACTCTGGGCCTGGGCGCTGTCTCTCAGCTCTTCAGCTCAAGGCTAGCGCTCTACCACTTGAGCCACAGTGCCACTTCTGGCTTTTTTTTTTTTCCTGCTTATGTGGTGCTGAGGAATCAAACCCAGGGCTTCATGCATGCAAGGCAAGCGCTCTACCACTGAGCCACCTTCCCAGCTCGTCAATTTGCTTTTTAAATCATATCTGCTTATAAGCAGATCTTCCACCAATGAACTTTCATTTCTATTATAAAAACCTCGCCAGGCGCTGGTGGCTCACGCTTATAATCCTAGCTACTCAGGAGGCTGAGATCTGAGGATCGCGGTTCAAAGCCAGCCCGGGCAGGAGAGACCGTGAGACTCCTATCTCCAATAAACCACCAGAAAACCGGAAGTGGCGCTGTAGCTCAAGTGGTAGAGCGCTCGCCTTGAGCTGAAGAGCTGAGGGACAGTGCCCAGGCCCTGAGTTCAAGCCCCACGACCGACAAAAAAAAACAAAAAAACAAAAAAACCTCTTGGTGTTAGGTCCAGCCTGTATTTGAACTTTTTTTTTTTTTGGTACTAAGGATAAACTCAGGGCCTTGTACAGGCTGGGCTTTGTACAGCATCATATTTTCAAGGAGCTTGCCAAGGTTTGCAAAAACTTCTGATGAATCTCTTCACTGTGGGCTTATGTTTCTTTTTCTTCTCTTTTTCAGTTCTAATATAGTCCTAAAAAGTCACTGCCATATATTTGCCTCCAAACTTCTACTCCAAGCAGAGTGTATTCTTAGCTTTATGTCCACTTCAGGGACATATGCTCTCCAATGAGTCACTTCTTCCTCCTGGACTCCCTTCCAGCCCCTACTTATACCCTCTTCACAGACCATTCCTGCTACCTATCATTCCCCATCAGGTTCTACATGCCCCCATCTTTGCCCCATACCTGCTCTTTCCCTCCATTTCTCCCTGCAGAACTCCTTCCCCTCTTCTTCTTCCTCCAAAACCCTTGGGTATCTCCATCCTCTCCCCAGACTTAAGCTCATTCTCAACCCCGAGATCCTACTTTTCCTCTTCCCAGACTCACTTCTGTCCCCAGTTTCACTCCCCATACCTACCATTAGCTTCCCCTCAAAACACAACTCCCTAAGTCAACCATACTTTACCCATACTCTTCTCACATCTTCCCAGCTCAGTGCCTCATCTTCCTTGGCTGATTTCTTAACTCTTTCCCTTCCCACTCTTCTCATCCTGTCTCTGAAAACCCTTTCTCCTGATTGCCTAGTTCTTCTCCAGCTTCTCCTTCTCCACACTAACTCTGCCCATCTCCAGCTTGTGTTCAAAGGTGGCTGAGGCTCTACTTCTGCAAAGCTTCCCTCGGTGGTGGTTGGTTATACTCTTACTATCCCCAAGACTTAGTTGAGATGGGGTCTCCTCACCAAAGCCCAACCCGATTGCTTATTTTACTTCCATCTTTAAAAAAAAAACCAAAACATCAGGCACCAGTGGCTCATGCCTGTAACCCTAGCTACACATGAGGCTGAGATCTGAGGATTATGATTTGAAGTCAGCACAAGGAATGTCCTTGACACTTTTTTTTTTTTTTTGATTGTGGGGCTTGAACTCAAGGCCTGGGTGCTTCCCAGAGTCTCTTTGTGCTCAACGCTAGCACTCTACCGTTTGAACCACAGTGCCATTTCCAGTTTTTGAGTGGTAAATTGGAGACAAGATTCTCACAGAGATTTTTTCTACCCTGGCTGGCTTTGAACTGTGATCCTCAGATCTCAGCCTCCTAAGTAGCTAGGATTACAGACGTGAGCCACTGGAGCCTGCTATTGTTACCTTCGTACCATTGTGATACTTCATTTCAAATACTTTTGTACAACTTTCAACTTAGGTACTTCTCAGAGCCTTTTCCTCAGTCCTTTCTTTTTCTTTTCTTTTCTTTTTTTATTTTTGTCAATTGTAGGGCTTGAACTCTGGGCCTGGGCACTGTCCCTCAGCTCTTTAGCTCAAGGCCAGAGCTCTACTGTTTGAGCCACAGTACCACTTCCAGTTTTCTAGTGCTTAATTGGAGATAAGAGTCCCATGGACTTTTCTGCCCAGGCTGGCTTTGAACCATGATCCTCAGATCTCAGCCTCCTCAGTAGCTAGGATTACAGCCATGAGCCACTGGCTCCCAGCTCCTCAGTCCTTTTCTTAATCTGTATATTCATATTCCTTAAGCAAGTTCAACAAATGTAGTGTGGCTGCCATCTACAAGGTCCGTATAGGATACCATACTTCTTTTTTCTCCTTTCTTTTTATCTTTGTGCTGGAACTCAGGGCCTTGCACTCTCACTTAGCTTTTCACTCAAGGCTGGGGCTACCACTTGAGCTATACCTCTATTTCCAGCTTTTTGCTGGTTAACTGGAGATATCATGACTTTCTTGCTCAGGCTAGCTTTGAACCTTGATCCTCAGATCTCAGCCTCCTGAGTAGCTAGGATTACAAGCATGAGCCTCAAGTGCCTCGCCATAACTCTGCATTTCTATTTCCATTTTAGACCTGTCAGGCATATTCAGGTGTCTCATGAATGCCATCACTTGGATGTTCTACCAACACCTCAAACTCACCTTACCCAAGAACTGACTTCTCCCTAAAAATCCTTTTTGCCCAAATTAGGAATCTAGAAGTCATATTTACCACGCTACTTCCCCCACAGCCAAGCAGCCACCAACTGCAGTTCTTTGTAGCCAAGTACCTAAGGAACCCACATTCTCTTCTCCCTTTCAGCTGCTGATCCAAGCTTTTGGCCACTGTATTGCTTTCCCATATGAATCAAATTCCTAACTGGCCTCCCTCAATTCTTAATCCATTTTCTCTACTCTGTTCTAATGTCTGATCATTAGCCCCTCCTACTTAACACCCTACAAAGACTCTCCACCTTCCTCATGATAAATTGAAGCTCTGGTGCTCATGCAAAATCTACCTAGATGTTCAAAATGGGGCTTGGTACTAAGCATTTCTCTGGTTCACAACTGTAATCCTAGCTACTTATGAGGCTGAGATCTGAGGTTTGAAGCCAGACTGGGCAGACAAATCTGTGAGACTCTCATCTCCAATTAACCATCAAAACACCAGAAGTGGACATAGGCTCAAGTGATAGAGCGAGAGCTTTAAGCAAAAAAGCCAACTAAGAGAGACCCTGAGTTCAAGCCCCAGTGAAGGTACGTATACACACACACACACACACACACACACACACACACACACAACCTGTTCTGTAACTCCTCTGTGCATCACCTTTATAATAATTAAACAAACAAAAAAACAATTCTCTGCAAGTTGGTTTGCTCTTTGGCCAGAAGATGTTTTGTGTAATTCTGACATTCTCCCACTTACACCTACTATGATTTTTTTGCTTTTTCATGTTAGTTCTGGAATGATCTGTCCCTTCCTCCTTCCCTCTCTCCCTCCCTCCCTTCCTTTCTTTCCTTCTTTTTTCTTGTGTTGGTCATGGGGCTTGAACTCAGGGCCTGGGCACTGTCTGAACTTTTTTCTCCAAAGCTAGTATTCTAACACTTTAGCCACAGATCCACTTCAGATGTTAACAGGAGATGAGTCTCATACTTTCCTGCCCAGGCTGGCTTTGAACCTCAATCCTCACATCTCAGCCTCTGGGTAGTTAGGAACCACTGGTGTGCTTGGTTTCTTTCTTTCTTTCTTTCTTTTTTGGTCAGTTGTGGAGCCTGAACTCTGGGCCTGGGTGCTGTCCCTCAGCTCTTCAACTCAAAGCTAGCACTTTACCACTTGAGCCACAGCGCCACTTCCAGCTTTTTCTGTTTATGTGGTGGTGAGGAATCCGAACCCAGGGCCTCATGCATGTGAGGCAAGTGCTATTATCACTGAGCCACCTTCCCAGCCCTCGGCTTCTTTTTTATTTGGGCAGTACTGTGGTCTGAAGTCAGACCTTGCTCTCACTAGGTAGGCCCTTTATCATTTGAGCAGCACATCTTAAACCACTCTCCACTTTTTCAGGTAGGGCGCCCCCATCCAGTCCTGAGTCTTGATCTCAGGGTATGGGCCCTGTCCCTCAGCTCTTCAGCTCAAGGCTAGCGCTCTACCACTAGAGCCACAGCGCCACTTCTGGCTTTTTTCTTTTTGCTTATGTGGTGCTGAGGAATCGAACCCAGGGCCTCATGCATGCGAGGCAAGCGCTCTACCACTGAGCCACCTTCCCAGCCCCTCCTTTTCACTTCTTACTAACACAAACTTTCGAAGGTCCGGCTGATGCACATTGCCACAAATAACCCTGCTTGGAGATTCTGTTTCCCAAACCCTTATTCTTCGGTAGTATAGTATTTATCCTCCGCACAAGATTAGTCGTGGTTCTCCCTCTCAACCATTAGGAATTATAGACGTTAGGGCCAAACGTTCGATCCTCACTAGAACTTAGTTCGGACTCGAGCACATAATAGGTGATCAGTAAATACTTGTTAAATGCATGGATAAATGCAAGAAAACTGTACTCCTGAGCCCCTTGGAGTCCCTCACCGACAGCACATTCTCTAGGTCGTTAACTGAAGATCGCTTCCAACCTACCCCAGACAATCAGAACAGGCCTCGACCCCACCTAGTTGAAGGATGGGTCGGCGCGAGCTTCCTAGTCGGTTTAACACGGTTTTCTACTCCAGGCCTTTAAGCGGTGGCTGAAAGAAGAGGGTAGTAGAGGTAGTTAGCCGCTGAAAGTCCGAGAGCACTCTCTTCTGCCCAGTAGGGTAAAAAGCAGCTTAGACAACAGACCCTCCTAACTCCCCGAATACAACTCCCCCACACTCTTACCTTCACGGGAGGGGTGGGAACTCCCTCTGACCGGCATTCCCGATGACCAATAGATGACCCGATTCAAGAGTTCTAGCCAATAGCTGCGGACCATAGGTCAGTGGAAAGGCGGGACATGGTTGCTAGGGAAAGGCTAGAGGGAGGGGGCGGTGGGAGGTGGGGGCGGGGCGCGACGGGAGGCTCCAAAGGACTCCTTGGTTGCTAGGAAGGGGAGGTCACAGAGCGCGGCACGGGGATTGGGCGTCGTCGGGAGGGGGTGGGGTCTGGGCGGTGCCCACCGGCGCCCGGGCGAGGAGTGGGCACGCGAGCTGGAGTTCCGGCAGTAGGCCCCATCTGAGTGCCGGCACCTTCACCATGGCGTCGGTGGAGCTGGATTACACCATCGAGATCCCGGATCAGCCCTGCTGGAGCCAGAGTATGGAACAAGGGTGGGGTCCAGTCGTGGGGAGGTGACCTATGAGTCTGCGGGTCCGGAGCGCACCTGAGACCCCGCCCCTTTGAGGCCCGCCCCCTCGCGGCCCGTCCCCTGTGGGGGCTTGATGGTCTCAGACTTGGCGGGTCGCCCAGAGCCCCGCCCTCCGCGAGCCCCGCCCCAGCTCGTGGGTCCTTCCCAGCCCCGCCCCGCCCCGCCCAGGCCTGGAGTCGGCCCGCTCCTGCTAGTCCAGGGTTCTCAGGCCCAGCCTAGTTTCTTAAGTAGCTGGGGGCCGCCTTGAGGCCCCGTCTGGTTCTTTTGTTTGGGATCAGGCTTCGCACCGGCAGGCCCGCGTCGCCAGTGGTGGCTGGGGGTTACACCCATTATTTTCCCCGAAGGAAACAGGTCCTCAGGGAGTCTGAATCTCAGAGAAGCCTGGAGTCAGAACCCATCATCTCCCACGCTTCCTGGCAGTGGTTAACAGAACGCTGTGGAAATCCTAAATCCTCCCTTTAGTAATGAGATAGCCTTTGAAAAACTGACCACTGTGAACTTGAGTTTCTGCCTCTGCAAATCCAGGCTAACAGTAGAAAGCTTCCCTGAAGGAATGTTGGTTGCACAACTGAGATTATTTATGTAAAAGAGCCGGCACAGGGCCTGACCCCGAGGGAACTGAATTATTGGCATTTAGGCCAGTGCTTTACCACTTGAGCCACGCCCCCAGCCTTTTAATTGGCATTAAGGATTAACATTGTTCCTCTTCCCCCCAATAATATTGAAGGTAAAGCAGATCTATGTCTCAACTTACCCCTGAAGGGTAAGGGTAAGTTGGGAGGTCCAGAGGAAGGCTGGTCTGCTGGAAATCATAGTAGAGCAATGTTGGAGCACAGGTCAGCCTGAGCCCAGCATGTCTGTCTCCTGCGTTACTCCAGCGTCGAATGCATACCACCAGTCTCACGGCCCAGCAACTTAGCTTCTTATTTTGCTCTTACATTGCAGTGACCTTCACCATGAACTTGATCGTATCTTTACTTTTCATGAAATCCTGTATCTACTTACTGAAATCAAGTCCAGATTCCTTAGCATGATATGCAGTTTATTATTTATTTTGTCCTGGTACTGAGACTTTAACTCAGGACCTGGATGCTGTACCTTTAGCTTATTTGCTCAAGACTAGCCCTCTACCACTTGGGCCACAGCACCACTTCTGGCTTTTTCTGGATATGTGTTTCTGAGGAATTGAACCCAGGGCGCCATGCAAGCACTCTACCACTAAACCACACTCCCAGCCTGCTTCTGCTCTGTCCCCTATCTGAAATGTCCTTTCCCCTCATTTGCTTAGCCCAGCATGTAAATTGTACCTCAGATGCTGCTTTTCCAGGAGAATCTTTTTTTTGTTGTTCGTGAGGCTTGAACTCTTGGCCTGAGCACTGTCCTTCAGCTCTTCAGCTCAAGGCAAGCTCTCTACCACTTGAGCCACAGCACCACTTCCAGTTTTCTGGTGGTTTATTGGAGATGAGAGTTTCCCAGACTTTGCTGCCCAGGTCCAGGAGAATCTTTCTAGACGTTTATAGTAGCACTGTATGTTCTTTGGTTAAAATCTAGGAGGGCCGGGTGCAGGTGGCTCATGCCTGTAATCCTGTCTGCTCATGAGGCTGAGATCTGAGGATGGTGGTTCAAAGCCAGCCCAGGCAGGAAAGTCCGTGAAACTCTTATCTCCAATAAACCACCAGAAAACCGGAAGTGACGCTGTAGTTCTAGTGGTAGAGTGCTCGCCTTGAGCTGAAGAGCTGAGGGACAGTGCTCAGGCCGAGTTCAAGCCCCATGACTACCAAAAAAAAAAATCTAGGAAGAGAGGTATAGTATGCCTGAGCTCCCCTAAAACAGATACTTCTGACGAGTTGCTTTTCCCTACACCTGTATCTATTGGCTTAGGGCTCTTGGGCCTACAATTACAAAAGTCTTGACATCTGCATGAGATGAAGTCTCATAGAGTGCCATCAGCTGCACAGGTCTGGAGCTACCTTCTGTAGGGACAGAAGGGCACAAACTCTGCTAAAGTGGGCAGCCAGGCCAGGCACTAGTGCTTCATGCCAATAGTCCTAGCTACTCAGGAGGTTGAGATCTGCGGATCAAGGTTCAAAGCCAGCCCATACAGGAAAGTCCAAGAGACTATCTCTCCAATTAACCATCAAAAAACTGGAAGTGGAGCTGTGGCACAAGTAGTAGAGCACTAGCCTTCAGCAAAAAAGCTCAGGGACAGTGCTCAGGCCCTGAATTCGAGCCCCAGGACATTCTCTGTCTGTCTCTGTCTGTCTGTCTGTCTGTCTGTCTGTCTCTCTCTCTCTCTGTGTCACACACCCACACACATACGGACAACCAGAGGGTCTTGGTTCAAATTTTTGCTCTTACCTAACTCTGTGGCTTTGGGCAAGTTATTGAACCTTACTGAGCCTCAGATTCTTCCACTGGCAAATAGGAATAACGGTGATGTTCATCTCCCAGGATTGGGAGGGTTAACAAGTGGTGGGTGGAGTGAGTGTGCTTGGGAAGGAGCAGGTCCTGTGTACACCATTTCTTTCCCTGGGAAGGTCTTTCCACCAGAGGGTGTTTCCTCCCAAATACCCCAGCCTTTTGGAGGCTGCTGGGCTTGTTAGGAAGCACTTCCCCGTTCTTGAACCACAGTGAGCCTTCCTGTCAGTTCTGCTTTCCGCTTAGCATTAGCTGTGGCTTGGCCTTGGGTTAGTTGCTGCTGTCTCAGAAGTGATGCAGGCACAGACATCCTTCAGGGAGCTGTGGTTTGGGGGAGTAAGGGCTTATAAGCAGGTGGTTTCAAAAACCATGTGGATTATTATGGTAGGCTCAACACAGAACAAGTACTTCCTCTTCCTCTTTTTAAGAAACGGTTTAATGCTTTCAATGAATCTCCCTTTTCCAAGAGAAATACCTCCAAGGCCTTCAGTCATTCCTCTGAGTTGTGTTGCCTGCAGACAGACCTTGGTTTATGATTTTCCTTTTTAGAGGGGCATGCTCAGTGCTGGCCTGGGCATTGAAAAGTGGTTCATAAGAATGTAGGACCCTGGGGCTGGGAGGTGGCTCAGTGGTAGAGTGCTTGCCTTGCATGCATGAGGCCCTGGGTTCAATTCCTCAGCACCACATAAACAGAAAAAGCCAGAAGTGGCGCTGTGGCTCACGTGGTAGAGTACTCCTTGAGCTGAAGAGCTGAGGGACAGTGCCCAGCCCAGAGTTCAGGCCTCACAACCAAAAAAAAAAAAGAATGTAGGACCCTGGACTTCTCTGAATTCATTTGTTTCCCCTTTGCAGAGAGTTCCCCAAGGCCATGGCTGAACGGGAGAGATGTGTTGTTTATTTGTTTTGTTTTTTAAAGAGGGGGAGGTCTCAGACATAGCTCTTTTGCAGTTAATGTCTAAGGTGTGCAGCATGGTCATATTTGATTTGTAGAATTGCTTCCCGCCTGTGTTTGGAATCAAAATCACAGAGGCCAGCTCTGCTGTGAGGTGAGTGGCAATGCTGGCATATCAGTTTGCTGGAAGGCAGCTTCAGGCTTGGGTTGGGCAGAGTCCTGGGCTTTGTGGACCAGGCTGGGCAGTGAGACTTCTCCTCTTAGGAACCCTATCAACCAGCATGTGGCTACCAGTGCTGAACGTAGCCTACCAGCACCTTTGACTTGGAGTCTGCCCTTCCCCTGGTTTTCTTGGGCCAGTGATTCCCTTTTTCACCTAATCCTCAGTCCTCTTTCATTTCTTTGCTGGGGGAGGGATTGTCTCTTAGATATCTCACAGCTCTGTGGTATCCTATTGTTGCATTCCTTTGTCAGTTTTATTCAATGCTGCTGTTGGGGTCTAACAAGGCTAAGGTGCCAGTTAGCCTTGGCCTGTGGGCCAAGCCAAAGCTAATTTGACATCTGACTGTGCTGTGCTAGTCTTCCTCCCATCCAGAGAATGGTCACCTAAGTACCACCCACATTTTTCTGTAGGTTTGGGAATGGTGCCTTTCTAGGTGTGTGTGTGTGTGTGTGTGTGTGTGTGTGTGTGTGTGTGTGTGTGTGTGTGTGTGTGTGTGTGTGTGTGTGTGTGTGTGTGTGTGTGTGTGTGTGTGTGTGTGTGTGTGTGTGTGTGTGTGTGTGTGTAGGTTTGGGAATGGTGCCTTTCTAGGTAGGTGTGTGTGTGTGTGTGTGTGTGTGTGCCTGTCAGTACTGGGACTTAAACTCAGGGCGTGGGTATTGTCCCTTAACTTTTTTCACTCAAGTCTGGTGCTCTACCACTTGAGTCACAGGTCCACTTCTGGCAATTTTTTGGTGGTAAATTAGAGATAAGATTCTTAGAATTTCCTGCCCGGGTTGGCTTTGAACCATGATGTAGCCATCTTGTTGTCTTAACATAGCTTTCACTGGGGCCAGGAAGGTAATACTGAGGTCTGGACCACCCCAGGGGCTAGGGTGAGGGATGGAGCTTTGGGAAAACTGACAGATTCTTGGTGAGCAGCTAAAGTACAAAAGTAAGGTCTTTGAGGAAGTTGCTGGAGAAAGCAGGGTTCTGGTAGGAGGCTGTGGTATGCTTTGAGTAGAGGGGATTGAGTCAAAAACTTTTAAGATCTGCTGAGTGCTGGCTCCTTAGCTGCTCTAATCTTAGCTGCTCAGGAGGCTGAGATCTGAGGATCCCAGTTCAAAGCCAGCCCAGGCAGATAAATCTTAGACTCTTATCTCTAATTAACCAGCAAAAAGTCATAAGTAAAGGTGTGGCTCAAGTGGTAAAGTGCCAGCCTTGATGAAAAAACTAAGCAAGAGTGCAAGGCCCTGAGTTCAAGTCCTAGTACTTGCAGAAAACAACAACAACAACAAAAAAAAAACCCTTTAAGATCTGGTTTAATCATTTAATTTCAGCACTTGGAAGGCTGAGAGGATGGAGGATTTCAAGCTAGAGGCCAACTTGGGCTAAAATAGTAAGACGGTTTCTCCACAAAATAAAACAAATCAAAAGGCCTGAAGTGTGGCTGAATGGCAGAGCACTTACCTAGAGTGCATTTAGCCCTGATTTTTTTTCTTCCAGCACTACAAAAAAATCAACAAAAGAAAAATCTTAAAAGCAATCACTAAGCAGACTTCAAAGCCCCAGGAGGGAGGAAAATGAGTGAACACTTGGTCCTAGCCTTGTTTGTGGGATTTCAAATGATGTGGTCACTACCATCGTTGAAAAGAGTTTCATTTATTTGCATCTTCCTGTCTTTCACCCCTGAATGGAACCCTTTTTTTTTTTGTCGGTCGTGGGGCTTGAACTCTGGGCCTGGGCATGGTTCCTCAGCTCTTCAGCTCAAGGCGAGCGCTCTACCACTTGAGCTACAGCGCCACTTCCGGTTTTCTGGTGGTTTATTGTTTCACGGACTTTCCTGCCCGGGCTGGCTTTGAACTGCGATCCTCAGACCTCAACCTCCTAAGTAGCTAGGATTACAGGCATGAGCCACTGGCGCCTGGCTGGAACCCTTTCTAAGTGCTTACTCTCTGCCAGGTGCTTTGTTAGGCACTGATTTGAGGTCCAGATCTGACACATCATTTGCCAGCCCTCTTTTATTCTCTCATGTTGACCCTGTCCACACCCTACCCACAATCCAACCTGCTAGGAGTTCCTTTCATTAGCTTATTGGTCTTCACCCCTACCTTGTGAGGTGAGAGGACTTTTTTTTGTCGCCGTTTGTTGTGGGGCTTGAACTCTGGGCCTGGGTGCTGTTCCTCAGCTCTTCAGCTCAAGCGCTTTATCACTTGAGCCACAGTGCCACTTCCAATTTTCTGGTGGTTTATTGGAGATAAGAGTCTCCTGGACTTTGCTGCCCGTGCAGACTTTGAACCATGATCCTCAGATCTTGCCCTTAGTACCTAGGATTACAATCATGAGCCACCAGTGCCCAGCAAGAGCATTTTAAAGCCTGTTTTACAGGTGAGGAGCAGGTGTCAGGTGAGAGGTGATATTTCTTGACCAAAGTTCTTCCAGATTTCACCTGGAGAGCCTTCCTCAGCCTGTATTTGCAAAGATTTCAGTGGCCATTAGAAAAGGGCTGCCCTGATACAATGGCATTTCTAGGAATCAGGCACAAAGAAAGGGGGTGTCTATTAAAGTATTTTTATTAAAGCCCCAAATTGGAAATAACATCATGTTCAATAATAGGAGACTGGTCACCATAAATTACGAAACATTCTGTAGCTGCTCTGTAGCCACTAAAAATAATGCTGTAGACATATATAAACTGACAGGGAAAGACATTTGCAATATATTGCTAAACGGAAGAAAGCAGATTACAAACGGTATGATTCCAATTTTATTAGGTATTCATTGTCTCCTTTTTTTTTTTTTTTTTTTTACAGTGAGCGTGCATTGCTTGAGAAGTAATAATAATTTTGATTTATTGAACTCTTTGTGCTGGGAACATTGCTAAGCCTGCTATAGTCAGGATCTTATTGAAGTGTTTAAGATTATCCCCATTTCACAGATAAAGAAATTGAAACAAAGAACCTCCTCAAGGGCTGTTTATAGTCCAAGTGACAGAGCTAGAAATTTGAACCCTGGTATGATTTTGTACCATATGTACTGGTGGTGGGCTCTCAATTCTGTGTTGGGCTTTAAAAAGTAAATTGAAGATAGTGAGGGCTGGGAATGTGGCTTAGTGGTAGAGTAGTAGAGTGCTTGCCTTGCATGCATGAAGCCCTGGGTTCAATTCCTCAGTATTACATAAACAGAAAAGCTGGAAGTGGCACTGTGGCTCAAGTGGTAGAGTGCTAGCCTTGAGCAAAAAAGCTCAGGGACAGTGCCCAGGCCCTGAGTTCAAGCCTTAGGACTAGTTAAAAAAGTAAATAAAATCAGCCGGGTGCTGGGTGGCTCACGCCTGTAATCCTAGCTACTCAGGAGGCTGAGTCTGAGGATCAGGGTTCAAAGCCAGCCCGGGCAGGAAAGTCCGTGAGACTCTGATCTCCAATAAACCACCAGAAAACCGGAAGTGGTGCTGTAGCTAAAGTGGTAGAGAACTAGCCTTGAGCTGAAGAGCTGAGGGACAGCGCTCAGGCCTAGAGTTCAAGCCCCATGACCAACCAAAAAAAAAAAGTAAATAAAATACAGAAGTAATGAGATGTTATAAAAGTATTTCTGGGGAGCAGAGACAATAGGGGATCTTTTGGTCAGTTGTGTTAAAAAAAAAAAAGTAGGAGGTTCTTTGTGTTTTGATTCTGGCTTACCAGTAATTAACACTCATGTTGTACCACAAACCCATTTTCCTTATCAGCCTCTCCTTTGTCTTCCCTCTAGGTCCCTGGGATACACATAATCTCTTTTATGCCTGAGTTTATGGCTTGCACTGTTGCACGACATACATATATATTTGTAATCCTTGTATTTGTAGAAAAATTGTGGATGACAGGGAACCTGGAAGATTGAATTGCCAGTGTGGAAAAGAATACTTAGGCATTGCCAAGGAGCTTCTGGGTGTCCTTGACCTCTTACTTCTTTACTGCTTTGATGGGACCACCTCCCCTATTGTTGCTGTTTCCAAGATTTTAACTCCCCTTGCCAAAGCCATAATATATTTTTTTAATATTGCTAGGAGTTGAACCCACGGCTTACCATATCTAGGCAAGTGTTCTATGCTGAGGTATATTCCCAGCCACATATTGATCTTAGAAAATGGATTTAAAAAAAAAAAATCAAGGCTGGCTCTAGTAATCCTAGCTACTCTAGAGGCCGAGATCTGAGGATTGCAGTTCAGAGCCAGTCCAGACAGACAAATCTGAGATGTATCTTCAATCTACCTGCAAAGAGCTGGAATAGAGATGTGACTCAAGTGGTAGAGGGCCAGCATTGATTGAAATAATTGAACAAGAGTTTGAGGCCTTAGTTTAAAGCCTAGTGCTAGGCACATTCTTGTACACACACAAACAAACACACACCAAAAAAAAAAAAAAAAATCAAGGAAAAAATTGCTTCTAGTCTAAGATAATTGTTGTTAATATTTGATTAACTTTGCAGTAAATATGTGTATAGATGTGTATTTACAGAATATTCTTTTGATACCACTTTCCAACTTGTTTTTAACTTAAATATGTTACTATTTTTTAAAAAATTGTGATAAATGCACACAATAGAATTTATCTTTTAAAATGTACAATTGTGCCCGGCGCCAGTGGCTCACGCCTGTAATCCTAGCTGCTCAGGAGGCTGAGATCTGAGGATCTCGGTTCAAAGCCAGCCCGGGCAGGAAAGTCCATGAGACTCTTATCTCCAATAAACCACCAGAAAACTGAAAGTGGTGCCGTGGCTCAAGTGGTAGAGCCCTTGCCTTGAGCTGAAGAGCTGAGGGACAGCGCCCAGGCCCAGCGTTCAAGCCCCATGACCGACCAAAAAAAAAAGTACAATTGATCGGTTTTTATTATAATTATAGAATTGGGGATCATCACTGCTCTGTAATTCTGGAACATTTTTACCTCATCCGTATCAGCGGTCTCTTCCTGTTCTCTCTTCCCTCCTGGCCCTGACAACCACAAGTCTGCTTCCCATCTCTGCATTTGCTTACCCTAGATATTTTATATAAGTGGAATCATACAATAGGTGACCTTTGGACCTTACTTTTTCACTTAGCATGTTTTCAGGGTTTAGTTGAAAACAGTCCTTTATTCCTTTTTATGACTATCCACTGTATGGATGTACCACATTTTTTAAATCCATTTCCACTAGAGGAGTGTTTCTTCTACCTTTAATTAGTATGAACAATATTGCTCTGAAAATCTATGTACAAGTTTTTTGTTTTTTTTTTTTTTGCCAGTCCTGGGCCTTGAGCTCAGGACTGAGTGCCTTAAGCACTCTACCACTAAGCCATATTCCCAGCCCGTGCGTATAGGGTTTGTGTGGACATGTTTTTAGTTCTCTTGGGTATATATCTGAGAGTGGAATAATTAGGTCATATAGTAACTTTATGGTTTTAAAAATATTATTATAAAAGGCATGTACAAAAGGGTTACAGTTATATGTCAGGTAAAGAATACATTTCTTTTTGGACAATGTCACCCCTTCTTTTGCTCTCTCCCAGTTTTTCCTTTGTGTTATTAAAATATATTGATTGTTACAATTTCACTGGAAAAATTTTATTTTGTAATACTAGAATTTGAACTTAGGGCCTTTTGTAGCTCAGATTACCGACTTTTTTCTAAGACCCAACTTTGATCCTCCCATTTACACTTTCTTCATGTAGCTGGGATGATAGGCACACACCACCATACCCAGCTCTTTCATTGGTTGAGATGGGTCTCATGAACCTGCCCAGTTGGCCTTGAATCTTGACCCTCACCGTTAGCCTCCTGAATGACTAGAATTACAAATATAAACTATTATACTCAGCTCAAACTTGTGATTTGAAAATATTTTCTCCATTTTATTGATTTTTTTCACTATTTTTGGATAATGGCCTTTGAAGTACAAAAGTTTTAAATTGTGTTGAAATTCCACTTTGTTCCTGTGTTTTGGCGTTACAGCTAAGGAATTATTGGCCTTTTTTTTTTTTTTTTTTTTTTTTTGGGTCCAGTTATGGGACCTGAACTCTGGGCCTGGGCGCTGTCCCTCAGCTCTTCAGCTCAAGGCTAGCGAGCCACAGCGCCACTTCTGGCTTTTTTCTTTTTGCTTATGTGGTGCTGAGGAATTGAACCCAGGGCCTCATCCATGCAAGGCAAGCACTCTACCACTGAGCCACCTTCCCAGCCCCTTATTGGCTATTTTAAGATTACAAAGATTACATTTATGTCTATGATCTACTTAATTGATTACCGAATATTTCTATATCTGCCAGTATTTAATTTTTTTTTTTTTTTTGTCGGTCATGCGGCTTGAACTCTGGGCCTGGGCACTGTCCCTCTGCTCCTTAGCTCAAGGCAAGGGGTCTACCACTTGAACCACAGCACCACTTCCAGTTTTCTAGTGGTTTATAGGAGACCAGAGTCTCACGGACTTTCTTGCCCAGGCTGGCTTTGAGCCGAGATCCTCATATCTCAGCCTCCTGAGTAGCTAGGATTACAGGCGTGAGCCACCGGCACCCGGCAAGAGTATGTTTCTTTTTGGATAATGTTACCCCTTCCCTTTCTCTCTCCCTGTTTTTCCCTCCCATCTCTACCCACAAGTTGTGTAGTTCATTTTCAACATAGTGTCTATCTGAGCTTCTTTTGTTCAAGGCTAGTGCTCTACCACTTGAGCCACAGCACTAGATGAGTCTCCATTAAACTTTCCTGCCCAAGCTGGCTTCAAACTTTCATCCTCAGATCTCAGTCTCCTGAGTAGCTAGGATTACAGGCATGAGCCATAAGCACCTGGCTCCTCCATTTCTTTCTTGAGATAATGCTGATATGTAGTCCAGACTGGCTTCCAGTTTAGGATCCTTTTGCCTTAACCTCCTGAGAGCTCAGAGTACAGGCATGCACTATCATGCCCACCTTGTGACTCTGTCTTCCCCATGTCATTTCCCTCCCCTTTCCTATTTATCTGCTTACTGCTCTTGTTTAGGCCTTCACCCCACCATTTTACATGATATAGAAGCCTTCTATCTGCTCCCACTAAGCCCTGTCAATACAGTGGAGACCTAACTTAGTGTGATGATTGGGATTGGGGTGGAGAGAAGGTGTTGAGTAGGTCATCAGTGAGGGCTATTGGAAGTGGAGAGTAGGTTAACTCTGCAGGTAGAACGTGCATTAGCAAAGCATAAACACAGAGAGAGGCCCATCATCCTGAGCAGTTTGTACAACAGGGTGGAGGAGTCAGAGTCCCCATGTGGCCATAAACCCCAGTGGCTATAACAATTGCTTCATACTCTAGAAAGGGAACCAAAAGATTACCAGCTCTTCCTCCTTGGGTCCATCCTTCACCGAGTGCCATGGTGCCAGAATGCTGGCCACTGGGGATGCGGCACTAACTGAGACCCAGTTTCCTGCTTTCATGGAACCTAATCATTAGGGGAGAGAGACAGACATCAAATTCATAATTGTATAAGTCAGTAATCAATACAGATTGGATCATGGCCACTTCTACATTTTAGAATCTTCACCTGTTCCTCATTGCTATGTAATAATTGCTGCTTCCTCGGTGGGATCAGACCCTAGTCCCATTCTTGGCAACTATTCTGTCCACTGTTCCTTTCTACCCCCAATATTCTACCCCTTCCGCAGGAGTGCTTGCCACATGCCAGATGAACTATAACATCGCCACGGCGCCCTACCCAGCATGCTCTCTGATTGGACCTTCAAGGCCACAGTAGCAAACATGTTTTCCTTTGGAAAGACTTTTCATGGTCACAGTTTCTCCTGGCCACGTTTCCAAGATACCATGGGCTTTCTGTGATAATAGTACTTCATATATAGAGTCAGAAGAGGGGCAGTGTGGTTCTAGTAGGGAGGTCATGACAAGGCTCTGAGTTAGGAAGGGGCATGGAGCCCAAGGCACTGGGAAGAACATGTGTTAGGGGAGGGGAGATGCCTACCAGTAAGGAGGAACACCTTGGAGTATAGGAGCAGTTTCCAGTGCCTGGCTGGAGAGCTGACGAACCAGTTGTTCCCTTTAAGAACATCAGGGAAAGTAAAGCGCTGGTGGCTCACGCTTGTAATCCTAGCTATGTCTGAGGCTGAGAGCTGAAGCCATAGTCTGAAGCTAGCTGGGCAGAAAAGTCCCAGAGAAATTTTATTTCCAGGCTAGGCATCGGTGGCTCACACCTATAATCCTAGCTACTCAGGAGGCTGAGATCTGAGGATCTTGGTTCAAAGCCAGCCTCAGAAGGAAAGAGACTTTTATCTCCAATAAACTACTAGAAAAAGCTGGAAGTGGTCCTGTGGCTCAAAGTAGTAAAGCACTGGCCTTGAGCACAAAAGCTCAGGGACAGCTCCTAGGCCCTGATTCAAGCCCCAGGACTGACATTCAACAACAACAACAACAACAACAAAGAAGTCTTTTTTTTTTTGCCAGTCATGGGGCTTGAACTCTGGGCTTGGGTGCTATCCTTCAGCTCTTCAGTTCAAGGCGAGCGCTCTACCACTTGAGCCATAGCGCCACTTCCGGTTTTCTAGTGGTTTATTGGAGATAAGAGTCTCATGGACTGTCCTGCCCAGGCTGGCTTTGAACCCTGATCCTCAGATCTCAGCCTCTTGAGTAGCTAGGATTATAGGCGTGAGCCACCAGTGCCCAGCCACAAAGAAATCTTATTTCTAGTTAACCAGCAAAAAGCCAGAAGTGGAGCTGTGGCTCAAATGGAAGAACACTACCTTGAGCAAAATAGCTAAGGGACAGAGCCCAGGTCTTGAGTTCAGGTTCTAGTATGGGCATAAAAAAACAAAACCAATGCACATCAGGGAGAGGGAGTCCCTTCTCAGACAGCTGCAGGGAGAGGTAACCAGGGAAGGGGTCAGAAATCCACTAGCTCAACCTCACAGTCAACCAGGTCCAAACAGTAGCAGTTGATTATTATCCAGAAGGTCGCTAAGGCCTGGGTTTCACTGAGGACAAGATGAGGCCCAGAGGTGGGGGTGGGGAGAAATGGGGGAGATATTTGGAGCCACCTGAGTCAGATCAGAAACCCAGGTGAGCCTCAGTAAAGGCTGGGAGTTGTGCAGAGACACTGGCAGCTTCTGCTCCAGGCTGAGTTGCCACGGGTCTAAAAGCCCTGTGGGTGCAGGCAGTTAATCTCCGAAGGCCAGAGTGGCCCCCCCCACCCCATCCCACTAGAGAGCAGGAACATTGAACTTTTCAATCACATTAATTTCCACAGGAAATTGTTGTCTTCCTTTTGTCCAAAGGTTAGTGATTTATATTTACCATCCTCTTAACTAGCCTTGAAATTTACTGTTGCCAGGTCACCACCAGCATCCATAAATTGCAGGGTGGCAGCGGAGCATCGCCAAGTGGCTTGGTCCTTGGAAGGGTCCACAGCAGTCTTTTGAGAGGGCAGCTGTGGAGCTACAGACAGTCCTTGTGCAGATGTCTCCACTCACTTCACAGGGGAACTGTGAGAGAGGGATCTATTGGACAAGACTGCAGGAGGCTTCTGCAGAAGCTGCTGCTGTGGAAGCGGCTGGCACGTGCCTCTTGTGCTTCCTGCTACGGCCTGGGCAGCAGCACTAAAGGTGCTCAAGGAGCCAAGAGTGGGGTGCAGGCCCAGATACCCAGCTCTGCACTTTCTATGGGACCACAGGCGAGTCCCTTAACCACACTCCCTCAGTTTCCTCATCCGTGTCAATGTTGTCACAAGGGTAAACCTTGGTAAACATAGGTTGTGTTGTTCACTGGCAGAACAGGTTAGCTAGTTGGCTTCATGTCTCTGCTTACACTTTACCTTCTCCATGTGTGTGTGTGTGTGTGTGTGTGTGTTTGCACATGCACGTGCGTGCGTGCAAGCTGGTCCTGGGGATTGAACTCAGGGCCAGGATGTTGTCCCTGAGCTTTTGTGCTCAAGGCTAGCACTCTACCACTTGAGCCACAGTTTCACTTACTGTTGTTGTTGTTGTTTTTGTATTTAATCAGAGATAATTTAATCAGGATTTTCCTGATTGGGCTGGCTTCTAACTGTGATCCTCAGATTCCAGCCTCTTGAGTAGCTGGGATTATAGGCATGAGCTACTGGTGCCTGACTCCAGTTCTCCTTTTATATTTTTCTGTCTGCTCCATCTTTTTCTGTAAAGGGCCAATAATACTTGAGGTTGGGGCTGGGAAGATGGCTCAGTGGTAGAGCGCTTGCCTTGCATGCCTGAGGCCCTGGGTTCAATTTCTCAGCACCACATAAGCAAAATGAAAAAAGCTGGAAGTGGCGCTGTGGCTCAAGTGGTAGAGCGCTAGCCTTGAGCTGAAGAGCTGAGGGACAGCGCCCAGGCCCAGAGTTCAGGGCCCACGACCGGACCCAAAAGAAAAAAAATAATAATAATACTTGAGGTTGTGTGAGTTCTATGATCTCTTTTGTAGCTACTCAGCTCTGTTATGTTAGTCAGAAAGTAGTTATAGATAATAGATAAGTTGGAAGGGTGTGGCTATGTGCTAATAAAATGTTACTTTTGTTTTTCTTTTTGTGGTGGTAGGGATTGAACCTACTGCCCCACTCATGCTAGGCCGGGACTCTACCTCTCCAATAAAACTTTATTGGTGGACACAAAAACTTCAATTTCAGTTGGGTGCTGGTGGCTCATGCCTATAATCCTAGCTACTCAGGATCCTCAGGATCTGAGGATCATGGATTGAAGCCAGTCCTTGAGCAACAAAGTCTGTGAGATTCTTATCTCCAAATAACTTCCAAAAAAGTTTGAAGTAGCATTACGGCTTAAGCTGTAGAGTACAATCCTTGAACAAAAAAGCTCAGGGACAATGCCCAGGGCCTGAGTTCAAGCTTCAGGGTCAGTATATAAAGCAAAACAAAACCTTTGTTTTTATGTCTCACCAATTTATTCTTCTGATTTTTTTTTTTTTTTTTTTGGGGTCCAGTTGTGGGGCCTGAACTCTGGGCCTGGGCACTGTCCCTCAGCTTGTCAGCTCAAGGCTAGCACGATACCATTTGAGCTATAGCACCACTCCCGGCTTTTTTTTTTTCTTCTTCTGCTTATGTGGTGCTGAGGAATCCAATCCAGGGCCTCATGCATGCAAGGCAAGCTCTCTACCACTGAGCCACCTTCTCAGCCCCTCTTCTGATTTTTTTTTGGAAACAAGTCTCTCTATTTAGTTCAGGTGGTCTTTTTTTTTTTTTTTTGGTCGGTTGTGGGGCTTGAACTCTGGGCGTGGACGCTGTCCCTCAGGCTCTTCAGCTCAAGGCTAGCGCTCTACCACATGAGCCACAGCACCACTTCCGGTTTTCTGGTGGTTTATGGGAGATAAGAGTCTCAGATTTTCCTGCCTGGTCTGGCTTTGAGCCGAGATCCTCAGATCTCAGCCTCCTGAGTAGCTAGGATTACAGGTGTGAGCCACTGGCATCTGGCTTGGATTGATTTTTTTTCTACATTTCACAATGTAGAAGCTGGGGTTTGGGATGTAGCCCAGTGGTATGGTGTTTGCTTAGCCCTGTGTTCTAATTCCTGACACTAAAACAACAAAAATGAACCCATAGGCTATATAAAAACAGGCATGGTTCAAGGGGTAGTGCACCAGTCTTTGAACAGAAAAACAAAATGGAGGCAGTGCTCCTGGTTCAGCTGATAGGTACAAGGTACTCCTGTAGTTTTTCCAGTGAGGTCTCAGTGCCTCCAGACAGATCTGCAGAGAAGCATTTGGATAGGAGCCACCGGCCAGGAGCCCTGTAAGGGGCCTGGAGTGTGGGAATGGCACCTGTTGGTTCCCTGCTTGTAGTCACAGTGGTATTGGCTCTGGATGGGCCAGAATCCCCATTCTACCTCCGGTGTTGACACTGCACATTTGTGTTTCAGAGGACAGTGCCAGCCAAGATGGGAAGAAGGGAGGAACTCGACAGCCTGTCGTGATTCTCTTAGGCTGGGGTGGCTGCAGGGACAAGAACCTCGCAAAGTACAGCGCCATCTACCACAAAAGGGTGAGTACTGCAGGCATATGGAGAGTCGGTGGCTTGTGGGGGCTGCCATTTGTGGGGACCTGCTATCTGTGAACGTTCTGTGGTTAACCCTAGGCCCCTGGCTGTCTCACACCTGGGCTTCAGTGAAAGCTGCCCCCGATGTGGCAGGCCTAGGAATGCTGTCAGGAGTGACTGCGAGGAAGATGGGAGAGTTACAGGGTCTTTGGCAGAATTAACCCTGCCCCCCTGTGCTGCCAGTGTAGACCTCATGTGACCCTCTGTAGTCTTCTGACTTGCTTCCTTTCTTTCTCCTCAAGTCTCCCAGTGATCAGCCTTGTGCTCCCCGCTTGTGGAGTCAACCCAGACTTCCAGTCCAAACTAAACTGCCCCTCTGGGAGGCAGCTGCTGGGCTGGGCATGCTGGCATAGTTTATGGCCCCAGCACTCTCCCCTTCCCACCAGGTAGCCCCAGGCACCTTTCACATTCTCAGTCAGGGAGCCTCTTATAGCACAGTCCTGCTTCTCAGGCTGCTCCAGGAGTCTGAAGTAGAGGTTGTAGCAACTAGAGAGCACCCCTGGAGGGCCTGGTTATATTTTGGAAGCCCTGAGTGGTTCCCCCCTCAGGCCAAATATCCCCAAAGCTGGGTTGGGCAGGTGTGTTAGCACAGACAGCCCAGCTCCCATCTGGAAGTCCTGGGCTGAGGAGTACACATCATCTGAAAGAACAGCCTGCTGATCCTCCTTCCTCCTCCTCCTGCCTCCACTGGCCCATGTCTGCAACTAGCCAGCAGGGAGTGGGGGGGGGGGGTGAGAGGAGGCCGGGGGGGGGGGGGGGAGGCCCTGGAATGAGGAGGATAAGAAGAGATGCATAGGTTTGAGTCTGAAGCCTTACTCTCCAGGGGTTCAGTCCTAAATTCCATGTGCTGACTAGGCCTGTTTGCCTGCCTTCTTCTTTTATTTATTTACTATTTTTGGTGCCAGTTCTGAGGCTTGAACTCAGGTCCTGAGAGTTGTCTTTGAGCTTTTGGGCTTCAGGCTTGTGCTGTACCACTTGAACCATAGCACCATTTCCAGCCTTTTGCTAGTTAATTGGAGATAGGAGTCTCACGGACTTTCTTCCTTAGGCTGGCTTTGAACCAAGATCTTCAAATCTCAGCCTCTTGACTTGGAGGCAATTGTGGTAACTCAGGATAGAGGGGTGAGGGCCGTGAGGCTACGGAGCCAGTGGAGGGAAGGTGGTGGGTCCAGGAGCTTGGCAGGAGATAGAATGCTAGGTTAATGAGATGCAGAATAAGCATCACCTGGTGATGATGACCTCAAGGTGTATTGTTCTAGGCTTTTCCTATGCATGTCTTCTCTCTGCCTAAATGTGACTTAGGGAGTGTACTGTCCCTAGCCTGCTTTTGTTCAGGTCTTGAGCTCTACCTTCTTATATTAATAAGTTTTCACTGAGTTTAGTTTCCAGCCTATGTCCAGAGGCTCAAATTGTACTCCAAGTGCCCTTCCTAGCCAAACTGGGATCCAGTCCAGAGTCACAACATTGCATCTACTTCCATCAAATTCTCTTGCTCCTTTAAGACCACATCTAGAACAGCACTTTTTCTTACGATTAAAAAAACAAAAAAACACTCTTAGCCAGGTGCTGTGGCTCACACCTGTAATCCTAGCTACTCAGGAGGCTGAGATCTGAGGATTGAGGTTCAAAGCCAGCCGGGACAGGAAAGCCCATGAGGCTCTTATCTCCAATAAACCACCAGAAAACTGGACATGGCACTGTGGCTCAAATGGTAGAGGGTTTGCCTTGAGAGCTGAAGAGCTGAGGGACAGCGCCCAAGCCCAGAATTCAAGCCCCACTACCAAAAAAGAAAAAAAAAAAAAAAAGGTTAAGGGACAGTGTTTAGGTCCTGAGTTCAAGCCCTAGTACTGGCACACACATACACAAAGTTCTTTTTTGTTATTGTTGTTTTGGTTGGTTGTGGGGCTTGAACTCAGGGCATGGGCACTGTCCCTGAGTTATTTTTTTTTTTTTTTTGCCGGTCATGGGGCCTGAACTCTGGGTCTGGGTGCTGTCCCTCAGCTCTTCAGCTCAAGGCTAGCGCTCTACCACTGGAGCCACAGCGCCACTTCCGGCTTTTTCTGTTTATGTGGTGCTGAGGAATTGAACCCAGGGCCCTCATGCTTGCAAGGCATGCACTCTACCGCTGAGCTACCTTCCCAGCCCCCCTGAGTTATTTTTGCTCAAGGTAAGTGCGCTACCACTTTGAGCCACAACTCCACTTCTAGTTTTCTGGTGTTTAATTGAAGGAAAATGTTTCACTGACTTTTCTGCCTGGCCTGGCTTTGAACTGTGATCCTTAGATCAACCTTCCTAAGTAGCTAGGATTACAGGTGTGAGTCACCAGCTCTTGGCCACGAAGTTCTTTTTTTGTGACTTACTGAGGGGACTGGGCTGCACTGGGATAACTACCAGGAGAGTGCAGTGGAACCTGAGAGACCCCTATCAGTCAGGGGGCTGTAGCTGGTGATTCTGGCTGTCTATCCCTGTGGGTGTTTCAAGAATCATACCTAGATAATTCTCTTCTAGTTATTACCATCATTTCTCATCACTGCTATTGGTTGAGAGTTTACTTTGTGCTAAGTGTTGTTTTAATCACTTTTAAGATACCTTGATATGTTGTCTGACTGGCCTTGAACTTGAGATCCTCTTAAGTCTACCAAATCCTATGATTACAGGCACCGTCCCAGTTTCAGGCTTTAAGTACCATCCTGGACTGAGGGGGTGTGGCAGGCATAAAACAATGAGGCCAAAATTGGATTTGAATATACCTTCAACCCCTGGAAGGCACCATTACATGGTGCCCAGACTGAAGCAGGGCCTTCTGTATTGCTGGGCTTTGTGGGCCCTGTGGAAGTTGGTATATTGAGCTCCTCTGATTTAGTTTATGCCCACCACTCTTGCCAGGCCTGGACAGATACTTTGTTTATAGTTTTTTTTTTTTTCCATTTAGTTTCTACCTCAACCTATGGCCAGGCAGGCTGGCTTTGGCTGCCTTTTCTAACTGGCCTAGGAGACCTCATTTAGAGGTTTTGTAATATACTTGGTGTAGGCAATGAGAGGTACAAAAGTCTAAAGGGAGTTTGGGCCCAAACTCAGAATTTTGAGGAACAATAGTATTGGTAGTATTTGGAATTTCAGGGTGAGTCTGAGAAGTGACCTAAGACCTGGGAACCAGGTTCTCTGAATGCAGGCAGTTACCGGAGATGGAGGTGATGTGGACTTGGCTCAAAAGTGGCCTCTGGTGGTCAAGATTGGGACTTGCAGGCTTCCTCTCAAGGTGTCAGTCTCATGGGAAGTAGGAAGGGACAATGCAGAGCAGAGTAGCTCTCAGCAAGATGTAGCCAAGCAACAAGACCTTAAATGTGTGAGGTCTGGGCTGTGGGTGGTGGGGCGGGAACAAGAGTGAAGAGGCTACCTTCTGGGTAGCTCAGATGTCTCCAAAACAGGTCTTCAACTCCAGGCCTCAAAGACCATCTTGGGCTGAGAGGGTGTGGCCCACATAAAGCACTGAATCCTAACTGGCCTTGAGTATACCTCCAACCCCTGCAAGATGTATGTAAATAGTAAGCTTGCATTCTGAACAAAATAGGGTCTTGAGCATGGCTGGTCTCGTTGGGTCTTGTGGTCTTGAGGTTGTCGGGCCCCTCTGACTTACCCTGTGTCCTTCACCTCCACTGCATGGGGACTGACCAAGCCTCTCTCCTCTCCCAGGGCTGCATCGTGATCCGATACACAGCCCCATGGCACATGGTCTTCTTCTCTGAGTCCTTGGGCATCCCTTCACTGCGCATGTTGGCCCAGAAGCTGCTTGAGCTCCTCTTTGATTATGAGATTGAGAGGGAGCCTCTGCTCTTCCATGTCTTCAGTAATGCTGGTGTTATGCTGTACCGCTACGTGCTCGAGCTCCTGCAGACTCATCGGCGCTTCTGCCACTTACGTGTGGTGGGCACCATCTTTGACAGTGGTCCTGGTGATAGCAACCTGGTAGGGGCCCTGAGGGCCCTGGCAGTCATCTTGGAGCACCGGCCCACCATATTGCGCCTGTTGCTCCTTGTGGCCTTTGCCCTAGTAGCAGTTCTGTTCCACATCCTACTTGCTCCACTCACTTCCCTCTTCCACACCCACTTCTATGACAGGCTACAGGACTCTGGTTCCTGCTGGCCTGAGCTCTACCTCTACTCAAAGGCTGATGAGGTAGTCCTGGCCAGGGATGTGGAACGCATGGTGGAGGCCCGCCTAGCCCACCAGGTCCGAGTGCGCTCTGTGGATTTTGTGTCATCTGCACATGTCAGCCACCTCCGTGAATACCCTAGTTACTACACAAGTCTGTGCATCGATTTCATGCACAACTGTGTCCAGTGCTGAGGTCTTGCTCCAGAAATAAATGCTGACACCTCCCTCCAGCCTCCCTCTGTCCTGGGGAACTGGTGGCAGTCTGCTTGCCCCAGAAACCTAGGGGGCGAGAGTGCCAGGCAGCTTTCTGTAGGAACCTTACAGTGGGTTTGACAAATGAAACAGATGCTGATTCCTGCGGCATTTAGGTTGTAAAGGATTAATAAAGTTGGGGATGAGGTTAAGGATGGACCCTACTATTGTTTTGTGATATGAACCCTTCATATGGGATCTACTTTTAAAAAAACAAGCATATAATACTTAGTTAATATATTGATAACCATAAGTGTAATATTGTATAGCAGATAGCTAGAACGCAATCATTTTGTGTAAGTCAAACTTCTACTTGTTGCTAGAGTTTTGATTTTTTTTTGGTTGGTTGTGGGACTTGAACTCAGGGCCTGGGTGCTGTCTCTGAGCTTTTTCACTCAAGGCTAGTACTCTACCACTCTGAAACACAGCATCATTTCCAGTTTTCTGTTGGTAAATTAGAGATAAGAGTCTCATAGACTTTCTTGCCTGGGCTGGCTTCAAACTGTGATCCTCAGATCTCAGCCCCCTGAGTAGCTAGGATTACAGATGTGAGCCACCGATGCCCACTGAATTTGATTTTGTTGTTTTTTTGTTGCCCTGGAGTTCATTTCTTCCCTCCCTCCCTTTCTTTCCTCCCCTCCCTCCCTCCCTTCCTTCTTTCCTTCTTTTTTTGGTTGTCAGTTGTGGGGCTTGAACTCAGTGCCTGTGTGCTGTTTCTGAGCTTCTCTGTGCTCAAGGCTAGCACGCTGCCACTTGAGCTATAGCACCACTTCCGGTTTTTGAGTGGTTAATTGGAGATAAGAGTCTCACAGGGACTCTTCTGCCTGGGCCAGCTTTGAACCATGATCCTCAGGTATCAGGCTCCTGAGTAGCTAGGATTACAAGCATGAGCCACTGGTACCCAGTTTTTTTTTTTTTTAATTTGAGACAAGCTTTTGCTATGAGGCTAAGTTGGCCTCAAACTCTTCATTACCTGGCTTAACCTGCTGAGTACTGGGATTACAGATTTTGCTACCATGCCTGGCATTGAATTATGATTTTTTTAAATGGTAGTGGAGTTTGAACTCAGGGCAGGTGCTCTTCCACTTGAGTCACTCCACCAGCTTGAGTTTTGATTTCCTGAGTGAAAAGTGAGTTTTGTAGGGAGATACTTAAGGGTAGTGGGGAGAGTTGAGATCTGTGTTCCAGAAAGGCAAAGATCCACATTAAACACTGTCCTCTCATGGTTCAGGAGTCTGATGTAAATGTCAGAGGAGAAGCTGAAGATGTAGGGGTTTGTTACCTGCATGACTCTACCACACTTTGGAACTATTACCATACTTTGTACCACTGGATCTGACTAGGTTGCAAGCTGGGTATAAGGAAAAGACAAAATGGGGAGAAGGAAGGCAGCCATGCTATATGGGAGCTAGGAGTAGTTTACTCCTATTTCCTGAAAACTGGGATCAGATTAAGGTTGTTTTTTTTTTTTTTTGGCTGAAGTAATACTTTCATGTCCTTGAAGGAGGATCACTCCAGGCAGAAGAGGTGGCTTCAGCTTTTTAGTCCTGAATGATCTATCATTCTGTAAGTCACCGTTATACAATGCTGGCATACAAATACTTGATTGAATGTCTGGCTTTGGAAGGTTGGCAGGCAGTAAAGGGAAGGGTTAGGAAGATTTGATTGGGAGCTGGCCACTGATACTCTGAGTGATCTGCTACTCTCTGAGCTCTATATGCAGTGCATCAGCCCTCTAGGAGTCCTGCTATAGCTTGTGCTATGGCTGCATTCCCAACCATGGCCAACAGGTGGCAGTGCTGCCCATGCCATGAGACAGCTCAAGGATTCCCTCCTCCCCCACCACCCCCAGCAGTGCAGGCTTCAGTGGAATGCCCTCACTCTGGGTTAATGTGTCCTATTAGAGAGCATATGGCCCCCAGGGAGTGGATAACCAGCCATCAAGGATCTACTGAGTCCAAGGCAGGGAAAGAAAAGGGTGAAGAGACATAAAAGGAGTCAGCTTCCCCAAAGCTGAGTGTTTAAGGCAGTGTCCTCAACCTCTTATCCCTCTTGTACACTTGCTTCTTTCCTAGGCCATCAGCATCACTGGGACTGCTCCACTTCACAACAGAGGCCATATACATTGCCTGTGAGCTCACGCTCTAGGATCTGTGTTAAGGATATCTAGTACCACCAAGCTGAGCATGGGGACTGTGAAGAACCTTTGCTGGGTTCCAAGGATAGCTTGTCTTCCATGCTCCTGCTGGAACAGCAGCTACCAACTATACCCAGTTCTGCAATATTCCTCCTTAGGATCCATGAAGAGGTACAGGTATCTAAAGATGGGATTTCGGAATATGAGACGGTGGGGCCAGGCTGAGAATGTCAAGGAGTCTGGAGTAATCGGAGAGACTGGAAGTCCATTTTTCTAGCAGGTGTAGTGGGATAGGACTGTAATCCTAGTTGCTCAGGAGGTGAAGGCAGGACAATCAGGTTTAAGAACAGCCTGGGGCTTAGGCGCTGGTGGCTCTTGCCTATAATCTTAGCTACTCAGGAGGCTGAGATCTGAGGATTGGGGTTCAAAGCCAGCCTGGACAGGAGAGTCGTGAGACTCTCATCTCCAATAAACCACCAGAAAACCGGAAGTGGCACTGTGGCCCAAGTGATAGAGTGCTAGCCTTGAGCTGAAGAGATCAGGGACAGCACCCAGGTCCTGAGTTTAAGCCCCATGACTGGGCTGGGAAGGTGGCTCAGTGGTAGAGTGCTTGCCGTGTATACAAGAGGCCTTGGGTTTAAATTCCTCAGCAACCACATAAGCAGAAAAAGCCAAAAGTGGTGCTGTGGCTCCTGTGGTAGGGTGCTAGCCCTGAGTTCAAGAGCTGAGGGACAGCGCCCAGGCCCAGAGTTCAGACCCCATGACTGACAAAAAAAAAAAAAGAAAAAAGAAAAGCCCCGTGACCAACAAAAAAACAAACATCAAAAAAACAACAGCCTGGGGGCTGGTAATGTGGCTTAGTGGTAGAGTGCTTGCCTAGCATGCATGAAGCCCTGGGTTCTGTTCCTCAGCACCACATAAACAGAAAAAAATGGAAGTGGCACTGTGGCTCAAGTGGTGGAGTGCTAGCCATTAGCAAAAAAAGTTCAGGGACAATGTCTACACCCTGAGTTCAAGCTCCAGGACTGGCAAAAAAAAAAAAAAAAAAGTAAAAAAAAAATTATAGCTTGGGCAAGATGCTGTCTCAAAAAAACAAGCTGTAGTACAGGTGAAGCGGCAAAGCACTTGCTTGTAGCACACACATGGCCTTGGGTTCCACTTCAAGTACTGAAAAAAAAAAAAATCTGGCCGGGCACCAGTGGCTCATGCCTGTAATCCTAGCTACTCAGGAGGCTGAGATCTGAGGATCTCAGTTCAAAGCCATCCCAGGCAGAAAAGTCTGTGAAACTCTTTATCTCCAATAAACCACCAGAAAACTGGAAGTAGTGCTGTAGTTCAAGTGGTAGAGTGCTAGCCTTGAGCTGAAGAGCTGAGGGACAGCGCCCAGGCCCCATGACCGACAAAAAACAAAACAAAAACTGTTGTGCATGAGATTTACCTGCAATTTTGAGAACCAGGCACCCTCCCCCCCACACCCCTCCCTGGCTGTAGAGAGTTCTGGAGATGACCAAGTGCCTCATCTCCAGTGTTGGCAGCCTAGTGGCAGTTCCCTGACTTGATAGTCCATCTTGATTATACCAGACTGTTTGGACACTAGAAGACTAGACAGGGACAGAGACCTGGGGCTTGTGTTTGCCCAAGGTGGTTGCTGTTCTTGCCCTACATTAGGGTATAGGGCTTGCATCCCTTCTGTACCCCAAGCTCTGACCTCTTCTGTGATTAATGAGCTGACGATTCTGCATCGATAAGGAATTAACCTAGAGCCCCTACCCATCGATAGTCAGGAGCCCAGAGTCCCCTGTCCCCACCCCCATCCCTGCTGGAATGCTCTAGGGCTGGGCAGGCCGACCCTGTTATAGCTTCACACACCTATAACCAAGTTCTTTCCTCATACAGCTGCCCAGAATTAACCCCTTAACTGCCTCAGTCCACCCTCCTTCCCATCAGCCTCTTCTCTCCCACATACACACAGGCAACAGCTGTTTATATTGGTTTAATCCATGTCAAATGTAGTTTACAAAGGGGAAGGACAAGTACCTTTGTATAGAATATACAGACACAGCATCACACCATGGGGCCCATGGGAGGGGCAGGGAGATACTTTCTCCTGGGAATGTAGCTCTACTCCCAGGAATGGTTCTCAGCAGAAGGCTGGGCAGCTGGGTGCCCTCAGCCAGCACCAACCTCAGCCTCTGCCTCAGCTCGGGTCCCATTTCCTGCCCCACCATCAACTCCTTATAAAGAGCCCCAAGAGCTAAGACTAAGGAGAGGATCACGTCCCTTGGGGCGTATACCCCATGTCTGGGAGAGAAATATACACCACTGAACACCGAGCACATGGGAGAGGGAAGGGACTCCACAGGAGAGGGAGAGGCAGGTACCCCAAGACTTGGATGGGCCGAGCCCCCAACCAGCCCTGAAAGGGGTACTGCTTCTAGGGTCCTTAAAAAAAGAAGAAAATCATACAACCAAAGGGGAAGGGTGAAGGGCAAAGTTGTCCCATTTATACACAACATTGTAAACATACACGGTCTATATTACATGTGCTTCAGTCTGGTGTTTGCCTGTCTGTTATCTGTCAGTCTGGGGGTTGGGGATCAGGAGCCTTGCCCCACTATGCCCCATCCCCACCTCCCTGCCCACCCTAGAAACAGAGACTGGAATGGGTATGGTTCCCAAGCTAGGTGGGAGCCAATAGGCAGGACTGCTCCCCTCTGGCTCCAGAGTCCTATATGTGTGTATGTGTGTGTGTGCGAGTGTTTATGTGCATGTATGTACAGGGGGAAGTGTGTGCAAGTATATACAAGGGGAGAGGTTCACTGTCACAGAGGCTGGGGGCAGGTGGGGTTGCTCAAGGCAAGGCCTGCTTGGGTGGCTAGCTCATAAGTAGATCCTCCGCAGGTCTCCGGGCGCTGTGATCGTGTTGCACTGTGGACAGAGCTTCTTGGCACCCTGCAGGGACAACGGGGGGAGGGGGGTGGTGGAGAGGGAGGTCCTGGTTAGCCACAACGTGCCATATGCTTGTGCATATGAGCACCTGGGCCTGCAGCCATGTCTGTACCATGTCTATACTGGGACCTTGGTCCTCTATCAGCCAGACTGGGGACGCTCGGGCAGCCTCTGAGCAGGCAGGCACACTCCTGTGTTGGGGGGACGCCAGGATCAAACCGCCTGGCCAGCCCCGCAGCAGGAGCCCCGGTAATGAGAACAAGGCTGGGTCCAGCTGTGGCTGCCGCGGCCCTAACGAGATTACACGCGGCCTTTGATCAGGACACAGAGCCCACGTCCGGGCCTTTTATTGCTGTCTCCGGGCGACATTTTAATGGCTGCTCCAGAGCGAAGACCAGGGGCAGGAGCAGAAGGAGCTTAGTAATGGGAGGGGGAGGGGCAGAGGCCCTGGTCCTGCTTACCCACCACCAGCCTCCTCCTGATCTGGGGTCTCACCAATACATGGGATGCAGCAGGCCTTCTGCGGTAGGAGCAGGGGGAAGGGAGAGTGCTAGGAACCTTGAGAGGGAAGAGTTTAATAAATCTGTGGTGGGATTAGGGAGCAGACATAGTGAATGTGGAGGGCAAATATCCTGACTGGCAATTCTACACTCTTGCTCTCCCTGGCCTCCCCTAAGCAGGCACAAGCACAGGCATAACTGGACATCTGGACAGTGCCCCAAACAGCCACCCGCTCCCCAGCCTTCACGCTGCCTCACCAGGGTCCGCAGCCAGCACTCCTCGCAGTGCACGTGCCAACACTGGATCGACGTTAGTGGCATCGAGTATGAGTCCTAGGGAGGAGGTGGGCAGAGAAGGGGTCCATGAGGAAGTCTCACCCCTCAAAGAGACCCTCTCTAAACCCCCAGGGGGCCCTGAGACCTGAGCAAGAGTACCCCCATTCCCTCCTACTCACCATGCAGATGAGGCATTTGTATCGGTCTCCCCGAGATAGCTGACGTTCAAGCTCCCTGACTCGAGCCTTCAGGGCCTCAAATGTGGTTACAGCTGAATCTTCAGTGATTCTGTAGAGTAGGAACAGCAGGGAGCAGGGTGGTACCCCTAATCTCAACTTCCCTAATTCCAGAATCGCATATACAACCCTCCCCTGGACATCACCACTGCCCCTTCCCCAAGGGCCCAAGAGGTACAGCAACACCACGTCCTAGAACTCTGTTCCTCCATCTGCACCTGATGAATTTCCAAAACATATCTGAGAATCATTCTCAACTCGTACTCCACAAACCCTTGACTCCCCAAATCTGTCATTTCTCTCCTTTCTACCTTCCCCACCACCAACTCAGTCCTCATAGTTTTTCTTTTTTTTTGGTCGGTGTGGGGCCTGAACTCTGGGCCTGGGCGCTGTCCCTCAGCTCTTCAGCTCAAGGCTAGAGCTCTACCATTTGAGCCACAGCACCACTTCCGGCCTTTTCTACTTATGTGGTGCTGAGGAATCAAACCCAGGGCCTCATGCATGCAAGGCAAGCACTCTACCACTGAGCCACCTTCCCAGCCCCAGTTATAGTTTTTTCTATGAATCACCCCACTCAGCTACACGAATAGCTTCTGTTTCATCCCCACATCTCCAGCCGATTCTTCCAGCAACTAGAATTTGCATTCTGAAAGCAAAATTTTGTCACCTTCCAACACTTCAAGATTTCTCTGAGTAAAAAGTGTTAATAAACTTTTTGGGTCCAGCCCAGCCTCTGCAGAACCCTGCCAGTACCCTGTTCTGCTCCATCCTTCCCTACCTGCTCCCTCAGCCTTGCAGATCTTCCCATGCTCTCATTAGCCTCATCGCACCCATCATCTCTAGGAAACCTCCTGAAACCCTCCCAGGCAGCACCACCACTGGAGGCTCTGAACTCTATCCAACCCAGCAGTCCTACTGCAAAGGTGTTGGGGTCTCAATGGCTAGACTGAGTTGCTTGAGGGTAGATGATCATTGGTCCAGTATTTATTATGGATGGAAGCTCCATTTTGGGCACATGAGCATGAGTAAACACTGGCTGAGTGGAAAGCCAGTCCAACTTCTAGGGAAAGGGTAAAAGATGTGGGGACTGATTGGATCCCTCATATGCTAGGTACCTTTGCCACGGGGCTAACTTCCCTCAAAGGCTGATTATTTCTTCCTATGCCTGTGATGCCCTCATGGGCATCCTTAGCCTGTCCAAGTCCCACATTACAGGCCCCTACAACTTTTACAAGATTGGCAGCAGTGCCTGAATAGGGACTAGCTGGGCTAATTCCAATGATCCCTCTCCTAAAACAAATGAACAGCAAGGATCCTCATAGAAGGACAGAAATGTTAACACTGGGATGGGACTTGGGGAATGATATACAACAATTAAAATGACAGGAACTTATTAAGAACTTATTAAATGCCAGGGATTATACTGAAGGTTTGGTAATTTTCTTTCTTTTTTTGGACAGCACTGGGGTTTGAACCCAGGCCTCGTGCTCACTTGGCTAGCTTGGTCAGCTGGTACTCTGCCACTTGAGCCATGGCTCCAGTCCTGCTCTTTACTGGCTATTTTGAAGATGGATATCTCAAGGATTTTTCTATTGGGCTGGCTCTGAACCTTGATCCTCTCAGCCTCTTGAATAGCTAGGATTACAGGTATGAGCCACTGGCACCCAGCTACACTGGTTATTTCTGAGAATGGATCTTGTTTCCTGTCCAGTTTACACATGGATTGAGATCCACCTAATCTAGGCTTCCTGTCATAGCTAGGATGACAGGTACATACCACCACATTCAGCTTCTTCCCTTGAGATGGAGTCTTGTAGACTTTTCTGCTAGTGCTGGCTTGAAATCACAATTCTTCCAATCTCAGTCTCCCAAGTGGCTAGGATTATAGGCCACAATTACCTGGCTATTAATAATATCTCATTCATACCATACAGACTTGTGAGAAGATCCTAATGTTTCCACTTTAGATATGAAGAAAACTAAAACACAGAAAAATTAAGTAGCCTGCCTAATGTTCCCAGATTTGGGAAGATGGGATTTCAATATGGCAGATCTATTCTGTGATCAACTGATAACTAACCACCACTCCATACCAGCTGTGAGCTGGATCTTCAGGCCAAGGAACAGTAGAAACAAAGGCCAAAAGCCCAAGAAGCCCAGTTAGGCAGATGGTGCTAAAGAGAGAAAGACTTGCCTGACATGCTTTAAATGCTACACTCTAAATTTTTTGAAGTTAATCTCAAGGGAAGTAGTCAAGGTGTTGGAAGAAGGGTGTGACAGAATAGCTAAGGTTTGAAGATATATTCAATAAGGAAGCACAGGGCTGGGAAGGTGGCTCAGTGGTAGAGCGCTTGCCTTGCATGCCTGAGGCCCTGGGTTCGATTCCCCAGCACCACATAAGCAAAAAGAAAAAAAGCCGGAAGTGGCACTGTGGTTCAAGTGGTAGCTTGAGCTGAAGAGCTGAGGGATAGCGCCCAGGCCCAGAGTTCAGGCCTCACGACCAGACACCCAAAAACAAAACAAAACAAAACAAAAAACAAATAAGGAAGCACAGAGTCGGTTGTATTGGGTCTGGAGGCCACATGGCACAGATAGTAATTAGGGCAATAGTGCTTTCTGTCAGCTTAAAGGACACAATCAGGTCAGAAAGGTTGTCACTGGATGCAAAGTAGTCAAGAGGAATAAGAGAAGGGCCGTGGTAACATCTGTTTCTTATTTAAAAAAATTTGAGACAGGGTCTTACTATGTATATGTAGTCCAGGTTGGTCTTGAACTACTCTATATGAACTGAAATATTTTTCCTAAATTTCCGGAGTGCTGGGATTATAAGCGTGTACCACACCTAGTTGTAGTAGTAACATTTAATGTGCCACAACAAACCTCTCTCTGGCTTTTTCTTTTAGGCGGTCAGAAGCAACGTATGTGATGCCCCAATGGCTACACCCTTGGAAGTACTCTAGATCTACCACCCTATGGGTCTATAATTCTCTTTGCATTGTTTCTTTAGGGATGCTGAGAAGGACTCTGTTTCTAATTCCCTATAGTACTGAGATTCCCTGGAGTTCCCAGTCTTCTAGCTCTGGGAAGCCTCTTGATCCTCCTCTTCCTCACAAGCGCCTACATCTGGCCCCTTCGCTGGCATTTTGCTCAGTCCATATGTACCATTCCCATCTGGAATGTTGGTAAATACTCAACAAGGATGGGGATCTATGCTTTTATCCTCTAAAGACCATGTTGTGAGGGGGAAATGAAAGCCTGCTCCATTTCCAGGAATTCCAAGGTTGCACGAGGGGCTAAGGCACAGTTCCTTAGCCCACCTATTCTGAAATGTTCATCACGTACGAACTCTGGCCTTGGTGAAATGCCCAATCTTCCAGCCTCTGGACCCAGCTTATTTGTGAGCTACTTCTGAAACTCTCCATGGCACAGGGTGGCCAGGAAATCCCATCATCCTGCCTTCCCCTTCCCTGGGATTTGAAATGAACTTAGGGCAGAAACCCATATTCCATGGACGAAGAAGATAGAAGTCCTGGGGACTGAAGGCTCCCAATCTTGGCAGATCCAGACTAAACAGAGATCTCTGTGTGCAGGAGTCAGTCAGTCCTCAACTTATCCCAGATAGCACCACTCACTGGAGCCAGTGCTCACACAGGTGGGACAGAATGGTGACTTTTCCCAGCTTTAGGAGGGTAGTACCTACATGGATGGTCACTGGATCTGGCCCCCACCTCCCTCTCGGGCGCCATCCCTGATTAATGATCTTGTCTTTCTGATTTATGAGCAGCCCCTCCAGACGAGGGTGGGCGCCCCTTACAGCCCCGCCCGCCCCTCTCAGCTGGAGTAGGAGAGAATTATTAAATAAACATCCATACGTCATCTCCCCCCCCCCCCTCCCAAGCTGGTTGCACCGAACTCGTACGGCCCGCTCTGGCGCTGACACGGAGCAGCTGCGGTGATTCATGGGCAGCCGGGCCCTGCGCCTCGGCCCATACATCATGCCAGCAGCACTCGCGGCCCCGGCCGAGATAAACTGATCAACCACAACGGGCTGGAATGAATTTATGACAACACAAAATGGAGGGAAACAAATGGGAGGTGACCCTGGGCCACCGACCCAGCCCTGCACTGGCCTGCAATCCACTCTCCTGGCAGGAGGCAAGATGGAACACTGGTCCTAGAATGAAGAGGCTGCCTTTTGCCCCCAGGCACCCTAGCCTCCAGCTGGAGGGAGTGGGTAGGTACAGGGAGCTAAGCAAAGGCCAATGGAAACGGCTCCAGGCAGCCTAGACGGACAGTGCCTCTTCTTAGGACCAGAACTGGCCTTGTCTGCACTTCTGAAAAAGCAGTAGGATGTCTAGCTGGTAGCAAACCCTGTAACTCCTATAGGTGCAGGCTAGGGGCTCCCCAATCCTGGATAAAATACTAATGGGTCCCCTCTTACTCTGCCACAGAACCTTAGCCAAAAATTCCTTGCAGAAGTAATAAGACCCAATGCTCCTGCCTAAAACCCACTGCGAATGCCACCCGGGACAAGAAAAATGAAACCAATTTAGCTCCCGATTAAGAAACAGAAACTGGAGATGAATCAAGTGCGCCGGCTGGGCCGGGCAGCCATACATCACATTCCCCGGGCAGAGGCCGCCTCAGCGGGCAGGCAGGCAGGCAGGCAGGCAGGCAGGCAGGCAGGCAGGCAGGCAGGCAGGCAGGCAGGCAGGCAGGCAGGCAGGCAAGCAGGCAGGCAGGCAGGCAGGCAGGCAGACTGACTGCTCCTCCCTCCACCAAGGCTCCCAGGGCTGTGGCCCAGTGATCAATTCACAGAGTATGTTTAGCACCAGCTGGGTTCCACTGACGGCTGTGTGCCCAGGGCAACAGGACTGAGCTGCACTCTGAAGGCCAGAAGGCCTGGCAACAGGCCTTCCTGCTAGTAAAGTGCCCCCTGCCACACTCACTTCTCAATGTCGCTGTTCTTACAGGTCTTCTGCATAGCCTCCTGCTTGCTGCTTTCCCCATTGCTGGTGGATGGCATCTCTGTGGGGACAGATGGGGTACACAGGTGAGGGCTTGGGTTTGAGCCAGTCACTATCATCCAGGGATGCCCCGTCTCCCCCACTTCGGACTTAGGTTGGACTTACCGTCACTGGCCCACTTGGAGAACTCCGGAGTGATGCGGGTGCTGGGAGGCCCACCACTACAGAAGGAGAAAGAACATGTGAGGGCCAAAGTCAGACAGGATAGCCCGGATGGTGGTTACTGGATTGAGACCCACATCTGGGCTTACTTATCCCTCCAATCCCATCCACCCATGCCTGTGCCCACACTTGCTTTAAGACTGCACCCCGGAGTGCCTCTCTCTCCTTGGCTTCACCAGGTTCCTCGCCTGTACAGGGGATGACATCAGCCTCCGTGTATCTGACATGGTGGTCAAGGACAATGGATCCTAGGTTTTGTATAGTATAGCCACAAGGGCTGAATCCTCCCTTGGTCAAAGCTGAGACTGGCCCGGGGGTCAGTGCCAGAGGTGCTATCTACTTCTTGTTCTCATTGGCCTACCCCACCAGCCCCACCTTGTCCCACAGCGCCCAAGGATACTGTGGCTTCCCATACTCCAGTGTGTCATCCCCATCCACATCCAAGTCAGCATCACTGTCTGGGTTCTCTTTGCCGCTGCACATGACGAAGCCAGAGCCTGTGGGAAGCAGGGTATGAGAAGGGCCAGGGAGCAAAAATAGTAGACCAAGTTTGCTCCTTCTGCTACCTTAGGGCCAAATAAGGCCCAGATAAAAACTTGGGCTTTGGATATATAAAAGCAAATACTTGAGTGCCTCAGACTCTGACATTGCAATCTCTTCTTTCTGTGTAAACTGTTGCTTTTGGTCACTACATGCTACTTTAGGAAGTCTATGTTTTAACACAATGCTAAGTCCTGAGAAGACACCATGATTATGCACTTGTCTTCCAGCTCCATGAAGAGCAGGCAGGCAAACTCAGGTCCCTAAGAGGTCACCCCTACCAGACCTGGGTCTCCTGATGTCCCACTGTCCAGTCTGATAAGTCAGTCAAAGAGAACAGGCTGGTCAGACCAATCAGAGCCATGGAGTGGGACCCCCAGCCAGCATTCTGATTTTGGCCGCCAGGTCCTTGCCAGCAAAAATACCAGGCAGCTGTTCAAATATTTGGTGTCTGAAGCGCCTGACATTAATTATTCATCTCCGCCTCGTGCGGCCCAGATTCCTGGACAAGTGTAGTTATAAAGGGATTAGGGAGAAAGAGAAAAGGGAGGATAGGCATGCACACCTGCTTCTCAAAGCAGTCCATGAAAGCAACCAGGCTGGCCGGGCAGGCCAAAGGCCAAATAGGTCTGCTTTCCCTTAGGAACATTTGCATAGTTACGAGGCTGACTCTTGGCTAAATAGGGAGGGGTATACTACTGAGGCTACCCCAGGGTAGCTCACCAGCCAAGTAATCTCTGACACCCAGGAGTTGGTTTTTTTTGGGGGGGGAGTAGGTTGTGGGGCCTGAACTCTGGGCTTGGGTACTATCCCTCAGTTCTTCAGCTCAAGGCTAGCACTCTACCACTTGAACCACAGCGCACTTCCTGCTTTTTTCTGCTTATGTGGTGCTGAGGAATCAAACCTAGGGCCTCGTGCATGCAAGGCAAGCACTCTATCACTGAGCCACCTTCCTGGCCTCAAAACTGTTTTTTGATAGTCCATAGTCAGGTACTATAGAGCTGCCCCTGACCTCTGCTGTTTCCCAGTGGGCGTCCTGCTTACCCATCATCTCATTCATAGTACAGCAGCCCCGCCACCAAGATCAGCAAAGAAACCCTTAAGGAAGCCTGGAAGAAGTGTATGGCTCTGCCCAATGCTCTCAAGTATCGTCTTGTCCATTCTTAGTACTCTTGGGTCCTTAGACACCAATTAGGGTAAGTCTAGAAAGCCTCTTGTCTTACTGCTTCATTCTGCTTACCATATATTTCTGACCCTTCTTTTTCCTATTCCCAAACCCCTAAGACACCCCCACTGTATGCACAGCCAACTCTATAGACTCCTTGGTGAGGTCCATGTATCTGTTACTCTATACCCTCTCTCATCTTACTTCAGTCCAGAGCCTATGCATATGGACATGGAGACTGCTCACTGTGCCTCAGACACACCTTGCTTGAGACCTTTGTCCATGCTATTCACACCATCTGGGATGTTCATCTTTCAAGGGCTGAAAAAGTATCTTCATCTCTTTTATCCCTCCACTCTCTAGTCTTGAGTCCACCCATACCAGACAAAAGCAACAAGGATAGGAAATGGAATGAATCCTGCCTAAGCTCCCTCCCTGACAGTCCTCATTTACCCTCTACCCAGAGGCCCCAATACACTTGAGGCAGCAGGCAGGTCAGCAGCAGGGCCATTAAGCTGAGAAAACACCAAGTTTACAGCTCTGTCTCCTGTTCACAGCCAGGTGTCCTGACAAGCAATTCCTACCTTGTGGGTGAGTGGCACCTCTATAAACCCTCTGACAGTTTGGGAGACAAACTCTGCCATCAATCAGAATGTAGCTATCAGGTTCACTTACAGCCTGCACCCTCCACGCCCTGCCATCCATCCTTTCTCAACTACTCACAGCTCAAGAGCCAGCCTCTGTTCAACTGCCTGCCCTACCCAGTAGGTTGAGCAAAAAGGAAGCAGACAATCATGGCAACATTCCTGAGCCCAGTATGATTCCCTTGACAAAGCAGAGTAAATGACAGCCAAAGCAGCCAATGGCCTCAAACCCTGCCCGCCCTCTCCTCTGCAGTCTCACTGCATGCTCATTTACACCAGGACTCATACTCCAGTGGGACCTAACTATTTTGTCTCCTATATCCCATATCCTCTCTATCCCATATCCCATATCCTCACCCATACTGGTGAACCACCTCCCGCTTGTCTACACAACAAATGCTTACTTGGTAGGTCTGACTCAACTCAACTTATGATACTACCATTAACTTGCAGTGCCTATGCTGAGTAGCTGCTATATAAATCCTTGCTGAAGGAATGACTTCTCACCTCTTTCAATCTTTTTGTATTGAGAACAGACTTTCAGGTTCTGTGTGGTGGATGTACATGTTTCTTCCTTGGTGTCACCCAAACTTTTTTCTTTTTGTTGCTGGTACTGGGGCTTGAACCCAGGGCCTGGGCACTTCCTGCTTTTTGCTGGTTAATTGGAGGTAAGAACCTCACAGACTTTTCTGCTTGGGCTACCTCTGAACTGCAATATCAAGATCTCAGCCTGAGTAGCTAGGACTACAGCCATGAGCCACTAGCACCCAGCTCTACTCAATTTCTTATGTAACTCCAAAATTACATGTCCCTAACTGTATTATCTCTCACCAGCTAGAAAGCTGCAAGGATCTCAAGCCTGCCTCATTGCTGTTCTTAGCATGATCCAGTAGAGCTGGCCAGACCCACAGCAGTTGCCTTACTACACATCCCAATAATACTGGCTAAATACTGGAAACATTTCTCAGTGAGGGCCTGGAAACCCCACACCATAAGAGAGGCCAGGACTGGTAGGCTAGTGGCTTGCAGAAACTTGTCAGGATCCAGCCTTCCCTACTATGCTCCAGCTCCCAACTGGACAGCCACCTTCTGTTCCTCTGACAAGGGAGATGAGAGAGCAAGCATGACAAATCTTGTCTGCCAGGGAAAAGGCCTCTCTGCCTCTGGCCTGAGGAGTCTCCTTTGACCCTGACCCATCCCCCAGCTAAGACACATGTTGGGAACCTCTCCCTACCCCCACAGGTGTTCGCATCAGGCTGCCACCACCAATTTCACTCTGGTGCTTGCCCCAGCCTGCTCCAACCTCCTTCCCAGCACATTAAACTTTATTTTCTTAATGAAATGTCACTTGCTGACTTCTGGCAGAATCATAATAAAAAGAAACGGCCATAAAGCCATTTTATGCAGACAGAGCCTCTGCCAGCTTGCCCCCACCTCCCTCCCCCTCGTTTCGAGGAAGGCTCCACAGTCATTTTATGTTCTCAGCTGCTGGAATATCCCAAGCCAGTACTCAGAGGCAAGATGGCACAGATAGCTCTTTCCAAGTCTCTGGCTCCTCTTCCATGTAGCTCTGGGAGTAACAGGCAAGCTGCCACTCCTGCTGCTGCTGTCCTGGGAAGAACTCAGTTCCATGGACCTCCAAGATGCGCCAGAGCACCCCTAAGTCACAAAGGTGGCCTCTTACTATGGTTCTGCCCCAGATGAAAGTGACATAAAAGGCTGGGCTCTTGCAGGCAAACCAAATCTGAAGGTCAATTCTGCCCAGCCAAGTCAGCTGTCCAACCCTGAACATGCAGAAAACCCCTTTCCTTCTAGTAAATACTTGGTAACACAATGGGAGAAGGTGAAGTTCAGAAATGATATGTAAGTCTGAATTTTATGAAAATTACCCTTCTCCAATAAACTCATTTCTTCCTGGGTCACTGAGAAGGGGAAAAAAAAGATCACTGTTAATTTAATCAATTGATCACATGATTGATTGAGAAACTGGAGAAGCTGGTTTACTGGGGGTAGTAATGTCCTAGAACCTGAAACCACAAAAAAGGAGCCATCGATTTCTTCACCTGCTGCTTCCAACCAAACCAGAGCCCAGGGAGAAAGTCTTGAGGCCATCCAGAGCCCAATGCTCACCAACAGGGAGGGCAGGGGCAGCAGCTTCCGGGGAGTTTTACACTGGAATTAGTTACAGATGCAGTTACGGTGTCTTGTGTAAACGCCATCGATTGGGGAGCTGACAGTCTGGGGAGCTGCGATGCGGGACAATCAATCGGCCTGCAGTGTCACCTGCCACCTCGCTGAACAGTTGACAATGCAATTATCCAGTGTGGAGGCAGGGAGTTGGCGTGTGTCAAACGCACTTAGCCACTTTCCGGGCCTCCTCGATAACGTGTTTCACTGCCTCACGTCAGGAGAGACGCACAGAGACAGACGCCGTTTAAAACCATTGATACTTGCTTCTTCTGCCTGCACTCTGTCTGTCCCAGCTTAACAATTGTGTTCCAAAAGGCGATTAAATCCTGTCTATTGCCACAGGGGACAGAAGAGGTCTAGCTCCTTGCCATCTCTTTTCACCCCTCCCACCAGGTAACAATCATAACTAAAAGTGGTAGAGAGTTAAGACAGTCAACCTCTCCATTCTAAGGCTACCCCCTGCCATGTCTTGTTCCACACCTATACTGACAGGACCACAGAGCAGAGCTGCGCCCAGTATCATTTAAACACTTGGGGCCTCTAGCTTTTGGGAACCGGCATGCTAAAGGAGCAGCTTGGCCAAGGCCTATTATTTCTGGCTTCACAATACCTCTTAGCTTTTTGCCCCATAATTTGGTGCTAAAGTTTTGATAAGCTTCAAAAGAGCTGTGACAAAACTGTTCTCTTATTCTCTCCATGACTCTTTACTCCAGGCTACTTAGAACTAGCATAAAGCTAGGACAGGAACTTAAGAAAGATACAGTCCTTAGACTGGGATCTGGCATGGCAGAAACCTTCACAATAAATGTCTCAGTATCTGTTCTCTTCCTATTTTACCTGTTTGCTTCTAGGGCTTCATGCTAGATCCCAGCAATGCATCCCTCTAGGGCTCAAAGACAGCTGCAGATACTTGCCACTTGCATTGTAGCTTCCTGTCACTTATTTGAAACTAATCCTTCCCATGTTCTATATCCCTTTCACATGATGTTTTTTTTTTTTTTTTTTTTTTTGGTGGGGGGCCCTCCAAACGAAGCCAGGTAAACTCTCATTGGTAATCAATACAAGGAAGGCCCATAGCTTACCACCAGAGGTCTCTTGTGCAGAGACTAGGAACAGCTAGAGTTAGGAAATGAGAGATGAAGCATGCCATCCCTCAATAGTCACATATCTTCTCTGACTACGTATGGGCAGGTTCATCATAAGTGCTTTTTGGTGGCCCATTTCTGTAGCCTGGATAGACCCCTGCTCTGCGCAGGTTTGGCAGAGTACCCCAGAGGAACATCTATTGCTAAGTGCTGATCTCTTTTGAGTGGAGTATCAAGCTCTGTGTGCTGCTGCTATATAAATAGTACTAGCAGTTAATTAAGAAATCTCAAGTTTTGAGTGGACAATTGGCTGCTACAGCTTATAGCTTGAGAATCTCTCCTAGTACCAACAAAGTTAGCATGTTTCCTCAACACAAAAATCTCTTACAACTTATATTCTTGAAACCTTTATCTGTTTTCTTGGCTCTTAAAAAAAAAAATCTAGGGTTGGGAAGTTGGCTCAGTGGTAGAGTGCTTGCCTCGTATGCATGAGGCCCTGGGTTCAATTCCTCAGTACCACATAAGCAGAAAAAAGCCAGAAGTGGTGCTGTGGCTCAAGTGGTAGAGTGCTAGCCTTGAGATGAAGAGCTGAGGGACAGCACCCAGGCCCAGAGTTCAGGTCTCACAACCGACAAAAAAAAAAAAAAATCTAGCCAGGCACCAGTGGCTCACACATGTAATCTTAGCTATTTAGGAGTTTGAGATCTGAGGATCAAGGTTTGAATCCAGCCAACCAGGGCAGAAAACATGAGACCCTTATCTTCAATTAACCACCAAAAAGCCAGAAGTAGAGCTGTGGCTCAAGTGGTAGTGCTAGCCTTGAGCAACAAAGTTCAGGGGCAGGGCCCAGGCCCTGAGTTCAAGCCCCAGGATTGGAAGAAAATATCTTTTTTAACTGGGATCTATTGAAAATTTCCTGTTTTTTGGTCCTTTATTTTGCCCTAAAATACCAATTTAAAGCACTCCTAGTTCCAAGATAGCTGGGCTTCCCATCAGTAACCACAGGTCCCCATCCCAAAGGCCGATTCCCTTGCCAAGTGTCTCCATCAAAACGCTTACTTATCCACCGCCTCCCACAGTAGACTACATTCAAGGCAACAGATCTGACCCATTAGACCAGCTTCTGGGGGCCAGGTGGAAAGCATTGCTGAGGATGACGAAGGAGTCCTAGTTTGGGAGGAGGAACAGGTGATGATCGGATAGAGGAACTTATCTGCAATTCTTCAATGCTTTCATATCTAACAAGGACAGCAATCTCTGTTCTGTCAGCACACACAGAAGGCTTAAATGGGCCTTGCTGCTCGCCTGCTCATCCTGCCTCTGCCTTCCTTTCTCTGAAGTCGGCTGGGCAGCTTCTTCAGCTGGCGTTATCACTCCCTCTAACCGGTCTTGGCAGGCAATCTAATTCCTCCTGAAAAGGTCACCGCCATTTTAACTGCCTTTCAATCACATTAAGCACGCGCTGCCCGGCTTGCGGCCTGGCCCGCCCAGCGGGCGATCAATGCGCTGCACTGACACCAGCCCTCCTGGCAGGGCCACACCCAACCCCCCCAAGAGTTGGGGCCTAGTGGTCCTGGCCAGGAAGGGTAGGTTGACAGATGGTCAGCTTTTGCAGGCACGGTTTTGGGGGCAGAGGCAGTCAGGATCAGCCAGGAGCTCCCTTTGATAGCCCCCCCCCCCACTGAGGAGGCTCAGCCTCCTCCGCTCCACTGAGCCCGCTCTCTGCTTCGTGGCCCCCGCTGATCTCGCTGTAAAACAGCCTTTCAAGTCAGCCTGTCTTTTGACTGCACTAAGCTGTTTAAGAGGCGGCAGCAGCTTCTATCAGGAAAGCTGCAGCAATTCTCTGCAGATAAAGGCACCTCCAGCCTTGTTCCCTCTTCAAGTCTCACTCTCATTCCGCTCTCCAAATCGTTCAAAGAAAAGCCCCTTTGAACTCTCCTCAGGAATTCTTGAAAGAAACAACCTCACAGTGTAAACACTCAGGGAAAACTGATACCCGCCCAGGGCCTAAGAGTCCCTCACGTGGCTCTGTCAGCCCATCCCAGCACTGGGGAAAGACTTAGCCAAATCAGCAGGTTCTGCGCAGCCTGTCCCTCCCCAAATCCAGTCAGGTGCCCAGAAGCCATAAGGTTCAGTTCTATGCCAGGAAAACTTATTAAGTTGCTACAGCAATGGAAGACATGAATAGTTGCAGCTGCCAACAAAGCCAGGCAGCGCAGCATTCTGGAACTGACCTGCTGAGACTGTCACCACACACCTGTGTGCATAATTCCTGGGCTGGAGGGGTGGTGGTGGCGGCAGCGGGACAGGCTCTGTTCATTCAAGGCCTAAGATATGCTAGAACTTCCAGCACATGCATGAAAACAATGCAATGGCAACTACTAACACTGTCCAGCTCAGGTTCAAGGAAATTGTTTAACCTTTCTGACTTATGTTTTGGCTTGTCATCTGACCCATGGGACATCTGAGAGAAGCCTAAAGGTATAAGGTCCCATCTGAACTCTTAGCCCCTTCACCTAGTCTGGCACTGCAGAGACCAGTCCTTATTACCGTGGCCCAGGTGGTATGGCCCCAAGGAAGCAAGATCCCCCTTAGCAGCTGCTGTGTGATTCCCCAGGGACCATATACAGTGGTACTCCCAAGTGTGTTACCAGCAAACAGGAGGCAGATGGGAAGCAGGCTGGCTCCCTTAATGACCCCAAGCTGCAGTGCCAGCTGTGTATGTAGACAGAAATAGGAAAGGGCTGGAGGGCCAGGAGGCAAATAGATACTCCTTTCCCCTGCCATGGCAAGGGGAGTGTGACAGAACACTGACCCTGTGCACTCAACTAATTCTGCTGTCTGATCAGGAGGGGGCAACCATGTCCCACCAAGGAGCTGGGAGAGCCCTGGAGATGGGCGGGGCCATGTGAAAACTCCTGTACAGCAATTGGGGAGAATCCAGGGAACAGGGAGCAGCTGGGCCCAAGCCCCTCTTGCTTCAGGGCAGAGGGCGCCCAGGGAGAAAGGATGGGATCAGAGCTAAAATTAGATTCACCAATGAAGCTCATGGGAGGTCAAATTTTGCCATAACTCACTCTCTCCTTTGTAACTGATTTCCCTGACATAGGACTAAGGAGGAGGAGGAGGAGGAAAATCCAATGTGTTTGCCTGAAAGCCCTCAGGGCCCCCAATGCTGGAGGTGTACAGCAGGTTGCTGGATTCTCATTTATCAGCCTTAAGAGGGATGGAGTGATAAATGCATAACCGTCCCTTTAATATTTTATGCAGGTGCTAACGCGGCTTGGCTGTCACCTTCAATGCATCACCCGAGGCTGAGAGCCCCCTCGTCACTCCTAGCTTGCAGCCTCACAATTCCATTTCCCCACCCAAATACATCCATTTTAATATGCACACCGCAGGCAGCACGGTCACAAAGGCGTCCCACCACTAGCAGTTCCCATGTGGTACAACAGATGACCAGTCACTAGCTATGGCCTTGTGGCTTCCACTGGATAGAGATACCACCAAAAGCCTGGCCACCAGGGTGCCACTGCCTATGTATCAGCTGCTAGTACCTCTGAAGCCACCTTCCAGGAGTGTAGTGGCTCGTATCCGCTTCTGCCCACACCACTCATACTCCTCAAAGCGGTTGTTGTTTTCATGCTCAATGTCCACAGCATCATCCTCAGCCATACAGGAGCCTTCCCTCTGTAAAGAGTAGAGTAGAATCATGCAGGGCCCGACCATCCCTACTTGCTCCCTAGAGCCTGCAAGGAAAGCACAGCCCTAGTCCCTGCTGTAGTATGCCAGCTGGGCCCCTGGCTCTCGGGATCTTTGAAGTAAAACCAACCTAGAGGATAAAGAGCTGTGCCCCTTCCCAATAATTTTCCATATAGGCCCAAGGAAGGAGTGAGAGTAAAAGCAAAGGATAAGGGCAAAGAGTGCAGGGAAAGAAGCAGCTGAGAGCACGTGGAGACCCCAAGAGCCCACAGATTTAGGAGCAGTCAGCAGCTAGTGTCAGGGGAAGGTGGGAGGAGGAAGGTGGCGGCAATAGCCCCTCTACCTTAGAAAGGCAATGCTCCACATGCCTACTCATCTCCTGCTCCGATCCTGCCAGGGGGCGGTTGCACAGGGGACATACCTGCCCTTCATCTTGCTTCCTCCGTTTCATTTTCCCAATCCGAGCTGCACAGACAAATGGAAAACAAAGCACAAAATAAGCAGACTCTAGTCACTGTAGCTTTGTGGCTCAGTCCCAGTGGAGCTAACACACCCTGACCTGCTGCCAGCCATTAGTCCTTATATTAAGTGCCTGACATGGTCCTCATTTTACAGTGTCTCTTACTCCTTTGGTGACTGGGCATTGCCCAGAACATCTGGGAAGAAACTGGTGCAGGGAGTATGGACATTATGTGGCTCTTTGGTCACAGCTGGCTCAAGCTCAACCTATTTGTCCATACCTGTAGTACTCATGAGTCCAACAGGCAAGGGACACCTCATATTGCTGTTATCTACCCAGATCGAGACCCAAGATTCTTCTAGGGGTTGGATTTGGTCAGCTGTTTACTTATCAGTTTACTTTGGGTCTAGGGCCAAAAGCCCTGATGTATGGTCCCTAACATCCCACCTAAGATCATCCCAAGAGGAATTTCTCTGATGTGCACATGTTCCACTATATACGAAAGGGGACTGAGGCTTAGTCATAAGGTTATAGAGGGTCTGAGTCAGACCTTAGGCAGCTGGGTCAGAAGGTCCAGGGTACCTGGACAGGGTGGGCCTTATTATGCAAACCCAAACCTGTCCTATCATTTCTAATCAGTGTGGAGGGGCTTGGCTGGCCCCAGAGGCAGAGGACTGCCTGCCATGCTGTCCTGCAGGAGGTTCAGTTCCAAAGTGCACACTGCAAGCCCTCAGCACTGCTAATTAATGCTGAGAGATGCAATCATTTCTAATTAGCTCACTAATCCTTCTCTGCAGCTTTCCTGTCAGTGAAGCAGGAAGGGGTCAAAACAAGGGACTCTTCCTTCTACCCCTCCCAAGATGCAATGGCAGGATCAAAGATGGCCACTCTGAGACCACACTGATGGAGAGAATGGGAGTCGGCCAAGAAGGTAAAGATTCCCTACTGAAGGGCCACGAAGAACTTTCTTATGGATGTTGACCTTGATTGGAACTTCATGAATGCATCAGAGAGGAACGAGGTGACAGCTGATATTACAATTTAGAGGTTCTACTGCATTTCAGGCTCAGAGCCTGGTACTTTACACTGGAATCTGACTTAAGTCTATATCCTGAAGCTAAGATTGCATTTCTACATTTTAACAGAAAAAGAAACCCAAAGCTTAAAGCTATCAAGGAACTTGTCCAAGTAGTTAACAAGTGGCAAAGGCAAGATTGGAACCAGGCCTGATTCCACTGAATACAATATTATCCTATACCCAGGGTCCTTCCTTCAACTGAGTAGTATGAGCAAGACATCCCATTGTAGGTACTAGGGCTACAAGTTTCTGCTGGTTACATGTCTGAGGCAGGGAGCTTTTCCAGCTCCAGCGCAGTAGCCCTACAAAGACCAGAACAGAAGGGAAAGCTACCAGAACTGAGTATAGAATCTGAGAAATGTTGATCTGTAGCCCAGATTATCTCTCCAATTGCCTGTGTTTTCTACTATAGAAATGTGACTATGTTGCGGGGCCCCTTGTAAGGGTGATCTAACCCTTGGAATCCCAGGTTCAGGCAGCCTTGACACTCCAGAGCCAGATCTGGGATAAAGAACGGGTACAAGACATCAGAAATTCAAGGGCACTGATAGTTCTAGAAACCTAGTATGGTGTAGTGTGTCAACACAAAGGATCCTCACCTGCCTAGAGTTTGAGTGCATTCTTGGGTAAAAGAGGCTGATAACAATGTATCAATAAAGAATCAGTGATTGAATTTTTTTAAAAAAGAAAAAGAATCTTGGGACTTCTTGATGTTCTTTGTCCAGGACACCTAGGCCAACAGAAGCTAGGCCCAGAAAAGCACCTGATGGGTTGTTTCATCTGGACAGTCTCAAGTACACAGATTTTCCCCTACCCCTTTCCATTCTTCTTCTAAGTCCTGAACTAAGCAGTTTGGCAAGAAGTTTTGTTCTCTATTGAAGGCTACCTAGAAGTTGGAATAAAACAAAGCATTTGCCAAGGAGGTATATGGCAACATTTGGAGAAGCACAAGTTTGGGAAGTAAACAAATTTCAGTTCAATTATGACTTAGCTACATACCAGCTGTGTGATTTTAAACAAGTAACTTTCACCTCTCAGACCCAACGTTTCCTTATTTGCAAAACGTGCGTAACATTTTCTCTTAGAGGTGTGATAGAGTGGTGCTTAACATAGTGCCAGCTCTCCCTTTTTCCAGGTTGGGGCTGAGCCTGGTAGAGGCAACCAAATAGACATGGGATCTTGAACTACAACATTCTCATTCACTTACCAGCTGGCCCAGAGACCCTAAGCCCCTTAAAATCAACCCCCATATAACCACACCAGCACAAAAAGCGAGGACCATTCAATTGTGTTCAGCAAACAGGAATGCTCCAGAGGGTTGAATCCAGAAGGGGGCCGCCAGGTAGTGCATATATGGGCTGCTTTCAGAGAAGGCCTCTAAGAGCTGTCGAGCACACGCTGATCACCTTTGTGAAATGTGGGCCGACTGATAACTCAAAGAGCCCTCGGATGAGTTAGTTCCTGTTGCCGTGGGAACTCCAGATCTCACTGCATTGTCAAGTCGCAGCAGAGAGGCTGTATTCACACTACTGGGCACTGATTAAAAACTAGAAGAAAAACATTCTCAGCGCCCCGCCGGCTTGTATAGTGAGGTCCCAGCAGTTAGCAAATTCAAAGCTGAGCTCCCGATTGGAATTGTGTGGCTTGTTCCTCATTCTCCGACACTTATTGCCCCCCAGGGTTCTTCAGGGCTTTAGAGAGGCTTTCAGCAAGAGCTGGGAACCATAACCTCCATTAGACAGACGAGGAAACTGAGGCCTTGGTTTGCACATACTCAGATGCGGTGACTGCAAAGGAACCTGTGGGCCCCAGTAGAGAAGACCGAGGCAAGGCAAGGACTGCGGGCAGTACGAGAGGAGGCCGGGGGTGGGGCGGAGGGAGGGGCCGGACCAGACTCACCATTCAGCCGGGTCTGCCGGTTGGCTCGCACTCGCAGGAAGGTCTGGGAGAAAAATCCCCGGCAGATGCAAAAGGGGGAAAAAAAGAGAAGAGGGGGAAAAGAGCGTCAGGTGCGGCCTGGAGTCCTGGTCCCCTGCCCCAACACCCGACCCCTACCCAAGCGCGCCCCGCCCCAAACAGCCCGTAAACAAACCTACTTCCTCCCTCCCGCCGGTGCCCCTGCTCCGCCGGCCGCTCCGGGCCCTCGGCATAGCCGCCGGGACTGCTTTACTAGGACCCCGTGGCCGCCGCGCGGTGCCGCCCCAGCCCCGGCCTCCAGCTCTCTGGATCCCGCGGCCGCCCGGCCGGCGAGGGCGGCGATGCGGGCGGATTCCCCCCGGCTGCCCGGCGGTGGCGGCACCTCAGCTCCCAGCAGCGGCGGCGGCCATGTTGGCCTTGGTCACGTGATCCGCCGCCGTCGCGCGCTGGGGGTGAAAGTTCACCAAGGGTTGGGGGTTGGCCGGACTGGGACCAGGAAGCCGCGTGTTGCACTCCAGCCAACTGGCTGGGGCTGTCCCCGGGGTCCCTCCTACCGCCCCTAAACTCTACCCGCCCCGGCCTTAGCGGCTGCGGGGACCTTGCCCCCGCCCCACGCTCCTCCCTCTGCGGGACTCCTTCCGGCCGGGCCTGGAGGGGCCTCGGCTTCCCGCGCGGCCGTCGGGTCGCTGTGGCTCCGTGGGGCCGCGCTTTGCTAGGGGGCCAGGAGTCGGAATTCCCAGTCATCCTCTGGCCACCCCACCGTCGCCGACTCGGCCCTCAGCCCATCGCAGCCCTGTTCAGAGGATTCCCAACATTTCTGTCTGCCGGACACCTCTGGACCTCTCACAGGCATTGCATACTCATTACGGCCAACACCGACTTCAACATCCCCCGAACAGGTGCCTTCCTTCTGGGTTCCCAGTTCATAGCGGGGTGCCATCGTCTACTCAGAAGTTGCCCTTGACCCCCACCCTTGCATTCATCCTTCACACTCAACTCTCTAAAGCTGGGGAATCTACCTTTAAAGATACCTTAATTTTTCTCATAGCCATCTCTTCTACATCTCCTACTCAACCTTTTAGCCTACTGGAAAAAAATGGTGTACGTCTACGTCTACCCTCATAGCTTGCATAACTTTTTTATTGGTAGGCTGACCACTCGTGTGCAAATAAATCATTTAGATAAACCCAGAACCTAGCATGGTCCTGGCATTGATAAAGACATCTTTCAGTGTTATTTCAGTGGCTACGCCTACCTACCTTCCTTGTTAATGCTCTGGTTTTAATCTCATTAGCGTTCTCACTTTGCAGTTGTCTCTAAGCTCCTCTGTTACTCTTCAGTTTCTGTCCTTGCAACCTATCCTCCACATTTTTGTATAAAATTGTTTCCCCTTGCTTAAACTGTTCAGTGATTTTTTTTTTTTTTCCACCTAAAAGATCTGTAACATGGGATAAGGGCCTGCCCTGGCTGCGTATCCAGTCTCTTCTACCACGTCTAACTTTCCTTGAACTCCGGACACTTAGCTTTGCTGAGCTTCTTGAGCACCCCATGTTCTGTAAGCTGGGCTAGATGCTCTCCCCTACCCCCAGTATTCTTTGTTTAACTTGTCCATCCTTAAAACACTGGGCAAGCCTTTGTGTCTCTCATCCCAATGCTTAGTGTGTTGCTTCCTCTTGCGTTTTCACAGTTCCTTGGCTTTCCTCTGATGACATATATTTTGACTATATTTGCCCATTATATTGAGAATCATATCTATTTTATCACCTAGCATATCAGTAAAGTGGGGAGCAGTGAGGCAAGGACACCATGACAGAAGCCCTGACCCCAGTGCAGAGCTGGAGGATTGCTCTAGTTTGGATTTAGAATGTCTCCAAAAGGCCCATCTGAAATCTAGTCTGATGCACCCTTTTGGGCCCTCCTTTATTCTCAGTGAGAATTCAAACCAGAAACCAATACCCTCTGCTTTTAAGGCCCAGTCAAGGATCCATGGCTTCATATTTATTGCTAAGAAAACAGGCATCGAAAAGGGAAGTGACTTCTCTAACCTAAATTATGAGAATTGAGTCAAAATTTGGACTAGAGTTTGAGTACCCTGAATCCTAGATTGTTACGTGTTATTCAGTTTTCAATTATCATAACAAATAAGCAATCAACCTATTAGGAGAAAAGGTTTATTTGGCTCACAGTTTTAGAGGTTATAGCCTAATTAGTTGGCCCTGTTACTCTTTGCCTGTGCAACATAGCATGGCAGGAGCACCTGGTAAAGAAAACCTGTTCACCTCATGTTGGGAAAGCCAAAGAAAAAGGAAGAGACTGGAGTCTTGAAAATTTCCTTTTGAGGGCATGCCCCAATGACCATACCTTACCTACTATCTCTTAAAGATTCCACCTTCTCAGCATGGGCTAGGATTCAAAACAGAAACCAGTACCCTCTGCTTTAAAGACCTGGTTAAATGATTAAAAAAAAAAAAAGCCCAGCACTGGTGGCTAGGTCTGTAATCTTAGCCACTCAGGAGGCTGAGATCTGAGGATTGGGGTTCAAAGCCAGCCTGGGCAAGATGGTCCATGAGACTACCAAAAAAGCTGGAAGTGGAGCTGTTGTTGAGCACTAGCCTTGAGCACAGATCAGGAACAGTGCCCAGACCTTCAGTTCAAGCCTCAGGACTGGCACTAAAAATGAAAAACAAAACAAAAAAAACATACACATACCTAATTACATATCAAGGCAACTACTGGCTAGGCATTGTGTAAAGAGCAGGTGATACCCAATTAGTTCCTGGGTTACTTTCCATCTTCCTTTCCCACTAGTTTCCCTTCTAACATCAGTGAGCATTCTCCATCCCAGCAGAGCTGTTAACAGGTCCCTCAATACATCATTACATGCTACAGCATTATGCCAAGTGCCTTTATCTGAGATTCATTTCTTCCTTGTTCAGTCTGTATCTCCTCTGTGATGCTCGTTCTGGTTTTCCACCTTCCATGCTGCTTTTAGAAACTTATTTATACCTTTCTCATAGCACTTAAAACACTGGGCCATAATGATCTATTTGCAAATCTAACCCCTTGAAGGCAAGGACTTTGGACTGAGCATGAGTAGTACTAGATAAACCTTTGAGTAAAGGAAGGATAAGACAAGGTCTTTGCCTTGGAGGAACTCCAAGTCTAGAGAAGAGTCAGATTCATTGTGATAGATTAAATTGGCCACAATTCTTTTCAGCTTCTCCTCTCAAGAGCTGCATTTCCTCATCCCTTGATTAAAAGCTAACTTTTTGCTCTTGCTTTGCTTAATAGAAAGTGGTAGAAATCATGGATGTGAATTTCAGATTCTAGCCTCAAGAAGGCTTGCAGCTTTGTCTTTCATTCCCTTGGTGGGGCACTACCCAGTGACAGCTAAGTAAAGAAGCTGAGAGAAATAGGGTACTTCCAAACTCCATTTTGGACTTTCTAGCCCAGCTGTGTAATGAGCTGCATAAATGAAGGAATGCCTAGTGAACTCACAGAATCCCAAGAAATGTTAACTTGTGGTAAGCCAACAAATTTTGGGATAGTTTGCTATCCAATAATAGGTAACAGAAACATACCAGAGTGGTCACAATATGGTCACAATAAGATGAGTGGTAGGACATAACAGGGTCTCACAAAGGTCATAAAAAGCGATAGCTAATCTAGAAAGGCTTTTTGGAAGAGATGGCATTTGGGCAGAATGTTGAAGGATAAATTAAAAAAAAAAAGTTGATAAGCTGGGCACCAGTGCTCATGCTTGTAATCCTAGCTACTCAGGAGGCTGAGATCTGAGGATCACGGTTCAAAGCCAGCCCAGGCACGAAAGTCTGTGAGACTCTTATCTCCAATAAACCTCCAGAAAACCAGAAGTGGCACTGTGGCTCTAGTGGTAGAGCCCTTGTCTTGAGCTGAATTGCTGAGGGTTGGCACCCAAGCCCAGAGTTCAAGCCCCAGGACCAACAACAACAAAAAAGTTGATGGATAGGAATGAAATAATATCCTTTAAAGAGTATAGTTTCTTTAAAGAAGTAGCTTCTGTAATGATAATTAAGCCACCACATTGGAAGGGCCTCCTTCTAGGAGGAGGAGGGGGAACATTTATGCAGAGAACAGAGGCCTTTGCATTCTTGGAAGGCAGTTATCAGTAAGGGAAGTTGGAAATACTAAATCTAAATGGCTGAAAGCCTGGGTTATGCAAAGGAGTAAATTTTATCTTAGAGGAAGTTATTTAGAAGTTATTATAGAATCTGTTATTTAAAAAGTATACTTTAGAGCCTATAATTTGGGTCATAATCTGGTGCTAGAAACTTTTGAAGGACACCTGGATTGGCTTTAGGGGTTTCCGCTCTTCCCATATTGAATTGTATGTAAAGCACTACATATGGATTTGTGGGTGCATGTGTGTGTGTGTGTGTGTGTGTGTATGTGTATGTGTGTGTGTATGGTCATATGTGTACCTTTCTAGGCAAAGGCTTTCCTCATAGTCTGTAGAGAATACTAGAGGATAGGAATGGAAGTTTGGGAGTTGAGGCTTTTCTGCCTGTTGGTTCTTCTTTATGGTTCAGCAGGTAGGTAGTTAGGTTCATGCTGTGAGTGAGGAGGGAGTATGGGGCCCTGAAGCATGCCTCTGCCTATTCTTTGAACTGGAACTCTTCAGGACATAGCCTTGTCTCCTTCTCAGACCAGAATTTCTAGAGTTGGGTCTTTTCTGCACTTTGAACCATGTTGTCTGGACCAGGGCAATGTATCCCAGGAGTTGACACAGAGTTCATGAGGGCTAGTATGTAGCTTAATGGCAAAGTGCTTGCCTAGCAAATGCAACATCCTGGTTTAATCCTCAGTACCAAAAAAAAAAAAAAAAAAAAAAGAATAAAAACAGTTCATGAGCTGGGTGCTATTCAGGAGGCTGAGATCTGAGGATCATGGTTCCAAGCCAGCTCAGGAAAGTCTATGAGACTCTTTTTTCCAATGAAAGTGGAGCTGTGGGGCTGGGAAGGTGGCTTAGTGGTAGAGCGCTTGCCTTGCATGCATGAGGCCCTGGGTTTGATTCCTCAGCACCACATAAGCAAAAAGAAAAAAGCCGGAAGTGGCACTGTGGCTCAAGTGGTAGAGTGCTAGCCTTGAGCAAAAAAGTTCACGGACAGGGCTTGGGCCCTGGTTCAAGCCCCAGGATCAGTACAAAGAAACCCCAAGCAGTCAGTGAGCAGGGTTCCCTCCTTAGTACTGGCACTCTGGGCTGTGCAGTTTGGGTTCTACACAAAATCATTCATCACAAAAGGTGCCAGCAGAGGCTGGTGTCCAGCCCAAACTTGGCATTCCAATCTCCAGGCTCTGTACCCTGATGCCAGGTTGTATCAGCTGGGAGGAAAGAGTGCCTAAGAGCACACCTTTGTTTAGTTCCATCCAAGACCTCCTGTGTGCCAGCAGGGACCATGGATCTTTACCTAGCTTACCAGTCCCCTGCTGTTCTGCCTTTCCACATCAGATCAGGGCTGCCTTTCCCCCTTTTACATTTGGCTCTCTAGAATCTCTGTTGCCATTTAGACACATGTTTCTTGGAGCAGGACCTTGTTTTCTTCCATCAGATGGGAATTCCCAAAGGCAGTGCTCTTCTACTCAAACCAAGGCTTCTGGGGGAACATTCTCTTTTCTTCCTACTTCAAAGAAAGCCCATCTATAGCTATGCTGTTACTTTTAAGGTTCCTTCCTGCTCTAATCATTAGTAATGTGATTATTCCCTGTTTGCCTAAGATACCCACAGTGTCTGCCTGTTTCTCTTTCTGTCCTGATACCATGGATTGGCAGGTCTGCAGGGTTAATATTCAAGGGATCCAGATTTGAAGTTTGAAATCTTCAGTGATACAAGGCTGTTTCTGGGTCTCTCATGAAACAAAATCCCGAATGATACTTCTTAATAGAGCCTAAAGAACCTTGGCATCTTACCTTCAAATCCATCTTTTTAATAAGGCCCTTTCCCTGACACCTGGGCCTTCTGAGTTCACTTGGGGCACTAGACTCAGAGGTTCCAAACATAGTTCAGGCCTCTGGTCTCCCAAGGTGGGAGGAGTTAACACCATGGATGGCCTTGAAGCTCTCTCCCAGGTGACCTAACTGTCACACCTCCTCACCTGGTATCTGTCTGAGTGGTGCAGGTCATCAGTGGCAGATGAGTGTGGTGATGCTGTTGGAGACTCTCCTTCCCTCTTGATGGAAGCAGACAATAGGAGGGACTGGAAGAAGAAAAGGACATGTGGCTCAGACTGAGTGAGACCTACAGCAGTTCCCTGGAGTTCCCAATCCTATGGAGCTTTTAGTAGTGAGGCAGAAAGGATAGCAGAAAACAGAAGGCTACTCTTGAGATTTTTAAAGGCATGTGGTCAGGCTTGGGAGTCTGGTTGTGGAAGGGGATAAGGTGTAGACCCCTATAGAAGGTCCATCACTGCTCTGGCTAATCTGCCCAGTGGGTAAGGATTCTAAGTAGGCTGAACCACACATACTTTGTTCTCCCTTAGAGAGCAGACATTCTGGGATCCCTTTGAAGGGTTGGGGGTAAAGCTGCATACCAGTCACCCTGCTTGCCCCTAATGCAGGCTGATGGCTGCCCTACTATGGAGACAGTAAATTAAATAGTATGTATGAGTTTCCTGCGTGCAGCTAGGGAGGTATGCTGGGTCCATTTATCCCCGTGCTGTGGCGATGACCCCAGCAAAAACCCCAGCAAAACTAATCCCCCCATGTCAATCCCACATGGCCTCTTCTACATATGCCTGCAGTTTAGATTAATAAACTGTCTGCTTTAAATTGTGTGCAAGCACCACAATTCTAAATACCACATGGCACGTTCAGCCTGAGAGCCAGCTCTTGCCAAGGCCTGTTCAGCTGCAAATAGGGGGGTGGCCCAGAGGCCTGAAAGCAATCCATACTTCCTCCCCCCACCTTCTCCAGCTCTGAGCCGGAAGCACACAATTCCCTCAGAGTCTGCCCCAGCCTAGAAAACCATGCCAAATCGCCAGTGACAGCCCAAAGAAAGCAATTTGGAAAAGATGGAGCAGCCATTTATCCTTCATCTCCGACTGAGCCTTAGGATGTGACCTGCATTCTGTGGCCATGTTGCACATCTGAAGGGAAGAGGCACCTCCCTTCCTTGACTTGTCCATAATCCAGTAGCTGGAGGAGAGAGGAGGTTGCAAAGGGCCTGGGGTGGTGTAACCAGGAGCTTGTTCTTTACCCAGCTAAACCCTATAAAGGGCTGGTGAGTGACTCAGCCCCAGCCCAGAAAGAGATACTGTCAGGCAATGTACTTCTCTGGTCTCAAGGAAGATGCTAAGGAAGGGGAACAATGTAGTCCCCCCCCCCCCCCCACCATGAGAAAACCTCTACTGTGGTCTCTCTTTCTCTCTCATTCTCTCTAGGTTAGAAGCCCTGAGAGGCCTCAGCATTACACCTGGGGCAAGCGGAATAAAAAAAGGTCACTGGCGCTTTTTAAACATGGACCAAAAAGCAGTAAAATGTGTTTTGAAAAAAAAAAATCCTGGCATTAAATCATGACTTTTTGCCTGGCTCTTCGCCTCATTAAAAGTGGCCTTTTGGAAGGTAAAATTATCATTGTAAGCGATAAGATCTTTAAGAAAATAATTCACGGCTTCTTCACCCTTTAATATGATAGCCGCCACCGGCTAATTTTTTTCTTAATGGCAACGAGGCCATCAATCTTGTCTAAGGCCCCCTCACCCTCTCCTCCTTCTCCTCCCTCCTTCCCTCCCTCCCTCCCTCCTTTCTGTCCTCTCAGTCTCTTGCTTCAACCTTCTACTTCAGGCCTCTCCTTATGACTTGCTTCTCTAGAGCTGAGGTCAAGGCCAAGGATAGACCAGGAGCTCTTCAGCTTTGTGGGTGTTCATCTTTGGGGGTATAAGCGTGTGTGTGTGTGTGTGTGTGTGTGTGTGTGTGTGTGTGTGTGTGTGTGTGTGTGTGTGTGTGTGTGTGTGTGAAGCAATTTGTCTCTTGGTCCCTGCATCTGATGATCCATATGCCTATGTCTGTGGAACGAAGGAATGTGTTTTAAGTTTAAAAGGCTTCCTGCGTGTGCATTCAGACATGTGGGTCCAGGTTCATGAGGACAGAAATGGTGTCTCTCAAAGTTTGTTTAGAGACCACAGGCTTCTGTGTCCTAATTCTCAGCTCTGCCAGCCATGCTTGGGTGTCAAATGTCACTGGGTTGTAGTGTCCAACCTGAAAGTGGTCATGACCTTCCCTAACCATACTATTAGGTGCTACAGGCCAGGCCAAACTTGACCACAGTGGCTCCCTACCTCTACCAGTCCAGAGCTGCCTAACTAGGTAGGGGGAACCCCTCTATATTTTCTCTTTGGGGCTAAGAGGCCCTTGCCTCTTTGGCCAAGGCTGTGTCAATCCAATACTGGGGCAGGTTCTTTATTCCTTTTCTTCCAGCTAGCCAAAGCTGAGCAGCTTCCTGAATGAAAATGCAAAGTCGTGTGTGTGTGTGTGTGTGTGTGTGTGTGTGTGTGTGTGTGTGTGTCAGTGTCGGTGTGTGTGTGTGTGTGTGTGTGTGTGTGTGTGTGTGTCAGTGTCGGTCCCTGAACTTATTTGTTCAAAGCTATTGCTTGAGTCACAGCTCCACTTTTTGAGCTTTTTGGAAAAGCTCACTTTTTTTCTTTTTCTGGCGATTGTGGGGCTTGAACTCTGGGCCTGTGCACTGTCCCTCAGCTCTTCAGCTCAAGGCAAGAACTCTACCATTTGGGCCACAGTGCCACTTCCAATTTTCTGGTGGTTAGTTGGAAATAAGAGTCTCATGGACTTTTCTGCCTAGGCTGGCTTTGAACCTTGATCCTCAAATCTCAACCTCCTGAGTAGCTAGGATTATAAGTGTGAGCCACTGGTACCCAGCTGAAAAGCTCACATTTTAGGCAGAGCTTTCCTGTCCAGGCTGCTATCCTCAGATCTCTTACTTCCACTCTTTTAAAAGGCTACAGAGTAGTTGGACCAACCTTTTAAAAGTAATATCTGGGCTGGGAAGGTGGCTCAGTGGTAGAGTGCTTGCTTTGCATGCATGAGACTCTGGGTTCGATTCCTCAGCACCACGTGAGCAGAAAAAGCTGGAAGTGGTTCTGTGGTTCAAGTGGTAGAGCGCTAGCCTTGAGCTGAAGCGCTGAGGGACAGCGCCCAGGCCCAGAGTTCAGGCCCCATGACTGACAAAAAAAAAAAGTAATATCTGAAGCCAAGTGCTGTTGGCTCACGCCTGTAATCCTAGCTACTCAGGAGGCTGAGATCTGAGGATCACTGTTCAAAGTCAGCCCAGGCAGGAAAGTCCATGAGACTCATTTCCAATTAACCACCAGAAAACTAGGGGTGCTGTGGCTCAAAGTGGTAGAGCACTAGATTGAATGGAAAAAAAAAAAAAAAAAACCTCAGGGAATGCACCTAAGTCGTGAGTTCAAGCCCCATGACTGACAAAAAGAAAATAAAAAATGTAAATAAAAGTAATATCTGCCTCACTGGCTCCTTTTCCAAAACTGCTTTCTGAGGTCATCAGACTTTAAGCTTTCCATATAATAGGCCCTACTTGCTACCCTTTCCCTGTTGGACCGCCGACTGCCCATATTTTTTCAGACATTTTTCCTTAGGATCCTGGGATACCTTGCTCTTCTGTGACTTCCTAACTTATTCACTGTCCCCCCTCTATCTCCTTCCTGCCCCCCCCCCCGACTTTATCTTACTAGAAGTACAGAAATTCCTGAGATTCTCTTTGATGTTTATTCTCATTCTCATCTCCTCGTGGATTCTCCCTCACTGAATTTATCCACTCCACTCAAGCTTCAACACCCATAACTTGCTTTTAGTTTCTATGGGATTGGGGTGATGGAGCTGACATGGCTCCTGTCAATTCTCCCCATAACTTGTGCTAAGGGATTATTGTGGGAACTATTGGAAAGAGGGCAGAAAAGGCTTAGTAAGTGAGGGTTTAGCCTTCTTCTCCAGATCTGTCTCTGAACACTTATGAGGACTTCTTGCTATAAATTATGTTGTTGTGTTAGGGCTCCTTTGGTCCCTCCTTGGAACCAGGTACTTGGCATTCACCCCTTTCCCCGCAGCTGACACTTTCAAGTTTTTCTTCCATAGTGTCTGTCCAGAGTGGGCAGATTGTCTCTCCATATGGACCCAGCATCCATTGTTTCCTTGTGTCTGTACACACACACACACACACACACACACACACAAAATGATCTGGCTTTTAAGTTCTTGTACTATCTATGTTGACCTGTATTTCTGTGTTCTTTATCTTCCTCCTTTGAACTTCCCAGCCTTAGTGTCTGTGTTGCTCACCCCCAGGCTTCTCTTGATTTGAATCCCTTTCCTAGCTGAAAAAGAGAAAGTCAGAGGAGCATTTCCTCCTCACAAATATAATGCACTCACAGACACAGAAGCTCCAGGCTTCAGGCTGATGTTCTAGCCCTGGAGATAGTCCAGAGTCCTCAAAGAGCTCCATTCTTTCTGAATAGGCCTAGATTAGGATGCACAGGAGGAAAACCATAATTGGCCACCTACCTTGGGGGTGCCTGGAGCCATGGCATCCTTCAGAAGGGAATTCTTGCTGCCAAGAAAGAAGAGAACAGGGTGACCATTCTACCTACTGCCCAAGTTGTAAGGATAGAGTAGCAATAAGACCCCCCTCAAAGAGAAGGTACAGCAAGTCTAGCCCAGCCAGCTTAGCCAGGCTCTACCCAGGCCATTCAACCATGAGGCCAAGCCTAGCACAGCGTAGCCAAGAACCACACTGGTGACTGGGAGCTGACATAGATACCAGGCATGGTAGACTGCCCAGTGGATCTTGGGAATAGGGTTTTATCTGACTCCTGGGATTTGTCCTGAATATTCTGCCAGTTCTCGAGGCCCTTTTCTCCCCTCTGACCCCAGCCTGCTTTCAGTTCCTATGGGATTGAGGTGATGGAGCTGACATGACTCTTGTCAATTCTCCCTCCAACATGCTGTAAACTGTGTTAGACCAGGAATGATCTCCCCCTGATTCAATTTGTCAGCCCTAGGCCCTCCGGCATCGGGTGCGGCAGGCGGGTGGAAGCTGGGCCCTGAAATATGGTGGACAGCGCAGAGTAGGCAGGGGCTAGGGCTAGAGGTGATGGATGGGCTGTGGGGGAGGCAAGAACTGTGTTTAATAACAAAATTGGTATGCAAGGCCACATCCTGCGCTAAGCATGAGTGATCCAGAGCCACAAAGTATTACAAATCCCCGCTAAACAGATGCTGACAATGGAACAAGACGTATCAAATCAGATCCACTTCAGAAACATTAATATCCCTGTTCCTATTCCTCCCTGCCTGCTGCCCCCACTATACTCGACCACATCTGTGCTCACACTTTTGTGCACGTGCATGCACACATGCACACACAAATACATGCATATAGAGGGGCTGGCTGATACGTGCATGAAGGCAGATGCAATCTATTTTCAAAGGGTCCCTGCATAGACACAGAGGAGGTGCACATGTGGAGCATACCCACAGATTTTAAAAAAGCACAAAAGATACAGGCACGCATCCAAAGCAGAACACAGGGGACATGTATGGACTTACAAAGTGCATTATAAAGAACATACATCCGTAGAAGTGCTCAGGCAACCATAGACTCAGACATAGACACACCTTATGTGCAAGCAAAAGCATAGACAGATCCAGTGGGTCTCAATGGGGGGAGAGATGTTAGGCAAGTGCTCTACCACTGAGCTATATCCTGAGCTTCTGGTGGGTAGAGGATGTGGAATATTCTGTAGTGTCCCAGATAGTCCCTCACAACACAAAATTATCTAACCCAAAATGTCAATAGAGCTGAGGTTAGAAAGCATTGGTCTAAAGGCCGACACACACATATCCACAGACTATAATTCTGCCAACAGGCACACAAATACATGCAGTCACCCTGGGAGATGCAGACATGCATACAGATGCACAGGGCTACAGGGTCACATTCCCAGAGACATGACCATAAAGACAAATTCACAACTGCCACACAGTCTGGCTGAATCGCTGCCCATGCACACAGTCCACATAAACACATGCACAGATGTGGACACTTACAGCCACCGATACCCACCCAGACACCCATGTCCGCACAGATGTAGACACTTGTAGATATCCCTACACACATACATCACAGAGCAGAGGCCACCAGCATGACTGAAGTAGGGTAAGGCCAAGATCTGAGTGTAAAGTAAGAGCTATTCACCAGTCTGATCACACAATTGAGACATCACCAGTTGGGAAAGAAAGCCAGAAAAGATTCTGTTCTATTACATCTGTTTATAAATGGTCCATGCTGCTGGGTGCTAGTGGCTCATTCCTGTAATCCTAGCTACTCAAGAAGCTGAGGTCTGAGGATTGTGTTTTGAAGCCAGCCCACGCAGAAAAGTCTGTGAGACTATTTCCACTAAAACTAAAACAAAAAGCTGGAAGTAGAGCTGTAGTTCAAGTGGACCCAGCTCAGTGATGACACTCAGGCCTAGAGTTTAAGCCCCTGGACTGGCAAAACAATAAATAAATAAAAATAATGGTCCGTACTCAGGCCCTGCCTCGCACCCCCACCCAATCTAGGCATTGGGGATACAGGGAAGAAACAGCAGCTCTTGAGGAACAGCTAGTTGGTGAGTTTCTGATTTTTATCAGTATTGACTACCACTCTGCCTACAAAGTGAGCATCTACTGTACAAACTATTCTTGCCACACCTTGCCTTGGACTGAGATGAGTATTGTCTAGATTCAGAATTAGGTAAGAAGAAAGAAGAATAGTTATTGTGCATCTATTGTAGATGACAGACCCAGACTTTATACATGTTAACTCACTGACTCTTCACCAAAACTTTGCAGAGTTGCCTAATAAAGCTGATAATTTTCTCACAGTACAGGAAGTGGTTGGACTTTGAGTTTGTATCTAACCAAGCCCAAGTTGCTGATTTTTTTTCCAGTTCCCGGGTTTGAACTCAGGGCCTGGGAACTGTCCCTGAGTCTCTTTGTGCTCAAGGCTAGTGCTCTACCACCTGAGCCACACAGCATGACTTACAGCTTTTTCTGAGTAGTTTTTTTTTTTCTTTTTTCACATCATCCACACTGATGTTTTATTATAACTCACTCAGCAGAACAACAGAATGGGCTAACATGAATCAGTCACAAGTGACTCATAACCAGTGATTGTTCTGTATAGTTTTTGTAGATAAGAGTCTCACAGACTTTCTTGCCTAGTCTGGCTTTGAACCATGATCCTCAGATTTCAGCCTCAGATTACAGGTGTGAGCCACCAGCACCTGGCTCAAATTGCTGATTTTTAATTTTCCATGCCTGGCCCTAAAGATACCCAAGGCCTAGGCTCTAGGGCAGAACTCTTGAGTTCTTTTTCTTTCTTTCTTTTTTTTAATTGTGAAAATACTATACAGAGGAGTTACAATTACATGGGCAAGATAATGAGTACATTTCTTATCAAGCATTGTAGCCTCCTCCTTTGTTTCCCCTTCCCATCCTTTCCCATCCTCTCCCCCCCTCCCTCTCCCTACCCTACCCAATCCTCCTCCTCCCCCCACCAAAGTTGTAAAGTTCATTTTTGATATAACGACTTGTACATCTCATTGTTGCAATGGGTCCACCTGTATCCCTATTTAAACGATTTGTTTTTTTCCCTTCCCCTCCACAAATTAAAAAGTATGTAACGCTTCACGAATTTGCGTGTCATCCTTGCACAGGGGCCATGCTAATCTTCTCTGTATCGTTCCAGTTTTAGTATATGTGTTGCCGAAGCGAACACTCTTTTTCTTTCTTGATTGCTGTGCAACTTAGGGGAGTGTCTTGCTGACACTGGGCTCCACCTTACTTTGCAGGTGGACATAATGATTCCATTCAAGGTCAAGATATGCAGCATCTGGTTTTGCAAGCATATCCTTCTATTTTTTTTTTTCTTCTAGCAATATTCTTCCTTTTCCTTGCATGAAGCTGCTTCTATCTGAAACTCCTTTCCTTTCTCTGAGCAAGGGCTCCCTCTCACCCTTTCCTCCAACAACCGCACCACTTCCAAGTGTGCTGATCCTCTAGAGACTGAAGAGCTTGGTGAGTGGTCTGCTTTGCAGAAGAGAGGTCTGAGCTCTAGAGCTATGGGCAGTCTGGCTCCTGCCCAGCCCATCAGCTCTGCCTTCCATCCCTCCTTGTTTCCACAGCCCGCCCCCAACAATTTCCTCCCTTGCTCAGTCACTCGCTGCCTAGTGATCCATGGGTTTTAAATTATAACTGGGACCCAGGAAACGCGTTCCTAAGTACAATATTCATGGGCTGGGCTGACACTTTTAATTAAGGTGATTTACACTGAATTATCCTTGGAAATAAAGAAATGGTGCACTGCCCGGGAATAAACCATCATCACCAGCCGCCTTTGTAAGTTACACTTCGTTTTAATCTATTTGGGGAATTGTTTATCTAGTTCATTACCCAACCAAACACCGAGGCCAGCCTTAAATAAGGCTTAAGTGGGGGTGGGGGCACTGCCATCTCCATACCCCGCCTCTCCTCCCGAGTCACCCAGCCTCTCAGCCTTTTTAAAACACTGCCCAGGGAGCTAGTTCTCACAGTGGCTCAGGAAGCCTTTAGAAGAGATCTCTGAGCAAGCCAAAGCCCCACTTCGAGATTCCTCAGTCTCCCATCCTCTCCTCTCCACTTTCCCCTCCTCTCTTCCCCAGCCCTTCCCTCTCCTCCCCAACTCCTGCCTGAGGTTTGTAGAAAGGTCCAGGAGCTATACCTTGCCACTACCCTTCTATCTTTGGCTCCCACCTATGTCCCTGCCTCTCTCCATTCTAGTTCTTACCCTCTCAACATCCCAGATATGTTTTAGGCTCTGTTTGCCTGGGGTCCTGCCTCTTTCTTCCTTCAGCCTATGGATATTTGCTTCTCTGACTCCACCAACTTCCCAATCATCAAAAAATCAGAAAGTTTCCTCCTTAGTTAAGTACCCTAAGCTAAGTCCTCTGGCTTCTTCCCATCCCATTCTCTCATTTCCCCCCACCTTGTCTCCTACCTCATTTGTCTTCCAACTTCTATAGCCATTCTCCTACATGTTGCTCATGACTGCTATTACTCCACTATATCTAGGACCCCTTCCATTATGAAGACCCTCCACGATCAATAGGGGTGTGTGCATACCTGTGTGTGGGGCCTGTGCCTATGGGGTTGGGAACTGGAAGGTACCTGCTTCTTTTGTAAACATTGGGTGTGTGGGAAATAACAGCCTGTTCCCAGAGGGTCCTAAACAGGTTCCCCTGAAATAGTCTAGTCCCAGAACAGGCTCTAATAGGAGAGTTCCTCAAGCAGAGCTGAGTAGGAGGAAGGCATATGGCTGTGTGATTTGGGAATTCCCCGCCCTCGCACCCCCACGCCCCTCAGCATCATCCACAGGCTCCGAAGTGGGCTATGCTGTCCCAGCAGTGGTGGCTCACTCCTGTAATCCTAGCTACTCAGGAAGCTGAGCTCTGAGGATTGAGGTTCAAAGCCAGCCTGGGCAGTAAAGTCTGTGAGACTCTTGTCTCCAATTAACCACGGAGCTGTGGCTCAAAGTGGTAGAATATTAAGCTTGAGTGGAAGAGCTCAGGGACAGGTCCCAAGCCCTGAGTTCAAGCCCCACAACCCACCAAAAGAAAAGAAATAGGCGGAGGCTGAGGAGAAGATGAGGGCAAAGGAGCCAAAAGCAGAGTAAGAGGAAAAGTAATTTGGGAAAACTGGGAAGGAGCCAGCAGCGGGGAAATGAGAGAGGTAGGAACTGAGGAGAAGGGAGTGTGTTCAAAGGAGGGGAGCATTGGAGAGCTGGGGAGGAGGCCTTGACCACTGGCCACCGATGTTATTTGGCTTTTGCCTTCTGTGGGGCTCAGTTTCCCCATCTGTGAAATGGCTGGAAGGCCCCTCTATGTTCCGGATGCTGCTGGGGGTTCAGGAGGGAGCATATCCCTGGAACCTCCCCCCTCTCCTGCCCTGCAGAGAGAGGCAGGGGCGGGGCAAGGGCAGCCAGGGCTGGCTCCCTCCCCACGCGGCCCCGCTGCCCGCCGCCGCCCGGCGCGCGCCCGGCCCGCCCGGCGCAGCCCGTCAGCCCGGAGGGAGCTGACACGCTCCTTGGGAATTTATCACGCACCCAATTACAATGTTAATTGGCAAGTTCCTGAAATCAATTAATTCGCAAATTTTTTCCAATTAAAAATCCAGATAAATCACGAGGGCGGTGGCGGGCCGGTCCAGCTTGCAGGCCGGTGGCCGTCGCGGCCGCAGGGCGCGGAGCCGGGCCGCGGCGCGGGGAGGGGGCGGCGGGCGCGGCTGCCCTTGAACGCCTTTGCCGGCCGGTCGGACTGTCAGCGCGCCGGGCGCGGCGGGGCCGAGACAGATAAAACCATCGACCCGTCGCCGCCAGCGCTTCGGCTTTATCGATCCGACGGGAATTTCACTTGCTGTGCAGATCCCGCTGTCCGGCTGTCAGACACCCGGTGGGAGGGGGCGTGCCGGGGGCGCAGGGCGTGCACGTGCGGGGGGCGGTGTGAGGTGTTGGGGGTTCCGGGTGGGTGGGGATGGGAGGGGACATCTGCGAGGGACAAGAGACACAGGCCCGAGGGGGCAGGAGTAGCCCTGGGGAGATCAGGTGGGGGAAAAGGACTTGGGGATAAGGGCATGGAGGAAGGAGATGCTCTGGAGAGAACTTGAGGATGAAGAATTGTGCCAGGCCATACGTTATGGGGGGTGGTGGTGGTGGTGGTGGAATCAGAATGGCTGAGGACAGTAGGGGATGCCTTGGACAGTGCAGGGTTGGTACCACAGCTAAGAGACAGAGAGCCTCCATTCTTAGGGGCATACTCCCTTTACAAGACTGTTAACCCCCCCCCCCTTTTCTGCCTCTATTTTCAGTTCTTGTTAAGTCTTCCAATGGGATCACACAGAACTCCTGGACCACCCAGGTGTGACACTCAACTGCAGGATATTTCTTTCACTTTGTGTCCCTAGTAGGTGGATCCCTGGTATGTGAGACCTGGAGGGAGGAAGGGTGGGGTGGGTAAGAACTTGGGCACTCATGTTCTGATGGCTTGAGTTCAAAGGAGTCTTTACCACTTACTAGCTGTGCAACATCAGAGAAGACACATAACCTTTCTATACCTCCCTCATCTGTAAAATGGAGGTAATAATTATAATCACACACACCATAGAAAGATGTTTTGTTCAGTAGATCATGTATACTACAGTGGTCCCATAAGATTATATTGCCCAGTGATATGGTAGTTTGTGCAAGTATATGCTATGATTTTTTGCATGACAAAATTGCCTAAGGGTCCATTTCCCAGAACATATCCCTGTCATTAAACAACACAGATTAAATAAAATAACGCAATGTAAAGTAGTTGGCAAATAGTGAGTGTTCCACAAGGCTTGTGATGATTACCAATTAATATAGCTTGTGGAGCTTTTAAATGACCACAAATTCTGTAGGTATTTCTCCTTTTAACAGGCAGAGTTTAGGGCACTTGTGACTCATGCCTGTAATCCTAGCTATTCAGGAGGTGGAGTCTGAGGATTTCTTATCTCCAATTAACCAACAAAAAGCCGGGAGTGGAGGTGTGGCTCAATTGGCAAAGCACTAGCTAAGGGATAGTGCATAAGCCCTCAGTTCAAGCCCCAGTACACATATACACATGAGAGAGAGAGAGAGAGAGAGAGAGAGAGGCGGGAATAAAGAGGGGATCCAGTTTTCATCTTTGCTGCAACATTTTCCTTTGGAGTCCTAAGTTGCCCCATAAGAAGTCCAACTATCTCAAGGCTATGAGGAAGTCAGGCCACATGGGGAAGCCATGAACAGATGAACAGATGCATCAGACATCAGACATCTGAGTGAAGGAACCTCCAGATGACCCCAGCCCCCAGCAACTGTGTCTTCCCAGCTGAGGCCTCAGACATCTGGAGGAGACAGTTATGCCTTCTATACTGTTTGCATTCCTAATCCTACAGATTGTGTGAGTATAGTAGAATAATTGCTTTATACTGCTAACATTTCAGGCTTGAACTCAGCACTTGGGTGCTGTCCCTGAGTGTTGTGCTTAAGCTTCTCTTATAGCTTTTTGGTAGTTAATTGGAGATCAGAGTCTCACAAACTTTCGTGCCCAGCTGGCTTCAAACTGATGTTTAGATCTCAGTCTCCTGAGTAACTAGATTACATATAGGTGTAAACCACTAGTATCCAGCTCTTTCCTTTTTCTTTTTCCTTGCTCCCTCCCTCTGTCTTTCCCTCCCTCCCTCCTTTCCATTCTCTTTCTCTCCCTCCCTCTCTTTTTCTCTCCTTCCTTCCTTCCTTCCTCCCCTCCTTGATTCTTTCTCTTTCTTTCCTTTATTTTTTTTCCCCTTGATGTTGGTCCTGGAGCTTGATCAAATTTAGGGCCTGGGCATTGTCCCTTAGCTTTTTCCACTCAAGACTGATACTCTACCATTTGAATCACAGCTCTACTTGTGTTTTAGTAGTTAATTGGAGATCAGAGTCTCACAGACTTTCCTTCTCAGGCTGGCTTTGAACGACAATCCTCAGATCTCAGCCTCCTGTGTAGCTAGGATTACAGGTGTGAGGCACTGGTGCCTGGCTAGGTAATTTCTTAATGCTTCTCCTCTGTTCCCCTAGTTAACTTGGCTTCTCCCAAAGTCCCTGTGAAGACTTAGCCCAGTTCTTTATTTTTTTTTTGCCAGTCATGGGGCTTGAACTCAGGGCCTGGGCGCTGTCCCTCAGCATTTCAGCTCAAGGCTAGCGCTCTACCACTTGAGCCACAGTGCCACTTCCAGCTTTATGCTTATGTGGTACTGAGGAATCGAACCCATGGCTTCATGCATGCAAGGCAAGCACTCTACCACTGAGCCGGTACCTTCCCAGCCCCAGTTCTTTTTTTGGTCAGTCATGGAGCTTGAACTCTGGGCCTGGGTGCTGTCCCTCAGCTCTTCAGCTCAAGGTTAGCCCTCTACCACTTGAGCCACAGCGCCCACTTCCAGCTTTTTCTGTTTATGTGGTGCTGACGAATTGAACCCAGGGCCTCATGCATGTGAGGTAAGCACTCTACCACTAAGCCATCTTCCTAGCCCAAACGTGACACATTGGCCATTAAAACCATTTTTTGTTGTAGTTTTTGGTTGTGGGGCTAGAACTCGGCCTAGGAGCCGTCCCAGAGCCTCTTTGTGCTCTCTAGCACTCTACCACTTGATTAGACCAGTTCTTGAATAGGGACAAGGATGTGGGCACATGCCTGAACACATTCTCAAGATTATCATCTCTCAGTCCTTGAGATTCGTGGAGGAAGTACTGCTCACTCCCTTGGATGGTAAAACCAGGCTGGAGGGGACAATGGGCTGGAAAGGCTTTAAAAAGAAAATCTTCTGGAAGACTCCATATGGCAGACCTGAGCCTGTGGCAGTATTCCCTGTTTAGCTCCCCTGTATTCTTCTAAGACTGGAAAGGTCACTTTCTTCCCATTTTTCTCTCCCAAAAACTAAAGCAAGAAGAGGAATGGTAAAACCATTCAGATGGAGAATGAGTACTGAAAAGGGAGTACTGGAGAATGGCTGAAAACTCCAACTTCTCCATACAGGGAGGGGTGAGACCTAATGGCTGGAATCCCCCAGGGGTCAGGCTCCTCATAAATGGCTTACCTGGTGGGCAGCTGGGCCAGTTGCTCAAGTTCCTGCTCCATATGTTCCTGCAACTCGCTGGGCCTCAGTAGGACTTGGCAGATGGGGCAAATCGGGGCCTGGCTGTCAAACAACGCTGCTGCTTTCTTCTTGCCTGGCCAGGAAGAACAAACACACATGAGCCAGGCTAGTCCCTCGAGAAAAATCCAGTATCGCAAGTCTCTGACCCAAGTCTACTGCTGTCCACTAGGGATTTTTTTCTGTGTGTGTGTGTGTGTGTGTGTGTGTGTGTGTGTGTATGTGTGTGCGCGCGCGTGTATGCTCATACCAGTCCTACGACTTGAACTCAGGACTTGGGTGCTGTCTCTGAACATTTGTGCTAAAAACTAGCATTGTACCACTTGAGCCACAGCTCTACTCTGGCTTTTTTTGTGGTTAATTGGAGGTAAGAGTCTCATGGACTTTCCTGCCCAGTCTGGCTTCAAACTGTGATCCTCAGCTCTCAGCTTCCTCATTAGCTAGGATTATAGGTGTGAATCACCGGTGCCAGGTTTCCCTAGGGATTCTTTTTTCTTTTCTTTTCCTTTTTTATTTTATTTTATTTTTTTATTTTGTCTGTTGTGGGACTTGAACTCTGGGCTTGGGCTCTGTCCCTGAGCTCTTAAGCTCAAGTCAAGTGCCTTACCACTTGAACCATAGAGCCACTTCTGATTTTCTGGTGGTTTATTGGAGTAAGAGTCTCATGGACTTTTCTGCCCGGGCTGGCTTTGAACCACGATCTTCAGATCTCAGTAGTTAAGATTACAGGCATGAGCCATCTGTGCCCAGCTCACTAGGGATTCTTTTTTTTTTTTTTTGGGTCCGGTCGTGGGGCCTGAACTCTGGGCCTGGGCGCTGTCCCTCAGCTCTTCAGCTCAAGGCTAGCCTCTACCACTTGAGCCATAGCGCCACTTCCGGCTTTTTTCTTTTTGCTTATGTGGTGCTGAGGAATCGAACCCAGGGCCTCAGGCATGCAAGGCAAGCACTCTACCACTGAGCCACCTTCCCAGCCCTTGCTAGGGATTCTTGACCTAGAGGAAGGGTGAGCCTGAGGCTCGCAGAACCCATGAGCATCACTCTCTTTGCAGCTCCAGAGGCTGTGATCATAAACCACACCTCCTCAACCAGCTGCCCCTCTCAGAAATCTATTGGGACACAATCAATGCTCTGTGCAATCAAACGTTGATCACTCCATTTCACACATGTTTAATCATACCATCACCCAGATTATAGAGTGTCCCTTGTCCCCATTCTCTTCTCATTGCTATCACATTCCTCAGATTGAGGAGAATGGAGACAGAGAATAGGAAGGGATTCATTCATGAAGTCATTCAACAAACATTCCCTCCTGCTCACTCTAACCAGACCCAGTGCAGAGCAGTGGGGTCCTACAGTGGAATCAAGTCTAGTCTTTGCCCTTCTAGTTTCGTGAGAAAAAACAGGGACCAAGTGATTTCCAGGGTAGCATTCTCTTCTTTCTTTACTTTTCATACATTCTGTGTGCTAGATGATTTCATTGAATCTGTGGCCACAATTTCCACCAATACCTTGTTGACTGCAGACTGTCTGACGCTACTCTAATCCTTTTAGGCCTCTGTGTCCAAATACCTAGTGGACATCAATGCTTGAGTGTCATATGAGTGTCTGAAATTGAGCTCTTCAATATCTTCACCCCTTTCAAACCTGCCACTTTCAGTAATGTCCATGTTGTCTTTTTGTTTTGGGGGGTGGGGTGTCCTGAGGCTTGAACTTGGGGGCTGGGCACTGACCCTGAGCTTTTTTCTGCTCAGGGCTAGTGCTCTATCACTTGAGTCACAGTTCTACTTCCAGATTTTTGCTGGAAATTGGAGAAAAGAGTTACAGACTTTCCTGTCTTCAAATCTTTTTTTTTTTGTCATTTGTGGGGCTTGAACTCTGGGCCTGGGTCCTGTCCCTCAGCTCTTCAGCTCAAGGCTAGCACCCTACCACTTAAGCCACAGCACCACTTCTGGTTTTCTGGTGGTTAATTGGAGATAAGAGTCTCATGGACTTTCCTGCCTGGGCTGGCTTTGAACCATGATCCTCAGATCTCAGGCTCCTGAGTAGCTAGGATTACAGGTGTAAGCCACCAGTACTTGGCTACTCTGCCTTCAAATCTTGATCCTCAGATCTCAGCCTTCTGAGTATCTGGATTATAGACATGAGCCACTGGCACCTGGCTTAGCAATGTCTAGTTCTAATAATGGTACCTTCATTCATCTTGCCATTCAAGCCAGTAACCTTAGCATCACTGTGTGCCTTTCATTTGTTTTCCCACCCTTCTCACATTCACTCAACTACCACATCCTCTCTTTCTGCTTCAATATTCTTGGAATCCATATTCTCCTTATTTAGGTCTCATAATTTCTCCCTTGGATAACCTCATGGGCCTTCTGCAAGCCTCACTGATTCTGAGCTCTCTCTTCAATATACCCTTCAAATAGTGTATACACAGAACAGGAGCACATTGGACACTGGCTGGGAGCCTGAACTCTATTCACACTCTGTCACTAATGGTAACTAGGACAAAAAACCCTAGAAAGAAGCTTGCAGGTGGCTTAGTTCATCTTCCTTGAACCCCTTTCCCTTCCCCTATCCAGTGCTCTAGGTTTGCTTATAGTCATGGGTTTGAGGAACCTTATTCATCTAGAAACTTCCTTAGCTATGCATAGAGGCTCTAACTAATAGACTTCTTCAACTTGAATCTTCCTTGAGTCTTCCTTTTGATGCTTAGAGAGGGTAAGATAAAAATCAGCTTTCAGAGAGATAAAGTCTGTGCCAGTGGTGGCCAAGATGGATAACTGAGTCAGTCTGCCAGATTAAACACAGGATGCCCAGTGAAATTTGATTTCAGATATATGATAAATACTTTTTTTTTAGTGTATGTAAGTATGTCCCAAATATTGCACAGGACATATTTATATTACTATTTTTTTTCTGGAATCAAATCTGCCTGGGTGCCTTGTATTTTTATTTGCTAAATCTAGCAGTTCAGGCTAAGCATTTCCATGTAAACCAAACTCAGGAGGATTATGACTTTCCTAATTTACTGGGATTGAAGTTATCTGAGGGCTCAAAGGAGAGGAACAATTCAGTCTGGATATGTGTTCTGGGAGGAAAAAAAGGAAAAGGCTTAGCCAAAAAAGTAAAATTTAAGCTGTCCTTTAGATGTATACCAGGCATTGAGCTAGTGGCTCCTGCCTGTAATCCTAGCTACTCAGGAGGCTGAGATCTGAGGATCATTGTTCAAAGCCATCATGGACAGGAATGTCCATGAACTTCTTGTTTTTTGTTTTTGTTTTTGTCAGTCATGGGGCTTGAACTCTGGGCCTGGGTGCTGTCCCTCAGCTCTTCAGCTCAAGGCTAGCGCTCTACCACTTGAGCCACAGTGCCACTTCTGGTTTTCTGGTGGTTGACTGGAGATAAGAGTCTTATGGACTTTCCTGCCTGGGCTGGCTTTGAACTGCAGTCCTCAGATCTCAGCCTCCTCAGTAGCTAGGATTACAGGCATGAGTCACTGGTGCACCCAGCTGAAACTCTTATCTTTAATAAACTGCTCAAAAAAAGTTGGAAGTAGAACTGTGGCTCAAGTGGTAGATTGCTAGCCTTGAGTGAGCTCAGGAACAGTGGTAGATTGCTAGCCTTGAGTGAGCTCAGGGACAGTGCCCAGGGCCTAGACACAAACACACACACACACACACACACACACACACCAGGGCCTAGACACACACACACACACACACACACACACACACACACACACACACACTATACCGTATACCAGGTATGGGATGGGATAAATGAATGAATTAAGGAAAAATATGTTATGATTTCCTTGTTGGCAAGAGCCACTTCTAATTCACTTATAGGCTTATCAACAATTAATAGCAGGCCTACTTGACCTGCTATTATTCAATGATATTCAATGATGAAGCAAATGAGGAAAAGAGGAAGAGAAGGAGAAAGATGGCCATAGGACAGGTTGTCCTCAAAACTAGATAGCTGAGATGTCAGTTATGGAAGTTTTTTGTTTTCCAGCATGTAGGTAGGTATGAATCCAGCCTGTGTGGCTAGGTCCCACTTTCATGAACGTTGATAATTGTACCTTAGGTGTTCATGCAATGCTGGAAGGCAGTAGTGAATAGAAGAGGCAGATGTGGCCTTGGTCTGAGAGGTGAGAGATAAGGATTCTAGTCTCAGTGTTGACCCTTAGTTCTTTACAGTCAGCCAATTTCGGAAGTGAGATCCTGGGAAATCTCCAGGACATTTTACAAATAGGGAAATTGAAGTTCAGTATTGGAGAGGACCTTGAATGCCATTCTTGATCTCATAGCTTTATTTATCCCAGCAAACATTCATAAATCAAGTATGATTCTAGGGGAAACTGGAGTTCAGAGATAAATAAAACACATTCTTGGCTTCTAGGAAATCACAAAGTAGTGGGAAAGCCAGTGACTGGTTAGCATTGGCCAGAGCCATGAGGGAGGCAGGAGCAATGAAGGGTATATGAGAGGACAGGAAGGTGGCAGAGGGGTAGGATCCAGGAGGAGGGCAATGCTCAATGGGAGGTATGAAGGATGAGAAACATCAAGATTCAGCTTCCTGAAGTCCTGGCCTGTAAGCCTAGGGGCCAGGTATCAGTGTTCCCATATACTTAGTCTCATTTGATCTGCTTTACTACCATGTGCTTTTTCTGAACTTAGCCTTTGTTTCCCTATCAGGATATTGGACCCTCTTTTTGGCTCCCAGCTGTAGGATCACCACTGACAGGAATCAGCCTATAACCTCCATCCCATCCCTATTTTCTCAGAGGTTAGAGTGGCAGATGTCAGTATAGCCATGAGCCCCCTACTTTCCCTCCCCCGCTGTGTTCCCTATAATTTTATATTGAGACCTGTGGTCATGACGTGGATTTTACTGCACTAACGACATGGCCTGCCCAGGTTTAATGACAAAATCCATACTCTGGCCCTGGGCCTGCTCCTCGTTTGCATAATTCCCAGAATACAGCTCCCTGAAGCTTTTGACCTGGACCATTACAGTGGCCATAAAATGGGCCATAAAACCGCTGGGGATGGCCAAAAGGAGGTGGGGAGGGGGGCTGTGGTCTTGCTGGGGTGGGAAAGAAGCCCTCCACCCCCTTCTCTTCTTGTGCTCAGGAAGAGTCATCTTCTGGTGCTTCTTTCCCACACTTCCCAGAATCTAGGAGTTCATCTCAGGCTGATGAAGGCTCCCAGAACTCCTCAGTAGGTTACCCACTGGATGCAGGAACCCCTTCTCCAATACTGCGGGCAGCATCCCAGGTGGGCCGCTGGAGCCCACCCGAGGCAGGTTGTCACAGAACATCCCTCACACCTGCCTTTGACAGTCGCTCCAATAGCTGGGTAAGGCCTTTTGCTACAGGTGGGTCTAGGTTATTCAGTCCTAGGGTGAACCCTGTCCCTCTCTAGGAGGCCTGATTCCCCCAGGGGAGGTTAGGAGACAGGTTGAGCTGGCACAGTGGGGAGCGGAGGGAAGCACGAGAGGATGGGGACAGGGACTAGGTCGGGCTGTCAGTGCTAAAGATGATGAATGGGGGAGGTGAGGCGGGAGGCCCGGTGTTATCGGCAGTGGATGGCGGGGCGTGCGGGCGCTTGCCGCTCCTGCTAATCCCCGGGCGCTGCCTCAGCCCTTGCACTGATAACGAGGAAATGGGACTGACAACAATTTTTAGCTGAGAGATTCTTCACCAAAATGCCAGGCGGCCGGAGGTCTGACAGCGCCTGATTGAGTATGTGAGTGTGTGGGGGGAACGCCCGCAGCCCCCTCCTCTCCCATGCAAAGATGGATCGCTCATTCCGCCTCCAGTCCACATTCATTACAGCCACCCTCCCCACCACCCCTGCCGCTGTAGGGCCTGCCACCTCCACTTGGCTGTCTGCCTGTGTAGGTATCTCCAAAGCAGGAGGAGGGCAAGGTGTGTGTGGGGGAACCCACTCTCACAGCCCAAAGAGCAAGGGTTGAGAGTCCTTGTCTGGAGGCTTCCTAGTTGGGTGACCTACCGGAGGTCCTTTACCCTTGGTGGGCTGCTACGTGCCTACAGGAAGGCACTGGCTATGAGCTCTGACAAGGGATTGGCTGGTTGAGTAGAGAGAAGAGGTCCAAGCCAAGGCAGCCCTCATCTCAGTAAGGGACAGGCTCCAGCTGGCCAAATCTTTTAAGTCTTACAGCCAGGCCTCTGGTACCTGGGGGCCTAGATCAGCCCTCTGCTGCCCTCCTCTGTTGGGAATTACTGACCACCAGGAACAGGGATCTTATGACCCACACAGCTACTCCTTTTCTGCTATCTTCAGTCTAGTCACTAGACCACTAACTCATTTCTATCCTTGCAGCTCCCCAAAATGTGACTGCCTCTCTGTCTTGGCCTGTTTTTCTTCCCAGTTTTTTTTTTTAATTTTAATTTTTTAAGGTAAGCAGTAAGTTTATTTGAAAGTGAAAGGAAAGTTGAAAGGAAAGTAGTGGGGACTCTCCATTTGGAGAGGGGCCCCAAAGAGGAATCTCCCTCCCCAGTTCTGGAGGCTGGGGGTTCCATTCTTGCTTCTCTGTCTAAGTAGTAATTCCTATCTCTAATATCTTTCCTCTACAAAACACAAAAGGTATGGTTTGACTGTCTGGTGTCTGACTAGAGATAGGGAACATTACAGTGAGGGTGAACCTACTGACAGATGGCAATGGAGGCTGGGACTTTTAAGAATATGTGATAGCTGGGCACTGGCGGCTCATACCTGGCTCATACTGATGGCTCCTAGCTACTCAGGAGGCTGAGATTGAGGATCCTGGTTCAAAGCCAGCCCAGGCAGGAAAGTATGTAAGACTTATCTCCAATTGACCACTAGAAAACCAGAAGTGGTGCTGTGTGACTCAAAGCGGTAGAGCGTTTGCCTTGAGCAAAAAGAGCTCAGGGATAGCTCCCAAGCCCTGAGTTCAAGCCCCAAGACTAACAAAAAAACAAAAATCCAACAACAAAAAAACCTGAAAGTGTGTCTGTGTGTATACACACTTGTTTCCTATCCTTCCATCCGCCAAAAGAAAGATCTCCATTTTCTAGTGACCAAGATGCAAAATAGAACTTTAGGCAGAATTCAACAGAGTTGCTTCTTATTCTCTGTATAACCTTGGGCAAATCACTTAACAATTCTGAGTTTATATCTCCTTGTGCAAAGTAGGACTAATGATCTACAACTCCTAGGACTTTTGTCAAGATTAAATTAAATCAGAGCTGTAAAGAGTTATTATTGTTTCTGGTTTGTTGACCATTGGTTTGTTGTTTGTGCTTATATCTACTTCATCCTTATGTCTGCCTGGCCTTGCCCCTTATCTAGCCTTCTTCCCTGTGATGATGAAAATCAACTACCATTCAGTAGATACCCAGGCCCATCTGGCCCCTGTGTAATTCCTTCTGCTCTCCATCCATGTATCTTACTGGTCTGTAAGTCAGGCTTGGAAGGAAGAAAATGAGTTCATTTTTAGATGTGCTTAGTTTGAGGAACTGTGAACATGCTGAGTAAGCACTATATGCAAACCAGAATTAGAATTACAGGCCTGTCATACAGATAAGATTGAGATTCACCACTATATTTGCTATGTCCAGAACAATGTCAGTCCTAGGATAAGTACTCAAGAAAAGTTTATTGAATGAATAAGTGAATGACATTAAGAATAGGTGAAAGATCACATAGGGTAAGAAGAGCCTGGAAGAGACTCAACTAATAGGTGAAGCAAGTTTACATCATCAAGGACTAAGAAGCAATAAAGAGATAAGAGAAAAATAAAAATGTGATTTCACTGAAGCCAAAAAAGGAAGTTTTGGAGTGTGTCATCAAGAGAGTCAAATGTTGCTGAGAGATCAAGATCATCAAGCAAAAAAAGTGCCCCATCCACATATCCTATGTAATACAACCATCTTCCCTCCTCTTCACCCCAACCATCATCAGTCCAAACCATCTCAAACGACTCATCTATTCTCCTCTTTTGCTCATCTCCTTCTTCTTCTCTTCAGAAAACCATGATTGGCGCCTCTGCCGAATATGGGACAGGAAGAGTTAACATGCTGACAGACGGCATTTTTTACCTTCAGTCAATATGAACAAGGCCCCAAGACTATGATTCCAAACATCTGGATTTCATCAATATGTGATCTGTCATCGTATATTGGCATTCCCCAGTCCCCGCGCCAGAGCAATGCGGCTGGTTTTATTAATACGTCAAATACATTATCCGTGTAATACACTTGTCTGGCTGGGGCCTCCCGCTGGGGCGGGGCGGCGGATTTGAATGTATGATGAATCAGTTTGCATTACATGTTCGTAAGTCATCATTTGTCAGGATTAATAGGCATCCCTGGTCGAGAAGGTGGGGGTAGGGCGGCAGGGAGAGATGTGTATTTAGCTGTAGCCTATACATATCTGCTGGTGCCCAGGAATACTCTGAAACAGCTGTGTACCCTCTTGCCCAGACCAGACCACAGGATAGTAGCTGGTGCTCAAAGGTGACTTTTTTTTTTTTTTTTAGCAGTTCTAGTATCACTTGGAATCAAGTAGACTTATTTGTTTCTGCTTTGGGTTTGCTAAGCACCTGAAAAGATATGGCAGGAGCTATTTGCACACAACAGCTAACTCTTACCCTTTAGGATTCAATCTAGAATTCCTTCTTCTAGGGAGCCTTCCATGATCCCCCCTGACTGTGTAAGCTATCTCCTCTGTATTGTACTGCATTTTTCACAGCATTTGTCACAGTTACTATTGCTTCATATGTATCTATAGCCTGCCTGCCTGCCTGCCTTCCTGCCTGCCTGCCTGCCTGCCTGCCTGCCTGCCATCTCTCCCCACCCCACCTCTGGTTGCTTTTTGAGGGAGAATCTTGCTATGTAGCTTAGTAGCCCAGGCTGGCCTTAGCTTGTGAGACCCTTGTCTCAGCCTCTCAGTGTTGAAACAACATGCCTGGCTTCAGATTGTAAATTCCTTGAGGACAAGCATTAATTTGTTCACTACTACAGCTTGAGATCTAGCAGAGGGCAGGACCCAAAGTAAGAGAGAAGTAATAGTAGTATTAGAAATCAATAAATCTTTAATTAATGACTAAATGATATTGACCTGTCAAATCCCCAAAGATACAGACATTCTCCCTAAAGATGAGGGCTTTCTCCCCCACCCTGACTGATTTAGCTGGGTCATCTATCCAGCTGCAAGTGCTTTTTTCATTTTTATTTGTATCTGTTCTTTCTATGAGGCATTCGCCCAGCATCAGGTTCCATACATGTGGCATATATCAAGATGGAATACACAGGGGTGACAAGTCATGCCCTTACCATCCTCCTTCCTCTCTGCCTGCAGAAGCTTAGATTGACACCTCCCATTCCACATGGCCTCTTACAAGAACCTGGCCAGTGCTCTGACTCTTATGATCGATGCTATTGTCTTTAGCAATACACTGGGGCCTGACTGAGCTACTGGCTGCTGCTGGGTGGTCAGTGCCGAACATCTGCAGGGCAGCCAAGTGAAGATCAACCTGAGGACAGGTTTAGGTTTAGACTTAGGCCCAAGCTGAAGAGTAAAGAAAGGCTCTGAGAGCCAGGTGACAGTGGCTCACGACTGTAATCCCAGACACTCAGGAGGCTGAGATCTGAGGATCAAGGTTCAAAGCCAGCCTGGGCAGGAAGGTCTGTGAGACTCTTTTTTGTTTTTTTTTTTTTTGGGGGGGGGTGTCCAGTTGTGGGCCTGAACTCTGGGCCTGGGCACTGTCCCTCAGCTCTTCAGCTCAAGGCTAGCACTCTACCACTTGAGCCACAGTGCCACTTCCAGCTTTTTTTCTTTTTGCTTATGTGGTGCTGAGGAATGGAACCCAGGGCCTTAAGCATGCAAGGCAAGCACTCTACCACTGAGCCACCTTCCCAGCCCCTGTGAGACTCTTATCTCCAATAAACCACTCAGAAAACCAGAAGTGACGCTGTGGCTCAAGCAGTAGAACACTTGCCTTGAGCTGAAGAGCTCGGACAGAGCCCAAGCCTGGAGTTCAAACCCCACAACTGACAAAAACAAAAAGAAAGAAAGAAACGAAGGAAGGAAGGAAGGAAGGAAGGCAGGCAGGCAGGCAGGCAGGCAGGCAGGCTGGCTCTGGGACAAGACACAATCAAATCCACTAAGTCCTGGTCATAGTACCCGAGCCTTTCTTTGCTATAGCCAAGTGCACCAGCTGACTTCTTCAGAGGCTGGTAAGGATTCAAGGGACCACAACTATTTCACAATACTGATTCCAAATGTAACAATAGCTTTGTTCTTGTGGAGCTATGCCTCGTTCTCCTCCTTGAGCTAATAATTTCCAGACAAATCCTTGCATTGGGCTGGGCTAGTGGTGGGTGGGACAGGAGGGGCCTCTCAGTAGTCTCTGGGATTAGGATTTGCAAATGGCAGTAAAGAAAAATATCCACATATGGACCATACATACCTATAATCGCCAATGTCTGGACATACACAGGTGCTCACACAGGGTGGGCACTTTTTTTTCCTCCCACATCTAGGCACACATACACACACCTGAGCATCTTTGAATACATTCAGGTGCAGCCTGAGTTATACCTGCATATTCTCCCAGGCATACCTATACACTCTCCTCTCCCGCCAGTGCCTGCCTTGCCATACAGCCAAAATGCTAAGATTGTTGTGTTTAAAGTAAAGGAACTTGGAAGTGTGCTTTACCCCCTGCTGGCTCTGACTATGGGCTTATAAAAATGAAGTGGGAACCTCCACAGCTGTGGGCAATAAATCCTGAATGGCTGAGAAGGAGGGCAGGGTTACCTGCTTTCTAGGCGGATAGGTGGAGCATGGGGGCATTGCTGACAATGGAGACTGGATGGGCAGTGGGCAAAGCTACCTGGCCTCAAGCATTGTCTGTTGACCCAGTCCCGGTAGGTGCCTCCCGGCAGATCTGTGTGGTCAAGGGAACCAGAGCTCTAGGCAGCAAGCAAGGGCTGAAAGTGCAGCCCAGGGAGGTAGAGGAAGAGAAGGGTTGGGGTGGGGAAGAGTGAGCAAGACAGCCACGTGCTGCTAAGGCTGAGGGGAGCCCTCACATCTGGAGATCAATTAGCATCAATTACTGACTTCATTTAATTGTCGTCCAAGATGAATTTGTCATTTTTAGCTGGGAATTAATGGGAGACCTTCACCTCTCCCTGGCAGTAGCAGCGAAGCCAACAACGGTCACCCCCAGTCTCCTGGAGCCCTGCTTCGTGCTTGGGGCAGGGGCAAGCAGCTTAGTGGAGCTGAGGCTTCATGGGCAAGCTCTAGCCCGACCGGCTAGAGCCCAGGGCCAAGGAGGAGGCCATGGGTCCTGGGTAGCAGTCCTTTGCTGCCTCTGGCTTCAGCCAGAAATTAATTTGCTGGGCTGAGCATGTTTACCTTTTCCCAGCAAAGGCGAGACGGTAAACAGCGGCCCAGCGGCTGAAATTGAATTGATAACTGCATCCACGCGCCAGATAACGCCTAAAATAATACGCCGATAAGGAAATTCGATTTGATTTGTTGCTGCGCATCAGATTGGCCCCATCTGTAGCTGCCTGTAATCATTTTCAATTGCGTTGGGAAACCTTATTTGTCCTTAAATATTTCTGTCATTTTTCATTGCTGGCGACAGATCCTTGGGCAGGTGGCAGGGGTGTGCTGCCTCTGTGGGCGAGGGGCGGTGGCCCAGGAAGGAGGAGGGGTGGTGCGGACTCGGGAGGGAAGGAGGCAGGGAGCAGGCAGCCGGGCGGTGACAGCTGTTCCTCCAATCAATCACACTGTCGACAGGGAGGGACGACTGGCTGGCAGAAATTGAGTTTGCCTCACAGGGGACGATTGAGCAAATTAATAGCCCATTAGCCAAGCAGTGACCTGAGAAATGAAGGCACAGGGGTTCCTGCTCGCTCAGGCCGGCTGGGGTGGGGCAGGGCAGGGGAAGGGTCCAGAGAGGGGACAACCAGAGAGGGAGTGTGGGAGGAAGAGAGAAGGATGGATGGATAGATGGATGAGGTGGGAATACATGTATGGGTAGAGTGGGGGAGCAGACAGTGTAAGAGGGAGGCCTCAAGTTGGGGAAAGAAGGCTAGAGATATGGAGAAGTCCCAGGAGTGATGCTCAGGACAGGGGTGGAGGTGGCTTCGGTGGATGCCTCTCTACCACTGCTAAACTCCCCTCCACCCACAATCCTGTGCTGGGATGCCTTCTCGTCCTCCTTCCCGCAATGCTGGCCTATCCCCTTTGCAGTCCTTTGCAAGGTAGGATGCTGTTGTCCCATTTCTGTGCTTCTCGTTCTGTGAAGTCAAGTCCTACCCCATGTCCTACCTTATTCTGCTATCCACGTTCTCTACATTTGCTGAGAACTTTGATAGCTCTCTCATTTAAGCCTGGTCATTGCTCTAACTGGCTCAGCAGCTTCACCACCACTACCTGCTCCTCCTCCTTCCCCTCCTTCTCTTCTTCTCCCCTCCTTCTCCTTTCTCTGCTTCCTCCTGCAGGACTTTCAACAGCCTACTGTGCTCTGATCTAGAACTCCCTCCCCTCCAGTCCTCTCATGGTCTTGGACCTATTAGACCTGAGTCTTACTGTCTCTCAACTCTCAAGCCTCCACTCACTCATGCCTGAAGCCTGGATAGCATGGTGTATTACTTCAACACCCTCTTGTCAACATATGCTCTTTGCCTTTTCCACCATCCAACCAGTTTCCCTTTTGTTTCAGACCCAGAGGTAGCTATGTGCAGCTGGGGTAAATCACAGAACCATGCAGATCTGTGCCAAGTAGTCCTTAGACATTTTCTTGGTTAGCTTTGTCTCTCCTTTCCCACAGAGGCTAATATTTCACCATCTCTCTTACTAAGTGACTTTGCTTCCTATTTCAATCTGAAGCTGGGAATCCTGAGGTGTGAATTCACTCAACTTCTCTCAACTTACCTCCTTCTTCCCTCCACTTTCAGTAGGAGTGGTATTCATCTTCCTGTTTTAGTTTAATCTCTTCTCCCGGGCTCCCTTCTTGTAGAACCCAGTGGAGATTTCCACGTGGATGTCCCACAGGCTCTTTGAGAGCAACATGCCTGAAATTTCAGGAACTTATCTTCCTCAGGTCCTGCCCTCCTGATTTCTGGTTCAGTGAGTGGCACCACTATCTGCAGCCTTCCCTAACTTGATAACTTGACTCTTATTCAGGACCTTGCATCCAGGAAATAAATAGCTGTTTATATCTCCATCTCCAAAGTGCTCATCACAAATCTTCATCTCCTATTGTTCAGGCATCTCAGCTTTAAAAAAAAATTTTTTTTAAACTATGATGTCTCCCAGCACACATTTCTTTCCCTTCTCATCTACTGCCTTCTGTATAGATAGAGGGAGCTTTTCTTTTCTTTTTTTTGTGCCTCTTACTGTTTTTTTTGTTTGTTTGTTTTTGCTTAAGCCTAGCATTCTCCCACTTGATCCACACTTCTATATTTGGCTTAAAAAAAAAAAAAAACAACTAGCTAATTGGTGATAAGAGTTTCTGAGATTTTTCTTCCATGGCTGGCTCCAAACTACAATCCTTGGATCTCAGCCACCTGAGTAGCTAGGATTATAGGCATAAACCACCAGTGCCTGGCAGGAGCTTCTTAAAACACAGATTAGAGCCCAGTGCTGGTGGCTCACACCCTGTAATCCTAGCTAGTTAGGAGGTTGAGATCTGAGAATTGAGTTTCAAAGTCAGCTTGGGCAGCAAAGTCTGTGAGACTCTTATCTCCAATTAACCACCTGGAAGTGGTGCTGTGGCTCAAAGTGGTAGAGCACTAGCCTTTGAGCAAAAGAGCTCAGGGATACCACCAGGCCTTGAGTTCAAGCCTCATGACTGACAAGACAAACAAATTACCCCTCCCTCCCTGCCAATTAGATCTTACCATTCGTTACTTAGGACCCTTTCCTGTCCCCCTCCAAAGCTCACAGCATAAATTCCAAATTCCTTATCATATAGACCTCACCCCAGCCTCCTCTTAGCCCACATCTTTAGCAGTTCCATGTGCTATAGCTAGCCAACACCCAGCTCTTCCTTTTTATTCCTACTGCCAATAATATCCATGATAAATATGTCTTACTGATTCCTTAAGACCATTCTCAGCCAACACTTCCTCTTTGAAGCTTTCTCTGATGGTTAATTACACTATTTCCATGCTATGTTACTTTGCACAACTACAGCTTCATCACTGCAATATGAAACATTACACTTCAGCATTTATCCATCTGTCTTACTTGCCATGAGCTCCTGGAGGGCAGGAGGGTCAGCTGATTCATCCTGGTACATTTAAGACATGGTCTGCAGTTGGGCACAGAGTGGGTACTGAATCATTCAGTGGCTAAGTTAGTGGGAGGAGGACCTGAAGGGCCTGTGGGGAATATCTGGAAAGTGAAGGAGGAGAGTAGCAGAGTGTGGGGGTGAGGGTGATGGGAAGAGTTGAAGGAAGGCTTTGATGGTAATATTGAAATTTCCTTTGGCTTAAATGCGGCTTTGTTTATGATGAGTGAGATTGAGAGGCCTTAAGGTTTTCAAATGTAGATGCTCTCAAAAAATAATAGCTCTGTGGCTCAGGCCTGCAATTCTAGTTCCTCAGGAGGCTGGGATCTAGGGATCTTGGTTTGAAGCCAGTCTGGGCAGGAAAGTCTGTGAGACTCTTTCCAATAAACTACTCAGAAAAAGCCAGAAGTGTGCTGTGGCTCAAGTGGTAGAGTGGTAGCCTTGAGAAAAAGAAGCTCAGAGATAGCGTGTAGGCCCAGAGTTCAAGCCCCAGGACCAGAGGGAAAAAAAGGGAAAAGAGAATAGCTCCATCTGTGTTCTTAGTCCTCAAATATCAAGTGATCATAGACTAGTGGGAAGTGGGTTCACAATGAGCCTGTGAAATTGTAAATTCCATGTCCAGAATCATGGACAGACAGATACATGCACCAGGACAAATGGATATCCATATGCTCCTGGAAGGTCCCTGGCCACCTCTAGCATCCTAGAACCAGCTGCATATCTCCATGCTGGCCTACCACCCTACCCGGAACCCCTGGGCGGCGCGTGCTCTCTCTCTCAGCAATTTCTCTACCCAAGAAAGCTCTAAGGGTTTCAATTACCGGCGCGTGGGATTTAGTGCCCTGGGCTTCTCTGACTGGAGGAGATTTATTTGAAGGTTTAGTGTCGTGGAGAATTCACGTCTTCACTCCCAGGAGCCCAGCTTCCGTCCTGAGCCCCTAAATCAGGAACCAAGATGGGCTATTGTCACTTACCGCATTAGCCTCGTTAGCGGGACCAGGAGGGGTGATTAATAGCAATGCACACACAGCCATACTGCTCGCTGCGGCTCCTGCTGCGGCTCCTGACCTGGGAGGGGGTGGGGAGTGGCTGAGCCTGTTCGTGGATGACAGAGGACTCTGGGATTAGCCCCCTCCCCCATTCGAAGCCTGGCTCTTCCAGATGTGGGGACAGCTCAACTGCAAGCCCAGCCTCTGGGCTTGACTCCCCGGGAGGGAGAGGGGGTGAGAGAGCAAGGCTATGTGGAGATGGAGGGGTGAGTTTCTTGTTTCTTACATTTCCCAAGCTCTGTAGGAGGGCATACTATTGGCCAGTGATGAGCCAAGAACTGTGAGCCTGTCCATTGCCCTGCAGGGAGGAGGTTTATGTATGAGGGGCAGGCAGGGGTGCACCTCAGGATGCGAGAAAGAATGGGTGGGTGAGAGGGAGATAGAGGCTTATGAGTGAGCAGAAGAGAGGGAGGAAGGCTACTAGAAGGGATTTGTTTGTGGGAATGGTATGTGTGAGATGGAGACAGTGGTGTGTGACAAAGATACATTGTGTGTGTTGTGTAAGAGGTGTGGCTGGGGGGGTAAGGACATACCACCAGAAAGAAGGGTGGAGGGATATGATGGAAGCTGGCGTGTGTGTGTGTGTGTGTGTGTGTGTGTGTGTGTGTGTGTGTGTGTGTGTGTGTGTGTAAGAGAGATGTTTCTAAAAGTTTTGGAGTTAGGCCAACCTGAATTTGAATTTCAGTTTTGGCTACTTCATTCATTTATTTATCCATTCATTCAACAAATTGTTACAAAGCATCAAGTGGCTTTTATCTTCCATGCCACATTTTTCTTACCTATAGAAGAAAGAGACTAATGATATTGCCTAAAAGGGTGGTTGTATAATTCTGTCATGTGATTTATGGCAAATATCTTACAAGAAGACAGAGTTCAGAATATGATACATCTTAGCATCTGGACCCAGGTCAAGAAATGGTAGTTACAATGCTAGGTGTGGTCATGCATATCTGTATTCCCAGTGCTTGGGAGGCTGAGGCAGGAGGATGGAAAGTTTGAGGCCGTCTTGGGCTACTTAGTAACCCTATCTCAAAAAGAACAGCAATGAAGAAATGGTAGTCACCAAGCTAGTGCTTTCTTGTCAATCCTATTCCCTTTCTTTTTCTTCTCTTTCCCTCCCTTTCTCAATCACAGTGGAGCCAGAGTATTAATTATTAGAACCAATTGACTGTTTAGACTCTGATGTTTTAACTAATCACCACTAATGGCAGGCACTAGTGAGCAATCACATTCATTTAGTTCTTAGGCAAACCTCTTCTCATAGTACAGAGCAGACCAGAGGGATGAGAGCCAGTAATGGCTGAGATTTGGAATGATGAGGGTGATCTCTGCTGCCCAGAAGTCCTTCTCCTTCTGATAGCCCTTGGCAAGCCAGGCCCTTCAGTGGAGAGTCAGTTGAGCCTTGCCTTGGAAGTAGTTTGGCTTCTGTCTCTATCTTTGCATGTTTCTGTTTCTGCTCTTTGGCCTCAGCCTCCCCTTTTGATTTAGAATTCTGTCCTGAGAGTCTCCAGCAACCACCACCCTGGACCAGAAATACTCTCTCCCTGCTCCCCTTCTCTGAGTGCTCTTTAATTGTCTCTATTAGGCATTCATACATCCATCTGTACAAATCCTACTTTCTCATAGGACACCAACCTGCTGTACTCCATCCATGTGGCTGAAGGCTTGAATGAAAAGAGAAGACAAATATGCGCCCACCAGCATTGCTGAATCTGGAGAGAAGGCTGGGGCTAGGGATGGGTCTTGAGCATCTTAAGGCATCTGCTCACTTATCCTGCCTTCTTTATATTGAGGCCCTATGTCCCGGCCTGTACACCACTGTTTCACACTAAGTCTAGGCCTAAAATACCTATTGTAGTCTAGCTCGGGAGGCCAAATCCCAAAATTTAGGAATGTCAGCTTTAGTTTGGATAGAGAGGCCAGCTGGCCCAGATGTCTTAGAAGAGGTGGCCTAGGTGCCCGTGACCAGTAGGTGTCGCTGTGGTTCCAGCACTGGGAGGGGGTGTCAGGCAGGAGCCCTGTGGCAGGTGCCCCTTGGCCTCCTCCTTCTGTATCACACCTGCCTGTGAGGGAAGTCTTCACCTGGGCTTCTCAAACTAAAAGTACACAGAGAACACTTAAGGGTTCAGGATGAGATGTACATTCTGATTGAGCATCTCAGTCTTGGGGGCCCAAGGCTGCATTGCTTCCAAGCCCCTAGGTGACTCCTGTGCTACTGGCAAATGCCCTGTGTATAGCAAGGCCCTAAGCAACCTGCCAGTGGGAGGGACACTGACTCTACTGTGCTCTAAAGCTAGCCCTCACTCCTATTTCTAATGAATGATAGGCTCAGCTAGAGTAGCATGAAGCAAGCAATTTTTAGAGATGCCCTAAACCAAAACCAAACCCTAGTTCTCTGGGTCAGTCTTGCCCTACCTCCTAGCCAAAGTTCTAAACTTAAAACCCAAAACCCATCCTAATTCTCCAAAATTTCCCCCATTTCAATGGGTTATTCCAAGGCCAAATGTTCCCTCAGCGTCTCTGAGTATATCCTGGTCTGCTGCCACGCTTGTCTCTGGATATCAGCCTGGGCCAGGGGTCATATGTCTGGATGAAGCTCTTCCTGAAGTCTATACAGAAGAGCACCACAGTGTGGAGATGCCACAGACCCTCCTCAGAAGGCCCTTTGCTGCTGGGGAAAATGGAGTCTTATTCTTGTTGCTCTACCCTAAGAGCTCCATTTTCTGGAATGTGGGAGGAAGTCTGCTCATTAGTTCCCCCCTGACTGAAGAAATTTGGCTTTATGTAGAAGCAGACAAGGCACCTTCCAGGGCTTTTTCTTTTTTCTTTTTTCTTTTGCTTATGTGGTGCTGGGGAATCAAACCCAGGGCCTCATGCATGCAAGGCAAGCGCTCTACCACTGAGCCACCTTCCCAGCCCCTCCAGGGCTTTTTCTTTAAGGGACCTTTTCTTCCTTCCGTGTTCCATCTCCTGTCTGGCCCTTCTGCGCAGTACAGAAGCAGAGTCTAGAAGTGGAACTGTGGCTCAAGTGTCAGAGTACCAGCTTTGAGCTCACACCTGTAATCCAGGAGGATGAAATCTGAGGATCTTGGTTCAAAGCTAGCCCAGGCAGGAAAGACTTTGAGACTCTTATTTCCAGTTAACTACCAAAAAGCCAGAAGAGGAACTGTGGCTCAATTGGTAGAGTGTTAGCCTTGAGCAAAAAAAGTCAGGGATAGCACCCAGACCCTAAGTTCAAGCCCCAGTACTGGCAAAAAACCCCACGAAAACCAAAAATAGAAAACAAAAACAACAACAACAAAAAACTCAACCAAACAAACATTAAAAAAAAAATCCCGCCAGGGGCTGGGAAGGTGGCTCAGTGGTAGAGCGCATACCTTGCATGCCAGAGGCCCTGGGTTCGATTCCTCAGTACCACATAAGCAAAAAAAAGAAAAAAGCCAGAAGTGGCACTGTGGCTCAAGTGGTAGAGCGCTAGCCTTGAGCTGAAGAGCTGAGGGACAGCGCCCAGGCCCAGAGTTCAGGCCCCATGACTGGACCCCAAAAAAAAAAAAAAAACAAAACAAAAAAAAAATCCCGCCAAAGTCCAGAGTCCTACAGAGGTGATAGGTTACAGGAGCTAGACTTTGAGAATTTATCCTTCCCAAGTCTGACATGCTGTGTTTTAAGTAGGAATGCCGTTTTAAACAGGAATAGGAACAATCTGGCTTTGCCCTGCTATGGCAAACTCCTCAGAGGTGTCATAGAGGTGGTATAGGTGGCCAATCAGTAAAGAGCCATCACTCACGCCATGAGACACTGTGAAATTACAAATACCTCTACATGGATCAAAAACTGCAGCTTTCAAAAGCTTTCTCCCCCCACCTCCCCAATTTATAAATACTTCTCCTTAGGAAAAGTGCCCTTGCATTTATAAAGCACCTCCTTCCACATCTGTAAAAGGTCTCTACAGTTTTAAAATCACTTTCTTATCCACCATTGAAATAAAAGGTCTGTTTGAATACCTTAGGAAAGTTAGTTAATTTCTCTGTGCCTCGTCTGTAAAATGGAAAGAGTAAAAGTCTCTGCTTTATGAGGTTATATACAGTCACTCAAATAGTGCCTGTCACATTTTAGGTACTATATGTTAAGTGTTTGATATTATTGAAGTTACTGTTATTATCCAGGTATATTTAGCACTTTAGGTTGAGAATATTTCTTTCCATAGGGAAATGTTAAAAAAAAAATCATTGCCTGGAGTCATGTTGCTAGTAAGCTTAAGAAAGAAATTTTAGCTAGGCACTGGTGGCTCATGCTTGTCATCCTAGCCATATCAGAGGCTGAGATGGAGGGCATCATGATTCTAGGCAGATATGGCAAAGTTCACCGGAGACTCCATCTCAAGCGAGGAAGCTAGGCTTGATGATATACTATCATCCCAGCCAGGACATGAAACCTAAAAGTAGGTGGCTCATGATCCAGGCATACTTGCAGGCAGGAAGTGAGACACTGTCTCAAAATTAACCAGTGCAAAATTAAAAAGGCCTAGCCGGGCGCTGGTGGCTCACGCCTGTAATCCTAGCTACTCAGGAGGTTGAGATCTGAGGATCGCGGTTCAAAGCCAGCCCGGGCAGGAGAGACCGTGAGACTCCTATCTCCAATAAACCACCAGAAAACCGGAAGTGGCGCTGTAGCTCAAGTGGTAGAGCGCTCGCCTTGAGCTGAAGAGCTGAAGGACAGAGCCCAGGCCCAGAGTTCAAGCTCCATGGCCGACCAAAAAAAAAAAAAAAATTAAAAAGGCCTAGAGGCATGGCCTAGTGGTCAAATGCTCACCTAGTAAGCATGAGGTCCTGTGTTAAAACCCTAGTTCTGTAAATAAACAGGAATGAAATCTGGCTGTTGTAGTCTACAGCCAAGAATATATGTGGCCAAGAATATATGTGGCCAAAGGAGTCTCTGTTAGGAAGCTGAGGTCAGCTGGGCAGGTGGGTAATTCTAATATTCCCTGCCCTCATCACATCTGGGGATGAAGGAACAGGGAAGGGAGCCTCATCTGCTTAACTGAATCCAGGGCAAGTGATGGGTCCTGGGGGAGTTGGCTTAGGCTTGCCCTGTGTTGGGAGTAGAGATCTAGTGGGAGCTTTGCCCCTGGCTCTGTTCCAGGGCTGACTTATTAGACAGAGAGGCATCAGGGCAGCACTGGGCCCAACTTCTTTACCAAAGACAAGTTCCTTTTCCTTCCTGCTTGCATCTTCTCATTTCTCTCTATAGTGGCATTCATTATCACTCTGATCTGTTGTGTACTAGTACTTAAGCATAGGCAGAATCCCAGGGTCAAAGCTGAGCCAACACATACACACAAAAAAAAAGCTGAGCCAAATTTGGGGACAGGTTAGGCAAGGAGCCTGGAAAGGTGGAACATGGATTTTGGAGTCAGGAAGACTTGGTCTTGAAGCCAGCTTTAGCATTGATAGCCATATACTTCTGGGCAAGTACTATCAATCCAGCAGGTCATCTGTCTACTTGGAGTCTCCAGACATTAATACTGACCTCCCTGTTGCTTTAACAAATGTTTGGGAATGTCACATGAAGTACAGGGACTTACATAGAGAGGAACTTTGCAGGTCTTGATGCCCTATGGGGGAAAATTGTGGATCTTCTATGCCCTGGCAGTAGAGGTCAACAGGGAACCTGGTGGCCTAGGGGAGCCTTCCCTCCACTCCCTAGCCTACTCTCCAGTTCCTCCACCCCTGTGGGCCTGGCCATTCCTCTGGCATAGTGGTCAGTGCTTAACAGGGCAACAGGACAGCCTGTGTCATGAGGAGGGCAGCTGTGTAGGGGGTTGGGATAGAGGCTATGTGTACAGAAGGTCCAAGACAGAGAGGCATCTGGGAGGCCTGGCCAGGCACAGCCTGTTACCAGCAGTGCAATAAGCCTCTCAGCCACCAACAGATCTCCCTGGCTGGAAGGCCCGGCACCAGAGCCCATAAGTGGGCTGTGGTCCTCAGATGGGGCCTGTTCTAGGGAAGGCCTCCTCCTCCACCTTCTGTCTCTGTCTTTTGGCCTAGCAGTCCAATCTTCCCCAACACTCCTCCCCATGGCTCCCCCCCCCCCCCCCCCACGCCACTGCCTTATCAATCATGGGGCTTGAACTCAGGGCCTGGGTGCTGTCCCTGAGCTCTTTTTGCTTAAGGCTAGCACTCTACCACTTTGAGCCACAGCTCCACTTCTAGTTTTCTGGTAGTTAATTGGAGACCAGAGTTTTCACAGACTTTCCTGACTGGGCTGGCTTGGAACCATGATCCTTAGATCTCGTTCTGCTGAGTAACTAGGATTATAGGTATGAACCACTAGTACCTGGAGCTCTCTCTCTCCTCTCTCTCCTTTCTCTCCTCCCCCCACCCCCTCATCATGGGGCTTGAACTCTGGGCCTCAATGCTGTCCCTCAGCTCTTCAGCTTAAGGCTGGCTTTGAACAACAATCCTCAGATCTCAGCCTTCTGAGTAGCTAGAATTACAGGCGTGAGCCCCAGTGCCCGGCTTCTTTTTTGTAAAATCATGATCTCTTCCAAACTTAGTTTTACAAAACCCTCAAATTATTTGGGTGTCAGTAAGCCAAGCTCAGAGACACAAACGGCACATATTTTTCCTCTTATATGCAGAAGCTAGATCTAAAGTACTGTGGGACATGATAAATTATATAGGATTCTAGGCATTCACACACAGTGGGATCAAAGGAGCATACTTTTTTTTTTTTTTTGCCAGTCCTGGGGCTTTTTCTCTGGCCTGGGCACTATTCCTGAGCTCCTTTTGCTCAAGGCTAACACTGCTAACACTCTATCATTTGAGCCATAGCACCACTTCCAGCTTTTTCTTGATTAATTGGAAATGAGTCTCATGGACGTTTCTGCCCAGACTGGCTTTGAACTACAATCCTCAGATCTCAGCATCCTGAATAGATAGGATTAAACGCTTGAGCCACCAGCATCCAGTCAAAGGAAGATATTCTTAGGAGAGGAACACAAAGGTGCAATGCTTATGTGCAGCTGATCATGTAAAATATTTATCTAAATGAACTTGAGGAAATGGAAACAAGTGTTTTTTTTTTCTTCGTTGCTATCTTTGTTTTGTTTTTGTCTTGCTTGTTCTTGCTTGTTAATCTGTTTTGGGGAGGATAAGGAGGGGCACAGAAATGAAGGGCCAAAGGATGAACAAATGCAGCAGTGGTGCTCATTAGACACTATGTTGAAAATGAACTATACAACTTGTGTGGGAGGGAATGAGAGGGAAAAACTAGGAGAGAGCAAGGGAAGAGGCAACATTTAAAAAATGAACCCTTTTCCTGAGTCATGTAACTGTACCCCTCTGTACATCATCTTTATTTTTTTTTTTTTTTTGGATCCGGTCGTGGGGCCTGAACTCTGGGTCTGGGCACTGTCCCTCAGCTCTTCAGCTCAAGGCTAGCACTCTACCACTTGAGCCACAGCGCCACTTCCGGCTTTTTTCTTTTTGCTTATGTGGTGCTGAGGAATCGAACCCAGGGCCTCAGGCATGCAAAGCAAGCACTCTACCACTGAGCCACCTTCCCAGCCCTGTACATCATCTTTATAATAACAATAAAATAAAAAATTGGGTGTCAGACCTTAGTGGGTATGGAGGAGTAAAAGGCCAGGCTCAGAAGCTCATAGGCTGGGTAATGGCTGGGCTCATAGACTGATGAGAGAAGGGCTAAGAGGGAAAAGAAAGCAAGGCTCAGAGGAAAGAGGCTTCCTGGAGGAGGTAGGGACAGAAGTCTGGAACATGAGCTAGAAAAGGAAGGAAGTGGTTAGGAATGTGGCTTAGTGGTAGAGTGTTTGCCTTGCATACATGAAGCCCTAGGTTCGATTCCTCAATACCACATACACAGAAAAGGCCCAAAGTGGTAGGGTGCTAGCCTTGAGCAAAAGAAGCTCAGGGACAATACCCAGCTCCTGAGTTCAAGGCCCAGGACTGGCAAAAAAAAAAAAGTGGGGGAAGGAAGTATGGAAGAATAACCAACAGAGAGATCAGGAAGTGGTCTATTGGGCCAGTGAGGCTGGGAGTGGGGAGGTAGGAAGGAGTGAGGGGTCCCTGCAGTTGTAGTCAGTGTGGCCTCCCCTAGGACTTTGTTTTGCAGACATTTTAGAGCTGGGAGGACATATGGACCCCATATGGTTGAGTCCTCCCAATATTTAGACAGGGGATTGAAGCTAATGACTAGAACAGTGCTTTGTAGACAATATGCCCTGGCCATGTCTCTAACTGCATCCTAATAAACCAGGCCTTGGCCTAGCACAAAGCAGTTTAGTCCTTATACTATCTCTGTTTTACTGACAGCAGCTAAAGCAAGACCTGGTCTAAAGCAGGAAGTGTTTGGGTCCTGGCATGGATGGTCACCTTTAGGCAATGAGAGCTGTAGGGAAGAGGAACTCCCAAATATTGGGAAGAGATCATCAAAAGGAAGCCCCTAGCTGACACCAGTGACTCACACCTGTACTCATAGCTACTCAGGAGGCTGAGATCTGAGGATCATCATTTGAAGCCAGTTCAGGTGGACACATCCTACCAAGAAGCTGGAAGTGCTCCACTTCCACAGGACTGTGGAGTCAAAGATGGAGAGAAAAAGGAACCCAGCCCTTTCCTAGTCTTTTCTTGCCCAGCAGGACCTGGTCGCCCCTGCTGTCTGCTTGGAATATGCTGTGTGGATGAACTGGGATTGTCTTGGACCACATCTGTGAATTCTGGCATGGGAATCCTGTTCCCTAGCTCTGGCTTATGACACAAAGTGAATCCTTAGAAGGCCCCACCTGGGCCTGCACCCCCACTACCTCAGAGCTACACACACCGGCCTCAATGTGCCCCATCATCCCTGGAAGTACCATTGTCCTCAGATCTGGTTTTGCCTTGGACACAAGACTGTTGTCCATTTCTCCTATAGCATTTTGTGTCCATTTGTGTCAGGGCCCAAAGACTGTACCCCTTCTCCATGTAGCCTTAACTTAAAGCAGCTGATGACTGAATCTCCTTCCCCTGTCTCCAAGCCAGAAGGGTTATGGTATAGGGGTCTGATCTTAGAATCATCTTATTTCCAGTGACAACTTCCCTTGATACTTTCCAGCCTAGGAGCTGTTTATAAATATATATTAAAACTAACTATGAAGCCGGGCGCTGGTGGCTCACGCCTGTAATCCTAGCTACTCAGGAGGTTGAGATCTGAGGATCGTGGTTCAAAGCCAGCCCGGGCAGGAGAGACCGTGAGACTCCTATCTCTAATAAACCACCAGAAAACCGGAAGTGGCACTGTAGCTCAAGTGGTAGAGCGCTCGTCTTGAATTGAAGAGCTGAGAGACAGCGCCCAGGCCCAGAGTTCAAGCCCCATGGCCGACCAAAAAAAAAACACCAAAAAACAAAAAACAAACTATGTGGAGAGAAAGAGAAATGCAAGATACAAGGTTGAGGGTCTTGCCTTCCTTAAACCTGTTCTTTTTATTTTATTTTTTCAGTCAGTTGTGGGTTTTGAACTCAGGACCTGGGTGCTGTCCCTGAGCTCTTCTGCTCGAGGCTAGTATGGTACTACTTTGAGCCACAGCTCCATTTCCAGTTTTTCTGGTGGTTAGTTGTAGATAAGAATCTCACAGACTTTTCCTGCAGCTGGCTTTGAATTGTGATCCTTAGATCTCATCCTCTTGAGTAGCAAGGATTACAGGCGTGAGCCACCAGCACCTGGCCCAAGCCTGTTCTTTATGTATAAAGTGGAAACAGTAATTACTATGATCTGATTTTTCTGACATGTGAAGTTAAAACTGATGTTCTTCTCTCTTTAGATATATAAACTCTTGTTATCCCTATTTCACATAAAAGGACACTGCAGCTCAGAGAAGTGTGGTGAGTTGCCTTAGGTCACAAAGCAGGGAAATGGAGAGGCTGAATTCAAATAAGTGCTCCCTGCATTGTATCCCTCTATAGCTGCCTAGGGGAAATAATGACCTAAGGGAGATGTAGCTGGGAGAGAGATGGTGTCTCCTTTGACTAACTGGGTTGAGTTCAACCTGGACCACACAGCTGAGCCTGGTAAGTTCAGGAAGAAGAATGGTAGGCAAGAATGCTTTAAAGCCAGGGGGCCACTCAGGGAGCATATACTGCATTGCTTCAGAGGGAGTCTAGTAGGTTCTAGAGGAAGAGGCAAGCCTTGGGCACAGTACAGGCAGGCAGCATGAGGGTTGGTATAGAGATGCTTGGCTTAAGGGAAGTCTGCTCCAGCCTGGATAGCCTGACCTGATCCTCCATGTGGGGGTGGGCATTGGCCACCTGCTACCTCCTCACACCTGAGCCTGGGCCCTGTTCATAGGCAGCCCTGGCTCCAACCACCTCTGCCCCTTGGCCCAGCAGCAGGCCCAGCTGGCTCACCTTCTCAATCAATACTGTGCTCTTAATGGGCCTAGCCACCAGCACCAACCAGGGGCATTAAATGTTAATTATATCTATTTGGATTTGAAAAATTTTATTACTCAAGTTAATTATGGCTGGAGTCATAAAAAGGTTTCAGAGTGAAAGGGCTGCCTTATTGGGGCCACTTTCCCTAAGACAGATTGGAAAGGCAAAGAAGAAATAAAAGCATCAGGCTCAGAGGGAGGCTACTCCACGTCTACCAGGCTGTAGGCCCTGGGTTCAGGAATGCCATCCTCCAATAGACAGCTGAAACAGCTCGGCTCAGCTTTCAAAATACAGCAGAGGCTTGTCCTGGAGGGGTGGGGCCACCAGCCAGGCTTCTGGAGATCAGGATTTGAGCATATGCTCAGGGCTTCCCTCCAACTGGTCCAAATACTGGGGCCTCCTCCTGACCAGCTCCACCCAACCCTGCCTGATTGCTTCCTGCCAAGCCCCTCTCATGATTCATGGGCCTGACCTTGGGCTATAAAGTGTCCACTCTGGCGGGCATAGAAGCAGGATTTACAACCCTGGGTCAGCCGTAGGCAATGACACACACAATAGCTGAGTCACAGGGTGCCCCATTCCCAGCCCACACATAACTCTTTTGCATGCACAGGTACACACACACACACATACACACACACACACACACACACACACACACACAGACACGCATCTAGGCAGAGACACAAATGCAATTCATGCCCAGGAGCTATCTGATTTCACACCTCCAGTAAGAGAGTGCCATTTGTGGGCAAGCACTGAGCATAAGATGCTTTACAAGCATTTGTCTAATCCTGAGCGCTGATTCCGTGAGGTCAGTTGAAGTCAGCATTACTCATTTTATAGAACAGGAAGCAAATGAAGACTTGGCAGTTTAGATTATTTGAACATATAAGGGGAACAGCTCTGGTGCCCCTGCTTCTCTGAAGGCATTTCCTTTACTCTAGATTATTTTTCTCCCCGCCTTCCCCCCCCCTCCCGTGGGTTGTATGTACATGTGTGTGGGGGGAGGGCTATTTATGTATGCCAGTACTAGAACTTGAACTCAGGGCCTGGGCACACTGACCTTTAGCTTTTTCCATTAAGGAAAAAGCTTGAGATACATCTCTACTTTTGGCTTTTTTCTTTTCTTTTTTTTTTTGTCGGTTGTGGGGCTTGAACTCAGGGCCTGGGTACTGTCTCTGAGCTTTGTCTCACAAAGCTAGTACTCTACCTACTTTGGTTAAATGGAGATAAGAGTCTCGTGTACTTTCCTGGCTAGGCTGGCTTTGAACTATAATCCTCAGACCTCAGTAGCTAGGATTACCACCAGCACTCAGCTCATTTTGGCTTTTTTTTTATTTTTTATTTTTTTTTATTGTGAAAATACTGTACAGAGGGGTTACAATTACATGGGCAAGATAGTGAGTACACTTCTTATCAAGCATTGTAGCCTCCTCCTTTGTTTACCCTTCCCATCCCTTCCCAGCCTCCCCCCACCCCCGCACCCAATCCTCCCCCCCTCATTTTGGCTTTTTGATGGTTAGTTAGAGATAAGAGATTCATGGACTTTCTTGTCCAGGTTGGCTTTGAACTGTGATCCTCAGATCTCAGCCCCCTAAACAGTTAAGATTACAGGCATGAGTCATGGGTGCTGGCTATTTTTCCTCTCCTCTTCTGTGTTCTGCTTCTCTGTCTTTAAGGTTGTAACTTTTATATATAGGTTTTTTTTTTTTTTTTTTTGTCGGTCGTGGGGCTTGAACTCTGGGCCTGGGCGTTGTCCCTCAGCTCTTCTTTTTTTTTTTTTTTGGTTGTGGGGCTTGAACTCTGGGCCTGAGCGCTGTCCCTCAGCTCTTCAGCTCAAGGCGAGCGCTCTACCACTTGAGCTACAGCGCCACTTCCGGCTTTTTAGTGGTTTATTGGAGATAAGAGTTTCACAGACTTTCCTGCCCAGGCTGGCTTTGAACCGCGATCCTCAGATCTCAGCCTCCTGAGTAGCTAGGATTACAGGCGTGAGCCACCGGTGCCCGGCTGTCCCTCAGCTCTTCAACTCAAGGCGAGCGCTCTACCACTTGAGCTACAGCGCCACTTCCAAGGTTGTAACTTTTGAAAGTACCTTTTTTCCTCATCCCAGTCCTCTTATTCAAGGCTCATTCTTGTGCTCTTTGCATTCAGAGAATTTTTTCCTTACTACCTTAGATTTCAACTTTCCATGACTCTGTAGGATTCCCAGACCTGCCTCCAAGTGGGCACTTCTCCTGAACTCCCATCCTGATTTGTCAACTGCCCAAGGGTCATACCCATCTAGATGGTCTGCTGCCCTCTCAAATGACACATGCTGAAGTTGGAAGTAATTATCTTCTCTTTAAAATGGAGTCTTACCCATCAAAAACCTCTTGTAGCTTCCCCAAACACAGAGCCACATTAATTAATATGTTGAGCAAATATTCTCCAGGAAACCATCGTTGTTTCTCTTAACCCTCATCCTCCCATATTAGAAACTGAATCCAGGGCCTGGCACCTGCTAAGTGAACACTACTCCACAGAGCTACATCCCCAGGCCAAATAACTACCATTTACAATACCCACAGAGCCCAAGGTAGGGAGGGTAGATGTGAGAAGCTATAAGAACAGAGATGCCCCAGGGAGGGAAAGTTGTGGAACAGGAAGGTTTGGGTCTGCAGCTGGCCCTCCTGCTTCCCAGCTGTTACTTGAAGTAAATATCCACTATATGCTAACTTTTATGATTTACTTCAACATTATCACAAACTTCACAACAATACTATGACTCCCATTGATTGATTGATTGACTCACTCATTCATTTATTTGTGGGTTTGAACTCAAGGTCTTGCACTTGCTGAGTTACAGATAAGGTTTTTTACTTTTGCCTGGGACCATGATCTTTCTACTTGTACCTCCCACATAGCTGGGACCACAGACGTGCATCACTTTCAACAACCCAGGTTATTTATTAAAATGAGGATTCACTAACTTTTTACCTGGACTGACCTTAGACCTTGATTTCCCCATCTCTGCTTCCCGAGTAGCTGGGATTATAGGCATGAGCCACCAAGTCCAGAAAAGAATCCAGTTTTGGAGCTTAAAAACTAGACAGAGAGGATGAAAGGAGTTTACTTGAGATCACAAAACTTAGTAAGTGGCAGAGATAAGGCGTGTGCCCAGGAAGGCTGGCAGAAACTGTATGTAAGAGACTTTTCACTCAGATCTCAGTTTTGTTTTCTTTGGCTACTATTGTGTCACGAGCATGTAGGAACCCATTGAGTATCTGTTGCAAAAAAGGGCACAGATTAATGACTAATATGCCCCCATTAGACTCAATAGTTTGCTGCAGTTACTGACTTTGGCAAAAGCAGAGTCAAGGTTGAAGTGGAGAACAAGCTACCTCATGGCTTCATGGTGTGGTCAGACATCAAATGGACAGTCCATCCCATAACTTAAGGGGAGGAGAGAAAGGGTTGCCTTTGGGACCCAGGGGCTGGATATGATTATAGGGTCATTTGCTGTTTGGAGTATGGAAAAGTGTTGGAGTTCCAGGAGAGGGACAGATAGGCTCTAGGGAGACCCAGAAAATGATTCAAGGAGGGAACAATCTCTGCCCTGTTTGTAACCCCGAGGGAAGAGCTGAGCTGGAGGAAACTCCAAGGGGCTGATGGAGCGCGGAGAAAGAAGGGTAATGCCATCTCAAGACCATCTTTACCTGTAGGGTAGGTGTATGAGTTTCTCTCCTCCACTTCTCCCTAAGGTGCTGAGTGCCTAAACCAAGAGCAGTTTGGGGACTGAATTAGAAATGCTACTTCTAGTGGTGCCAAGAAAAGCCAGTGGAGTGATTCTCAGACTTCACATACCTGAGTGCTAAGCCCCAATCCTGCCTGTTATCAGAACTACCGCCAGTAGCAGCTGTGATTTCCCCAGCATCATGACAGACTTGGGGGGAGCCAAGCCCTATTTCCAGAGTTCCAGCCAGCTAAGCTTTCCTTGAGTGAAGCAATAAAAGAGGGAAAATCAACATCCCAATGATCTTGTTTATGGTGCTAAGTAAGCTGTACAGCTTAATCCCAACGAGGTTAATGAATTTATGACTTGCTTTGGAATTTGACAAGGGCTGTAAAAGAGGAATGAACCACTCTCAGCTCCTTCCCTGGTGGCTGGGCTGCTATGGCTGGCCTAGCCTGGCTTGGCTGCTCTGGTGAAGGAGGGGAGACTTAAGTGGTGGGTTCATGGCCAATTATCTAGGTTCTAAATTGAGTGAATGAAAGGAGGGACAATCCAAGGGCCAAAGGACACTTCCTGTGACCTTCTTGATAAGTTAGAGTGAGGGCTGGTCCAGTTAGAACACCGTTCCTCCTCTGGCCCTTGCAGCCTCCCCCTCCCCCCCATTTCAAGATGTTCAAGACTTTTAGTTTTCAGTCAAGTGACTTAATCTCTCTGAGCCTTTATTTCCTCATCTGCAAGGGACAGGTGGTATTTCTATCTCAGCGTAGCTGTGAGAAGATGAGGTGTAATGCATGCAAAGAAATTAGCAGTGAGTTTTGAACACTAATTATTTCATTTAGTCTTAAACCATAATTTGCTGTTTGCTCATCTATGTCCCCTACCATTTACCCATTCATTCAGAAATTCAATAAATCCTTATTGAAAAATTAGACTGCCTGCCAGGCCCTGTATGAGACACAATTTGGAGTGAGACACACACTCTAAAATACGTTAAAAGTAAAGAGTGTGGGAAAGGAAGGGTATGCAAGTCACCCTGAAAGCACAGAGGAAGGAGGTGCTAAACTGCTTCTCTAATGGGGACCAAATTTTGAATAAAGCTTCTCACTGGAAGAATACACTTGCAGGAGACTTTCACATGCTGATATTGTCTACCTTTTCTTTCCTTTCTATTTTTTTACCTATCCCTTCCCTTTCTTTTTTTCCCTTCCTCTTTCCCTCCCTTCCTTTTTTTCTTTTTCTTTTTCTCTCTTTCTCCCTTCCTTCTCTTCCCTTCCTTCCTTTTCTTTTTCTTTCTTTAATTTCTTTCCTGCTTGCCTGCCTTTCTTTTCTGCCAGTACTGGGTCTTGAACTCAGGGTCTTAAGCTCTCGCTTGGCTTTTTCCCTTAAGGCTGGCACTCTACTACTTGGGCTGCATCTCTACTTCTGGTGTGTTTTTTTTTTTTTTTGGAGGGGGTGTTAATTGGCGATAAAAGTCTCATGGACTTTTCTGCCCTGTCTGACTTCAAACTTCAATCCTCAGATCTCAGTTTCTGGAGTAGCTAGAATTACAGGTGTGAGCCCCCAGTGTCTGGCAATGTCTACATGTTATAAATAAAAAATCAGAACCAAGTGGGACCATATGGGAATATGATAGGTCAAAACATTTAGAACTGGCACACAGCTTTGGAATTTGGGACATTCTGAGTTCCTTAAACAGACAAGGCAGTGCTTCCTAGGACCACAGTTTGAACAGTTATGAAAATGAAGCTCAGATTGTCAGTGGGAGAGCTGAAGCTCTGTTTTATTTGTTCATAAATCATTCTGTAAGGTGCCAAAGGCAAGGAGCATGCCCTTCACTTTGGGTATACAGCTCCTGGCACAGAGCCGTGTGGAGATTAGGGCCCCAATAAATGTTTCTCAAGCGAATGAATGAATCTTTGTATAAATGTACATATCTGCTCCTGGGAGAGGAGCAAAACTCCACAAAAGAGACATCAATACTCATCATTTTCTCTTCCTTCCCTCCTACCCTTTCTTGAAAGTTCTCTTGCCAGGATTGCCAATGACTTCCATTGTGTTTGTTCACCTGGGTAAGTCTCAGAAATCCTCATGTGCTAGTGGCAGCACCTTTAGCATCATGCGCCACTCCCTTCCTGAACCCTTATTTACTTGGCTTCTGGCTCCTCTCACTCTCCTGTTACCTTGCCTCAGTTATATACTCCTTAGTCTCCTTGCTGTGGTAAGGGCAGACATGTAAAAGGGGCTTGTAAACGTGTGAGCTCTACTAGTAAGTCCCATCCAACAAGCCCAGACCCAAGGATCTTGGGCAGATGCTACTCCCACTTAGCTGGCCAAAGAGGAAAAGTCTCAAAGTGTTTCCTTCAGATGCCAAAGCTAGCAGAGGCCACACAGAATTGGGAAGAGACATGAATAGCAGTGCTGGCTGGCTGGCTTGTCTTTTTTTCTTTTGCTGGTCCTGAAGCTTGAACTCAGTGCCTGGGTGCTGTCCCTGAGCTTCTTAGTGCTCAAGGCTAGCACTCTACCACAGTGCCACCTCTGGCTTTTTCTGAGCAGTTTTTTTTTTTTTTTTGTCATGGGTCTTGAACTCTGGGCTTGGGTGCTATCCCTGTACTCTTCAGCTCAAGGTGAGCACTCCACTGCTTGAGCCACAGTGCCACTTCTGATTTTCTAGTGGTTAATTGAAGATAAGAGGCTCACAGACTTTTCTGCCCAGGCTGGCTTTGAACCATGATCCTCAAATCTCAGCCTCCTCAGTAGCTAGGATTACAGGTGTGAGCTACCGGCGCCCAGCTTCTGAGGAGGTTTTTATTGGAGATAAAAGTCTCATAGACTTTCCTGCCTGGGCTGGATCCTCAGATCTCAGCCTCCTGAGAAGCTAAGGTTACAGGTATGAGCCACTAGCTCCTGGCTGTCTTGTCTCTTAACCACACCAGCACCAGCACTGACAGATGTTGCCTGTTCCCAGGTGCCTGGTTGGTAGGCACTGCTACTTCTTATCTCAGGGTGAAACTCAAGTGCCTAAAGAACATGAGTGGAAGACAGGTGCTGGTGGCTCTCACCGGTAATCCTAACTACTTAGGAGGTTGAGCTCTGAGCCCAGGCAGGAAAGTCTGTGAGACTCTTATCTCCAATTAACCACCTGAAGACCAGAAGTGGTTCTGTGGCTCAAGTGGTAGAGTGCTCACCTTGAGCTGAAGAGCTCAGGGATAGCGCCCAGGCCCAGAGTTCAAGACCCATGACTGACAAAATAAATAAATCAATAAAAAATCATGGGGTCCATTTTCCCACATGACTAGAGCAAGAAGACCAACCCTGGGCCCAAGAGGAGTAAGTAGGGAGCCCAGATGCTAGTCAGTCCCCTGATGCTGCTACATGGCCTGCCAGGCTTCTGTCTTTCCCATATCCTTGACCTCTTCATAGAATCGACACCCTGGCCCTTCAGCAATCCTTCCCTCAGCCCCAAGGATGACACTCTGGAAAAATACTGAGGCTCTGGTTCTGTCTTTCCCTTTCTAGTGCCCTAAGACCTGAAAGCCACAGTTGCCCTGCCAGAGGATTCATTTCCTCTGGATGCTTCCTCTCCTTCCTTCTCAGGCATGTGCACGAAGGAGCTTGGCCAAAGCACAGATTGCCCTGCCAGTACCCTGGGGAGGCCTTTTGCTCTCCAGGGAGGGTCCCTGTGCGCTCCACCTGTCCAGCTGGCCCCACTCTAGGGGACAAGCAGCTGGGACCCATCCTGCAGGCGTAGAGGCTGAAACAGGCTAATGAATCCTGATGGGAGAAGTGACCTTTTCCAAATGCCACATGTCATTGGATTTTATATCACACAAGGACAATGTGCCATGGGTATTAAAATCGTTTTTCCAATAGTTATATATGTGTGTGAGTGTGGTGCACAGTGTGTATGACGAGAGGAAAATCCTAATGAAGATGTCATCAAATGAACCTTAGCTCCTTGCAGCAGACAGGCTCTCCTTCAGCAAGGGATTGGCTTAGACCTCAGTTTGCCTTTTTCCCACAAGGTTCTGCTGGGCCAGACTCTGGTCCTCACTACATATTCTGATCTAGGAAGCCTACTAACATGAAGGGAAAAACAAGACCATGAGAAGGTAGCCACCCAGCAAGTGGAGAGGGCTAGACATAGCTACCAGACATGCTGGTTTCTTCAGTCTCCTAGGGAAGCGTTAGATACTTTGGGAAGGAAAGGTAAAACCATAAAGAACAGGCAAGGTGGCAGGTATAAAGCTCAGAACCTTCCAGAGTTCTGAAGATCAACAGAACCCAGAATCTTAGATTACCTGTTGGAAATTTCAAAAGGTCTCACATTACAGGCCGTCTCTGCCACTTTCCCGACAAGTAGCCTGCCTAAGCATCTCTATGGCCAGAAGGTTTTAGGCATGTCTAAACAGTATCACTGCTCCAGTGAACTTTGGCTATTTAAAACACTCACACATAACTGAGCGTTAGTGGCTCATGCCTGTAATCCTAGCAACCCAGGAGGCTGAGATCTGAGGATCCTAGTTTGAAGCCCGCCCCTATAGGAAAGTCTGTGAGTCTCCTATCTCCAATAAACTACCCAGAAAAAGCCAGAAGTGATGCTATGGCTCAAGTGGTGAGTGCTAGCCTTAAGAAAAAAAGTCTCGTGCTGGGAAGGTGGCTTAGTGGTAGAGCGCTTGCCTTGCATGCGTGAGGCCCTGGGTTCGATTCCTCAGCACCACATAAGCAAAAAGAAAAAAGCTGGAAGTGGTGCTGTGGCTCAAGTGGTAGAGCACTAGCCTTGAGCTGAAAAGCTGAGGGACTGCACTCAAGCCCACAGTTCAAGCCCCAGGACCAACAACAAAAAAAAAAGTTGCTTAGGGACAGTGCCCAGGTCCAGCGTTCAAGTCCCAGGACAGGAAAAAAATAAATTCAGGGACAGTGCACAGGCCCTGAGTTCAAGCCCCAGACACACTCTCTGTCTGTCTGTCTGTCTGTCTCTGTGTGTGTCTCTGTCTCTCTGTCTCACACACACACACAAATTAAAAAAAAAAAAAGAAAGCTCACAGATAAGGTAGACACCAGCAGGTCACATCTGTAATTCTAGCTACTTGAGAGACGGAGATACAAAGCATTCAAGTTTGAAGACAGCCCAGGGGGAAAAAAATATGTGCAGCAAAAAAATAAAGCAGGGCTGGAGGTCTGGCTCAGATGGTAGAATGCCAGCCAAGCAAGTATGAGGCCCTGAGTTTAAACCCTAGTATGAGACAAAAACCAACAAAATCCCTCACAATTGGAGCTATATAGTCCCTTTCCATAGAAATTCTACCCAGACTGATTGTGTTTAATTTATTGGTCTGTGTTAACTCAGACAGGCAACAGCCTTTTGGAAATTTGAAAACAGAGGAATGTTCCCTAGTTGTCTCTGTGTTTACCACTTCTAGTTCATTCAGTGATTCCCAGTACAACCTGATGTCAAGAATCCTCAACAACAGGCATCCAATTCTATTCTGCAGAGAATATCATGCCCATTTTCTATTGTCATGTTGGAAAAAGGCAAAACATCTATCTGAAGAATCTCAAGGTTTAAAATCCAAGCTCATTTTTTTACTAGCCATGTGAAGAATTCACCTTCTTGAGATTCCGTGTCTTTATCCTAATACTAGATGCAAGAATAACTCTCTTCTTTGAACACTTGTTCAGGATGTAGTCCAAAGCCAGGCCAGGACCTTGGTGGAGACTTATCCAGAGGGGGCTATCAGAAGTCATGGCATAGAGAGAGGGACACAAGACATAAACAATACTCATGAATGGCCCATAACTGGCCCAAGGTCCTAGGAAATAGCTTTAAGTACATATGCAGTTTGTTCTCCTTCTTAGTTTTATACTCAGGCAAACAAGCCCACATGTAAGTGGCTGCTTGTTCAGTGATGGAGCCGCTCCCTTCCTAGGCTCCACAGTACCAGAACTTGGTGTCTCAGCTGAGACCAGGATACCCTAAGTCTACGCTGGGATTACGATCCAGCCAACAGTACTTGCTGAAGCAGCTAATACCATCAGGCCTCCAAAGCTTTTGTTTACTCAGACTCCTTAGTAGTCTGAGTATGAATCTTGGTCCTACCATTCAATAAGTGTGTGATCTTGGTTAAGCCCTGGAACCTTTTATTTTTATTTTTAATATGCAGATAATTTCCCTACCTCTAGTCATTATAATGAGCATTATATAATTTTACATAAATATTTAGAACAAAGACTGTTTGGCATATAGTAAGCACTTAATAAATACTAAGTTGTTATTATACCATCCCAAGGATGGCATGCTGTAAAGGTCATAGATGCTAAATAATAGGAGCATGTCATTTTTGGGAAACTGTCAAGGTTTGTTCTATGGAGTAACTAGAGCTGTGGGTCAGTTCCTACACTCTCAAGTTATCCATGGTCCTCTAGGTGGATGGACTACTAGTCTGACCAGAGGAACCATTTGTCTTCTTAGGTATTCTGAGATATGGATGATAAGATGAACAGGGTGGGGGTGGGGGGTAAGTACAGCACTTACTAGCTTATTCCCAATTTACCATCAAATAATTTTTCAGCTTAGTTTCCCTAATGAAATCCCCCTTTGTATGCTCATATATGTGTGCATATATATATATATATACATATGCTTTAAAAATCCCACCAAAAAGCATAGCCAGGTACTGTTGGCTATGTCTATAATCCTAGTACTTGAGAGGCTGAAATCAGAAGGATCACATGGTTCTAGACCATCCCAAAGAGAAAAATTTATGACTCCATCTCAGTAGAAAGAAGTTGGGCATGATGGTGTGGGCCAGTCATCCCAGCTATGATGGGAAGTAAAAAATAGGCAGATCATAGTCTAGGGACATGCCTGAGCAAGAAGAAAGACTCTATGTCAAAAAATAACCAGTATAACAAAAAAAAGGGCAGAGGGGGGCTGGGAAGGTGGCTCAGTGGTAGAGCGCTTGCCTTGCATGCTCGAGGCCCTGGGTTGGATTCCTCAGCCCCACATAAGCAAAAAGAAAAAAGCCGGAAGTGGCGCTGTGGCTCAGGGGGTAGAGCGCTAGCCTTGAGCTGAAAAGCTGAGGGGCAGTGTCCAGGCCGAGTTCAGGCCCCATGACCGGACCAAAACAAAGGGCAGAGGTAGGCTTAGCAGTAGACACTTGCTTAGCAACCATGAGGCCCTAATACCACCATACTCTAGTATCACCATAAACAAACAAACAAAAACATTAACTTGTACACTTTAAATTTCTCAGGGAAGTGTGTAGTTTGTGAATGATACCTCGATAATGCTAGTATATATATTATCAGCACCAACTTACTTACTTAGACATCGATAGCAGTAAAGTTGGGGCCTGGGAGAATAATCAGGGAAGGATGATAAGTGAGTGTTCCTTGGAGAAATAGTTCTTGTGTTTAGTCATGGATGAGTAGAAATCCAGCAAAGATTGTAAAGGTAAAGGATGTTCCCGTAGAGAAACGAAAGAACAAAAAGCACAAACTTTGAATCTGAATCTCAATCCAACCATTTACTAGCTATATGTCTATAAAGCTAATGAATTACTAACAATGACTAGTAAAACTACTTAGCCTCTCTCTGCCTCAATGTCTTCATCTGTAAAGTGGGGAAAATATAATATGGATAGGATAGTGCATTACAGCATACAGTCATGTAGAATACAGCCTGTGGTCATAATGAAATGGATTACAAATGCAAAGTACTAGGAATTTCAATTTTAAAATATGGGTTACCAAAGTGGGTACCTTCCTACTTTCAGCTTTTTGCTGGTTAATTGGTGATAAGAATCTCATGGACTTTCCTGAACTATGAGCCTCAAATCTCAGTCACCTGAATAGCTAGGATTACAAGAGTGAGAGCCATGGGAACCTGGCTCAGTGATTTAAAAAACAAAAACAAAACACCTTGAGGTAGCTTCATGTGCTACTTGAGAGTACTACCGTACTTCTTGTCAGTTTGAAAGCTCTGGGCTCCTGTTTTCCTGCTTCTCCTCCCCCTAGCTATATTCTAACTACTCTGGTTTCCTTAGTGGGACCTTGACTGTTCCCCAAGTTTTCCTGCCTATGGGCCCCTTTTTTTCTTTTTTTGTCAGTCATGGGGCTTGAACTGTGGGAATGGGCACTGTCCCTGGGCTCTTCAGCTCAAGGATAGTGCTTTACCATTTGAGCCACAGTACCACTTCCAGTTTTCTGGTGGTTAATTGGAGATAAGAGTCTCACAAATGTTCCTGCCCCTGCTGGCTTAAAACCTCAATCCCCAGATCTCAGCCTCCTGAGTAGCTAGGATTACAGGTGTAAGCCACTGGTGTCCGGCTGGGCCTTTTTTTTTTTAATGTATTTGATTCTGTGTCATCTATGAGCTTTCAGGTCAAATCAAATGTTAGGGCATATTTTCTTAATCATTTTATAGAAAGTCATCCATCCCTCTTACCACGACTCTATCTTCACATGCTATTATGCCCTTCATAACACTGATCACCTTCTTAAATACCTTGTAATCTATTTCTCATTTCTATAGTAAAAGCTCCTTGCTAGCAGAGTTTCGTTCACTACTCTTATCTCCAGTGCTGAGAACACAGTATTTTTTAAATGCCCAGAAGTAGTGATGGACAACTAAGTGGTGATAAAAGTAACTAAAGTTGAAGGAATCAAGACCAAAGAACTGAGGTACCAGATCCCTTTGTGGGCCCTGTAATCTCCTAAAATGCTCAAAAGAAATGGGGCAGAAAAGACTGATACACAACTGCATGTTTGAAAACAATCAAGAAGCCAGCAGAGGAAGAGATAAAGGACAGTCTAGCCAAATGAAGGGTATGAAGGGAAATGTGATTTTCATTGTAAATGAGGGTGGAGTGGTGGCATAGGAAAGAATGAAGCTGGAGTCTTGGAAGAATGGATGAATGATCTCTGAAACAGAGCTACAGAGAAATGGAGGCCTTTTCATAGTCATTTGAAATACAGTTAAGTTGGGAAGCAGAGGAAATATTAGCCAAGAAGTTGAGGCAGTAGGAGAATTTATTTGTGGTTCTGATGACAGAGGGCAAGGAGAGAAGGAAAGAGATACACAGTAGTTTGGAGATAAAAATTCTCTGAAAGCTGCAGGGGGCTTGAGTGGTAACCAAGGATGCGTGGGATCTGAAGCCTGATAGGAATAATGGTACTAAGATTCTACATGGGAATTTAGGAATCATGATTATTGTAAGGTTAGAATGGCCTTGCATTACAGAGCTAGAGTGGAAGTGTCTGAGATTAAAGTTGTTCTAATTACCTCGACTAGTTAGTATTCCATAGCATCTGCTTTGTGTTCTCATAACCCCTTGGCTATACCTCTATAGATATAGGCTATAGATGTAGGCTGTACCCTTACAGAAACTTGCAAATGCCCAATCTTTACCCTCTTATCAGCTCCTGGAGTTTGTCCCCACTTGTTAGCAGTCCCCAGCTTGGTTCCTTCTTAGAATGAATCTAGAGTAGAGAAGGCAAAGTGAGTTGAGATGAGGTGAGAAGCGAGGAGATTCACTAAGGAAGATCATGGAGGCTTGAGCCCCTCCAGATTGTCCAAACTAAGCCCAGCCCAGCCCAACCCTGCCCCATCGTCAGCGCAGCAACTGTCCGGCTGAAATAACAAGTCAGAGACTGAAAAACTGGCTGGCCCTCTTTGTTTACTCAGCTTTTTTCCCCCCTTTTTCTTTGGACAATGCCCTGCTGGGCTGAGGCTGTCCTGCTGGGTTGTTGCTGGGGCTCCCCTGCCAAGATGGAGCCCAGCTGCTCAGCTGTTTACAAGGCAAATCCGGTTTACACTGGAGCCCATCCTGCCAGGCTGGGTTGGGGAGTTCCAGTCAGAGCTCAGCCAGAGGCCTCTCCTGGCTCAGGGTTTCCCCAATCTTATCTGGAGATGGGGACTGGGTTGGGAGGGATCTCACATGTCCAAATGCTAGAGAAGGCACCAGCTTCAAGATGGAAAGCAAATAGTATAGTCTGTTCCCTCCCCGCCCCCCCCCCCCCACTTCCCGCTCCCTCTCCTCAGTCAAACATTTACCTATAGGAACCCCAGAGAAACAGAGCTGTTGGAATCCCCTGGCCTCCATCTTCTGTTCTTAAAAGTGGTGAACTTGTGATAACAAAAATGGCGGCTCTCTCCCCACCCATCCATTCTTCCTAGTAACTAAGGTCTGGGAATTAGTCTCTGCTATTCCCTCAAAGCTACTGTGAAGATCAAAGGAAGTTATATATATGCAAACACTTGAAAAGCATTTGTTGCTATGACTTATGGTAATTCACCAGAGTGAAGTGCTCAGCTCTGGGGTTGAGGATCAAGTCCCTAGACTAGCAGTTTCTCAAGAGCAGGAGGGCCCATGACCTAAGTCAACTTGGTGGTCCTACAGCCCATCACAAAGCATGACACACAGTGGGGCACAATTATCTTACTTATTAAACAGATGTGCCTTCTAGAAGCTTGCAGAGTAGTAGGACAGTCATAAAACCAGAGTGAGAGCAATGGGCCCCTAGGGGTCAGTCTACACAGGAGGCTGTGTGAGCTTACTGGAAAACTCTCACCTGGCCTGTGGGTCAGGAAAGGCTGCCCAAATGTGGAGGAATCTAAAGTATACCACACAGATATGCTTACTCAGGAAGGAAGGGAGAACTTGTAGAATTCCTTAATATTAGCACAGGTGCTGGTCGACTCTGGTGCCTTTGGTTCTTGAGCCCTGGGACACAGGAACTATCTTGTTTTGGCTTTCCTATGTAAATTTATTAAGGAATCATAGTGAAGCCCTGAGAGGCTTTGGTCTCTGCTACCCAGTCTTTCTTCTTCTTTCTTCTTCCTTTTTCTCCTCCTCCTGCTTCTCCTCTTTCTCTTTCTTCTTCATTTATTTAATTAATATATTTCTGAAGATAGGGTCTTGCTACATAGCTCAAACTGATCTCAAACTTGCCATCTGTCAACATTTGTCATTACCATCATGCCCAGCCCTAAAATCTTACACTGAGCACCAAGGGGTGTAGGTGGTGTGTGGAGGGCTGCAGGAAGCACATCTCAATGGCAAACAATTGAAACCTGGGTTTATAAATGTCATCAGAGGAATAAATGGGAGCCAGCCAAATGAAGTGGGACAGGATAGAGGGAGTTCTAAACAGGCTTGGAGTGTCAGTAAAGGCCTGTGAGAGAAAAAGCATGGCCCAGCTGAGGAAATCCAAATATTATAGGCTAACAAGAGGCCAGAGCACCTCAGAGGGGACATGGAGGTGATGATTCCAGAGAAATAAGCAAGGATTCAGTGATGAAGGCCTTAGGAAGTCCAGGGAGTCAACTGCCATCTATATATGGTGATTATAACATTTCTGTTCCTACCCTTGAGCCTTCTGGAGAGTGTCAGACTATCTATTGTCAGTCCTTAAACTCTTAATTCTCCAATGTGAACATTCTTTTTAGAATATTCTCTGTCCTGATCTCTTTCAAGACTTGCCACTGATCCTAGTTCAGCTTTGTTTTCCACGATACCCATCTCGTGACCTCTTCTCTTCCCTGGCCTGTTGTCCCCAGGTACTGAAGGCTCAGTAATGACCCCTAGGTTATCCTGATCCAGATACTTCCCTTTTCTTTTTTTTTTTTTTTTTTGTTGGTCGTGGGGCTTGAACTCTGGGCCTGGGCGCTGTCCCTCAGCTCTTCAGCTCAAGGCGAGCGCTCTACCCCTTGAGCTACAGCGCCACTTCCGGTTTTCTGGTGGTTTATTGGAGATAGGAGTCTCACGGTCTCTCCTGCCTGGACTGGCTTTGAACTGCGATCCTCAGATCTCAGTCTCCTGAGTAGCTAGGATTACAGGCGTGAGCCACCAGCGCCCCGGCTCAGATACTTCCCTTTTCTAAGTGTAGTATTCTACGTACGGACCTGAGGACAGGCCAACCGTGCAACTCTCCTCCTTTTAAGCCTTTAATAGGCCCTCTTTGTCCTCAAGATAAACAAGATGAGGCTCAAACTCTTAGCACGGTATGCGTAGAGGTCTAATGAAGGGTAAATGGGATAATGCATGTAAAGCACCCGGAACATTGCCTAGGACACTTTCGGCACCCAATTAATAATAATCATTTTTATACTTTGTAATAATTATATCATTTATATCCTATCATTTATAATTATAAGCTACGCCTCCCCTGATGTATTCAGGGTCTTTGTCTTCAGACTCCTTTCGTGACCTCTCCTTCGTGCTTTCTTCCTTGAGTGCCTAGAGAACTCTTCCAAGTCTTTATGCCCTTGCCCATTTCAGCCAACATGGTTTCCACCTGTAGGACCCCTTCCTCCACCTTCTGAACTTTCCATCTTCTTTCCCCAAGTACAGCAATGGAGCATCTACAGAGACGCATTTTTCTTAAACAACAATGGTATTATAAAGGGATAACCTGAATCCTTACAGGAAGCAGCTGAGGGCAGACATTAAAGGAGCCCTTTAAGGCACAGAGACCAAGCAGGCTGAAGTGACTAGACCAAAGAAGATTGCCCCTGGGAGAATGGCTGGTCTTGCTGCTGTGGAGGCTGACAGGTTAGAAGTAAAAGCACTAGTACATAGGGTGTACCAGGTTGGGATGAAGCCTTGAACTTCATAAACATTAATAAACATTGAGGACTCATTTCATGCTGATGATTTAGCTGCAAAAGAGGGGCTTACTGTTTAGTGAGGAGTGAGACAAGTACATAGGAATTAGAATCCAGTCAAACAAATATTATACTAACAGTGGTGGGTACCACTGAGGCATGAATTTCGATAACAGTCCCTTCCTTAGTGAATTTCAGGATATAGCCACATGCAATAAACATTCCTGAGCCCTTACACTGTGCCAGGCACTGTGCTGGGTGCTGAGGACACAGCAGATACAAAGATGAATGAGGTAATTTCTGCCACCTAGTGGGAGGAGACAGCTACGTTTAAAAATGCCACAAGGCAGTCAAATGTCACATGTCCCCACACTGCTTCCTCTTCCATTTAATGTGATGGGAGTCATTATCATCTAATTCCTCAAGCTAGAAGCCTGGATATTATCTCTGACTCTAAGATTTATGTTTTAGACAAACCATAAAACATCCTGTAGAGGATGGATTAGAGGGAAAGGAGGCTGGAGGCAGGGAGACCAGCTGGAGGCTGAAGCAGTAATTTGCTGAGACACAGTGATGGTGGCCTGGGTTAGGTAGGAGCCTTGGAAGTGGAGAGGGGTGGGTTGATTGGAGAGCTGTATAAAGGTAGGATTTGCAGAATTTAGATGTAGAGATTAAGAAAGAAAGAGGAGTCCAAATAATCCCTGGCTTCTGATTGGCCATCTAAGATTATGATGCCATTTAATAAAATGGGAACCAAAGGAAGGAAATAAATGATAACATTCTGTTTTGGATGTACTGCACTTTAGATATCTTTGTAGGGTGGTTGCAAAATGATCACAAGTTCAGGAGGTTGATTAGAAGTTAGGAATGAGAAGTGACTAATACACTGGCATGGGCTATCACTATGGACAGCATGTATAGAGAAAAGCAGGGCAAAAACAATTCATGTATTCAGTGCATCCATTGAGCACTTGCTATACTCCCAAGTACTATTCCTGGGAATATCAGCGAGCATGCACCTTGCCTTCTCCTGATAGAGGCAGATAACCAAAAAAAGTACAATGTTATATCAAGCAGGGATAAATACAATGACACAGCATGATTCAGGGTTAAGGAGATGCTAAGAAGGACAGCCGATGGTCAGGGAAGGCCTCTGTAAAGAGGTAACATCTGAATGAAGCGCAGAAGAGAATCATGAAAACTGTGAAGGAAGATGGTTTCAGGCAGAGAAAAAAAAAATATTCAAGAAGTGTCAAGGCTAATGTGGTACAGTAGTCAGGACATAGGGCAGAGAAGCAGGAAGTGGGGTGGAGGGGAGGATCAGATTGTGGGGTCCTGTAAGCAAAGTAATGACACTGGATTTTACTCATGTGTAATCAGAAGGCCTGCAAAAGTTTGGAGCAGGGGAACCATAGAATTTATTTCATGTTCTCAAGGATTATTTTGCTGCTGTGTGGAGAAGATTGTAGGAGGGTAAGAAAGGAAGCCAAGGTACAGCTTGCATTCCCTCCCAAGCAGTAAATTTGGGGAAAAGGCTGAATGTCTTCCCATTTGCTAACACATCAAATCAGTAAGGGAAAAAAAAGGTGCCCAGGCCAGGAGGTGTTGTGGAAAGGAGACTTTAGCTTTTTTCTCTGTTCTATGTAACCACATGGTCTCACCTCCTTTGTCTGACCACTCTGTCCTTCACTTCCATTAACACAGCTAAAACATATTGGAGAGCTCCTGCCTGCAGTACCTGTCTGGTGCTGGGCAATCTGGTGCTGGTGTGGAATAGGATTGATTGAGAACTTGAATGCCAGTAGGGAGAAAATAAACATTTTTATTACTTTTTTTTTTTTAACAGTATAAGGAAAGTCAAGTGCTCTGCCATGGACCCACATCTCCAGCCTGAAAACAAACCATTTCAAAAAGTTATAAATGTTACCAAAAAAGAATTAATCAGAGTCCTGAGAAAGTGACAAGGGAAGGGGTACCAGAGATGATGTGTAAGAGAAGCTCCTGTGAGGGTAGCAGAGGATGGGGACTTGTACTCTCTCTAGGTCTACATCAGCATCGCTGGTGTTCCTTGGGACAATGGATGGGAAAACATACTGACTATTGTCTTAACTTCACTCTGTTCTCTTCCCTATTACCCAAAATACATCTCATCATTTCCATGAAGACCTGGGGAGAAAAAAAAATAGCTCCTACTTCTTTTGTGCTAGGTAGACATAAACCTTCTCTGATATCAATTTCTATTCAGGGGCCCTCACAGAATTATTCACCTCAAGGGTCCAGGTCTTCCAGAAGCTCTTGATTTCTAGAACCACCAGCAAGGGGAGAAGCCATCATGGGTCTGCCACTCCTTTTAGAATATGAGCTCTCTTTGGGGCCCAGGACACTGCAGGCTGAAGGCAACTTAGTAATGAAGGAAGGAACACTCTAGAAAGGTACTCTTTTGTCTGCTTTGCTCATCCTTCTCTTTCTGTCTTTTTCTCTTAGCACCACCCCACATCCTCCCAGCAGACCCCTCAGCTGCTGCCTCCACAGGCAGTGCAAAGATCCTGGGCCTGCGGGGTGGAGTCCAGGCCAGTCAGAGCCTAAGTCAGCAGCTTAGCCTCAGCCCCACCCCGGCAGGCGGTGCCTCTGGCAGCAAAGTCATGGCCCTGATTCCTCTGTCTCCACGTTTAAGAACATCTCTAACTGCTCCTTGGATAGCTCAATTAGTAAAGTGAATATATTATATAAAGTCTAAAAGATTAAACTATCATCGTCAGCCCATAATTTCATGAAGAAGTCAGGGGACCGTATCCCTCTTATTAACTCTATAACAAATGTGATGAAAATGTTCAAATAGAATGTTAATGCAATGTTACGTGTAATTTTCCCAGGCGATTTTCTGCTGAAATATTTCTTTATTAATAGTAATTGAGGGTATAAATTATGAATGAGGCGATTTTCTCCTTTCAGTAGGAAAGACGTACTAATGGCAATAATTCTTTATAATAATTTTTGGGGATCGTGGGGCGGGGAGACAGGCTAGTTTGAAAACAGACAAAAGCCCCTTTCCAGAGCCTCCCTTGGGGAGGTGACACCTTTGCCACAGCCAAACTCTTTTGCTCTTCAAACCTCAGATGGTCCACAAATGAAGTCTTTGTTCTTCATCAATTTTTCCAGAAGCCTCAAGGTCTGCTTAGAGGGCTGAAAGGAAGTTTTTGCTTTTAGTTCAGAAGCCAAACTTTTCTGCTTGGAGTCTGCACTGCCAACAAGACCAAAGGCAGTTCCTCTGCTGAACCTCCAGATCTAGTCAGCCTTGACCCAAACTGTCTTTGTAGCCCTCTAGAACATATTCAAGTAAGAACAGCCTTCAAGAATCTTCCCATCTAGCCCTCATCTGGGGAGAGTGGGAGAGGAGTTATTCTGAGTCACACAGTTCATCGATGAACATACTGGGATTCAGCCCCAAGGGCTTCTGCTTGCTTCCACGTTGGACTGCCTCTAAGCCTACCCTTGCAGGCCACTGCTGTCCTGGTTTATAGCCTCAGCCAGGTCATCTTCCTCTGTCACACCCAGCCCAAATGCTGAGGTCTTATGAGTGGAGGCCACATTGCTCATTGGTCTAGGACAGAGGGCTTTGGCTCCTTTTTGCCCAGACTTGTCATAAGTCTGTATAGTACATTAAAAAGTCAAGGGCTACAGAATAGCACCCTCTAAGTTCTGCACAGTAGTTGGACTAGTGCATTTCTCTGAGTTCTTTCTTTATGTAAAGATACACCATTTGCCATTTTTCTCATTCATTTGTTTAGCAGACATTAAACAAACATTTACCATGTGCCAGGCACTGTGCAAGGCATTAAGGTTACAAAGATGAAAGATGAGTCATCCAACCAAGAATGAAGATTAATTTAGTGCTCTTAAGAGTGTAGGTAGGCCAAAGAAATCCGAAATATATAGTAAATGCTTTTTTTTCCCCTTTTTTGTTCATTTTGGATGCTGGTGCTAAACTTCCAAGTGTCATGATTTAAAAAGAAATTTTATGCCCTTATTTATTTCTAGAATGAGGGGGAAGATCACAATTTTTGATTTCTTACATGACTCTATTTTAAAATGTGCAGTAAGAAGTTCCTCAAAAATAAAATTGTTGCCCTTCAAAGGAAAAAAAAAAATAAGAGTGTAGGTAGGAAAAAGCAAGAACAGGTACACAAATACTTGTATGAAATAATGCGTGTAAGCAATGCATGCTATTTTCATAGAATGTGTTTTTAGGTTGCTTTTCATTTGTTTGTTTTGTTTTTGGCCAGTGCTGGGGTTGAACTCAGGGCCTGGGCACTATCCCTGAGCTTCTTTTTTGCTCAAGGCTAGCACTTTACCACTTGAGCCACAGCACCACTTCTAGCCTTTTCTGTTTACGTGGCACTGAAGAATTGAACCCAGGGCTTCATGCATGCTAGGCAAGCACTCTACCACTAAGCCACATTCTCAGCCCTGTGTTTTTATTCTTGAGACAAGGTCTCACTATGTAACCCTAGCAGGTATTAAATTCATTATCCTCTGTCTCAACTTTCTGACTGCTGGGATTACAGGAATGTATTATCATAGTCTCATTGTTTGGTATTATTATTACAGTGTTTGAGGAACTGCCAGGCAGTCACTGTGGCAGGAATGAGTGAGCCAGAGAGAGGGGTAGGATAAGAGCAGAAAGGTTGATGAAATCAGGTTTGTGAGAGCTTGTGGCCACATTAAAGATTTTACATTGAGGACAGTCACCAGAGGGTTCTCAGCAGAGGTGTGACATGATGTCTTCTACTGTGTTTGAAAGGACACTGTGATGGATCACTAGTGGGATGTGGAAATGGAGAGAGAGCTGGCCTTCTGGCTCTAGTGATGCAGGTCAGAAAACTGGTGCATTAGAGTCACTAAAAAAGGAACAGACTTGGAGGCATGAGGGCAAATTTTAGTAGTGGAAAAGTAAAATCAGAGGTTAGACAAGGGGGAAGGCCCAGGAGTGCAGGCGGAGTCTGAGCTCTAGTGTTCCAGGCTGGTTTTGGGCAGTGACCTCTGAGCTCATCTGGAGTCCTACAATCTGTTTTTATTATCTGTTCAAAGACCCATTTCCCCTGACTATACTAGAAGGTAAGGTGGGAAATGGGCCTGGCAACTCCCCCAACCTTCACTCACCAGCACAAGGCAGGTTATACAGTGAGCAATAGCCAAAGGGTGCTGAGTGAGTGAGTGAATGAATGCATGCATGAAGGGAGAAAGAGCAACAGCTCATGTTCTGTGAGGCTGTCCCTGGGTTTTAGGGGCTACCTCAGCAGTTCTCAAGATTGCTGCTAAACAAAAGCTATTCTCCCAGAACCACCCCAATGCAGAGAGGGTAGGCTTTCTCCAGCTCTCAAGTATCACATGATGACCTTAACAGCCTCTCTGGTGCTGGCCATTCCTAGTGTCATTCATCTGGCCTCTCAGTCTGTCACTGTTATGAGTGTCTGGTCCTTCCATGCGACAGGAGAGAAGGTCCTATTCAGTTCTGACACTGGCTGGAGATGATATGGCTGCCACAAGATCCCACACAGCTGGAAATTTCACCTCCATGCCTTTCCCTTCACCTGCTTGCTAATACTCCTATACACTGGGATCACTGGTCTTGGTTTGCTTAATAGAACACTCTTCTAAGCCTTGTTTAGATTTTTTTTTCTTGGTTCCCAGCTGAATCCAGAAGCAAGAACATCCTTTTTTCTGTGCCCTAATGAAGAGCACTGACCCACTCACTCAATCCATTCCCAAGAAACCAGATTCAGAAGCCTGGCAAGTGCTTTCTGGACGTACACTAGGAAACAATTCTCCATTAGCTCTTCTTGGTCCTTCACTTTCTCTGGCCTTTCCTTCTCTTTATACATAAGAACCTTATGGGGAATATTCTGAGAGTCCTTGGCAGGGGCAAGGCCTCAGTCTATATAAGTAGGATGGCTCGGCTTTCTGCCTCTGATGAGGCAGAAATGAGGGGATGAGATGGAAAATAGAGCCGTCTGAGTGATGATCTCTGAGAGGTCATCGTGACCTCTTGACCAGAGGTCACTGGGGTGACCTCCAAGGGCATCTCTGTGTCTCCCTAAGTTGTACTCAGCCTCCAGAGGCTTTTTCCCTCTCTCAGGGAAATCTATCCATTAGTGGCTGCCCTGCAAATTAGGGTAATATACAGGGCCCTTGTACCCAACCCCTATGCATAGCAGCAGGTCTAAAGCTTCTCAAGCTTACTTCAGATCTATAACGCTTCTCTGGAAAAATTCTATCCCCGCCTTAGACTCCTAGTCCCTATTCAATACTAGGCCATTTCTATAGAATAAATGCTCAGAGCTAGCCCAAGGCAGCCCTGATGGGAGGGAGAGTTGGACTTTCATGGCCAAAGTTGATACCCCCAACTCCAGAACAGATCTTTTGGTCCCTTCCGTGTCCAAGGCTGGGGCCTTGGAAACAGGCAGGCTTAGCCAGAGAGGGGCTGAGGACTCCATTCACCCCCCTCCCTCCATACTTAGTCTTGGCTCCCCTGGGTACATGCCTTCCACCTCAGGCCCCCTTCCTTGTTGAGCCAACAGCTCGATCTTGATCTCTTGAACTGGAAGGTCGACTCCAGAGGGGCCTCCTCTGAAAGCCAATGCTAATCCGGTTAGGGGCCGGGCTGGACACTGCATTCCCTCTGTAAGACCAAGTGCAAGTGAAAAAATGCCAATTACCAGATGACAAAAAGGGTCCCTGCCCCTGGGGAAGGGCAAGCTAGGGGGAGGGAAAGGAGGGGCAAAGTAACTGAACACCTTGCCGGAAATAGCTCCTATCAGTCCACTTAGGGAGCCATCAGCCCCGGCAGATTTATGGGCAGTGTGCCCCCTCTGATAGATCGGACTATTTAAAGGCAGCTGAAGCCTCCATTTATATCAATGTGGGGCCGAGAGGGAGGCGAGAGGCTGTGAGGTGGGGAGGGAGGAGTGGCACTAAGGGCCAGCCCCAGGTGGAATTGAATCTAGTGAATTGGCCTCAGGAAGAGGTAAGCCTGCTAGCCAGGAGGATGGGGGTCACAGGGCCAGGAGGGCAGTGACCAGGTCAAGTCCCATAGGCACCCATGGAGGGCAGGGGATGTGGTAGTCGAAGAAGAAAAACTTCCAGGCATCTCTTTCCCAGCCCTAGCCCAGCCTCCATGCAAGCCCCTCAGGTGAAACGGGAAGGAAGCTAAGGCTAATGCTGAAGTGGAACTAACTCCTCATTGCATTTCTCTCCAGGTCCCCCACCTCCCCGGCTGCGGGGCATGCTTGCCCTCCATGCAACCTCCCCCTTGCCTGGGTTGAGGGAGAAGGAAGGGGTAATTGTGTTAGGCTGGGGGCATTAGCCGCTGAGGAATGGGCCTGCTGCCTCTTGCCTGCTTGTCCCCAGCCTGCACTTCCTGGGGGCAGATTAAGCAGCTCCCATTGCTCTCCCCGGCTCTGCCTAGGCCTTCTTTCTTAACTCCATTACTCTTGGGTTGAGGTGCTTGCCCGACCCATGGTGGTCCCTTTGATAATTCACCTCTCAGGAAACTCTGCCTTTCTGACCTCTCCCTGCCTCCTTCCCCACTCCCTCCTTCCGCCCTCCCTTCTCTGCTTTCTCCCCAAGCTTCTGGATCTGAATCCAACTATGCCTTATTCTGTAGGTTCCATTGCAAACTGCTCTTAAGTTTCCAACATAGTCCTAAGCACAGAAACAATGTCCACTCATCAGTTACTGCTTGGTTAATTCATTCATGCAATGTCTATTCATGGGATGCTGGGTGAGCACTTTTCATAGGCTAGTTCTCATGCTAGGTGCTGGGGATACAGAATTGATTCCCTGAATCCTTGTTCTGAAGGAATTTGCAATTCAGTGGGCAGGTATGGCCAGAACTGTGTTTTCTAAGCTCACCCTGGCTATAGGTGGAGTACAGAACAGACTAGTAGGGATGAGGCAGGAAAACAAAATAATGGTTCTCAATTGTGGTTAGACAATAAAGAGTTTTAAAAGTGTGGATGCTCAGGCCATACTATGATTGATTAAATCAGAATCTCTGGGCAGAGATCCAGGATCTAGGAATTTTGAGACAACCTATCCAACTGAGGAAATACCATGGTCAGCCAATCCTGTAAACCTCTCCTTGAGGGCTGGGAAGGTGGCTCAGTGGTAGAGCGCTTGCCTTGCATGCTCAAGGCCCTGGGTTTGATTCCTCAGCACCACATAAGCAAAAAGAATAAAGCCGGAAGTGGCGCTGTGGCTCAAGTGGTAGAGCACTAGCCTTGAGCTGAAGAGCTGAGGGACAGCGCTCAGGCCCAGTTCAGGCCCCACGACTGGACCCCAAAAACAAACAAACAAAAAAACAAAAAAAAACCCTTTCCTTGAGAAGGCTACTGTACCAGTCCAGGCAAGAGATGACTGTGGGCTGAATAAGGGTGAAAGGGGGAGGGGAATTGAGAGCTATTTCTCTTAGAGTTCCTTTTAACAGTTAACTCTTCTCTCTGTTCCCCACAGTCTTAGCAAATTACCTCAGTTATAATAGGAGACTGAGACCAGTAGGTAAAACTCTATACGATTATAAATTGTGAATCCACAGGGCTTAGTAGAGTTCTACTGGACATGTATCTAACAAATGTTGAACTGGACTGAGTCCACTGGAAAGCTGTGATGTGGGTTTCCCACTCAGGAGAGAATAATGGAAAGGAGATACAGACTTGAGTGACATTAGCTCTGACCCCAGAACAGGGCTAGGAGGAACAATCAGAGAGATTAGGAGAGACGGGGGTTCTGGAGAAGAGGAACTAAGGTGGTGGGCTTCCTGTCAGGCTGTCCACACACCTCATGGTTGTCCACTTGGGCTGTATGACATCCTTCAAAGCAAGTACTGTTATATCTGAATTTTGGTTAGAGGAACAGGTTTACAGGGAGGGGGGCAGTTAACTGTCTGAGGTGTCATTAGGACATTCAAAATTGAGAGCTAAGATTTGAAATCCGGTCTGTCTACAGCCCAGGACTTTGCATTAGGTCATCTGACCTACAGGAAACAACAGAGGCCCAGAGAATTTCAAGAATGAGGGAGGAGTCATTGCTGTTGACTGTAGCAGCTCCCCTCTTCCTGTCCACCTGGCCCCACTTCCCTGGATGGCCTTGAAATAGGCACCATCAGGGCAGGGGGAGGAAAACTGCACCCCCAAGTCCTCAGAATCGCCTCCTGCAGCAGAGGTCCAATCAATGGCTCAGCATCACTCAGCTAGTTTGGAGAAGGCTTAGCTCAGACAAGCGCAGCCTGACCTAGCCAGGAAAGAAGGCACCTCCCTTCCCTCCAGGCCAGCTCACAAGGATCTTTTTAAAATTAGAATCCCAGGGCTGTTGTCCCCTTCTTGGAGAAGTGCTTCTTCCTACATGTCCCAGACTCATCAAGTGCCTCACCCTTGGTTCTTGCCAGAGCACTAGATTCAAGCCTTGGAGACCTTTGGCCACAATATGTTTTGCTTATTTAGAAAGGCGTCCATTGTTCCCAGACCCATATAACAACTCATTGAGTAAAAAAAAAAAAAAAATAACAGTAGGTTGAGGATGAAAGGGCCAGGTTTGTGGAGGGGAATAGGGAAGGAATAAAACCCTCTTTGATTTATAATGGCCAAGGCTGTGATAGTGTCTCCAGGCTTCCCAGTGAAATTTCCAAAGATTTCTTGGGGGTTGACGGGGGTTCTGCCTACCTTTTTTGGGCTTCCTTGAGTTGAGGGTGCTCCAGTTTCCTCTGGACAGCCCCCACTCCGCTCCTTTGAATGTCTGGGACCTGCTGAGGCTGAAGCCAATACTGACACAGTGGTGGCAACAATGTGTCTGAGAGACTGAAGGCGCTCCTATATCTTTGCTCAGGAAATGGCCTCATAAAAGTGCCAAGGAGACGCACCTATGGATGCTTGTTAAAGTTTTATTACTAATCACCTCCAAAGTCAGTGAGGCAGAGGGAGGGGGCTGGGAAATGGAGTCGTCAAGGCCTGGACGCAGGTGTTACCGGCCTCAGTATCAGAGATAGGGAGGACTGCCACATAGGTGTAAGCAGCTTCAGCTTCCTGCAGGGCCCTAGATTCTCCATACAGCTCTGGGTACATCAAGATGGGCCTTTCTGTACTCTCCTCAACTTGACATGGACAGCTCCTCACTTATTTCCTGTATCCACAAGATCACCAAGTGATGTTCAAACCTCCTGTGGAGCCATCCGATCCATTCCTAACCTCTCTTTCCTAGTCTAGTTAGAGGAACTGCCTCTCATGGAGACCACTGTATTAGTCTGTTTTCTATTGTTGTAAGAAAATAACCAAGGCTAAGTGCTTTAAAAAAGAAAGGAATGTTTTTGTCTCATGACTGATGGCTGGAAGGTCTGAACAGCATGGTGCTGGCCCTTCTCTGTGTCACAACATGGCAAAGAAATGGAAAGGGAGGCAGCCATGTGCAAGAGAGCCAAACCTGTGGAGTAGGTTTGTTCTAGTGAGAACTGACTCCATAAGACCAGAATGACTCTGTTCTATGATAATGCCTCCAGAGATCTAATTCCCTTCCACTAGGCCTCATCTGTTAAAGGTCCCACCATTTCTGTAGTTTGTTTTGTTTTGCTTTCTAAGACAGGATCTTGTTAGCTAGCCCTGACTGGACTCATCCTGAATCAACTTACTGAGGGCTGAGATTATAGGTATGTGACATGGTGCCCAGCCCTACTGGGAATCAAGCTTTTAGCACATGAACTTCTAGAGGACAAACCATAGCATCTACTGACACGGTCCCCAAGTGAGTCCTGTATTTGGCTCCTGTAGATAATTCCACATGGCTATTGAGATTATTTTCCCTTCAGTCACAATGAGTTTAACTCCTTAACATGGCATGGAGATTATTTTAGAATTTGGGCTCAGATGATCTTTCCATTCTCTTACCCATGGATGAATTACTTGATTCCCGCCCCCCCCTCCATGAAATCCATGTGTCTCTGTCTAGAAATTCCTTCTCCCTGAATGCTAGGTCAGCACATATTCTTCTGAAAGACCCTCCCCACCAACATCTTGAGGAAGGTTTTCCTACTTTTTGGGCTGGGTTAGCTCAGTGCATTTATCACACTGTTTTACAATCATCTTTTCACTTGTACATGTACCTCATAGACTGTAAACTCCTCTAGGGCAGGGTTCATGTCTGAGTCATTTCTCCATCCCCAGGAGTCCAGTTTGGCATCATTGTTTGCTGAACAAAAGAATTAATGAAGAATCGTTATGATGCTTACATTCCACAAGGCTAGAGCTACACAAGAGTAAGGACAGCATGGGGTCATTGAGATGACCCAAGTGCTTGCACAGTGCATGACAGGTCACATCAGTCCAATAACTATTGGTGAGTGAATAAATGAGGATTAAATAAGCTCACTGGACATGAAGACACTCTGAAACTGGAAAGATATTATTTTTATTGTTCTGTTCACACATGTTCCCTGCCAGCATCTTTTTTCTTATCCACTTAGTCTCCACCACCTCTGCCCCTGCCCCCAGGAACCAAACTTATGAAGTAGGAAAAAAAAAGTGAGTTATTAGAAAATCTTGAGGCTGTTTTTCCTGTTTGGGAAATGATGCCTGTCCCTCCAGTCCCATTATAGTTCGACCTCCTTCCAATATAAAGAAAGAGGCAGAACCTTCATCTGTTCAATCAGCTCCGACACAAGTTTATAGACAAGAAGCTCCTTCTGGGCGTCAGGCTGCATATTAGTGCTGGCCCCGTGGACTGAATCAGACCTAGTTTCCATTCACCAGGAGTCTCACCTTCTCTCAGGAGGAGGTGGTAACTGAGCCTGGGCGCTGTCCCTCAGCTCTTCAGCTCAAGGCAAATGCTCTACCACTTGAGTCACAGCACCACTTCAGGTTTTCTTAGTGGTTTACTGGAGATAAGAGTCTCACGGACTTTTTTTTTTTTTTGTCAGTCATGGGGCTTGAACTCTGGGCCTGACGCTGTCCCTCAGCTCCTCAGCTCAAGGCTAGTGCTCTACCACTTGAACTACAGTGCCACTTCCAGTTTTCTGGTGGTTTATTGGAGATAAGAGCCCAGGCTGGCTTTGAACCATGATCTCAGTTCTCAGCCTCCTGAGTAGCTAGGATTACAGGCGTAAGTCACCAGTGCCCTGCTGGATCAAGCTTTTTATTTTTATTTTATTTTTTTTAAATTTTATTTTATTTTATTTGAGAACATACTGTACAGAGGGGTTACAATTACATGGTCAGGATAATGCATACATTTTGGATCAAGCTTTTTAAAAGCCCCACCACCATCCCCCAAGCTCTGAGCTCTGATGGGGCCTCCAGGATGGCTTCACTGAAGCCAGGGAGTGAGGAGGGATGCTGAAAGAGCCATGGAAAGCAGGGGCTGTCAGCAAGCCTGGGTTCCAATCCCAGGAAATGCCTTTCCCGCAGGCTCATGGAGCTGCAGGCAGGAGATGAGCTCTGCCAGAGAGAAGGTTCCAGAGAGGCAGTTTCAAAGATTCCAGAGAGGCAGTTTCAGAGTGACTTTTTGATTTCTTCCTGGCAGATCACAGGTCACCCTAACCAGGTGACAGGTTTTCAGTGATGTAGACAAATGTGTCTTTATTAAAGTGGGCCAAGATACCTAAGCCCTGCTGGGCCAACGTCTCTTCCACCCACTGCCCCACTCCACCCATTCCACTTACTGTCCCAGTGGAAGCTAGAAGCTTCTAAAGGAAGCCAAAGCTCCCTTTAGGCCCAAGTCAGTCCCTTTCCTTCTATTCTCCCTTCCCATCAGTCAGAGCTGTGGCCCCACTCCCTAACAAGCACTACATACCCCAACCAGCCCCAGTACCCCCACCCTCATTTCTGAGCTAGTCTGAAGCCTCCCTAGAGATACCTCTGCCTCACTGGCTTGAGCTCTGTGGTCCTGTGGAGCAGCCCTCCTTCTCTCCCTCCCTCCCTCCCTCCCTCCCATCTCTATATATCTGTCTAATGAACATTTCAATAAGCCGAGCACAGCTTTTTCCACTTAATAAGCAGAGTGCTGACTTCATTGCGGGTTTGCTCTTCACTTATCTGTTCAGGGCTTTAAATCATTCGCAGGAAAAAAAGCTTAGCAAAGGGAAACCTGGTATCCTGGCCATGGGCTGGTCCTGTCAGTACCTACCCTGCTGGGGCTGAGGGGGAACCTCATTCCCACATACCAGCAGGGAAATGTGAGGGAAACTCCTGGGACGGCCAAGAGACCAGGAGGCTAAGATTGTAACTGGAGGATGCTGCAGTCACCACCATGAAAGAAAGTTCTAGAGACAAGGCGAGAACAGCAGGAGATAGCTGGCTGGCAGTATCTTACTCTAAGCTGTGTCTAGGGAAAGGTTGGAAGGCAAATGCAATTCATGAGGGAGACATTCTGCACAAAACAAGTTTAATGAGCATCTACTCATCAAAATTTCGGGTTAGGCATAGTGAACAAAAGTCATCACATCCCCTGACCTCAGCAGCATTACAGAATTGCCTATATGATGGCAGAGAGGGACTAGGGCAGGGTTGCATAGGGATGGGTGGTGAGGGCTAGGGAAAGCTTCAAAAAGGTTGAAGCTAAGGTATGAAAATATTAGGTTAAGTCAGGTGACAGTCCATGAGAGAAAACAGTTCAATAATGGATCATGTTCCCCAGGGATACTCTATATTGTATTTTATCTGTTAACACCACGCATTGTAGTGGCAAAGGACAGAGGCTTTAGCATAAGACCCACCTGGGTCTGAATTAGAGCTCTGTAAACACATTAGCTGTGTGATCTTGGAGAAGTTATTTCGACTCTCTGTGCCTTGATATCGATATCTCTATTTGTAAAATGGGGTTAAAAGTTCCCATTATAGAGTTGTTGTAGAGAGCGACACTCAATATAAAGAATATATCAAGTGTTGGAAGCCACAAGTTTAAATCTCCATACTACTGCTACCACAAAAAATAAGAAAACAATAATATATGAAGTACTTTTCATACAGAATATGTTCAGTAAGCCTTGGATGTTACCATTAATAGTACTAGCATATGTGTTTTTCCTTCTAATTCTTTTTTTTTTTTTTGTCAGTCGTGGGGCTTGAACTCTGGGCCTGGGTGCTGTCCCTCAGCTCTTCAACTCAAGGCTAGTGCTCTTCCATTTGGGCCACAGCACCACTTCCAGCCTTTTCTGTTTATGTGGTGCTGAGGAATCTAACCCAGGGACCCATGTATGCCAGGTAAGCACTCTACCACTGAGCTACCTTCCCAGTCCCTCCTTTCAATTCTTTAGTGAGGTCCTTGAAGGCTCAAAGTCTTAAAACATGTTGTATCTAATCAGACAGGCAGGAAGCAATGGAAGAGATGGACATTTCACATTGTGCTATCAAACAGCCCAGGCATGGCCCAGGGCACACATTCATCCATAAGGTTCCGGGAGGTAGGGACATAGCAGGAGAGGCTGTCCTTCAGCATCTTTCTGGATCTACTTGGCAGAAAGATTTCAGGGTAGAAGGGCACAGAGCCAATGAAATGTGGACAAGCACAAGGCAGTGGCTTTTGTGATAAACACACCAGACCTCCTCTCCAGTGCTCAGCTCCACATGGTCAGCCACAGTTCTGGCACAGAACTTGGAAATCCTTCTTCATTTAGCAGCTCCCAGAGGCTGTTGGCCAAGAGGCTAAGAGAGCCGTGAATAAGACATCAAGCAGAAGGAGCACATCATTCTTGAGGTGTCCAGCTGGACAGGCCTACCTGCAGGGCTCAGCTACAGCTTTGGGCCTTATCCTGGAGAAGATCCAGGGCTGCAAAAACCTCCTCTGGAGGAAAGATAGAATGACCACACTCTCTGGCCTGGAAATGGAAAGGCTGCTGGGGACAAGAAGGGAATCCCAGATGGTATGGAGTTAGATGACTAGAGACTCATTCACAAAATCCCCAAACTGTAGGCAAAGTAGGTTTGCTTTGAAACTTGAGCACTTATGCGGTGAATAAGGGTGGTTACTGTTTTGTACAATGGCCAGTGAACTTAAGAAATCCATTATCCCAAGTGGTGGATCTAGCAGAAAACATAAACCAGTTGAAAAGTATTTGGACAAGTCTATGAAAGACACAGTCACATATATTCCTGAATCAGGGTTTAGCCTCGTGAATGAATAAATGAATATGGATGAGACTGGTTTTCAGGGTATTTCAATTCAATGCAATAAATATTCATGGAATGCCTACTGTGTGCAAAGCATCGTGCAAGATGTAAAGCTGAATGGTTTCTGTCTAGAAGCTTACACTTTCATAAGGGGATTAGAAAGGACATAGTCAACACAGGGTCAACATAGTGCTCTAAAAAAAAATGCAAGCAACTATACGCAATCTAAAAGGAGCAATTCTGTGAGGTTTGTTGATGTGAAACCTGCCTAGAAGAACAAGATAGCTTTTAGCAGGTGGAAAAGGAAATGAAGGGGCTGGGGGCATAGCTCAAGTAATAGAGTGCTTATCTGGCAAGCACAAGGCCTAAGTCCAAACCTCAGTACTGCCAAGAAAAAAAAAAAGGCAACGACAAGTTAGGTGTGTGTGTGTGTGTGTGTGTGTGTGTGTGTGTGTGTGTGTGTGTGTGTGTGTGTGTGTGTGTGTGTGAATGTTTCAGTACAGATAATAGCTTAGTGAGGGAGAAAAAGAGAGGGAGAGAGAAGAGGAGACAAGAGGATGCTCATTATCCCATGACAATCAGGTCCTGGGAGGATGGGCAGAAAGCTTCTTGTAACTGTCCAATTTTTAGAGTCAAATAACTAAGCAGAAAGAAACTCCTGCTCAGCTCTCAGAGAGATGCAGAGAATGAGGCTCCATGGTCCCCCATTAGCACAGGGGTTTTCTTTGGTATTTCTGGCCTCCTGGGGTTCTCAGCAGGCAGGGACATTTAGCTCAGCCATGGGGTGAGCACCTTGGTTCTAGCAACATTTATGCAGAAGGGGACTTCAGTTAAAAATGAACATTTAGAGCAGCTTGGAAGAGGCAAGAGGGGGAGGGAGATGTCCTAGATAGGTCCAGCCAGTCATAGAACAGCAGCTAGGACTTAAAGCAGACAGGAGACTATTTTGCCCATTCAGGTCATCATTAATGACTACTTGTTGAGCATGTGTTATGCAACAGGCACTATATTGCTAGATTAAGGAAATATAGAACCTTTCTGGCCTGGTGGTAGGGGAGAAAATCATGTGGAGAGATGGTTAGAAAATAGTATGGTAATTAAAATAAATCCTGGGTAACTGCCCAAGGGAGGGAATTCTCAGCAATATCAAGAAAGGCTTCAGGGAGCATGGATCACTTGAGCTGGGTATAGGAAGATAAACAGGAGTTCAACAGGTAGATGAAAGGTCTGTGGGCATTCTGGGCAGAGAAAGCTGGTGTAAAGGCACACAGGTAAACATGAATAGGAACCTTCAAAGGAAATAGTTCAGAATGGCTGGAATTTAGGATATGCAAGATGGTCAGATCATAAAAGATCTTCAATGTTATATTAAGGAGTCTGGACCGAATCTTGTTGGCAAGAAGGCATCATTGAAGGTTGTTACGGTCTGGGTGCAACATGATTGGCTTTGTAGTTTAGAAATGTCATTCTCAGTAGAATCATTGGCAGGGAGCCCACTTAGGATGGGATTGCAAAAACTGAAGAGAAAGGTCTGTGCTTAAACAGTGGAAACAGGAGATAAAGAAGAAGTTAGGGGCTGGAGAGGGAGCTCAGGGTAGAGTTGCTTGGCTACTACCTACAAAACCCTGAGTTTAGCCAGGTGCCTGTGGCTCACACCTGTAATCCTAGCTACTCAGGAGGCTGAAATCTGAGGATCAAGGTTCAAAGCCAGCCCGGGCAAGGAACATCCATGAGACTCTTCTCTCCAATTAACCACTAGAAAACTGGAAGTGGTACTGTGGCTCAAGCAGTAGAGCACTAGCCTTGAGTTGAAGAGCTGAGGGACAGGGCCCAGAGCTCAAGCCCTACAACCAACAGAAAAAAAACCCAGTTTGAGTCCCAGCATGGAGGTGGGAGGAAAAGAAGAGGCAGAGACCAAAAGAAGGTGAGGAAGTGGACAGGGAAGGTACGCTGAGAAGGCCATTGTCTAACACCAGCTTGCTACGCAATTCCAGCTGAGGCAACACTGATCCCACCTGGCTGTAATGCAGAGAACTACTGCACTGGGCCCCTAGAACCAGAGCTTGGCCTTGGAAGCCTTCCTGGGGAAAAGGTAAGTCTTCTTCTCTTTCCATTTGCTTCTTAGCTAGTTCTATACCCTGTATCAATTGCCATATAAATCAAAGAAGCTAGTAGTGAGGACACCCTCAAGCAGTAGAAAAGAGTCTCTTCTCTTTTTCCTTCAAAACCCCTTCCATGCTTACCATACTGCTGGCTCCCCACATTCTGGGCTTTACTCATCAGAGACTCTTGTTTTTTTTTTTCCTGGGAAGTCTGAGTATACAAGGAGTCTCAGCCCTCCTCCTCTCCACCCTTCCTCCATTCTCAGAGGTGGAGGCTGGCTTGCTGTCCTCCAGATCCTTCCAACACCTTCTTTGTAAATAGTTACCCCATTTTCATTACCCCATTTATAGGATTCTGTTTCTTATTAGACTAATGACCAGTAAAGCAGAAATCTTCAGAGATGTGACACTAGCTTGATATAATTGTTCTAGAAAGTTCCATTCTACTTTATTTACTATGGGTCTTTAATACTACGTTGATATATGCCTTGCCCTGAGGGGTTGATGGGCAGACTATAGAGAAATCAAGCAGAAATCAAATCCCAGGCCCTTGGCCTGAGCAGTTTCTCATAGCTCTACTTAGCTGTTAATTCTCACAGCTTTGCAGAAAGCACAATGGCCACGAAGTGAACTTTTCATCTAGTGAGATTAAGAAGGTCAGATAGGGATAGCTAGACCATTTGAAGCCTTCATTCATTCTGTGTGTGTGTGTGTGTGTGTGTGAATATACATGCACACACACACTAATATTGGAGCTTGATCTCAGGGCTTAGGCTCTGTGCCTTTTTTTTAACCCAAGTCTGGCATGCCAATTCAGGCTTTTGCTGAATTAGGGGTAAGAGTCTCATGGACTTTTCTGCCTGGTCTGGCTTCAAATCGTGGTCACTAGAGCTCAGCCTCCTGAGTAGCTAAGATTACAAGTATGAGCCACTGGCAGCCAGCATCATTAATTCTCACAGTCAGCAAATATTTGTGAAACATTTACCATATTCAAGACCCTATGCTAATAGGTACAACAAACAGTAAACAAAATATAATCCTGGTCGCTCTAAGCACACAGTTTTACTGGAGAAACAGTTGATTAAGCAAGTAATTATAACTAAGTAACCTTATTAGAAGAGTAAGTATGGGTGATGTCGAAATATGCAAAGTGGCACCACTCCTGATTGTGGGAGGTGGGCAGGGAAGGGTGTTCAGAGGAAGTAAGTCTGGGCTGAGGTCCAAAGGAAATCTCGGAGCTGAGAGGAGTGAGATAGTGAGAAAGAAGAGGAAAGAGCATGCACAAAGGTAAGGAGTTGAAATTGGTGCCTTGGGGAATGGAAAGTAACTTGGGAAATGGAAAATGTAGAGCTCAAGGGGAAAGAGTGGTGAGAGATGAGGCTGGGAAATTGGCTGAGACCAGCTCACTTTGGCCTTCTAGGCTGTACTGAGGAGTTTAGATTGTTCTGAGAGGCATGGAGAATCATTGATGGTTTTTGAGTAGGGAAGGAATCTGATCAGATTTGCATTGAAGTCCCTGGCTGCACAGGGTGACGAGACTGGAGGAGGTGGACAAGAACAGGGAGAGGTCTCAGAGGCTGATACAGTAGCCTAGCATAGGAACAAGGAGGTTTCATAGGACCTGAACTGTTGAGTTGGTATTGGGGAGAGAAAGGAAGATAGAGAGGTTGAGCATCTTGCCCATCCCCCCTTAGGTGGCCAGGAAGGTGGGAAGTGGAGGAGGAGCAGGTCTGGCAGGAAAGTGAAGATGGGAGTTTTATTTTTGTGTGTGTGTGTGTGAGAGAGAGGGGGGGGGGGAGAGAGAGAGAGCGCTATACATATGTGAACCTAAATGAAGCCAGTGATAAGACCTGGAGTTTCCACAATCACAAGTTCTGTGTTTGCTACTAGAGCTCCTTTCTCTGAGAACCGTCTGTACTTCTTGTTTCCATAGCTTGGTGCAGATGCTTTGATGGCATTTCCTAGTACTGAAGGGCAATAGACCCCAATGGGGCCTTATCAGACCAGTTCCAGGCTCTCAGAATAGGTGGTTGCCACCCATCTCCCAGGAGGTTAAAATGGAGGTCTGTGTGAGGAGATGAGACACAGTGTCTACCTGTGGGAGTGTCAGCAGGAGGACTTTAAGTGTGTGTGGGGGGATGGACTGAAGGATTCTGAATAGAGAAGTAATGTGGCAAAACTGCAATCCTAGGATGTACCCTAAGTGGTAGTGACATGTGCAAGCTGAATTGGAAGGCTGATGGGGTGGTTGCTACAATAAATGCAGAAAGGTTTTTTTTTTCTAATCAAATTAGTAAAGATTTAAAAATTGATAATATGGATGATGTTTTAGGAAAATGGGCATAATCATTCATTGCTGATGAGATTGTGAATTGGTATAACCTTTCTGGAAGGCCTTCTATCAATTATATCAACAGGATTTTTTTAGTATACATATATCTTCCTTTCTTTTCTCTCTCTCTCCCTCTCTCTCTTCTTCCTTCCTTCTTTTCTTTCTTTCTCTCTCTTCTTCTCTCCCTCCCTCCCTCCCTTCCTTCTTTCTTTCTTTCTTTCCCTCCCTCCCTCCCTCTCTCCCTCCCTTCCTCTCTTCTTCTTTTCTTCCCTTCCTTCCTTCCTTCTCTCTTTCTCTCTTTCCTTCTTTCTTTCTTTCTCTCTTTCTTTCTTTCTTCCTGTCAGTCATGGAGCGCTTGAACTCGGGGTCTGGGCACTGTCCCTGAGCAATTTTTTTTTTTTGGTCCAGTCGTGGGGCCTGAACTCTGGGCCTGGGCGCTGTCCCTCAGCTCTTCAGCTCAAGACTAGCGCTCTACCACTTGAACCATAGCGCCACTTCTGGCTTTTTTCTTTTTGCTTATGTGGTGCTGAGAAATCGAACCCAGGGCCTCAGGCATGCAAAGCAAGTACTCTACCACTGAGCCACCTTCCCAGCCCCTCTGAGCAATTTTTTGCTCAAGGTAATGCTCTACCACCTCAAGCCACAGCTCCACTTCTGCTTTTCCTGCCTGGGGTGGCTCTGAACCATGATCCTCAGATCTTAGACTCTTGAATAGTTAACATTATAGGAGTGAGCCACCAGTGCCCAGCACCTTTCTTTTCTTTACTTTCCCTTTCCCTTCCTTTCTTTTCCCTCTTTGCTTGTTTGCTTTGCTGGAGATTAAAAACAACAACAACTAAAAAGAACCCTCCCCCTCCCCAAACCAGAAGCCCTGTACATGCTAGGCAAATACTCTTCCACTAAACCATATCCTCATCCCCAAAGTTCATACCTTTTGGCCTAGTCATTGCTTTTCTAGGATACTAAATCTAAGGAAATGATCAGAAAGGCTCAAAGATATGCATATTTAAAAGTATTCATTAGTGTGTTATTAATAACAGCAAAAAGGAAAAAGAAAAAAGAAGCCAGCTAAATATTCATCAAAGGGAGAATGGCTGAGCATATTAAAATATACTATACAGTACAATGAAATATTTTAACATCATTAGAAAACGGGTTGGAGGCATATTTAATGGGATTAGAAAGTGCTCACAATAAAATGGTAAGTGGGGGAAAAACATGATACAAATGGAATATAGTGTCGTGGGTGTGTTTTTGAAAGAGAAAAAGGACATCTGGAAAAACTGGGGAAATCGAAATACAGTGTATAATTTAACTTCTTTTTTTTTTTTGGTGGGTCTCGGGGCTTGAACTCTGGGCTTGGGCGTTGTCCCTTTGCTCTTCAGCTCAAGGCAAGTGCTCTATCACTTGAGCCACAGCACCACTTCCACAGTGTATAATTTAAATAACATTTGTTATTATTATTTTTGCCAGTCCTGGGGCTTGAATTCAGGACCTGGGGGCTGTTCTTAAGCTTCTTTTGCTCAAGGCTGGTGCTCTACCACTTAAGCCACAGAACCACTTCTGGCTTTTTCTGAGTAGTTTATTGGAGATAAGAGTCTTGTGGGCTTTCCTGCCCAGGCTGGCTTCCAACCTCAATCCTCCGATCTCAGCCTCCTGAGTAGCTAGGATTATAGGCATGAGACACTGGAGCCCGGCTTTGTAGTTAATATTTCTTTCTTTCTTTCTTTTTTTTTTTTTTTTGGTCTGGTCGTGAGGCCTGAACTCTGGGCCTGAGCACTGTCCCTCAGCTCTTCAGCTCAAGGCTAACATTCTACCACTTGAGCCACAGCGCCACTTCTGGCTTTTTCTTTTTGCTTATGTGGTGCTGAGGAATTGAACCCAGGGCCTCATGCCTGCAAGGCAAGTGCTCTACCACTGAGCCACCTTCCTAGCCCTGTAGTTAATATTTCTTGAGTGTTACCACATACATATCAAGCATTATACTAAATGCTTTCCTTTCTACATTCCTTTGAATCCTCACTACTGCCCCATGAAGTAGACACTATGGCAGCCCACTTCACAGATGAAGAACCAGAGGCTCAAAGTCACACAGCTTTTAAGTGGGAGAGACAGAATTCATATTTAGACAGTCCTGATTTTAAGGCCCATGCTTTTCAATTTTGTATGGAAAAGGGAAATGGAGTTATCAGATGGCTAATAGGTTAATGTCTCTAGAAGGTACGATCTGGGGTGTTTCTTCACCCTTCTTGGGGGAAATAAAGGCAAGCACTGAAGCTGGTAGTAAACTTAGGTGCAACTTCCAGAAACAAAGAGGGTAGGAGGCAAGGAGGGGAAGAAGGTAGGAAAGACAATAACTTTAGTTTAGGTTCTGTTGCTATGGAGGTTCTAGAAATATCCAAATACTAAAAGCAGCTTAGAGATGCAGGTTTTGGAGGGAAAGGCTGCTTCAGAGTCTCATGGTTCTGAGGACTCAAGTGATATTGGAAGAGAAGGCACTTTTGGGAAGAGGGTATGGAACTACAGAAGGACTTCAGGGAGTGATACAGGCCAGGGACTCTCTGTAGCCTCAGGATTAAAAAGCTTGGAAGAACCCATTATTCATTGCTTGCCTGGCTGTAATACTTTAGTACAGTTCCTGGGGCCCAACCTTGGGGCAGAGATAAAGATACACATCTGCAGCTTGTCCTGGGATGCCAACATTTTAATTTCTAGAGAAGGTCTTGTTTCTTAGGATGGCTAGAAAGCAACTATTGTGCCTCTTTTTAGAATACCTTTCTATCCTGGTTTTCTCATTTCTTCCTCCTCCCAATAACCCTTTCCAGATGAGAAGCCCTCATTGGCTCCCATGCATCCAGAAGAAGAACTTTGCCCTGTTTCCTCTGAGCCTAGAACTTGTGGAACCTTACTTAACTGCTTGGTAGCCAATAGCCTTCCACTTTAAGACCGACACCCAGTGGCTCCTCCAAGGTTATTTTTCCATGACCCCAAGCATCCTCTCCTTTCTGCTGTTCTTCTTGGCTCCAGGAAAGTCAACCTGGGCCCTTTGGCTTCTGCTTTGGGTTGACCTTGGCCTACTCTCTTAGACCCCTTTGACCTCCTGGCCTTGCCAAGGAGACTAGAGGGACAGCACAATCAGGAGGAGTCAAGAAGTCTAAGGCCAGTTCCTATGCTCTTGATTTCTATCAGTCTGGGCAATTGAGCCATGAAACCAGAGGCCTTCCCAGGCTCTCATCCTAAAGAAGACACATTCCACACATAGCTTGGTTCCAGGACCTTTCAGAGCTGCAGGCTGAGGACAGGACTCCTACAGTGGCTTGGAGCCCTGGCTGCTTCTCTTTTTGGAAGTTGGACAGATGGCGCCCAAGCGTAGGATAAATAAACCAATGAAATCTGAGAAAACAACATCTCACCACTCTCTTCAGAGCCACAGCTCACCCCCTCCTCCATGAAAGGGTGGGGGGTGCCTGTCTGCCAGCTAAGAGGCTCGTGGGGAAACTCTCCCATCCCTGGCTTCAGACCCTCTGCCTGGCACTCCTGCAGCTTGGCATGTTTGTCTAACGTGGGGAACACATGCGTTCTATGAAGTATCATGTTTTCCCTCTAAGGCCCTTAAGTTACCCTGGAGTGTCCAGCTAAGAGGCAGGGGGAGGAAGGAGTCACTACAATAGAGAGGCAGAACTGGATGGAAAGATACCTCAGGCTGGTCAAGAGAGAGAGAAAGACAGACAGACAGAGACAGAGAGAGAGACAGAAAGAGGGAGAGAGAAAAATAGGAATCCATTCAGGAATAATAGAATGCAAGAGAGACACTATCACTGTTGGAATCCACCCCTTCTGAGAACCACAGGAAAAGTATAAAAAGAATTTTAAAAAATCCCACTTGCAGACAGATGTTCTTTGTGGCTTCTATGCCACCTTTATTTAAATTTGGCCTTTATTTAGCAATTGTTCCTTGGGCTTCCTAGCAGTGTGCTAGGTATTGGTGCTAGTGTCCTGTTGGGGAAGATAGCCATGAATATGCCATATGATGCTATCCTGTCTCACTTCCAACTGGAAGAGCTGAAGGAGACATCACAGGGGACAGAACCTCTGAGCAGTATAGTAAGGAATGCTCGACATGGTATCAAATGGAGGCTGGATGAAGGGGTCAGGGTGGACAGAGCTTAGGGACAGCAGAGCATCCCAGGTAAAGGAAGGGAGTGTGTGTACAAATGTGTGTGCAAATGCTAGGAGGCATTGAAGAGCTTATAGCGTGAGCACTGAGGAGCCCCTGGAGAGCTTTAGACAGATGTTGGAGTGATATTTTTGTGAGATCATGCTAGCCGCAGAGTGGAGAATATATAGTAGAGAGAATGTATGGGAAGAGGCTGGATGGTAGACACCATCTGGGAGGAATTTTACATAATAAGTGTGTCTCCACTTATAGTGTGAGGACTTCAAACAAACCGAGTAACAGGAGAGCTAGGAATGAGGGATGGTAAGGAATCATAGACTCTAGTGATTGATATAGTAATATAAGGATCATAGAGAAGACAGCTTAGGTACCTGGAGGTTTAGTGGAGTTGTTCATGTGAGTGAGGAAGAAAGGAGAATAATGTGTGCATGTGTGTGTATGTGTGTGTGTGTGTGTCTGTGTGTCTGTGTGTGTCTGTGTGTCTGTATGTGTGTGTGTGTCTGTGTGTGTGTCTGTGTGTGTGTGTGTGTGGAGGGTACTAATGGCTGTGTAAAAAGCCCAGGTGGAGATAATCAGTATGCAGTGGGTATACAGGTCTAGAGCATCGATGCCGAAGACCACTTCAAAATTTCATGACTGGGTAATTGAGAGGATGATAATGTCATCAACAGAAATAAGGCCCTTTGCGGGTGCATTATCATGGGGGAGGCAAGAGGGGAGATTCAATTTTGAGATGTCTATGGGACATAGCTCTGAGGACATTCACCAGGCAGTTGGAAAAATGGGAGGAGAGCAGCAAGAGGTCAGATTTGGAGCTTTATATGCAGGAGTCCTCTAAATAAAGATGATAGCTGAGCGCAGGAACGATGAGCTCATCAGATTAAAGTGCACATGGAAGGAGGAGGGTCAAAGACAGAACACTGGGGAACACCTCCTTTTATTTAGGTGGGAGGAGGGTGAGGAGTGAGAAAGAGCTGTTGGCAAGGAGAACCAGGGATGGCCAAGAGAGAAAAGGGTTTCAGGAAGGCGGCTGGCAGGTTTTCCCAAGCAGGGAAAGGACTGATTTGGACTGGGGATTCAGATGAATGACCTTCAAGGGAACGGATTCAATAGAGAAGAAGCATGATGGCAGCAATGAGCCAATAGTAATATGGGGAGATGGTTAAATATAAATAAGGCTTTCAGCAGCGAGGCAGCGATGGGGATGGAAACGCAAGGAGTGATAAGGGTTTCAAAAAATATGCATTTCCATCTAGGGAAAACTTAGTCCAGTTATATTTTGTAGTATCCACAAGGACACATCTTCACTTTGGCTCTTGTGGGGCAGCTGGCTGTGTCCCTTGTCCCATGGCCTGCTGTGGTCATAGATTTCAAGGCCTTGTATGCCAGTGGCCACAAGGAAGGGTCCCCCTCTCAGCCTATAACACCCATGAACATCTCAGTTCCTTCCTACCCTCTTCCTGCCCTGCTGCCTTCTCTTCTTTTACCTATTATCTATTTACTATGTTCCTCCTCAGGTATAATTCAGTATTAGAACAGATAAGAAAGGATTTCTTGGAGGAGACCAGGGCCATGCTTAGAAATTCAGTAGTTTGGACTATACCAGGTGGGATGCAGGAAGGTAAGAAGAGGGTAGATTTGGAACATAGGTTAGAGATGGGGTCTCCTGGACTTTCAGATTAAGTAGAAATGGGCTAAAAGGAAGGAAAAGGCAGAGACTGGCCCAGAAGTCCCAGGTTTGGGTGGCAGAAAGGAGTCAGAGTGATCCCTGAGGCCTTTCTTGCCTGCCCAGAGCCAGAGCTTGGTGCATCGACAACTGTGAAGCAAGCACTCAATCTCGGGGTAACATGATCCTGTAACACAGGGCTCCTCTGATGTGGGCTGCTTGCCTTTTACAGCATTAGGGGAGCAACATTTCATGGAAAATTCAATAAATCCCCCTGTACAGCCAGACGTCTGTAAACAATGGCTTCCAAATTCAATCAGGCTGGGGACCCGCAGCAGCATTTATGAGCTCTAACGTGGAATATTATATAGGGGAGTGAGTAACAGGGGACTGGGGGAAGGGACTTCCTGGAAGAAGAAAGCTCCTGTGTGGCTCTCACTCTCAGCTCCTTACATGGCAGGTGATTCTCCAGGTAGAAGTCTTGGTCATGGGAACTCTTAGGTGGGGCCTGGGGCTGCTGAGCCAAGACTGTGGGCTTGGGAAGGACAGGGACTTTTTTTAGTACTAGCTGTAAGGATGGTGAATGGTCAGTCAGCAAGGCTGTGAGCTTCCAGCGCCTGCCATGACCTGTATCAGATGCCCATCTGGGTATGATGGGTAGTGGTCATGATGAGCTTAGCTTACTGTTTTGTCTCATGTGAAAGACCTCATAACTTCTACACCTCCTTTCTCTAAACTTTCCACTCCTTTGGCTCTGGTCTGGTAAGGATCTTTAGAGAATAAGTCTCTGTCTCTCAGGTGCCTTACTTCATACAGAAAGATCTGCTACCAGGTGGAGACCCATATGGAAAGGTTTTGATGAGGAGGTTGCAGCATGCTATTTTGGGGAGACTTAGAGGTCTCACTCATCTGTAGACTCCCCAATAGATTTTTCCTTCTTTATCTTTTATTTTTGTTCTTTGCACTTTAAATACCCCTGTGTCCTGGCCAGCTCTCCCACACTCTGACTCCTCCAAACCCTCCTTGCATGCTTTCTTCAAAAAGCCAGGATGAGGGATTATGGGGAGAGAAAAGAGCAAAGGTTCTGAATTCAAATCCAGTTCCTGTCATTTCCTAGCTATGGCCCTTTGGAAAAAAAGCACTTCCTTTTCTGAATCCCAGTGTCTTTTTATAAAGGAACAACAGTTATTGTCTTGCATGTCCTTCAAGAGAGAAGAAATGAGACAATGTATGAAATTACCTGAGAGTTCTGGCATGGAATAAGCATGAGATGCAGGTAGCATCTTCACTCGACCGCCTCCCCCCCCCCCCCCCAAAAAAAAAAAAAAAGGCTTCCAAGCATGCTCAGAAGCTGCTTCCCTCCCACCAAAGGTCCATTCACTCTCTTCTCTTGCTCTGCTCATCTCACAGGCCCCTTTGCAACTGGCTTTCTTATGCAGGCCTGATTTGAATCAATAGGCCATGGGCCTATTTATAAGAGGTATATATAAGAGGTAGAGGTAGGGCTGGGAAGGTGGCTCAGTGGTAGAGCGCTTGCCTTGCATGCATGAAGCCCTGGGTTCGATTCCTCAGCACCACATAAGCAGAAAAAAAAAGCCGGAAGTGGCACTGTGGCTCAAGTGGTAGAGTGCTAGCCTTGAGCTGAAGAGCTGAGGGACAGCCTCTAGGCCTAGAGTTCAGGCCTCACGACTGGACCCAAAAAGAGGTAGAGGCAACACTTAGAAGGTTTTCATTTTGTCTTCCTTTCCCTCCCTCCCTTCTCGTTATTTTTGAGCTACAGCATTTATGCTCAGCCTGACTTGGATCATGATCCTCCTATTTACACTGAGATGACAAGTGATTACCATCAGGTTTTAGCAGTTAGGATGGGATCTTACAAACTTTCTTGTCTGAGGTGGCTCGGCTTCCCATTTGCTTTCTTGGAAAAACTCCATGAGGGTAGGCTTTTCACCTGCTTTGGTTATGGCTCTATTTCCAGGGTCAAGAGCTGCATTGACACTTGGCTATGTTCAATAAGTATTTCTTAGCTGAACTAACTAATCCAGCCTTTTCTATTTTCCTGTGGGTTTTCTCTGGTCCCAGGAGTAAAATGGAGAATTTGCTTTCCAGAAAACACAGAAAATGTTCTTGAGTCAGAAAAAGGGGCTAGGCATGGTGGTTGTGCTTATAATGCTCTGGGCTCCAAGGCCAGTTCTGCGCAAAAAGTGTGAGACCCTATCTGGAAAATAATTTAAGGGAAAAAAGGCTGGGTTTCTGACACACGTGATAGAATGCCCTTGGAATACTGGCTGGGCTTACCCATGGAACAGGTATAGGGCAGAATGGCTGCTAATAGGCTTCTTCTTGTAACTCATTGCTAGAAGCTTAAGTCTGGAAGGAGGAAGGAAAAGAGGTGATTTTTGCAAGCAAGCTTCCATGTGGCTCTGAGCTAACACATACTCTGCCTTGGAAGGAGTAGAGATGCATCATCTTTGGCTGTGCACTTCTCTGCCTTGTCACAGGACAAGTTCCATGGAACTGTCAAACTGTCCCCTAGTCTATCTTAAGACACAGGGCAATAAGGAGGAAGAGAAGGCTGTCCAGCCCCAACACTGTAGTAAGTGGTATTTATGAAGGGTTTATCATGTGCTAGGCTCTGCACCAGCACTTCCATGTATTATTACCTCATTTAGACTTCACAGCAGCCTAGGGAGAAGGGCCTAGTGGTATCCTCATTTCACCTAAAGGAAACCAAGGCTTAGGTTAAATAGTATGCTATAACCACAAGACCAAGAAGAAAACAAGACAGAATCTCAGGTCTGGCAGAGTCCAGAGCACAAGGTACTGAGCACCAAGCCTTTTGTCTTAGAAGGCAATGAAACCAGATGGTGGTGGCTCAACCTATATATAAGTTTAGCTACTAAGGAGGCTGAGATCTGAGGATCTAGGTTCAAAGCCAGCCCAAGCAGACAAAACAATGAGACTCTTACCTCTAACTAACCAGCAAATAAAAGGAAGTGTGGCTCAAGTGATAGAGTGCCAGCCATGAGTAAAAAAACCATCCATGAGTGAAAAGCCCTGAATTCAAGCCTGAGAACTAGTATATGCGCACATGCAGACATAGACACACAGACACACAACTCTCTCTCTCTTTGTGCTCTGACTGAGGTCATTTCTTGGGAGGGGTTAGATCCTCTGACCCTCCAGATCTCCTGCCGCATGACCCCAACTACAGAGACCAGAGAGAGGCTCTGCTGCCAGCTGGGACCAGTTCCAGCCAACTGGACATGATGGAACCCTTGTTTTATCTCAGGCTCAAACTGGGCTGTTTGCTCTAACATGTTCAGCTGCCCAGCAACACCATTCCACTGGAAGGAGAGGTCTACCTTTAGGATTTCCATTTAGCACAGGGAGGAAGGAGTCTAAGGCAATAGATCCCAGGGGTATCTACACTGTCCCCACCCCCATCCCATCCCTAGCTGCTGGCTTTACTCCTGAGGCAGGCCCATAAAAACCTTATTTTTTAAGGTCCAACACAGGACGGCACATTTCCTGCACACCTCTGGCACATAGTTTTGTGCATGCGTACCCAGCTTTAACAGCAACTTCTTGACTACCCAGTTCTCAGTATACTCTCTTTCTCCCTCTCCCTCTCCCTCTCCCTCTCCCTCTCCCTCTCTCCCTCCCTCCTACTCCCTCTCCCTCTCCCTCTCTCCCTCCCTCCCTCCTTCCCGCCCTCCCTCCCTCTCTTTCTCCCAGCTAGCTGCTGTAAGGATCAGTCCCCAAAGAAAAATGCCCAATTTGTCATGTCATGTCCAGCTGTTAACCTCCCGTTGGTAAGCCAAGGGGAAGACTTACTTTCTCCTATTTATTTATTTGCCACTTGGACAATGGAAGGCCCCAGGCCTGCTGAGTTCTCCATAATAAAGCCACCAACGATCTCCCCATCACCCCCCTCCCCTCCCCCCACCCCCATGTCAACAACACTAGCCAACCTGCAGGTGTCACTGGGCATTAACCCCGAGCTTAACTCTGGCTCTGCTGAACCGGAGGGAAGGGGGAGGGGGTAGGCAGCAAAGGTGGGGGGTCTGATGGGGAGGTCTCCACACAAAGAAGAAGGCCTGGGGATGGGCTGGCTCATAACCATCCCTCCGGAAAGCTCACTGTGCTGAGGCTGGGGGAGGGAGGGAGGGATCAACCAAATAATGCAACTCCTTCTTCCCAGCCTCCCCAGTGGTCTCCAGGCAAAGCCTTGGCCAGCCAGTGGCAGGCGCCCCACTCACCGCACCTAGCAACCCTGCCGAGAGACGGCCCTCCAGGAATGAGGCCCAGTGGGCTGGCCCTAGAACAGGCCTGGGAGGGACTGAGGCAGGGAGAGGCCCTTCAGGCTCCAGGCCCCCTTAGGGTGCTGGATCCTTTCTCCAGCCCTTGTTCCTTTCTGCAGGCTTCTTTGGCTTAGCTCAATTCTCCAGAAGAGAATTCTAGGAGGAGCCACTGGCAATATCCCTTGATCACCTGTGGATTAAATGAAGGTGGAGGTAGGGAGAATGGGCTGCTCCTTCTTTAGCAGAGTGACCTCTGTTCAGCTGTCAGAATGAGTTACGGGTCACACTGAGGTGCAGCTCCTGTAAACTCTCCTCTGGGGCCATGCACGCCTCGTTGTTAAGAGCACCATCTTTTCTTCCTGGGGCCCGGCTTTCCCCAGGGTGTGAGTTGTGGAAGTCCACATTAGCTGGGATTGTGCACCCATGTCACTCCCAAACCATCTCTGTAGTAGATCTCTACTTCCTGGCAAACAGTCCACTCCACTCGAGACATCCTCCCCCTCCCACAAGACAATCTTAGGTACAGAGGTGCTGGAAGGTAATTTTCTAAGACTAGTTGGTAGAGGCTGAGTTTGTAATTCTCTGCTGAAGTCCTTGGGGAGGCCATGACCTTGGACTAGTGGCACTCAAGTAACAGATGGAAGACTGTCAGGTCCTGCAGAGATGCCTGTGTGTCTTTGTGGACTGGCTGACATTAGGAATCAGCATGGCAATACCAAGGAAAGAAAAAAAAAAGATTGTCCCCTGCTGTCCACTGTTCTTGGTCTACACTGGGTATCATGTGTATAAGGATCAGCTGGAGAGACCAGAGAGCCTAGAGAGTATGGAGACAGAGGTCAGCAATCATGGAGGCCAGGAGGGAAGAGGAGCAATTAGAGTTTATTGGGTCAAGCCCAGGCTGTCCTATAAAACAGACCTTAATTGCCACAAGGGTCACATTCCACTTGAGGGGAGACAGAAGTTAAAATTTGGGATGAGGATGTTAGCTCAATGGTAGAACACTTGCACAGCCTATAATAGGCCCCCAGTACTGAAAAGTACTGAAAAGAAAATAAAGTTAAAATTTTTCTCAAAAAGAATTCCTTTCTTTCCCACCTTCTTTTCCTTCCTCCTCCTCCCCCTCCCCTCCCCTCCACTCCCCTCTCCTCCCCTCCCCTCCCTGCCTCTCCTGGCCTTACCTTCTTGTGCCTACTAGGGCACAGTACTGGTACTGTCCCTTAGCTTTTTCGCTTAATGCTGTCACACTACCACTTGAGCCAGAGCTCTACTTCTAGCTTTTTGGTAGTTAATTGGAGATAAAGAGTCTCAAGGGCTTTTCTGTCTGGGCTGACTTTCAGCCAGATCCCAGCTTCCTACCTGAGTAGCTAGGATTGATATGTGTGGACCAAAAGTATCTGGCTTCAAGAAGAATCTATCTTTCCTCTTCCTTATCTCCCTCCCTCCCTCTTTCCTTCCCTCCCTCCCTTCCTGCCTTCCTTCCTTCCTTCCTTCCTCTCTCTCTCTCTCTCTCTCTCTCTCTCTCTCTCTCTCTCTCTCTCTTTCTTTTGCAAGTCCTGGGGCTTAAACTCTGAGCCTGGGCTCTGTCCCTCCGCTTTTGCTCAAGGCTAGTGCTCTACCACTTGGGCCACAGCAACACTTCCAGCTTTTTCTGAGTAGTTTATTTGGACAGACTTTCCTGCCCAGACTGGCTTCAAACCATGATCCTCAGATCTCAGCCTCCTGAGTAGCTAGGATAACAGGCATGAGCCACAGGTGACTGGAAAAAAGGAATTTATTGTTTAATATTCCAGAAATATCTATACCCAGGAGAGATTTGGCAGAAGGGATGCTGATGGTTGCCAAGATTCAACACAACTGACCCACCTTGAGATGCCTAGATTACTCTTTAGTGTGTGAAATACTTGGGACTACCTGTCCCTTCTCCTGGCAGGTCATCACCAAGTTTCTTCTGGGAGGCCCTGAGATCTAGACTCTCCCAATCAGAAACAGGTGATGGTGGGCCAGGAGATGTGACTACAAAGCTGGTCTCTGAGGATTCTTTCTTTCTTTCTTTCTTTCCTTCTTTCTTTCATCAGTTGTGGGTCTTGAACTCTAGGCCCGGGCACTGTCCCTGAGCTCTTCACCTCAAGGCAAGCACTCTATCACTTGAGCCATAGTGCCACTTCCAGTTTTCAGGTGGTTTATTGGAGATAAGAGTCTCATGGACTTTCTTGCCCAGGTTGGCTTTGAACCACAATCCCTCAGATTTCAGCCTCCTGAGTAGCTAGGATTATAGGCATGAGCCACCAGCACCTGGCAATTCTTTCTAATAGTACTCAAAGGTTATGATCCTAGAGACATTATCATCTAGCCCATCATTTTGTGAAATAGATCTGGATTTGAACTCTGACTCAGCTGGTTGCTAGCTGTGTAACTTTGAATAAATTACTTGACTTTTCTGAGGTTTGGTTTCCTCTTTCATAATATGAACATAAGGATACCAAACTCCAGGTTGTTTGAAAGATTAAGTGAAATAATCTAAGAGAAACGCCTAAAGTAATGCCTAGCATATTGCAAAAACTGCAATAAATGTTAATTGCCATTTCTTTTCCTTGTCTGAAACTTATGCCTCGAGGAGGAAACCAATTTGTTGTAGCTAGCAGCCTCCATGGAGGGAGACAGGCAGTGGGTGCCCCCCATTCATGGCACCTGTCTTGCCCTCTCCAAGCCTTTGAACTTCTCTCCTGTATCACCATCAGTTCTGGGCAGAGATACCGGAGTGGTTGGCTTGTGTGGGAGGCATATACACATTTCTGTCTGGCCTGAATAGCAGGCATTAAAATGCATTTTGGTTCACCCAGGACAATAAAGAAAAAAAAGGAAGCTTTAAGTCACTAATAAAAATCAAATGTAGGCAGTTTGCAGGAGTGATCAGCTCAGAGCTTTGCTGTTCTCTTGTTAAGGGTCTGGAGCCATAAATAACTTCCCCATAAGAAGGCAGAGGCGAGGGGGAGTGAGTGAGAGGGAACGCAACCACACAAAATTTTTCATTTTTCTCCATAAATCATTTCAGCGTGCGATAATATTTGTTTTTTCTAATGAGTCTCTTGTGATCCATTCCAGGAGCTAACATCAGGGCCTGTCAGGGGGTGATGTGTGGTACAGTTCAACGCTTTACAAAAACTGCCTGCTACACAGATTTTTTTTCCTCTCTTCCTTATGCTAAGTATTCATGAAGCCCATTATTCTGTGCTCATGCTTTACAGATCCTTCCTTTCTGATCTTTTCCTTTGGGCAGCAGCCATTCTGTTCTATGCCTGCTGATACTGTGGGGCCGTGTGGCAGCCTGGGGAAGAGATGGGGGCAGTAGTGGGAGAGGAAGGCTGCTTAGAGTTATCCTTGGGAGGCCATCAAGTACAGACTTTGATCTTGGATGGGCTGGAGGAGCATTGTTCAAAGTTCAACTGAAGCCACTGTGGGACAATGCCTTCTATATGCTGGATTTCTCTTGGCCAACTGATGGACCCTACCACAGCGGGAAAGACCACCTGCCAAGTAAGATCCGATTAGTAAAACAGACTGTACATACCATGCTCAGAGTTAGGAGTTTATTCTGGAGGCAAAAGGTATCCTGGAGAATTTTTACAAAGACCAGGGTTTAGCAGGGTGTGGTGGCTAAATCTTGTGTCCTGAGTACTGTAATTCTAGTACTTAGGAGATAGAGGCCAGGGGATGATGATATCCAGGCCAGCCTGGGCCGTTTATTGAAACTTTGTCTCAACAAAATGAATCAAAACAACCCCAAAGACATCTATAGTTTGGAAAGATTTCTCTGCATCCTCCTTGAAGGAGGGGATCATGGTATACGAATCTTTGTATCTTATAAAGATACAGTATAAAGGAACAGATCAGGGAAAGGTGAGTTACAGACAGCAAGGAGAGAGGTAGAAATCAGAAAAATTTCTGCTTCCTGTCCACTATGAGGTAAGTGGCTTCCTCTACCACACCCTTTGCCCACCATGATCTTCTGCCTTGCTTCAGATGGCCAATGCTAAGTAGCAGATTCAGAAATTAGAGATTTTGGGGGCAAATGTAGGCAATCCCTACTTTTTCTTTAAGGCCAATTTTAGTGATTTTAGACTGTTTTAGATTGATTTAGACATCCCACTGTCCCAGGTTAGTTTATTCATTCTTTTTGGTTCCTATAAGATCTTTCCACATACCTCCTCCCTTCAGGCACTCACTACATTATGTTGTGACTGTTACCATCCTTGGAGGTGGGGACCATGGTACATGAATCCTTGTATCTTACCAATACAGGAAATGGCACATCCAGTTGCTCCATGACACTTATTCAAACAAACATACACATGAATGAATGAAAAGAAGGAAAACAGGCTGAGAGTGGTGCTACACATGTAATCCCAACTACTTGGGAGATGAAGGTAGAAGGATCTGAATCTAAGGCCAGCTAGGGCAAAGTTAGTATAAGATTCTGTCTGAAAAACAAACTGAAAAAGCAAGAAAAATATGTGTATAGTTCAAGGAAGACAGAACTACAAATGGAAAGCTCAGGAATTTAAGGGTGGGCACAAGAATAGAAGTCACCTAAGGAGACTGGGCAGGAATGCTCAGAGAGTTAGGAAAGTTCTAGAAAAGTTGTTCTGAGTACATGCAAAAATGAAATGAAATATGACAAAAACCAGGAAAAGGTCTGCAAGATCTGGCAATTCTGATGCTAGTACTGAGGCTTGTGAAAGTAGTTAATTGGAACTGAGAGGGCAGAAGCCAGACTAGTTAGTTTACTTCTGCATGAGATAGGAAAATAGAGGAATGTAGGAAAATAAGAAAATAGGAATGTAGTTGTGTCTTTCTTTTTCTTTTTTTGGGGGGGTCTGGTCGTGGGGCCTGAACTCTGGGCCTGGGTGCTGTCCCTCAGCTCTTCAGCTCAAGGCTAGTGCTCTACCACTTGAGCCACAGTGCCACTTCCGGCTTTTTTCTTTTTGCTTATGTGGTGCTGAGGAATCGAACCCAGGGCCTCAGGCATGCAAGGCAAGCGCTCTACCACTGAGTCACCTCCCCAGCCCCTGTAGTTGTGTCTTTCAAGAAATATAGCTAAGCAGTAATTTTTTTAAATGGAGGAAGCATCAGGGGGAAATATAAGCTCAAGGAGAAATGTTTTGGGGAATGGGGTAGTGTTACAGTTTGGATATAGTTTTCCCCAAAAAGTTCAGGTGATAAAGTCCTGGTCCTCCTAGGCATGCTCAGCTGCGTGGTGCTATTAATAGGTGATCGTATCATGGAGGCAATACTTTCATCAAAAGATGAATCTAATGATGAGGTCATAGCTGAATGGGCTATTAGGAGGGAAGACCTAGATGAAGAAAGGTCAGCAAGGTGTGCATTTGAAAGTTGTATCTTGTGAGGGGCTGAAGGCTTACCCCGGTAATCCTAGTTACTCAAGGGGCTGAGATCTGAAGATCTTAGTTCAAAGAGAGCTCAGGCAGAAAAGTCCATGAAATCTCCAAGTAACCAGCAAAAAGCAGAGGTGGAGGTATGGCTCAAGTGGTAGGTACCTTCCTTGAGCGAAAAGCCAAGGGAGAATGAGAGGTCCTGAGTTCAAGACCTAATTCTGCACTGAAGGAATAAAGTTATTTTCTCTCTCCCCCCTTCCCCCTGCATCTACCATCCCTAGCCATCATGAGCCGAGCAGCCCCTGCCATACACTCTGCCAGCTTACCATGATATTCTGTCTTGCCTTTCTTGGACTGAAACTTCTGATACTGTGAGCCAAAATAAACCTTTTCTCCTTTAAGTTGATTTCTCTCAGGTATTCTGTCATAGTGACAGAAAGCTGACTAGCACAGGTTAAAAAGGTATTTACAGAGTAAACCAGACTGAAAAGAAAGGATGCAAGAGAAGAGCAGAAGAAAGTTATGTAGATCCTGGCTAGATAACCATACTCAAGCAGTATTGATCAGTGTTTGATAAAGAAGTCTCCCGTGACATAGTATGGGATTTGTCCTTTGCCCTGCTCAGCATTTTTATCAACAACTTGAAGCCATAAACAACATAACTAACAAGTTTACAGTGAGACAATGCTAGGGATAGACAAGGTGAAGTACAGAATTAGAATTAAAACACTACTAGACAGGTGCCGGTAGCTCACCACTAATCTCAGCTACTCAGGAGGCTGGGTTCTGAAGATCACAGTTCAAAGTCAATCTTGGCAGGAAAGTCCATAAGACTCCCATCTCCAATTAATTAGCAAAAAGCCGCAAGTGGAGTTGTGGCTCAAGTGATAGAGTGCTAGTCATGAGTATAAAAGCTCAGGGTCAGCACCCAGGCCTTGAGTTCAAGCCCTAAGAATGCTACATATACCAAAAAAAAAAAGAATTTACTTCCATGTGTTGGAAAACAAAATTTAATAGAGAATGTGACTAATTCACATGCTAGCTAAAATATAAATTATGGAAGTATTGGTACCTTGAGAATTCATGGGATGGAAACCTGCGAGCTCTGGGTGATTTGATGTTATACAAAGGGTTTCTGAGGCCTTTGGCCACATTAGCAGAGGTACAGTGTGTGGAACAAAGGAGAGCTTGTCACACCATCACGGAGAGAACGATCTGCTCTGATGTAAGTTTCCCACTCTCCAGGAGACATCGTTGACGAGGACAGATTTTGTCAGGATAGAAAGATGTCTTGAAACCACAACTTATGAGAACTGGTTGAAATTTGAGGAAAGAATAATTTGAGAAATGTGACAAGAATTTCTAAATATTTGCCAATTTATCACATAGTGAAAAAAAGAAACTACCTCTAAAGAGAGTCAAAGGGCAGAGAATTTTAAAAAGGCAAAATTTGGGCTCAATAGGAGGAAAAAGTCTATATTCTCCTCTATACCAGGACTTCCTAAAATGGAAAATAAAAGGTTGTGTATATGCAAATATGTATGTCTTTTTTAACTGAAGAAGATTTGTGACTTTTAACAAAGTCTTAAAGGAACGTGGGACACGTATACTTTAAGAAGCACAGAATAAGTAGGGTGCTGGTAGCTCACACCTGTAATCCTAACTACTCAGTAGGCTGAGATTTGAAGATTGAGGTTTGAAGCCAGCCCAGGCAGGAAAGTCTATGAGACTTTTGTCTCCTATTAACTAGCAAAAAGCCAGAAGTGGAGCTGTGGCTCAAATGGTAGAGAACTAGCATTGAGCAAAAAAAGCTCAGGGACAGCACTCAGGCCCTGAGTTCAAGCACCCATGCCAACAAAACAAAACATATGAAAACAGAAGAACCACAGAAAAAAAAGGAGAATGTTTTTTCAGTATGACAATTACAATGGAAACAGGACTTCTAGGAAGAGCAGGTTTTTCATCATGGGACATGTTCAAATGTTCAGGAGGACCTTGTAAACCACTTGATCAAGTTTTGAGATCTCATATAGGAAGGTGTGTGTGTGTGTGTGTGTGTGTGTGTGTGTGTGTGTGTGCAGAAGGGGAAGAGGTGAGAGAGATAAAGGGGAAGGCAAGACAGAGGTAGTGAGATAAACACTGTCATGGGCCGTTTCCATCATGTACTCACAAGAGCATAATAAAGCCCTTGTAATATACTAGAACTTGTGTGGTCCCGGGGCCTAATTTGCATACTAATTACTGAGTGCAAATGGGACTGAGGGGTAGGGAGGGGAGGGTGGGGAGGAGGCATGCAGGGAGCGAGGGGCCTGGACTGTTTGCTCTGCCATTTCATATCATGCTAACAAGCTAATCCGGCGTGCAGTTAGCTCCTGATATATAACTGCTCATTAGTATTATAATAAAGTACATGAAACAACCATAAAACGTTATATACTGCACAAGTGTTGTTTTCTTGCCAATTATCTGCAGGCGGATTTATCACCACAGTTGTTTCGAATTCCCCTTGGTGAGGTTTGGGCGGAATAAAGAAAGGTGTTGGTGGCGGCAGCAGCAGAGGGGGGCCTTTTCGAGGGGCAGACCATGTGTTTTCTTAAGTAGCACTTACTGATGCGCCATTTCATGAGCATGAAGCTTCAAGATCTGTCCTTCCTCATCTCCACGGCTCAGGAAGAAAGAGGAGGAGGGTGCAAGGCCTACAGTTCCAAGGTTCTGGAGACTCAGGGCCCACAGGTTTTGGGGTAGCCCAGAACCCCTAGGTATGGAGGCTTTATCAGTGGGATCTTTAAAGGCTGTACCACTCCAATCTGCCAATGGCCATGTTCCAGGAGCCCTAGCTCAATGCAGCACTTCCTCCCCCCCACCCCATCCTCATCCCCAAAGTGAGAGATCCTAAAGGATCTCTGCTGAGGGCATCCTGGCTCTGGAAAGATGCTCTGGGGATCAGTGGCTCCTGCAAACACTTCCTTCCGCCTCAGTATACAATAACTGTGTGCTGGAGAAACTGAGAACAACTGAACAGCCCAAGGAAGCCCTGACTTGCCCTGTCAAACTATTGGGCCCAAGTCACAACCTCCTGATGCTGCTGTGTGCCACCATCACCAGCAAATACCAGCCTAGCCTTGAAACAGAGCAGCCCTCTGTCCAGTTTGCTGTGTTACATTGGAAGAGCACTTTATGTGGCTTGACCGGTCTCTCCCAGGCTGAAGGGAGCTTGTAGAATGCTCAGCATGGCCTCCTACAAAGCTTTCTTTCTTTTCTTTCTTTCTTTTCTTTCTTTCTTTCTTTCTTTCTTTCTTTCTTTCTTTCTTTCTTTCTTTCTTTCTTTCTTTCTTTCTTTCTTTCTTTCTTTCTTTCTTTCTTTCTTTCTTTCTTTCTTTCTTCTCTTTCTCTCTCTCCTTCTTTCCTTCTTTCTTTTTCTTTCTTCTTTCTTTCTCTGGGCCTGGGTGCTGTCCCTCAACTCTTCAGCTCAAGGTAAGTACTTTACCACTTGAGCCACAGCGCCACTTCTGGTTTTCTGATGGTTTATTGGAGATAAGAGTCTCACAGACTTTCCTGCCCAGGCTGGCTTTGAACTTCAATCCTCAGATCTCAGTCCCCTGAGTAGCTAGGATTACAGGTGTGAGCTACCAGTGCCTGGCCTCTAGGAAGGTTTTTTAGAGAGGCCTATAGTCTGGTACATCACCAGCTCCTCACAGTCTCAGTCAGGAATGGCCATGGGAGTCAAAGAAGATGAGCCATAAAAGGAAGGTTGCTGACTAGAAAGCCTCAATTAGGCCTCATGGGTCCCACTTCACCTGTAAGTGGTCACTTCCTCATTGTTCTTTGGGGTATTGATGTATCAGAAAATGGATGTGGGATCAGAAATGCAGGATCTACCTTCAACAATATATGACCGTCCCTGTTCATACACATTCTGCACAAACCAACAGTTCACCTTTTTCCCTTTGAATAATATCTCCACTTGAAGAGCTTTCAAATATTTTAAACCCTTCTAGATAAGTTCTTGTCTCAGTTTTCTGTTCTTTCTTAAATGTTGATCCATATCTCGCTGCAGATGGTTAGTGAAATCACCACTGGTTGATTTTCTGATGCCAGAGGCAAGTTTTGATGTATCATAGACTTTGAGGCTCACATTTCTCCCTCATAGCCAATTCCAAGGTTTGTGACTGTGTTATTTTTAGTGTTTTTTGTTTTGTTTTGTTTTGCTGATATGGGTGCTTGAACTCAGGGCCTGAGTGCTGTCCCTGAGTTTTTTTGCTCAATGCTAGCTCTCTACCACTTGAGCGACCAGTGTCCTGCTTATTCTGTGGTTCTTAATGTATGGGTGTCCCACATTCCTTTAAGACATAATAATATATCATGATGATGATGGCAGTGAGGAGAAAGGAGGGTCCACCTCTCTGATACTCAAGCTCCAAATCAAAGGAAAGAACAGTAAGGTGATGATGATTGATGATTCTAACCCAGCATTTGGGCTTTAGGTGTAATCTCCAGTGGACTTTACACTCTACCCCTCACTGTATGCACCTGCAACCCTGAGGTAGGTCTAGTTTCTCCTAACAGAGAATGCTTTCTTTTGTTTCTCTGTTCTTGTTCATTCTGGGCCCTTACCTGGAAAGCCCATCTAGTTTTCTACTGTCAGGTCTTCCCAATCCGGGTAGGGCACTGACTTTTTCTGACATTCCACTCTTAGTATGACCAAAGGGGCCCCTTCTCTGCCTAACGTGCCCTTTGTCTACCTCTATCTCAGTGTCCATCAGTGGCTTTTGAAACCTCTTCTTATAGGTGCCTTACCCTTTGTAGGCTCTGCTGCTAGCAGAGAGCTGGCCCATGGCAAGTACTGAATCCATGTCCTCATATGTTATACAGTGTATGGGAAAATCAAATGGGACTGAGGCTTTAAACTCACAATTATACATAACCAAAAACCTTTAGAAAACTTTACTCCTCCCTTTAGGCTCTACTATAGTTTAGAGCTGTTCTTCCCACAAATGCCCATGCTTCCAACGCTTAGTCCCCATATTGGGAGGTAATGGAAACTTTAAGACCTGGGTTGTATTGGAAGGTCTTCTGGCTGTTGGGAGTATGCCCCTGAAGGGAATAGTGGGAACCCCTTCTCTTTTGTTCCCTAATTTAAAAGGTGAACAACTTTGCTTAGCCTCTTATTTCTATCACAATGGACTACCTCAACACAGGCCCAAATGCAACAGAACCAACCAACTATGGACTGAAACCTCTAAAACTGGGAGTCAAAATTACCCTTTTCTTCCTATAAATTTATCTTGGGTATTTTTTTCTTTACAGTTCTGGAAAGCTAGCACAAGCCCCCTTTAGGAACTCAAAGCTGGAGGCAGTTGTCCGTCCCTGACTGAAGCTGAAGCTCTGCTCTTACTCTTACGCTGCTGTCCCAGGTCCTCAGGGGCCAGTCAGCAGAAGGCCTCAGTCACCTTGCTGTTCCCATCTGTAGGAGCTAAAGATGGACAGTGAGGTTACTGAGGCCTTTCAAAGGACTGATGTGTGGATTAACTGAGACAAAGAATGTCTTGGTCCTCCACTAAATGCTCAAGTCATATTGTTCTATACCTTTTTTTTTTCTCCTTGAATGGCACATTGTTATAATTAAGGAAAGAAGAAAGAGTATAGGCTTTGAAGTCAGAAAAAAAATTAATTCTGCCTTTTATAAGCTCATCAACTTCAGGAAAATTTGCTTATCTTTCTTAGCTTCCACTTCCCTATTTGTAAAATAAAAAAAAATAATGTCTACCCATAGTTTTAACAGGGAATAAAATATGTGATAAAAGATGTCAATATATGCACATATCAGATGTCATTCTCTGGTACAGAGTAAGGACTCAATAAATAGGAGAAGATAATAATAACTATAAAGATCTGGGTCTGGATGTAAAATTCATACAGCAGAAGAACAGGAATAAAGGAGATATGACTCAGCAGTGAAGGGAGTAAGCAGTTTTGATGAGAAATTCTTATGGGTCAACTGCTCATGCAGTACTCAGAGACATTCATAAATCAAGGACAGGCTAACCCTCCTCTGGGTAAGATCTGGGTACCATTCTGTGAGAATCCAAAATAATAACCTGTGTAAGCCTACTATAAACCAGAGAGCTTTTACATGTGTAAAATCTTATTATGAATCATTAGCAGCTGAGATGCAGATCATCAGTCCTGACTTCGAGTGGAAAGTAAACAGTATATGGACAAGGCCAATAAGGGCAGAAGCTGCCCACTCCTTTATGGCCCCATGAGGAAAACTCACAACAGTTAGTAAAATTAGAGTTCATTAGAAGATCTCAAGTCATTTTAATGGAATATTTTCCTTTTTTAAAAATATTTTTATTATCTTTAAGTAGTTGTACAAAAGAGTTGCCATTCTACAAAGTAGTTTGTGAATACAGTGTGTCTTAAGAAAGTATTTTCTAACATCTGAGAATGTCTAAACAATAAATGCTTTGAAGAATAATGAGATCTCCCTCAGCCAGGCGCTGATGGCTCACACCTATAATCCTAGCTACTCAAAGGCTGAGATCTGAGAATTGCATGGTTCAAAGCCAGCCTGGGCAGGAAAGTCTGTAGACTCCTATCTCCCATTAACAACCAGAAAACCGGAGTGGAACTGTGCTCAAAGTGGTAGAGTACTAGCCTTGAGCAAAAGAGCTCAGAGACAGCTCCATGGCCGATAGAGAAAAGAGAGAAAGAGACAGAGACAGAGAGATATCTCCCTTATAAGAGAGAGACTAGAAGATAATTTATATTGTGTGTGTGTATATGTGTGTGTGTGTGTGTGTGTGTGTGTGCATTTGCATGTGCAGAACTGCTCCTGGGTCTTGAACTCAGGGCCTGGGCATTGTCCTGAGCTTTTTGCTCAAGGCTAGTGCTCTATCACTTGAACCACAGCTCTACTTCCGGGTTTTTGATTAATTGGAGATAAGAGTCTCACAGATTTTCCTGCCCTGGCGGCTTTGAATATCCTCAGATCTCAGCCTTCTGAGTAGCTAGGTTTACAGACGTGAGCCATCAGTTCCTGGGAACTGTTTGTTTTGGAGGTGGGTTTTGCTATATTGTGTAGGCTGATCCCCAACTCCCTGGCTCAAGAGGTTCTTCTGCCTCAGCCTCCCAAATACTGTGACTATTACTCACATACTTTCATGCTCAGTTAAAAACACAATTTATTCATGGGTGCACATGATTCTACTATATTATTTAACCATTTCCTTGTTATTGACTATTTAGGCTATTTTCTAATAGTTCCTGTTAAAAACAATACCAAAATGATTATCCTTTGGCATACTTTGTTTTTCAGGCGATATTTGTTTTTCATTTTTGGTTTCTTTTGCTTTCGTTGTTGCAGAGTAATTTTAAGAGTTTTGGTAACTTATTTTGTGTTCACACTAAAAGAGTCATTCCTTAACCAGATACACAGCTATATCTAATGTAGATCTGGTTATAGCTTTATCCTTTGCATGAAACTTGATTTTGTGTCTGGGGAAGTAGTGAGTTGGAATGGGGGCATGAAGCTAGGAGACAGGTCAGGGTTCAAGTTGTATGTGAACAGGGCAGTCATCAGTGTTTAGAGAGCAGGTGAAATTACAGTTATTCAGAGTAGATGTTGAGAGGTGAAGGAAGGCAGAGGAAGCCAAAAAAAAAATGGGAATGAGGGATGAAGAGTGCACTAGATCCCAAGAACTGCATCAGAGAAGCTCAGAGAGAGAATCTCAAGAAGGGAGGGGTGATCAAAATGCCAGCAAAGTAGCAAGACAGAGCATATCTACCATGGGCCAATGGATGGGAAATGGGAAAGCAGAAATAAGTAAGATTGCTTTTGAATGTTTACCAGTAGGAGAAAGAGGAAGATGGGCTTACAAGTAAGATGTGTCTGGTTACATGGGAATTACAAAGTACGAATTAGTCCAAGGATACTTGCAGGCAGAGGAAAAAGCATCAGTAGGAAGAAAGGAATTAAAAATGCAAGAGGAGCTAGGCTCCTGAGGTTCATGCTACTCAGGAGGCTGAGATCTGAGGATGGTGGTTCTAAGCCAGCCCAGTCAGGAAAAGTCCATGGATACTCCATGCTAATCTCTAATTAACCCCTAGCAAACAGGAAGTGATGCTGTGGCTCAAAGTTTTAGAGTATTAACCTTGAGTGAAGAGCTCAGGCCCTGAGTTCAAGCCCTATGACAGACAGACAAAGAGACAGAGACAGAGATACAGAGAGATAGACAGAGGGAGACAGAGAGACACAGACACAGAGAGACAAAGAGACAGACAGACAGACAGACAAAGAAACAGATAAGAGGGAGAGAGAGAGATGGTGTCACAAAGTTTCATGGAGTGATAGACACTGGTGATGTAGCTCGGTAGTAGAGTTCTTTTCCTAGCATGCACAGGGCCTTAGATTTGATCCCTAGCACCACAAAAAATGGGGGGATGGGCATACGACTGTCTAGGTTTTATGTCAGTGAAATGACTACTAGGGTAGACAGTAAAGTTAGGAGAGAAGAGTTGAGCCTCTTGACCTCTCTTCACTTGGAAGTGAAGGAAAGGAAGTTGTGTAAGGCAAAATGAGGTAAACAGAGGCAGGGCAGAAAAATCTGTGTGTGTGTGTGTGTGTGTGTGTGTGTGTGTGTGTATGTATGCCAGTCCTGGGGTTTGAACTCAGGGCCTGGGCACTGTCCCTGAGCTTCTTTTGCTCAAGGCTAGCACTCTACCACTTGAGCCACAGTGCTACTTCCAGTTTTTACTGTTTATGTGGTACTGAGGAATTGAACCCAGGGCTTCATGCATGCTAGGCAAGCATACTACCACTAAGCCACATTCCTAGCCCCCAGAAAATCTTTTTGAGAGAGAAAGGTTTAAAACAGCTGTTCCAGGAAATGAGAAAGAAGATACATTATGGGATAAGGGAAAAGACTGGCAAGAACATTCAGAGTCTTGCTAGTGCTGACACCAGTTGCAATGGTGATGTGATTTTCAGTCAAGCATCACAGACCAGAATAGAGGAGAAAGCAAATGTTGATGAGGATTTGGAATCTGAGGTGGGGAAATGGGTGGGATCAAAAGGCAAAAGGGTAGGGAAATTGCATGAAGAAATTCTTTGAAGAGATTGACCAGAGGGTCAAGGTTGGGTGGGAAAGGAAGTGAAGCTAGGAGGGGGAATGATGGGCTTGTTAAATTAGGAATGGTCCATGGATTGAAGGTCTAAGTGAGGTCAAAAAACAGACTCAATAGGAGTGAGGCAATAGGACAGATGTAAGGATAGAAAGCCCTGATTAGAAAGGGAGGGTTTTGAATTTATGATTTCTAAAGTGAAGAAATTCCAGGAGATGGTTAGACCGAAGGGGCAGGGGATGTGTTCCTATCACCTTAGCCAGGGGAGGGAATAGGGGGTGGCAGAAGATTCGGATGGTCCACGTGGATGTTGAAATTCTCAGGGTGAAGGCAGGAACACCACTGTTTACACTGAACGGAGAGGTGATGTCATTCGCAGAAGACAAGAAAGGGATCGAATAGCCTTCAAAGAGCAGGGTGTTTGTATAAGGGTGAAAGTACTCTTTTGTGGACAGAGGAAGGTGTCAGCAAAGGTAACTTGGTACTATACCACAGGGGTGAACAGGTGCTCGGCAGTCAGGCAGCAAAAGCAAAACAGTGGTTTTAAGGCTGAGTATATGTTTTGTTTTATCTTTTGGTTGTTGTTGTTTATTGGTTGGTTCAAGCAGACATTCATTCAAAAAAGAACTGATGAGCTAAGTCTACTGAGCTGGATGCTGCTTCTAGAGGAATGTACTGCAGCCAACAGCCTCTCCCGCATTTTGCCAAAGGTGGCCCCGCTCCCTCTCAGCAAGGCCCCCACACCAAAGTCCTGGCACCAAAGCCAGGCAGGCCCTGACACCGGCTGATGACCAGTAGGGGATCTTCTTGTTACAGCTTTTTCCCCAGAGATAAATAGGCCACAGTAAAAAAGATTGCTACATCCTTTCAATAAAGATTTTTTTTTTCTTTTCCAGACAGCTTGAGAAATGTTTTAAAAGCTTCTCACATTTCCAGTGAAACCCACAGAGAAGAATTTTGCTTGTTATCAGCCCTGGAAGCCTCTGATAGACGGGTGACATTTTTTTCCCCCTTTTTCTCTTTCTTTTTCTCTTTTCCTTTTTTTTTCCACCAGCTGAAGAGAGTCACAGTGTGTTTTATAACTGGCTCTCTGCATTTCAAAAGCTCAACGAGGGCTCTCTGCTAACCCCGATAAGCCTTGGGCTCTTAGCGTCTTAAATACCTCTGACAAGCTATACATTACAGCGCTAATAATTTGCCAAATTTGCGCCCATAATATGATATCTGTAAAACGTCAAGGGCAGTAATGCGATTAGCGGTCTCAAATGAAATATCGAACATTCAGCGTTTAGGTCCTGAATAGGGGGAGAAAGGAAAGGAAATCAATTTCAAAAGCAGGAGGGAAAAAGGCGATAAGCGTGTAATAAAAATAGAGAGAGACAGAGGAGAGATGTAGAGGAAGAGATGGTTGAGCAAGACAGGGAAAGAGAAACACCCAACCTGCATTGTTTTTTTTTTTCCCAAGCAGGTAAGAGATGTAAAAACAAACAAAACAAAACTTTCACAAATTAGTTTGACTGTGAAGCAGAGAATAACATCTGATCACCACAGCAACCACGGATGGGTGGGGGTTGGGAGCTGGGGAAGGGGCTGGCCTAGCCTAAGGACCAGCCTTTCACTCTCTGTCCCCAACAGCCTGCTTCCATAAAACACAGGAAGTTGAATTACAAGGAGACTGAGGGTGGGCTCTCACCCTGCCCCCACCCACCCGAGGTGGCAGAGTCGTAATGGACTAATTATCTCGCCAGCAGAGTCGGTGGTGGCGGCAGTTCGCAGGAGAGAGGGCCGGGGACTATCACATACCAGGCTCTAGACTAAATAACAACATCTCACACCTGCAGCTTTACGAGCCCTTGCCAAGAGCAGGGAGTACAAGTGCCCCCTCCTGCTCCCTCTTGCTTCTCCCTGTGCACTTTTGGGCCTTCACTTCAGCCAGGCTGTGGCTGAGCTGCAGATGGGGAAGAGCGTTCTCACCTTCACCAAAGCCATGGTCCATGGCTCAGTCCTTACAACCAACAGGTAGATAGATCTACAAGTGATGCTCCTTAACTTGTGCTCCTCCCCAGGCTAAACCAGGCAATTCTTCAGGGACATCAGCAAGGCAAGGGAACCATGCCATTAAAATAACCCCAGCCAGGTTTGTCTGCACCTGCAGCTACTAGGCTCAGACTCAGAGGCAGGTAAGGATTGCGAGTGAAGGTACTAGTAGGCCCTCTAGGGCCTTGGGAGACAAGAGGATGGTAGGAGGCCCTCAGCACCTCGATTTGCTTTCTCCTTTTGCATCTCTCCCTAGTATTGTGCTTTGTGAGGCAAAGTGGTTCTTTAGAAATGTGGTATGCTTGTCTATTCTGCACTATTTGGGCTTGGAAGTGACTCCATAACTCTGAACCTCCTTCTTTTGCAAAGAGATGTGATGGAGCTACCTCAGAAGGAGAAGCTGATGATGATGGGCCTAGCAGGGTGATAGAGTCAGGAAGAGTTAACACCAGGTCCTTTCCCTCCTCTGAACACTAGCGCCCTCTAGTTCCTTAACCTCTTCACAATTGGAGGATGTTAACTCCGTAGGCTGCTCACCTAGGCAGAGGGGCGAAGGGTGGTGAACGGCCTGGAGTTAGGGAAAAGCAAATAGGCTGCCTGAGGTTTTCCCCAGACCCTTCCCCAGGGCGGCCTGGAATGGCCATTACAGGGCCACTTCTTGCGGCACCACGAGCCATTAAAGCAGGAGAGCTCAGGGAGCCATCAGCACAGCACAGATGACTTCCCCAGATGTGGCAGTGGGCAGGATGTGGAAGCCCCCAGCCTCAACTCTACAGACAAAACATTCCCGCACTAACCATCTTCGGAAACCCCACTGCCCAGAGCCCCTCTTACAGATGCTTTCTAGACCATTTAGCAGGAGGCAGTGTTTATTTTTGAACATATGTTCTTCCCCATCTCTTGCCTTCCTTCTCCCTTACTGGTCTTTCCATACCCAAGGCTACCCTATGCAAAGGCTGCTGTGGTTACTGCCAAGTTCTGATGCCAGTGTGGGTAGCATGCTTTGTTTTGGCTAAGAGCTTAACTGTGTGCATCTAAGCCTGCCTGCAAACATTTCTCTCTCTCTCTCTCTCTCTCTCTGTCTCTCTCTCTGTCTCTCTCTCTCCCCCTCCCCCCACCATTTGCCTAAACCTGCATTAGTAGAATGCATGTACCACACAAGCCCAAGAATGCAAACTCCTAGGCTAAGCAGTCTGTTCTCTGTGTTCAAAAGTGGGATATAGTAGTTAGAGATGGTTCAGGGGCATTACCTTCCTGTTGGGAAGGTAAGAAGGTTCCTGGCCAGGAGGAAAATTCCTAGCCTGGAGCTAGATCCAGGCTCTGCTTACTTCTCTGTCTAGTGTAGTGTTGTGTTTGGTTATTGCTCACACCCCCTCAGGCAAGGTTGCTTTGCTCTCTTTTCTCCAGTAAAATAGAAGCCCAGTCCTTAAGTGACTAGCTCAGATTTCACCCTCTTCAAAAAGCCTTCTTCCGTAACTCAAACAGCCCAGAGTTTATCTTTGAATACATACAAGATTCATGTTTACTGGGTGCTTATTGTATGCCAGGTGTAATTTAAGCATTTTGCATATTATTTAACTTGGCTTTCAGAAATCTGGATATTACTGTCTCTATTTTATGGACAAGAAAAGGAATTCTGAGACCTTAAGTGATATACCTAATTCAAGTAGAAAGGGATAGAGCTGGAATTCAAATTTATGTCTGATTCAAAAATCCCATGATCTTTCTTTTCTGTGATGGAGTGTCCATAGGGTAATGTTCGCAAACATTTGTCACAGTCCTTTCTAATGTGTGGCCTCCAGGAATGAGAACAATACCATTGGATGAAGTATGGTGGATTAGAAACAAGATCTGTTTGTGTGTGTGTGTGTGTGTGTGTGTGTGTGTGTGTGTGTGTCTGTCTGTCTGTCTGTCCTAGTGTTTGAACTTAGAGCCTGGGCACTGTCCCTGAGCTTTGGTGCTCAAGGCTAGTGCTCTACTACTTGAACCACAGCTCCTCTTCTGGCTTTGTGGTGATTAATTGGAAATAAAAGACACATAGACTTTCTGAACTAGTGGCTCATGACTGTAATCCTAGCTACTCAGGAGCCTGAGATCTGAAAATGATAGTTCAAAGCCAGCTCAGGCAGGAAAGCCTGTAAAACTCTTATTTCCAATAAATTACACACACACACACACACACACACACACACACACACACACACACACACACACACACAAAGCCGAAATGGAGCTATGACTCAAAGTGGTAGTGCTAGTCTTGAGCAAAAAAGCTCAGGGACAGTGCCTAGGCCTTAAGTTTAAGCCCAGGATTGGCACAAAAATATTTTTTAAAAAATGAAAGAGTCTTGGGGACTTTCCTGCCCCAAGCTAGTTTTGGACCTCAATCCTCAGATCTCAGCCTCCTAGTAGCTAGGATTACAGGTGTGAGCCACCAGTACCCGGCAAGATTTTTCTTAATACAACCAATGTCTTAAGGCATCTAATTTCTTGTTTCAGATAATTTGATGATCAACCACACACTCATATTTTCTCAGATAACTACATTTCCCTCTCAGAGTAGTTGCTCATATAAACCTTTTCTCCTTTTTCTTTCTACTTGTAGTATACCACCTTCACTCATTCACTTGCTAATTTATCCATTTATTCTTTCATCCGTCCAGGAGAGATGAATTGAGAACTTACTGTATGACAGGTACTTGGTAGCACCAGGATACACCGATGGGTACAGGTTTCCTCAGTGTGTATATGTATGTTGGGGTCATGGACATGACTTGAGGAATGACAGAAATAAACATGCAGCTGCAAGAGGGAGAAGTTCTGCAAAAGCAATCCATGTTGTCTCAGGAGATGTGACCTCCTTAGGGGAGTTAGGGAGGGCTTACCCAAGGAAGAAATGGAGATTTGCTGAAAACCAGGTCTCCCATCTCAACTCCTACTCTCCAGCCTCCTGGCCCTTGACTTTGTCTAGAAAAGTCCAGTGTTTTTTAGGTCTGTGTGTGTGTGTGTGTGTGTGCCTTCTTCTTCCTTGACAATCTAAACCAGGTCTCTATTACATTCCCCATTTTCTCTAAAGCATTGGTTTATTTAAAGTTTACCATCCTATAAACTATAGCCTCAATGAAGACAAATAATATTTCCCAAATATCTTGCTTTATACAGTAACAAGACACTACTTGGCATGTTCTTCAAGAGATGTTTGCTGAATGGAATGGGCCATCTTGAATTTTTTTTTTCTATTCTAGGGAAGAACCTAATGGCCTCACGTTTACTAGGCCAGTGCTTTCCCACTTGAGTCATGCTCCACTCCTGAATGGGCCATCTTGATTTCTTACTCTGTACTTGTGCTGCTGAAGTTTTGGATTCTAGCACAGGAATTTACATTTATTAAATTTCATATTATTAAATCACTCCAGCTTACTGGTATTCTAGGGCTTCCTATCTTCCTATTATTCACTGAGACCTGCAAGTCAAAGAAACTTGCAAAGCCCTATAACTTAGGAATTTAGTTTGGGAGCTGGAAGAAAAGAACAGTAATTAGAATGTAGTAGTTATGCCCATAGTGATAGGGTATCCCAGAGAACAGAACTGTTAAATCTGGCTGGAGAAGAGGAATTTAGGAAAGGCTTGAATTTAGTTTTGCTGCAATATGGACAAGAGGTAGACCTCCCTGCCTTAACTGCAAAAAGAGCATGTATGTAGTCACAGGGAGCTGAGAGAAGTAGCAAGGTACAGACAACCCACAAAGGTCAGAACCGAGTTTTCTACAATTGTCAGTGTGTCTGTCTCTTTCTGTCACACACACACACACACACACACACACACACACACACACACACACACACTGGACTTGGTATTTTCTTATTGTTCTATTTTTTCTCTTCTGAGAAAAAAATGTGACAGAAAACATGATAGGTTCTGGTCATGTCCCCATGAATCCATTTTTCACAGTAGCCAAGAGTTACATTTAATATGTGGATCTGATCATGTGACCACTACCACCACCCTTCCAAATGAAAGCTTTCCATGCTTACCAGTTGTTCCTGGAAGTCATACTCTGTTCTGTCCAACAGGCTATGATTGCAGCTTCTCACTTTCCCCTCACAGCCCTTCTGTGAGTCAGTGACTTACACCTTTGCTTGGCTTCTATACAATCTCTTCTGTTTGGATGGAGACAGAAGGGTGGGATGTCTAGGAGGTTTCTGATTTGGGTCTCTTAGCACTCCTCATGGAATGCCTTGCTCCCAACACTACCATTTCCATAATGCCAAACTATCATTTTCTGAACCCTTTCCTTTCCTGCTGGGCTTTTACATACAGCATTTCCTGTTTGAAACACCCTTTCTCTGGCTTTTAAGTCAGCCTAGCACCTACTTCTCCATTCTGCAGATGTGACAGAGGAATTGTTTTCTCTAGGAAGTTTTGGTGCCTTCTGTCCATATTTTTGCCCTGCTAAGGATCAAACTCAGGGCCTTGCATATGTCAGGCAAGTGATCGACCACTGAGTTATACCCCAAGTCCGTGTGTGTGTGTGTGTGTGTGTGTGTGTGTGTGTTTGTGTTTTGAGACAAGGTCTTGCTATTATAGCCCAGGCTAACCTTGAACTTGTCATGTAGCACAAACTGGCCTCAAACTTTCCATCCTTCTTCTTCTACTTCCAGAGTGCTGAGACTACAGGAGCCACTTTGCCTGGCTACCTCCACTTCTTAAGCCCCACAGCTTAGATAGTGGTCCACTTTGATAATGGTTGATGACCACTCCTCATTTTAATGTCTGTTTTCGTATCCATCTCCCTTTCTTATCTTTGTGTGACCAGTTATATGTTCATCTTAGCTAGCATGATGCTTAGCACATACTCAGTTTTAAATAGTTGTCAAATTAATGATTAAATAAATAAATGGCTGAATGAACAGACTTGTCATTGTTTTCAAAACACTGCAGGCCTATTGATGGCTGTGCCTTTCTCTGTACATCATTCCACAACTAAACTCTTCTTCATTTCTCTCCATCCCTTCTATGTCTCCAATAATCTGTTCTTCCTCTCCCCTGCCCTCTTCTGTAAGAGCTTCCTCTGCCTGTTGGTTTGTATTAGAATCCCAAGAGTCTCCCATAGTTCATTTATGCATTCACTCATTGTTTATTGAGCACCTGCTCTATGTCAAGCACTTTATTCAACAATGAGAACATGGTCTCAAGCTTCCAAGAGTTCACTTTCTGATAGGGATTAATCTTCGAAGGCTCTCCATCCATTTTCTGAAACAGACTCCAGGAATGCCCATTCTCTGGCTGTCTATGTTAGATTTTACCCACTGGAAGACAGGATGGTAAAGAGGAAAGAACATGGACTTTGATGTCAGGAAGCAGTGGGTTTAAATCCAAACTCTCCTTCCCCCCTCCCCCCCTTGCTCTCTTGCTTGCTCGTTCTCTCTCTTTTTGTGGTACTGGGATTTGAACTCAGGGCCTGCACTTGCCTGGTGCTCCACCACTGGAGCCATACCTCCAGCCCTAAATCCAAATACTTCTTTATCCTGAACACATACCATTTAATATATCTTTTAACAAAAATCACATAACATACTAAAACATATGAATGTTTTTCCTATGCTTGGTTCTATATAAAGTGTTTCTTATTCAGCAGAGAATAAGAGACATACAGTTATCTCTCTGTATCTTTGGGAACTGGCTCCAGGATCCCCCATTCCCATATCAAAATCATGTCCCTTCTACAAAATGGCAGAGCATTTGCATATAACCTATGCACATCTTGTGGTACACTTTCATTCATCTCTGTTACTTATACTACAATGTAAATTTTATGTAAATCATTATTATAAGACCATCAATCCCAAAGATAGAGGCAGTATGTAGGAATCAAACACTTTGGAATCAAACACTCTGCAGGCCTCTGTTCCTTCCCCTCCCCTCCCTTGCTCAGAGTTCTTGAATTCTCTTCCAGCATCATTAGAATTTTCTGCCTGCCCCTTTAGGGCTGCTCAAAAAATGTTATTATCTTGCATTGTTAGAGAATAATGACCAGAAAAAAAGGTCTGTATGCATTCAGAACAGTTGGAAATTTTAAAAAAGCATTTTCCCCCTGAGGTTGTTGACTCTGTAGATGTGGGCCTAGATCTGGAGGGCTGACTGCAGTCCCGTCCTCACAGAGCTTGCACTCAATGAAAGAGACAGACAGTTAATCAAGGCACAGGTAAATGTCTACTGCAAGTTGTCATATGTACTTGAAAAAGAAAAAAGAAAATAAACAGAAGAACAAGTACAATCTTTTTTAGCCTGGGAAGTGTTCTCTGAGGAACTGGCATTTAAGCTAAGATCTGAGGGATGAGGCGGAATCAGCCATGTGAGGAGGGAGCCGAGCGTGAACTGAGCGGATGCAGGCCCCTGTGGTGTGGCGAGGGTCAGGGGAGACAGGGAGCAGATCTTCCCTGGATTAAGGATTATGGATTTGACTCTAGAGGTCATGCATCTTAAAGATTTCTTGGCTGCCAGGTATAGACGCTGGAATAGGAGGTGGCCAGTAGTGTTGAGGGACAAATGAAGATGGCCACAGTTATAGTGGCACCACAGAAGTGGGGCAAATGGGAAGGCATGTGAGAAATGTTGCAAGGCAGCATGGTCATGATGAGGATTGCATGGGATAAGCAAAGGGGAAAGGTCAAAGATGTCCCAGTTTTATGTTTTGAACAGTGGAAAGGAACAAGGTTGGAAGGAGAAAATTCTTTAATTTTCTTTTCTTTCTTTCTTTCTTTCTTTTTTTTTTTTTTGGTGCCAGTCCTGGGGCTTGAACTCAGGGCCTAGGCACTGTCCCTGAGCTTTTATGTTTGAGGCTACTTCTTGAGCTACAGCTCTGCTTCTGGCTTTTTGCTGATTAATTGGGGATAAGAATCTCACAGACTTCCCTGCCCTAGTTGGCTTTGAACCTCCACTCTCAGATCCTGAATAGGTAGGATTGATTACAGGCAAGAGCCACCTGTGCTTGGCCTTTTAAAATTTTTTAATTGATTATTTTAATAATCTTTAAGTAGTGGTACAAAGGGGTTTCGATTCAACATATCAATTTGTGAGTACAATGTATCTTGGTCCATGTTACCCCTTCCATCATTCTGGAAGAGAAAGTTCTTAGCAGATGTTTGAGCCAGTTAAGTCAGAATTCGGGCTGGAGATCCAAGTGGAAGGAGCAAATAAGAGGAAATGGTAATTCAAAGAGATGTCTGATTTGACATCTAGAGGTTACACATCTTAAAGATTTCTGGGCTGCCAGATGGAGAGGCTCAAAGAGGAAGTGGCCAGAACAGAAAAATCAGATGGATGATTCCAGCAGTATTAGAATGTGAGTCAGGAGATGAGGAAAAGTTAGGATAATGAAATTCATTCACCAATTGGAACCACAATTTCTTAATATATGAGATGAAAATAAGGCATGAAATGAGATCATGTAAAATACCTGGCACATAATTAGATACTCAAAAACTAATGTTTTCCTAAACCTTCCTCTTCTTCCTTGACTGTACTTTATCCTCATCTTCCTTTTTCTTTTTCTTTTTTTTGATGGTACTAGGGGTTGAGCTCAGGGCCTTGTATTGGCTTGGCTTTGTTTGCTTGGCTGGTATTCAACTTCTTGAGCCACACCTCCAGACCTTCATTTTTTTTTCTTTTAGGTTCCTCAAGCCCCCTTCTCCCCCAATTATCTTCATATACTGTACACAGTTGTCACCAAAATGAGAAAAACAACTTTCTTCAATGCCCACAAACATCTTAAAGGAATGAAAAGCCAGGATTCATTGATTTAATATTCATGCAGTCTACAATGTGGTACCCTCTGCTTAAAATACCTTTCTCTTTGCTTTTACCATGTGTAGCAAACTCCTCCCTAAGAGCTCACGGTAAGCTTTGGCAACTCTGCCACCTTTCTTGAGGAGGGGTACTTGCTTCTTCTAGCATTTAGACCTGTCTTAGCCCTCAGCACATTATATTGAAATCATCTCTTTAGCTGGCTGATTCCTTTAGTAGACTATGAACAGTCCTTTAATGCAAGGACTGGTTTTTGTTGTTGTTGTTGTTGTTGTTGTTGTTGTTGTGGGGCTTGAACTCTGGGCTTGGGCGCTGTCCCTGAGCTCTTCAGCTCAAGATAAGTGCTCTACCACTTAAGCCACAGCACCACTTCCAGTTTTCTGGTGGTTTATTGGAGATGAGAGTCTCATGGACTTTCCTGCTCAAGCTGGCTTTAGACCATGATCCTCAGATCTCGGCCTCCTGAGTAGCTAGGATTACAGGCATGGGCCATCAGCACCTGGCTTATTTATTTTTTGAGACAGTCTCACTATATAGCCTAGGCACTCTTCCAACTCTTGATTCTCCTGCCTGTGCCTCCCAGGTGCTGAAATTACTTTGTGTATTCTGCCCAACTTATTTTCCCTTTATATGCTGAATTGCCAGTGTGAAGAAAGAAAAGAAAATGGCTGACATTCCATCCATAAAAGCTACACCACGAGAGAATGCCATCTTCTCTTGACAATCTCAGGCTTCTCCTAGCTTTGTAGGTGGTCCAAGAGTCTAGGGAAAATAGCCACAGCATACAGGATTTTCCTCTTTTGTAGTTTAGCACACCAATGGTAACCTTGTCTTCATATATTACTTCTGTGTAGCAATATTAGCATTGTAAATTACATGTATTTTCCCAAAAATTTCACAGGGATCTGAACTAACAGTTTAGCTGAAAGTGCTCATGGGTACTTGGCTTCCGTCAGTGTTGATCTGAAGATGAGCTGCTAAAGCTCAAGCAGTGCCTTCCTTAGATATGACCTGCGCTACCTCACCCTTCTGAAAGGACAGCAAAGGAGCTTGAGTGTTGTTTGCTTTTTCATTCATCTAAATTTTTTGCTTAAATTAGGTGTCTCAGCCCAAGGAGGTGATATGACCATCGTTTTAAATGGACTGCTTAATCTAAGTTAAGTACTAGAGAGACATAGGTTTAAAAACAGTCCTTGGGGGACTGGGAAGATGGCTCAGTGATAGAGTGCTTGCTTTGCATGCATGAGGCCCTGGGTTCGATTCCTCAGCACCACATAAACAGAAAAAGCTGCAAGTGGTACTGTGGCTGAAGTTGTAGAGCACTAGCCTTGAGCTGAAGAGCTGAGGGACAGTGCCTAGGCCCAGACAGAGTTTAAGCCCCACGACTGACAAAAAGTAAAAAAAAATAAAAATAGTCTTTGCGGCAGGGTGGAGGTAGGGGCACCAGTGGCTTACACCTGTAATCCTAGCTATTCAGGAGCTGAGATCTCCAATTAACCAGCAAGAAGCTGGAAGTGGAGAAATGGTTCAAATAGTAGAATACTAACCTTGAACAAAAGAAGCTCAGGGACAGTGCACAGGTCCTGAGTTCAAGCCCCAGAACCACATCCACCACAACAACAAAAGAATAAGTAAATTAATAAAAATAAGAGGCAAATTAAATGGGAGGTCTGAAAGCCTTGATCAAGAATGATATGTGATGGTCTGGGAAGGTGGCTCAGTGGTAGAGCGCTTGCCTTGCATGCATGAGGCCCTGGGTTCAATTCCTCAGCACCACATAAGCAAAAAGGAAAAAAAGCCAGAAGTGGCGCTGTGGCTCAAGTGGTAGAGCGCTAGCCTTGAGCTGAAGAGCTGAGGGACAGTGCCCAGGCCCAGACCCACGACTGGACCCCCCCCCCAAAAAAAAAGAATGATACGTGAACTAGAACAGATATTCTAACAATGTGGGCACCAATAAATGGCTCCCAGATTCCGAATGTCTGGGTCTTTCTTTAAGAAAACTGTATCGTGATGAGAAGTGATCACTTCTTCCTTTCCACTCCCAGAGCATGCTGATCCCATAAATCACTTATACTGGGTCTACCATTCCTGCACTGAATACAGTACCTGACACACAAGCTGCACCTGTATTATTCCAGGGCTGCTGCTGCCTACTAAATTATACTGACCTTGCTGTCAGGTGGTGTTAGCCACAGCGCTCTTAGTGCTGTACCATTCCCATCTGGTTCTAGACACCGCTGCACTTCCCCTGCCCCCCAGCAAGGTTCACTCAGTATTCTGGATTTCCCTAGTGGTCCTGGAATTGTCTGATTGGCAAGCTGGAGATTTTAGTCAAACACTGAAGAAAAATGAAATGGATATAGACTCCTGGCTTGATCCCTGTTGTGGGTTCCTAAACAATCCTGCACTTGCTGCACTCACTTTTCAGAATTTACTTCCACCTTCAGAGCACCTCCCTGGCATAGTTATTATTGCTAGGTCTTTTATTTCTGTGTTTATTCTTCACTACTGACCCATTCCCAAGGACAGCCTAGGTCATAAACCCCCCCCCCCCCCATTTCTTTCTTTTGTTTTTGAGACAGGGTTTCACTATAGCCCAGCCTAGCCTAGATCTCTCAATCTTCTGCTTCAAGTTCTTTTGTTGTTGTTGTTTTTTGTCAGTCGTGGGGCCTAGGCCCTGTCCCTCAGCTCTTCAGCTCAAGGCTAGCACTCTACCACTTGAACCACAGGGCCACTTCCTCCTTTTTCTGCTTATGTGGTGCTGAGGAATTGAACCCAGGGCCTCATGCATGCAAAACAAGCACTCTACCACTGAGCCACCTTCCCAGCCCCTGCTTCAAGTTCTTGACGGCAGGGATTACAGGCATGCATCACCATCTTCATTTCTTTTTTCTTTTTCTTTTGTTGGTCGTAAGGCTTGAACTCTGGGCTTGGGCGCTGTCCCTGCACTCTTCAGTTCAAGATGAGTGCTCTACCACTTGAGCCACAGTGCCACTTCCGGTTTTCTAGCGGGTTTTATTGGAGATAAGAGTCTCACGGACTTTTCTGTTTGGGCTGGCTTTGAACTGTGATCCTCAGATTTCAGCCTCCTGAGTAGCTAGGATGACAGGCATGAGCCACCGGAGCATGGCCCATCTTCATTTCTTGATGTTAGCTTCTGCTGCCGTTTACAGAGATGCTAGTCTTCAAAACTGGATTAGTAAAAGATAATTAGTAAACAATAAACTTTAGAACCTCCATTGTCACTCCACAGTCTCAGGTTCTGTGGCTCTGCTACTTCCTCTGGACCTCATGTGAAGCAAACATTTGATTTAGCTTCCATTCATGGGTCTCATTACTGTGTTAGTCAAATAGTTTATCTTTTTAAAAAATCTGAGAAGTAGACTGATAGTTGGTTAGGTCTCAGCTTGGTCCACACATAATGCCAGGTAAGAGGGGAAGCTACCACACATCTAGTAAGCTCCATGTGGAATTGGTTTTTGTCCTAGAAATAGCCATTAATTAATATTAAGAAGTCAATTGAGCCGGGCACCGGTGGCTCACGCCAGGCTCACGCCTATAATCTTAGCTACTCAGGAGGCTGAGATCTGAGGATCGAGGTTCAAAGCCAGCCCGGGCAGGAAAGTCTGTGAGACTCTTTATCTCCAATAAACCACTAGAAAACCGGAAGTGGCGCTGTGGCTCAAGCAGTAGAGTGCTCGCCTTGAGCTGAAGAATGCAGGGACAGCGTCCAAGCCCAGAGTTCAAGCCTACGACCGACAAAAGAAAAAGAAAAAGAAGAAAGAAATGAAGATGATGATGCATGTCTGTAATCCCTGCAGTCAAGAACTTGAAGCAGGGGCTGGGAAGTGGTAGAGTGCTTGCCTCACATGCATGAGGCCCTGGGTTCGACTCCTCAGCACTACATAAGCAGAAAAGCCAAGAAGTGACGTAGTGGTTCAAGCGGTAGAGTGCTAGCCTTGAGCTGTAGAAATGTACTCATTACTTATATAACTTCAATCCCTCTGTTCATCAAATTTACAATAAGTAATAAATAAAATAAATTACAAAATATACTATTTCCTATTTTTTAAAAAAAAAGTCAATTGGCTGGGCACTGGTGGCTCATGTTTATAATCCTAGCTGCTCAAGAGGCTGAGATTTGAGGATCATGGTTCAAAGTCAGCCTGTGCAGGAAAGTCTGTGGGACTCTTATCTTCAATAAACTACTCAGAAAAAGCTAGAAGTGGCACTGTGGCTCAAAGTGGTAGAGTGCTAGCCTTAAGCAAAAATGCTCAGGAACAGCATTTAGGCCCTGAGTTCAAGTCCCATGATCAACAAAAATAGCAACAACAAAAAGTCAATTGTTCAGCTATAGAGCTCCCAGTGACGTGCACCATGGAGAAAGTCTTCATCATTCTGGACTTCACTCCCACATTCCAGTTCCTCTGGACAGCTTATATAGAATCAATTATCTGTGTAGTCTAGTGCTCTAGACTCATTTAACATATATTGAAAGCCTGCTGAGTGCCAAGCAGTGGGCTAGACACTGGGATTATGGTACTGACCATGATGATCAGGGTCCTATACTCAGAGGGGTCACAGAGTGCAGTGGAAATTAGTCACTAAGCAACTCTAATTATGCAATCTGTTGGTTTGGTTATATTCAGGACTAAGTGCTATGAAGACAAGTACAGGATGTCCTGCATCTATATGTATACTGTATCTCAACAAGGCCTGTGGTGGTGAAAGCATGAGGCTGGCCTAATACATGACTTGAATGGTCACTTCTTTTCCTCCTTGCTCAGGCTCTTCCTACTTCCTAGAAACTTCTAAAGCTACTCCGTGCCTCTCTTTGAACAAGGAAAAGAACAGAAGGCATTGATGATGGAGGTGTAGAATACACATACACCTGGGCATGTGCAAACACATACACAACCACACACATGTGCACAAGCATGCATGCACACAGGCACAGCGCACACACACACGCACACACACAGAGCCAAGGATGACCCATGAAACATGCCCTGGGGGAAGAAGAGGAAGAAAAAAAAATGAAATCCAAACAGTCTTTTTCACCCCGAAAACATATAATTTTGTGTAAATTTTTACTTTAAACATCTCTCTTTTCCTGAGCTGTGATATGGGTCCTGTCAAAGCTGGGGCCAATTACTGCCATTAGGTTCCCATCATGTCCCCGCTTCTCCCCCCGTCTGGAAGCCCTCGCCTCACAGGCCTATAATCTGCACTCACTTTCACTCCATCACTTTCAGAAGGAACAAAATTGTTTTGTGTGTTTTTTTTTAAAAGGGCCTTTATTTGGCCCCTGTCAACTCTGAAAAGGAGAGAGAGAGGGAGTAAGAGAGAGGGGGAGAGAGAAAAGAGGAGAAAGAAAGATTGTTTAAGTGTTTAACCATGAGATTGCCAAGAGGAGGTTTACAAAGGGAATCAGCCCAGCTCATTTTAGGGCCTAGGCTGGGGGACCCTTCAGATACCAAAACCTGGACCTTGTCACTTTCTCTGCCTTTGAGGGAGGAGTGAGTTCTTTTTGCCCTTAAAAGAGGTCTCAGAGATTCAGGTCTCAGGGCCTTCCTTGGAAGAAATCTATCTGAAGGCATCATCGGAGAACAGCGTGGTTATGAATTGCAGAAGTAGCTACTGAGAATGTCGGTCGCACACCCAAAATGGGGCAACCTAGCTGGGCACTGGTGGCTCCTATCTGTAATCCTGGCTACTCAGAAAACTGAGATCTGAGAGTCATGGTTCGAAGCCAGCCTGGACAGAAAAGTCAGTGAGACTCTTATCTCCAATTAACTACCAGAAAACGAGTGGTGCTGTGGCTTGAAGTGGTAGAGCACTCGCCTTGAGCAAAAAGAGTTCAGATAGAGTGCCTAGGCCCTGAGTTCAAGCCCTGTGACCGCCTCCCCCCCCCCCAAAAAAAGTGAGGCAACCAACCTTTTGGGCCTCCAAAGCCCCAAGAATACTGGCTGTGATGGGGCAATGGGTCTGAGAAGACCCCCAGGAACACTAAAGGTGCTGTTAACAAAATGAAAGGCAAAAAGAAAGCTGGCCTGTTGGTTGGGTTGCTTGGTGTGGTCCCTCCCTCGGCTGGGCTGGGAAATGTCCAGCCCCCACCCCTATCCCTGTCTGTTCCTCAGGTCAGCAGGCTGGCTACTCCAAGAGTGGCTGAGCTCCTTGTTGGAAAACTCTCTTATCCTTTCTTCCCACTGCTGAGGGCTGGGGCTCCTTGCAGCCACCTGAGGGCTGCTGGCTCTTCTGGTGCTGTAATCCCACCTTTCTGAAATCTGCAGACACTTATCACACCCTCTCCACCGGCAGGCCCAGCATGCCTCTCCACTCCCGCCGCCTCCGTCCTCACTTAGCCAAGCTAAACAGATTTAGCCCCTTTAATCTTTCCTCATTAGCTGGCAATCTGAAAAGGAAACAAATGCTCACCCCATACAGGTTCAAGCTGTTGCTTTAACCTTGTAAAAAAAAAAAAAAAGTGTGTAGGGTGCTGGGGCTTTGGAGTCAGTTAGGCTCATTACCATAAGGAGCCACTCCCTCTCAGCCAGCCCCTTGGGGCACTTGGTGAAACCACCCTAGTCTGTCACCTCCTTTCTAGTTCCAAGAGCTCCACACCCAAATTTTGTGTCTGCAGCCTCCACAGCCTGGCAGCTTTCAGAAAGGGCCTCCTTAAGACTCTCCATGATGAGCTAGAGCTTTCTTCCCCACCCTGAAACATGTTCCTTGGTTCCAGCCCCACTTCTTCCCACCCTTAGAAACTCAGTCTGGGATTTCTTTGGGTTCCTGTGTTTAGTCCTTGATGATGTCTACCTCTTGCTTCTTCAGTTACATGCCATTTGCTCTTTCCAAGAGGCCTCATTAAACATTCGTCAGGAAGGTGCCCTTCTCTCTGCACAAGTTCCCTGCTTTGAATTTCTCCCTTTCTGTGTAGTTTTCATTTGCATACCTACACCATGGCAAAACCTGAACCTGTTTTAACAACAGCCACTTGTGGCATGCCCATTATGACACATCTGTTTTTCTGTTTCCAATTTGATCATTTAGTGTTATTCTGTTTGGTGTGGTTTGGCCCTTAGGCATGCTTAACACACGTACATACGTACACACACACACACACACACACACACACACACACACACTGGAATTTTATTTACCTCTTAGAGATGATGGATTTTCCCCCGTTCCATTGTCTCTAGTGTGGCAAACTGGTTGGCTGAAGATTTTTAGAACTGTTGTACCATTTTTTAAAAGACAAGAGTCTTGTCTGTTTCACTTCCCCGGGTTCTTTGATGGCCCCTTTTACTTTCTATGATTTTCCAGAGGTAATTGTAAGTGGTTCAATCAGCGCCCTGCTTAGCATGTTCCCAGAACACTAGCCTTAATACCTCATGATGGATGTCATCCTGGCTTGCTGATTTGTGAAACCTTTACATTTTCTGAGTATTCTCTTACCTGCTTTCTATCAGTAACGATTTTTGCACAGTCTGCACTTACTTCCTAATTATCCAAATTCTTTTTTGTCATTTTTCTTCTTAAAGACTGATCTAAAAAATGAGCTGAATATCTGAATACCTGTAGGAGGTAAGATGAATCTCCCACTGCTCTTCATTTATTAGTGGTCTCCATGTTCACTGGTGTTCCCCATCTTTTCCCTCACCCCACTCTCAATCTATTACTAAACATGTTCATTCCTTTTAACTCTTTCCTCGTTTCCCTCCCTTTCTTCCCCGTTCTTCCTCTTGTCTACAGGCCCCTGGGTCTATCCTCTTGGCTCATGAAGCCAATCTCTTTATGTTGAAGAAAACTAGGATGTCCTCAGCCAAAGCTGGCAGTAGCTGGCAATAGCTCTAAGTGTTCTTCCTCAGGCTGACTCTTCTCAAGGCTCCAAAACGGACTGGCATCTTTGAGACACAAGGAGGAGCAGAAGCTAGCTGCCCACTTCCTCACTCACCAAGAGGACGTCCCATCGCACCTCTCAGCCCTTTCTTTGCCTCCAAAGTCTTCTGGGGTCCTAAAGACATTTTTTAGATTTAAAAGCAACAACCAAACTTCCTCCTTACCCCTTGCTTTTCATTTTGCTCATTTTTCTCTATGAGTTGCCATCTTTTCTTCTTTCGCTCATTCACTTAGTCTGTGTTAAGGCCCCGAGTGACTCTCCTAAGCACTGGGAATAGAGTAATGAGCCACACAGCAAGACATTTGCTTTTATAATTCTTAAACCTGGTAGAGGAAAGAACTTCACTAAATACTCTCCCAAGTCAATGTGTAACTACAAATCAGGTCACGTTACATCAAGGACTCAATTTTGGAGGACAAAGTTTACGTTAGGAGGACAGAGATGCTTCCTTGAGCAGTGCAGCTCACTGAGACAGATAAGAAGCCTCAGAGAGATAGGGTAAGCCGGGTGCCAGTGGCTCATGCTTGTAATCTTAGTTACTCAGGAGGCTGGGATCTAAGGATCTCAATTCAAAGCCAACTTAGGCAGAAAAGTCCATGAGATTCTTATCTTCAATTAACCAGCAAAAAAGTTGGAGGTGGAGATGTGGTTCAAGTGGTAGAGTGTCAGCTTTGAGTGAAAAACCCAGGTTCTGAGTTCAAGCCCCAGTACCAGAAAGAGAGTGAGTGAGATGGACAGATACAGAGAGGCAGAGAGACATAGCGAGAGAGGCTCATTACGTCTGTTTTCTAATCCTCACCTGTTGCTCCGAGGAAACCCAGGGCTAGTGAAAAATCAAATGCCAGTGTTGGATTTATTTCCTCTTTTGCTTTAGTTAATTGGAGTGTCTTTCCTGATTTTCTCACCCACAAAGAAGACTATCTGTACTTGGCTAAAAGGAAAATAGAAAAGATACCATTTTGACAGGCGCTGGTGGCTCACGTCTGTAATCCTAGCTACTCAGGAAGCTGAGATCTGAGGATCAAGGTTCAAAGCTAACTCAGGAAGGAAAGTCCATGTGGCTTTAATCACCAATTAACCACCAGAAAACCAAAAGTGGTGCTGTGGCTCAAAGAGGTAGAGTGCTAGCCTTGACTTAAAAGCATAGGGACAGTGCCCAAGCCCTGAGTTCAAGCTACCTGACTGACCAAAAAAAAGACACCATTTCATTGAAGAGCCCCACACCAGGCTGCAGGCAGGCATGGGAAGGGTGAGAACTTCTCAGTCTCTGAGTAGGGATGGCCAATTTGAAAATGGCCCTAGGTGATGCTAATGGGCTCTCCAGGGGATAGGGGCTCCATTTTGCAGATGCAATCTTTCTAGAGTCTAAATTTTCTCTCCATAGGAAAAAATTCTTTCCATCTATTCCCACAGATTAAAACAAGGCTCAGAAAAATTCTTTGAAAACTACGGAAGGTTCATCAAGTGACACAAGTCTTCTACCGGAGAGCTGGGAAGAGGTAAAGGTACTGTGTTTGCCTGTGGAGTAAGGAAGAGATCAGAAAAGCAGGAAGAAAACTTGCCATCAGACCCAAGGAAGATAGGGATGTCCATGGGATGGAGCACTGGGGATGTGAAAACTGTAAGTCTTTGCCTCTGATTTCTGGCTGGGTTCTGCCCTATTTTATTCTATGTTGCCAATGGGCAGGGTAGGAAGGCTCTGTAGAGCTCATCTAGGCCAAAGCACCAAGTAAAGTAGAATCCATCTTCTAGGACAAGAGTAGATACTCAAGAACAGGATTTCTTGTGGAAAATGGGGGAAGATACATAGGGAAGATGGGGTAGCTATTGATGGAAGGTAAAAGAGTCGGGGCCTGTCAGCACCTGGAGCCTTAACCCACCTCACCCCATGCAACTTGCCCACTTCTCCTGTGATGACCGTCCTAGGTATAAACATACATACCCAATGGCTTCCCAGATGGGACCTGGACCAAGAACAGAGCGGTTTCCAGAATATTCACCAGGAGAGGGTACCTCTGCCTAACCCAAGAAACAATCCACTACCCTCCCTCCCCGCCTCCCCAGCCCAGCCCAGCCTAAGGAAAGAAAGGTCATTCCCTCCTTCTCCCTTCCACAGCAGCTTTTCAAAGGTTAAATTCAACCAGCCTGCCCCACCCCACCCCCTCACGCCCACCCCCAAACAAGAGAGGAAAAGTTAATTGAAAATGCTGTTTAATTTTTCAGCTCCAGTGGATCCTACCCCAGCACAGATGGCTCCCCCAGGACTGTCTGTCCCCAGCCCATCTCCACCACTCCCCCCACCCCCCACCCCCCACAAGCATAGGGTGGGGGGGGTAAGAAGCACAGCCAGCAGTGGCTCAAAGGGAGAAAAAAAGAAGGGGGAGTGGGTGGGGGGGGCACTTCCACACAAAAGAGCATTCTGAGCTCTTGGTTCCCTGGCCCAGAGAACAATGCTCCCGACTTGATCCTTTCATAAAGAGAGTTTCTGGTGTCAGGAGACAGCCGCCCAGCGCCCACACCGGCCACTTCACTGCCCACCACCAACTGCTGTGCTGGATGGGCTTCATTCTGCGCCCCCCCTCTGTGTCCAGCTGGAAGTGAGTGCAGTACCAGCCCCCACCCCACTCCAAGCTTGCTCGCTACTGTTGCCCCCTAAAGGCTCTGACAGGGCCCCAGAGAGGCCAGCCAACTGAGATGAAAGGCTAGGACTCTAACTGGATTACCCCAACCAGCCCCAGGACTAAAGAGGCCAAGAAGCCCTAATTAAAGCCATCCCCCCACTCCCCCCTGCACCCCACCCCAATCACTGCAGCATTTCTCCTTTTATCCCAGGTTCTCTACTTTGTTCAAATTTCCGCTATTGGTGAGTTACTAGGCTCTGGAGAGGTGGGTTAAGTGGAGAGACATAACAAATCCCCTTGGCTTCCTAGAGCTTAGCCCTACTGGCTGTCAACTTGCTTAGACTTCGTTGTCCTCTCTGGTGAAGCCAAGAGGGAGAAACCTTGAGGAGAAAGAGGAGGGGAAAGTAAAAGAATCAAGAGGGAGAGATGTGGCTGGAGGCTATGAGGGAATCTTCCTGGCTAAGTCAAGGTGTAGGTGCATGTACCCCTCCATGGAGAAGAGTAACAGTGACTCCCTTTTCAGGCCTGCTATGGGGGCTGAGCCACCCCAAATTCTCCCCTCCTCCCCATTGTCTTCATTTCCTTACCTAAAAATAGCCACTTTTTTTTTTTTTTTTTTTTTTGGCCAGAGTACTTCATGAGATAGCCAAGGCTCCACTGTACACCGAGTACATTTGTGCTACAGTTTGTGTTTCCTCCATTATCTTTGTAAGACAGAGCTCAAACAACAGACATTTTTGCCTTCGTTTTGCCATGAAACCGCAATAGGAAGTTTCGAAAGTACTCCATTGTCTGTAAGTTTACCACACTGGGAAAAATGAAGGCCCAATCCCAAGGCTGTCGAGTCCTCCCTCTAAGGTTCTTACCTTGGCCAAACTTCCATATGTCAACAAGGCCCAGTGTGAGCCAGAACACCCTTGATCAGGTTGTTCTCTGTGATGGAGAGGGAAGAGGTTTCACATTCCTTGGGCCATCCAGCCTGTGGGGTACTATTGGGGATTGAGAGTGATCCCCAGGAGTAAACACAGAAACCCAGGAGAACCCTCTTCTGGGAAATCAAAAGACACTGAGGGCACCCTGCCCTCCATCCCATTTCATGTCCTTCCATACCACATTCTTTCATGGACAAGGCACACTTGGGTATGGCCCAGAGCAGGTCGCAGCAGTGGGCCCCTGCCTTGGTGTGATGGTATAGAGAGGTGAGTTCCAGTGGCTCCCGGGCCGCTACCCTCTTAGCATTGGGAAGGAGTGATCACCCTACATCTTCCTGTATACCCAGCTCTCTCAGACCATAACCAGGCTGGGAAGGGCTGCCAGTCTTGGAAGAAATGAAAAAGACAATAATCTCTGGGCTGGGATGCTTGAGTCCATGAAAATGCATTCTCCTTTTATGTGATTTGTCCTTTGTTTTGTGTTGTTTGCTGCCCAGGGCAGAGGTAAGGAAGAGAGGAGCTCCATTAACCTAATTTTCAAAATTGGGAGGCAAGATGGGATACCTCTATGAGGTGTCCTGAGGGTGGGGGAGAAGAATTCCACTATCCAGAGTGGGGCGGAGACTGAGGCAGGGCATGGGGGGAGGGGAATGAGAGGATTGGAGGGAGGTCAAGGGAGAAACGAAGAAAGAGGAAAAAAGAAAAACCCAGCAGTGCGCCATGTCGCATTGTTCATGCTCAGCCCTTCAATTTGCTCTCTGCATTCTCCTGCCGTGGGGAGAATGTTACGCTGGCTTAAGGGACAAATCAGACACAAAATAAAGACCAACACTCAGCAGTAAAGCAATTATCGCAACATTTTATGCCAGGACTGTTCCTTTTGAAGGCAGCCTGGTGCTACCCGCCTGTACCTTAACCCGTTCCTAATAACCATAAAGTTACCATTATTTACGGTACAAGACATTAAATAAATAATGCAAACTCAGGCAAGCGAGCAGTCTGAGCAGAGCTAGGCAAGAAGGCTTCCCTGCTGTGGGCCAGCAGCAGGGGTTAACACTGGATGGAAGGATTCTCACAGTGACCTGGCCAGAGGCCTTGTGGCCTCACTCTGTCCTCTTCTGCAGGATCCTGTGTAGAACCAGAAAGGTAGATGGTTGGTTCACTGGCCAGGAGAAATCAGGTAAAGTCTGACCAGTCTAATAAAGGGAGAATCTGGTTAGCACTGATGAAGCCCATGAACTTGGCCAGATGCCTGTTTTCTTGAGTTTGCCTGCAAGGTACCAGGCCCTTGAGGATCTATCTCTGGAAAGTCTCCTGAGACAGTGTGGTAAAAAGGAACACATGCTCTGAAGTCAGTCACAGGTAGGTTCAAATCCTGATTGCTACTTAGAAGCTATATGAGTGTATACACCTATACCTGTGGTATAATGGCAGAACACAGCAGAGTATGTGGGGCTGTGAGGAGAACAAATGAAATGAGTATGGAAAGCAGTGAGTGTCATGATTGGAACTGAATATCTACTTCAGGGTATTTGTCTTTCTTTCTGAAAAGAATTCTTTCTTTTACCTTTATAGTTCAAAAGTAGTCATTTGGTTACTTAAATCTGAAATACTGGGGAGGCCATTCAAAGTTTCTAGCTCTTAGGAGGGATGGAGAGGCCAGAGAGACAAATTTGATAAAAAGGTCAGAAGCCAACTTCATGAGATAAAAATGGTCCTGTGGCTTTGGCAAAGGGATTTTCTATAAAGAAACTCTCAGCTTATGCCAAGAAAGATACTGATGCCAATGAGACACAGGTGCCAGGGGCCTCTTGGTCCTTGTCCATGCGATGCAAGTGACTATCTAGAAACATTAAATAATGAAGAGGAGACTTTGCTCCTCCCTCTTTGTCTTTCCTATTCTAACCAGCCCTTCAAAATATGTGCCCATGCAAAAACTCCAGAGAATCAAATTCTGAAAGGAATCTTACAAGGACTAGCCATAGCAGATGGTCACTGTACATTTCCTCTAGCCTCAATACTTGCCAGATTCTATTCTCTGCATGTGACCACAGGGACCAAGTAGGGATCATCAGAAAGGACTAGGCCCTAGATACTCTGGATAATGTGCTTCCTAAAGCTTTTATGTATTATGTATTCTTTGGCAGAGTAGCCCAAGAACTAACCAAAGACTTAGGTGCTAGGCTGGACTGGCCGTCACTGGCCTACCTTTTACCTATAGTAAATGATTTCTGAGGAGCTTCAGGATCTTCTAACCAAGGATACAAGTGTTAATCAGCAGGTTAGAACCTTAGGGAGAATCAGAATCACCCAGAAGGCTATTTAAAAGACAGATTGCTATGCCTACATTCAGAGTTTCTGATGCAGTAGGCTGGGTGGGTCCTGAGGGCCTGTATCTTCAAATTCCCAGATTATACAGATATTATTGAACAAGGCTTGGAAAACCTTGGCTGAGGAATCTTTTTCTCCACTGCCTCTGTCCATCTCAAATCTGATCCTAAAAGATGAATGGAAAAGTGTGGGGTAGCTGGTTCTCTCTGGGTAGAGGTAGTGGTGATAGTGTCTAAGATCAGAATTTTGGCCACAAACCAAATGGAGCATAAAACCAGCAACATAATTTCTGTATGGTATTGGATGATGGCAGCATAGCCATGAGCATCTTCCAGTATGCTACTCTGTGAGCATTCAAGAACAAACACAATGCCTTTTTTTTCCTTTAACTTGGGTTTGGAGTCCAAGTCTTGCTTGCTTGGTAGAATAAGTTTTCACTTCTGAAAACAAAACTTGATGAATTTTCAAGTGTACCATAATTAAAGACAAGAATAGGAATGTAATCTCAAAGACAATATACTCATTTTTTCTGTAGTACTTTTTCTGTAGTCAAGTGAAGTTAGATGTAATATATGCTATAATGTATTGTGTACCCTTGTGGTATTATCTCACTAGATTGTAATTATTTGGGTTTGTTGTTTTTTTGTTGAGAATTGAGCTTCTTGAGGGAAGGAACAGTTCTTATTTTCTCTGTACTTCCCAAGACCTGGCATAAATACCTAACAAAGAATGCCAAAAAAAGTGTTTAATGAATGAATATACGATCCACAAAGATGAGGCCTAACACTGTGCAGATGTTTATTAAACATAAGAATAACTCACATCTCATATTCTCTTTCTCTTTTTCTCTGACCCTTTTACAGTCAAATATTTCTAGACTAGAGTTCAAAGATTTGTCTTGGGGTTCTCAATGACAGATCCATAATTCATGGAACAAAGAACATATACCAGTGCCATTTAGAGACCCAGTAGCTTTCTTACTAGGATCTTGCTACAACTTTAGCCAGAAGCCATAACAAGTGTGTGTGTGTGTGTGTGTGTGTGTGTGTGTGTGTGTGTGTGTACCAAATTTAGGAAAGGGAAAGAATGGAGCTTTTCTCTATCACATAAATCTGAGGTCAGTGGCACTGAGTTGGAGAATGTCAGGTCTCCACACCTGGATTTGGAACTGCCAAATTCTCTAGCCTGTTACACAGCTACTCCCTGCTCCCATCCTTTCTCTTTTCCTCTCAACTTCTAGAAAGGACTACACTGCCTGTGTTAGACTATAAGAGCTTCAGGCTTTTCTACTTTCTTTATGGAAGAGCTGGAGTGCACAGGAGGTGAGCAGAAGCATAGGAGCAGGGAAGGCAGCTGATTCCCAACCACCAAAAGGGCCTAAGCCTTCCTGCTGGGGGGGGGGGGGCCAGGGGGGGCAGGGGGGAGGGCCTATCCAAGCCTGCACTTGTCACAAAGTCAGTCCTGGCAAAGCTCTGCTGCCTGCGATTGCATGGGGTGAGGAAGGGGGAAAGAGAGGGAACTTCATTCTTCCCTGGCTTAAAAAGTCAAAAGCCCTGCAAGACAGCAACAGGAAGAAATTGTCCTGCTCAGAACCAGTTATGTGCCTTGATGTTCCTCGGACTGGCATTTCTCAATCTGGTCCTGTCAAGGAAGATGTGATCCCTCCCTCCTTCATCGTCTTTGCCTTCCTATCCCTAGCCTTTTTGCCAACTTGGGTGTCCCACCACTAACAGCCGGCAAACAGGACTCTATCTCCAGAACCTACACCCTCCCCCTCAACTTTAGCATTAACCTTTCTCTTTCTTTCAACAAAAGCCAAACTCTTTCAAAGACAACCTGATTGAAATTCAAAAACTTTCCAGGGCCTCAGCACCACTCTCTACTCCTCCCCATATTGACAGCTCTAACCACCCCCCAACCTCCATCCCTCCACCCGCACCCCCCACCCCAGAGCAATGTATAAAATAGCAGAACAAAGGCCTCTCCCCACACCCCCCTTCCCACAAGCACAAGACTCTCCCTTTGTATCATTGTATCACTTCAGGCTGGTGCAAAAGCTGCCCTGGCTCTGAGCTGCTCATTGTCTTCACCACCCCCACCCCCTGCCTCTTGCAGCAGCGGCAGCGTGGAGGCCATGGTGCTGGGTCTTGCTTAGTTGGCTAAACCAAGTGAAGTTGAGCCTTCTGTGGGGCCTCTGAGTTCACCCTCTGACCACAGAGAAGAGCCAGGTTCCAGTCCTCCTGAGCACTGCCTGTCCCCAAGGCTTCCTACACCCACATTGTGGACTCCAGGGTAGACCCAGAACAGCCCCAAGCTTGCTCCCTCATCTTCCTGGACACCAGATGGAGCTCCTCCCTCCCTCCTTTCTCTTCAGAGACCATCTCCCTCCCTTTGCAGCTCGGGCAATTAGAAATCTGGCAGGCTCTGGGGAGGGGAGGGGGCCCAGGTGGTAGCCAGGAGGCTATTAGAAAAGGGAGAAAGGCAGCCCAGGACACCTCCCCATACAGGGCACTGGGGAGGGATGACTAAAACACTTTTCAATTAATGAATTAATTCAACAAGTATTTATTGAATATCTATCTTATGCTCATGGGGGAAAAAGAGCAGTAAACAAAACCAAGTCCTCCTCACCGAGATTATTCTCTACTGTGCAAGCAACAAATCGCTACATAATGTTTCAGGTAAAGTCTATGTAGAAAAAATAAGGCTGGAGGTACCAGCAGGGACTGTATTTGAGGAAAAGCCTGCAATACAGTCAGGATTTAGAGCTAGAAAGTGAGAGAGGGTCTTGGAAAAGAAAATTCCATCCTGTGGGAACATCAAGATTTACAAAGGCCCTAAATTGTTTATGAAGAAACTGAAAGAGGGCGTGCCTTGCAAGTGCAAGGTCCTGAGTTCAAATCCCATAAAACAAAACAAAAAAAGAAAGAAAGAAACTAAAGGTTGAAGCAGAGACCAAAGAGAGGGTAGGGTATGAGGTCAGATAACAGGGGAGGCCAGGCCACTGACATCTTTATAAGGAACTTGGCTTTTCTCTGAACAGGAGCAAGCCAGAAGAACCACAGAATTTGATTTGCATATTCTTTCTGAGGAAAGAGTAGAAGTGCAAGGAACTTACAAGACTGTGCAAGGAACTTACAAGACTGTTACAATTTATATGTGAGGGATAATAGTGGCCTGGACCAGTGTAATATGGTAGAGATGGGGAAACGTAGTCAGATTTGGAGTCAGATGATAGAACCAGTAGGATTTGTTGATAGGTTATATGCATGGTCTGAGAAAGGCACCAAGAATGACTTCAAGGTTTTGGCCTGATCCAAATGAAAGACCAAAATAGCCATTTACTTAGATAGCAGAAATAAAGAAAGCAGTTAGAAAACTCAGAAGTTGCATTTTAAAAAAGTATTATATGTATGTATGTATGTATTTTTGTGCCAGTACTGTAACTGTAGCTTGAATTCCGGCCTGGGAGATGTCTCTTAACTGTGTGTGTGTGTGTGTGTGTGTGTGTGTGTGTGTAATGTCTCTTAACTGTGTGTGTGTATGTGTGTGTGTGTGTGTGGTGGGGCTTGAACTCTGGGCCTGGGCGCTATCCTGAGCTCTTCAGCTCAAGGTGAACACTCTACCACTTGAGGCTTAGCACCACTTCCGGTTTTCTGGTGGTTCATTGGAGATAAAGAGTCTCACAGAATTTCCTACCCAGGCTGGCTTTGAACTGTGATCCTCAGTTCTCAGCCTCCTGAGTCACTAGGATTACAGGCATGAGCCATCCATGCCTGGCTGTCCCTTAACTTTTTTTTACTCAAAATCTGCCACCCTATTACTTGAGCCACAGACCCACTTTTGGTTTTATGGTGGTTAATTAAAGATAAGAGTCTCTGAGATTTGTACATCTGGAATGGCTTCGAATCATACTCCTCAGATCTCAGGCTCCTGAGGAGGTAGGACTATAGGGAGGAGCCATCAGCACCCAGCAGGAGTTGCATTTTGGACTTATAAAAATGAGCTTCCAATTGGTGATGTCTAGTAAAGCCACTGGGTAGGTGTTGAGGGAAGTTTGGGCTAGAGACAGAAATTTGGCAATCATGTGTTGTCTGGTGTGGGAGCCATAAATACAGATGAGATCACCTGGGGAGGGAGTACAGATACGGAGAAAGGAAGACTGAGAACCAAGTCTGTCTTTCTATCCTTCAGAGATCAGACAAAGGGATCAGCAGTGAAGTTGAAGAAAGTGTTTCTAGAAGGAGAGAGTGACTGGTTGAATGTATACAGATTTGGCAATAGGGAACTTGATAAAAGCTACATCACAAAGAGGATGGAGAGGAGGAGGAGTCTGATTAGAGTAAGGTGCAGCAAGAATGAAAGGAGAGGAGGGGAAAAGAGAAATGGAGAAGTAGCTGTAGGGAAAGTAGGGCCAAGGAGAAGGCTTTTTATAAAGATAGTAACATTATTGCTCACTTGTGTGCTGATAGGAATGAACTAGTAGAGAGAAAATTGGATGATGGAGCACTGCTGGAACAGGACTGTACTGACCTTCAGAGGAGACTCACAGAGCCATGACAGTGCCAATTTAGTGCAGGTGACCAATACTAAAGAATGCAAACCTGCCAGGCACCAGTGGCTCACACCTGTAATCTTAGCTACTCAGGGGGCTGAGATCTGAGGATTGCTGTTTGAAGCCCAGACAGGAAAGTCCATGAGACTCATCTCCAGTTAAGCACTAGAAAGCTGGAAGTGGCACTGTGGCTCAAAGTGGTAGAGTACGAGCCTTGAGCAAAAAAGCTCAGGGACAGTGTCCAAGCTTTGAGTTCAAGAGCCATGACCCACAAGCCAAAAACAGAAAAAGAAAAAGAAAGCAAACTGTAGATAAGGAGGATTCACTCTGACCCTCAAACAGATTTGCTTACTTTAGCAACATCCTGAGTTCAAAGACCAGTATTGCCAAAAAATATGAATGTAGCTCAGTGATAAGCATTAGTGAGGCTCTGGGTCTGATACTCAGCACCACAAAAACTACCAAAAAATGTACAGTCTAATGGGGATATAGAGCACTTGCTTCCGTAAAATGTGGTTTTATTGGGGCTGGTACCAGTTGCTTTGGAAGTGTGTGATTAGTTTGGAGAGTGAGGAAGATTCAGATGAGAAGGAATTGGCTAATAAAGAGCCAAGGACAGGGAGGAATTTGGAAGGAGGAGGATAGCAAACTTTTCTAAGCAGAATAAATTGTATACCATGGCTCAGTGGTGAAAAAGGAACTGAAAGTAGATCAGGGTAGCTAGAACTCAGGTAGGCAGAGATCCATTTTGCTCACTCCATGTTCCATAATTGAGATTTTGTCCAGCATATGTGTGTTTATTGGTTGAAGATGGATGGATAGAACAATCTGCAGTGATAATGCCAGAGAGGTAGGCAAGGGCAGGTTCCTGTAGGGCTTTTTATAAGCCTCACT